>NC_138883.1:46685744-47287790 GCF_965194825.1 Balaenoptera physalus
AGGAGCCTTGAAGCAAAAATGTTTTCCCTGTGTGCCACTTTGTCCTACAGTAAAGCTTGCAAGAATGACCTCATTCATATTCATTAGTTTGGGGTTTCTAAAGGTTATCCTCTCTTATCTTTTGCCTGGCTAAGGCCTGAGATGCAAATGGCGCATTGTTGACACATGGAAAATAGTTGAACCATCTGAAAGGTTGAGAATGGGAGGAGGGGCATTGCATTCACACATGCTTGTAGATGCTTTTGTGACTATCATTTGTGTGCTGGCTCTTAGATTCCAGGTTAAGGGAGGTGGGGCTGTAACTTTTGGTGGAGAAGGAACTGCTATGAATCAAAGTCAAGGGACTGAGTTAAAGCTTTATTCTCATCTAACCAATTATGATGGCAAATTTCGTATCTTTTAAAAGTAGAAGATACTTGTTTAAGAAAGGGAGAAAGTAGAAATCCTGGATTGGTGGGTACAAGAAAATAAAGAATTTTGGAAAATTTTTAATCATTTATTTAGCCTTGCTCATCATTTTCTTTCTTCCTTTCCTTTCCTTTCCATTCTCCTTTCTTCCTCCCTCCTCCCTCCTCTCTTCCTTTCTTCCTTTTTAAAAAAATATTCTCAGACCCCTGTTGCCAGCCTGCATGAAGCAAATTGCAAATATTCAGTTTAACTTTTAAAATATTGTCTTTAAAATAGCCAGACTTTTGTCTCAGGTGAATGTATTGGGTCATATTAAACCTCCATGAATTGGTATCTTGCTCATCTCGTTGATTCTTTTATTATTTCTTAAGTGTATGTTCCTGTGGCTTTTCTAGCAGTCATTGACTGACTTTAATTAAGTAAATTCCAGAAAGGAGAGCTGGGAGCCATGGAGATACTTCCTATAACCAGCAGGTGGCATTGTGGATACTACAGTGGTAAAGAAACGGATTTAGGAGGCAAAGATGAAAGGGGGAAAACTGGGATAATGAGATAACTTAAGCTTGTCTAAAGATCTTTGGGAGGTTAACAGGGCATCTCAGAAAGCTATAAACCAGTTTCTGAATGTGGAAGGTTGCCATGGATCGGCCTTATAAGAATATTTTCTCTGATTTTTAAAGTCTTCTTTCCAGCTGTATCAATTGATATCTGTTTAAATTCTATATATATGTCATTGCCCAGAGTTGAAAAACAAACTTGAAGGGAAGATTTTTAGGGAATTTTAGAAATCAACATTTACTCATATTCTAAAACTGCAGAATGTATTGAATAAAATGGAACTCAAGCTTTATGTGTTTATAATATAAAACTACATTTCATGCTCATAGAATATTAACTAGGGAAAAAGGTTAATTTGAATTAGTTATATTAAAAAGGCAGTGAGGAAGACATTTTCCTGACCTCCCATTAGCCTCTGCATTCTCAGTCGTCTATGACTCACTTTTCTTTAAAAAAATTATTTGGAAAAGACTTCTGTAAATCAGTTTTTAGAAGATACTTTGCTGTGTGTGGGTAAATTTTTGCTTCTTTGGAAGTTTATATAGTGCTGCATTTAGGTAATCAAGTTGAGTAAAGAGATAGCAACAATTATTTACTTCCAGATGAAGCCTTCCTGAGATAGCAGGGATTCTCCAAACTTCCGGGGCTCTCTTGTGAGGGTAGGGGCTTGTCTCTTTTTTCCTGAATCAGAAGGGAACTCGTTTTGTAGCTTAGACCAGAGGCAGATGGAGGGCCTGGGAGGAAATGTAACTTCTCTCAATGAACATTTCCTAAGCTGAGGCCTCTTGGGAACACGAGCCTTTCTACCAGAAATGTAGACTTCTCTCCCTGATAAGTTTCTGCTCTCTGGGGTTCAGGTTAGGGATATTTGGAATACTTTTTCTCTCTGACCCCAGGGCTAGAACGCATGGGTATCCCAATGGTGGTAGAGCCCATCTTCTAAGGGGAGAGCTGAGGGGGTTGTGAACATGTGGATGCCGGGCCAGAAATCCGTATTGGGTGGATCATCACATCCTATGTGAGGACAAGGAACCAGGGGTGGAGGTGGCAAGAAGAAGAGTGAAGCTAGATTTAGGACAGGGTGGCAGAAATCAGTACCCAGGAGTGGCAGGATGGGATCTTAGGGGCCAGTTTTAGTGGCTTTGACCTCTCGTCCAAGTCCAGGACCTTACATGTCCAGTCTCCCCAGTCCAGCGGGAGCTGAGGCAGGCAGCTGGCTGAGTTGCTGAGGGAGGATGTCATGAGTGGTCTCTCCACATGACTGGAAAGTCTGACCAACTGAGGGGACCTGGGAATGGAAACCAGTTTACTGTATATTCAGAAACAGGGATATTTCTGATTCACCAGGGCAGGCTCCGCTCTTATTTCTTGGAACAGATTGCTCTCTTCTGAGCCTGGAGCCTGGGCAGTGCTTGAGCGGCAACGAGGAGCATAAGTTTCCTGTCACTTCCTCTTTGGCAGGTTGTGTCTGCAGACACTGGCTCCCATACCCCATAATTACTTTTTCACATTTTTTAATATAGTAACACATGGTTGGGCTTGTGGTGGGGGAACCGAGTGATGCCTCCAGGCCATGAACACTATAAATAACTTCAGGGATCCGTTTTATATGGTTAGGGAAGGAAGCAGCTTCTTTCTTAAGAAATAGCTCCAAGCAAAGAAGCAGGGCTTAGGAACAAATAACTTTTATTTTCAGGAGCCCCTTTGCCTTTTTCTCTATAGATTAGAAATCTTATTGGTATTAATTTTTTTTTTCTCACCATCTGTTATACCACTTTTTATCTTAGAGTGGTTACCGCAGCCATCTTGTCATGTAGAGAAAAGTACACATGTTTCGTTTATGAATGTGAAACGTAAAGCTATCAAGTCCATTATCCAGGGTTAGCTTCTGACTGTGAACTCCTTAACAGGCAGCCATCTGCTGGTGTACGCGTTGACTGAGGACCCACATTGTCGGACGGGACTACAATAAGCAATCTAACATCATTCCGTATGACTCTGACAAAATTTTTAAACCATCTAAGACAGCCCAAACTTAGAGCTTCCTGGGAATAGAAATTTAGGACATTTGTCGTAGAGTTTAGTATTTACCATTCTACGTTGCCAAGAATTCTTCCTTTCATCTAAACTTCCAATGTATTTTAAAGTTTTTGCTTCTTACTTATTGACTGGGAGGTTGACAGCAGCTGATTAAGATTACCTTTCAATAATTGCCTTTTATATATTTCAATGGCCTGGTCTCTAAAATTGCACATAACTTAATAATTAACACTTAAATAAAATAAACACTATTTTCTATTAAGTAGAAATCTAATAGAAAAATTTCTATATATAGCAGAAATATTGCAAAAACACTTTGTAGGTTTCACTATAGTCTATCTGCTTTAGTTTAACTCATACTTGTACAAATCTAATTCTCACAATTCTCTTCTGAAGCAGAGCAGGTAGTTTGGATTTTCTTTGCATTGTATATAATGTCTTTATATAATCTGTTTACATTACAGAAAGGCAAAGACACTAGCTCAATAAAGGAGATATAAAAGTGACCACCACTGTCCTAGGCATTAAAATGCTTTGTTTCACTCTTAGCAACATTAAGTCACTGAAATAAAACTATGTCTGTAGGTAAATGGGGCTCGTTTTACCTCTTGGAGCCTTTGTAAGTATTGCATAGTCAGTTTGGGACCAGGGACTCAAATTGTGGTGAGAGGCAAGTCTGTGGGACTGGGCAAGGGGCAGTGGGACCATTCCCAGGGGAAAAGTAGGAGGAAAACCAAACTTCGTAGTGCTTCATTGTTCTGGGTCAGTATTTGCTAAACTCACAGGACACCTGGCACTGTGTTCCAGGTTTCCAATCTGACAAGCAAAGATGGAAATTTCTCTCTGTTGCAAAAGGAAACTTCATTTTACTTCTGTCCTGGAAATGTGTCTTGTAGACATCAGAGGGCTTAACCTGCAGGGCCCCTAGCTGATGTGTACAACCAGTGCTGTGGTGTTTGTGTGCGTGATGAGTCACAAAGTGACTGTGGTTGGATTGTCATCCTCAATAAATGATGCCGTTTGATAATTTTATTTTAGAGACTTCTCTAGTGCTGAGACTCTGATAGAGCATATGTTTTGATGTGGTGCGCTGACAGCCGCAATATCTGTCAAAAGGAACTATGATGGATTAAATAGCAGAGTGCTTTTCTCTGGTGATGTAGCAGCACGTATAAGGGAAAAATGCTTGTATTGTTTCTTGGGCCCTATCCCCTGAACCCCTACACAAGGCCCTATTGGATTAAGTGGGCTGGCACCAGAACTGCAAGTTCTTGTTAATCATACATGCCCCAAAGGTCCTAACAAACAATACCTATTATAAAGTCTGCCCTTTACAAACATATTTCCAGAAAATACTTGTACCTGTTCTCTGCCATGCTACGTTTTTTGAGATGATTACATGCTTATGCTAGGGAATGGCATTTCGCCAAAAACAGAGTCGGCTTGCTGGAGTTTCAATAGTGCTCATTATGAAGGAGAAGAAGTTTCTATTCCTACCCCTGGAAGGAAAAAGCCACTCACAGATAAAGTGTATGATATGATTACCGTTGCTTTAGATAACCACAAGTATTACTTCCGACATGATAAGGGATTGTTTTCTGTCTCGATCATACAGAGCTTGGCTCAGCCCTTTTAAAAAGTGGAGGCATTTTTGAAGGCCACTTGATCAGTTTGGAAGCTGTGGGAGTGTGAGGTTGCCATGCAGATAAAAATCAACCCTGGTTTCGGCTACCACAGCAATTGCAGTGAGGGGCGGCGGGCAGGGGGAGCTTAGGAGGTTTGGAAACGGGAGCAGAAGGCCCTAGTGCCTCTGGCAAAGTGATTTAGAGGCCTTGTGAGCAAACATCATGCAGATCAGGTTCTGTTAGATGGTTCCTTTCATTGTGCTAGCATCATTCAGATTAAGTTCATCGAGAGAGCTGGAATGCTCAGCTTCTCAGAAAGGTGTATCAACGAGGCAAATTTACTTTTAAATAGTCAAGCAGGGGTGTTAGCTCTCAGTACGTGATTTGGTGGAGGGGATGTGAACATGGAAGTTATAGGACTGATGAGAATTTAATGAATTAAGTTGCAGCAAGGGAATTATGGGTATGTTCCTGACAACTGGGGTGCTATGCAAGCACAAGTATTGTTTTCCTCTTTCAGTAGCCTTTGGTGGGAAAACCAGACTAGAGGATAAAACTCTAAGTTGAAGAACATTGTAATTATCAAAAGGTAAGAAATGGTAGTTACTCCTTCCTGATACTTTGACAAGTAGCTAATGGATGGATTGTTGACGACAACTTAGTATTCAGAGGGGGAAGATCAGAGTAAAATCTGAGGATTTAAATTAAGTCCAAAGGCTGGGATGGTGTTTGTATGTATACATGTAAGCATGTATGTATGTGTGCATGTAGTCAAAAAGAAAAGCTCCAATTTGAATATTTAGTCATTTCCAAGAAGCATCCAGAGATCAAAAGAGGCCAGATGTATAGAAGAGGCTCCTTAAAATGGAATGAGATGGGTATTTTGATGCATTTTGTAAGTATAAGAAAAAAGTTTAAGCATAAGTGTGCCTACACAGTATACTTATACAGTGTAAGTATAAGAAAAAAGAACAACGGATTTAATTTCTCCAGCTTTTCCACTTTTGTTCCTATGGTTGCTGATACTACACCCTGCGGAATTGCATTTTTATGATCTCCTGGTACTACCATTGGTAGACAAGGGTGGAGAAGCAGGGGGATTTTGCCTGTGTGAACACTTGTTCTGGCTCATTTTTAATACTCAGAATGGCACTCAAGATGTTACTTCTCTGAGAGGAGAAAACTCTGTTTTGAATGGTAATGGGGGAAAGCTATGCATCCCCCGTAACTTGGTATCTTCAATTTTCTGTCCTTTATGGGAGATGCAATTTAGCTTGGGAACTTTTCTCTTTGATAAGTAGGGATGTGATTATTTCACTTTTGGCAAAGTGCTTGGGGATTATCCAGATGGAAATGCTATTTAAGGGCCAGGTATTAGGGTTTAGCCTTTTAAAAATGAAAATATCCGCAAGTGAGCTTTAGTTGTGTTTCTCTTACAGTCCTTGGTATAGGAATTGCCAGTGGTGGAAATATGGGCTCAGAGGTTTCTGGGTACGGGCCAGAAACCATGGGTAGCAGAGTCTCCAGTCAAGGGCTTGGCCAACAAAGCTGCTATATACCTTTTTTCATTGTTAGCCCTCTCTTTGGTGCCTAGACTGAAGCCTGTATTCCTAGGTTTGTATTGGAATTAGGGCTCCCCCAGCATCCTACCTGCCTGTCACATGCCGAGTTTCCTGAGGGTTTTCGTACTGGGGAGACCCTCTGACCTTAGGGACTCAGGAATTTGAGAAGACCCTTGGCTGTGTGGCTACCTACATGCCATTATGAACTGGGTGTAACCCCCATGCAGTTAGTCGTAACTAGTCAGCTCTCAAGTTCTTTGCAAGTTATATTTCATCTGTCTCTTTTAAAAAAGGGATCTTGCTGGACATCGTTCTTGTCACTTTCCATTCTATCTTTAAACTTCAGCTCCTGGAGTTTTCCCAGCTAGAGACAGGGACTCCCTCCCTCTCTTGGGAGGGGTTCAAGAGCTCACCCTACTCCAGGGTTAAGGCAGATTTGCTGTTGTTGCCGTTGCTGCTTTCTTTTCAAAGTACCGCAGGTCACATGATGACTTCCAGGCCCAGATGGGGAGATGATGTGGATAAAAGTATTTAGCAAGAGATCAAAAACTGGGCTGCACTTCTAAATGGCTTCCCTCTTAGAAAAAGCACATTAGCCTCTCACCCAGATGCGGTTGTGGGTAACTGTCAATACGGCACACAGGTGGCACAGTTATCTGGCCATTTACTGCCTGATGCCTTGGCGACTGCTGCCAGCCCTTCAGAAATAGGAAATGACTAATGATGTGGTGGAAATTATGAACCAGGATTAATAAAACTTGAAAAGGAACAGCCTTCAGTTTTTGATCCCCCTTAGAGGAAGTTAAGTCTGAGCCCTAGATTCTTTTCCCTGAGGTGTTCTTCTGATTTCTTCTGATTACTTGGCTGTAGTGGGAGTCTAGGCTAGAGCTGGGAACAATGAACCAGATGGTGCAGGAAGCAAAGCACTGCTCCCCATCACTGAAGGTCCAGACGCATGCACGGCTCTGCACCCCATCTGTGAAGAGTTCAGTTAAAGGAGCCACAAGCACAGAATAAAGATTTAATTTTTAAGGATTGAAATTTTGTGCCTGCTCATGAAGAACATTCTGGAAAAAACTTCATTCACTACCTGAGTGATTTCTATACTTTGTCATTAAAGATAGTTGTGGGAGTCTGACAAGGTTTCAGGGATTTGACATTTTTCTTTTTAGTTTGGGAATCAGAACGCCTTTTCCTTATGACCCATGGTCAGGCGTTTTCAACAATACTCTAGGCCCGTGTTCTATCCCTCTTCCTTCTTCCCCTCACGTTCTCAGGCTCCTCTGTTCCACGTGGGAAAATGCCAAGTAGGCAAAGGGAGAAGTGTACATTTTTTGTTTTATAGATGATGAAGTAGGTTAAGCCGGTGTGAGGGATAGTGAAAAGAAAACCAAACTCTGGATAAGGAGACCTCAGCTCTAAGCCCCTTTTGGTTGCATGACCTCTGGGAAGCCCCTTCAAGCTCTCTGAGCCCAAAGGTGTCACTTTTATGATGATGGGTCTTAACCAGGTATCTGCTAAGGTCTCCTCCCGCTCTCATTAAAACACATCTGTGTGTGCTCTTCTGCTCTGAACCGGTCTAAGTTCCCTTGTCTGAAAATACTGCAGTTTTCCCAAGAGCCTACCCTCTCAGCGCCCCATGAGGAGCATCATGGGCAGGGCTGAGGGTAGGGCTGAAACACGACCATTTGCTGCAACAGAGTGTTAACACTTGGGTGATTCCTGTAGTAGAAAGTCTTAATATTGCTGCAGGTCAGCTGGTTAATAAGAAAACCCCCAGAAAGTATTTCTAAGACCTCTAAAGTCAAAATAGCTCTTGAATTTGCTCATTAAGGCCAACTGGGCCACAAAAAAATCAAGCTAAACTGGCCACCGAAAGTTTTTGGTGAATCGAAGCATCCTTAAATCTCAAGCTATGTCAGGGTTGCCAGGATGTCTCTTGTGACTTGGCAGGATATTGGGCAAATGTGGTGAACCTGAGTGCATGTGGATGAGAAAGTGTGTGTGTGTATGTGTGTGTGTGTGCATGTTTGTGTGCCTGACAAATAAGAGAGAGACTTAGTAAAGAAGGTGCTGGTTTATAGCAAATTCGTGTGAGAACTGGGAACTAAGGAATGAAGCTAAGAAGAGAAAAATAGCATATGATCTTGCTTTATCCACCCAGCATCTCCTTCTGACCTGCTTAAGGTTTTATGAACTCCTTAATGCTAATAACAATAACTAACATTTCTTGAGTACTTACTACGTGCCAGGCAATCTTATAATGAGGTACTTAACTTCTTTGTGTCTCAGTTTCCCCATCTGTAAAATGGGGATAACCATAGAACCTACCTCCTCTGGTTGTTGTAAGGATCACATGGGTTAATATGGGTAAAAGGCTTACAGTTGTTTACAAAGACTAATGAGTTATAATAGGGGAAGTGTCAAAACAGAGCCTGGTGCATAGTATGTGCTCAGTAAGCGGTAACTTATTATATCCATTTATGCACAGGGAAATGGAAGCTTAGAGGGGTTAAGTAACTTCCCTGAAGTCCACAGCTGGAGGAAGTTGAACTCAGCGGCCTGACTCTGGAGGTTGACCCTCCATGTTCCTATTCTGGCCTTCATCAGAAATACTGGCCCTTGTTGCTAAACTTTGTCAAGTTAATGCTAGCTGGATCCTTGAGGGCCTTTGGAAAGCAAGTTCCTTTAGAACCTGGTCCTCTAGGAGGATGAATTAAAAATACTTTCTCCCACTCTATTGCTATCTCAAGGCCTTTTCTCTGGTGCCACCCTAGGACTGCACTGGACCTGTGGCAGTTGTCCATCTCCAGGTCCTTGGGCCTGGTGTGAGAGAAAGGCTATATGTTTAAGATAAATCCTTAGGCTTCTTTTGGCTCTTGCTCCCAACTTCACATTCCTGTCAGTCAGCTTTGTGCAATAATGAAAACAAACGCTTTTAAGCAGATTTAATGGATATACAGGAGTTAAAATAAAGAGTATATTTTGCCTTATCTTAGCGATGCCATTACAAAATCAGAAGGTTAAAAAAAAGTGGAACAAGAGGTGAGTGCCCAAATGTCAGTGAAAATACATTTCTTTGAATACATGCTTTATTTTGTTCTCTAATGGCTGAGTCTTTACATTAGAAAGGCAAATGGATAGACCTTTAAGAGTTTTCTCAAATTGAAGACCTCCCTCCCTGGTTCCTGGGAAACTGCTGGCCATGAGGCTAGTGCTTCCTGCATTGATCAAGGCAGTGAGAGATGGGAAAAGAGCAAGGGCAGATCTTTAAGCTTCCCTCATACTGTATGTCAGCTTACAAATGGTGGACGTTGCTGGGAGGGAAGATTGGGTCTCCTGTAGCTGCTCAGAAGGGAAGTCCAGGCACCCTTCCCGGGCTGAGGGGGGACCATGCCTAAGGTGGGGGCCAAGTGGGGGTGAGGTGCCGAACAGCAGGGAAATTGCACTGTGGTCAGTCTCTCCTTTTATCCCTCTTCTCGTCTCTCCAGGAAGTCTTGAGAAATTTTACTCAGGGGAAATAGGATCAAGTGGGCTCTGAGGACAGCCTTGAAAGAGAAAGGATATACAGGATGGAAGAGAGAGCTTAGATGGCCAGTTGTTGCTAGACAGCCAAATCTTTGCCTTATGCTATGCTCGATGTGTGGACACAAACCACAGGTCTTCTTCAAGACCTTCTGGCAGTGCTTGCTGCCTCTGGTTCTCTGATGCCTGCCAAGAATTCTGATTTCCTCAGTAGCCCCAAATCCAGCTCTGGGCACAACTGGCTCAACTGCTGAACCTTCTGCCCAGTTCTGTGCTGAGGCCGTGTGCTACTCTGTCTCTGCCCTCGGGTGCCTGGCCGTCCTGCCCTTGGTTCTGGAATCCTGCTTCAGCATTTAGCTAAAAGGCCAGCCACCAGGTTTGTGGAGTTGGACCTGCAGTGGCCCTGGTCTGCTGCTTTGCAGAGGTTTGCTTTTTTCCTGTTTGCCATCCCGGAGACATCCATGGTTGTCTCCAGGATGGCACTTGTAGGAGCCCAACAGGCCATTACAGTCACACAGGCAAACAAAGGTCTTTTAAGAGAACAATCGTCGTTTGTTTCCCAGTTGGCATTTCTGGAGATTTAGCAGGATAATCTTGGATGTACGTCAGCAAGCATGAGCAGGAATCATCGTAATCCTTAACAAGGCATACAAATGAATTGGGAACTCGTGAAAAGTGTACAAAGAATTTCTCTTTCTCCTCCTGAGTTCCAGCTGTATGGGTGTTGGGGGAGGGGCAGTTTTCCTTTGATGGAGCTACCTGCTGCAGGGGGGGGCGGTTCCGCTTTAGGGATGTTCTGGCCAAATGTACATGCCCTTTTCCTGAAGAGAGCTTCGGTCCCAACCCGCTGTCACATGCACATCCCCTGAGGTCTTAGCTGGGAAGCATAGCTTAGACTCTTGCAGCTCTTCTTTTAAAGTCCTGACTGGAGTTAGCCTCAAAGAAGTGACCCCTGGATTCCTGATCCCATTTGGTTTTACAGAGACAGGAAAATCCCCAAACCCAACCACAACAACAGCAACAACACCCCACAAAAACCTGTGCAAGTGGGAGGACACCTCCAGCTTTTTCTTCCGAAAGGAGAGGGAGTAGCACGGGTGTTCAAGAGTGTCCTCTCCAGGGTTCCTCCCTCTTCCAGCACCACCAGCACCTTCCAGTTGAGTCAGACCTGTCTGTGGAGGGACCAGTTGGTGGGGGCAGTGAGTGTCTGTTACCTCGTCCATCCCCAGAGTGAGACTCCACCGTGCCCATGATGCCAACAGATCCTTCCTTGAGGAGACTGGGCCAGAGAAGAATGGAGTATGTGGAGCCAGCATTTTCCTCTCAATAGTGCAACAGTTGTTGGGAACCTTTCCTTTTCTTATTTGTTGTATGATACACTGTGCTTGTTGTGGTTACTGTTAGACTCAGTTTCCCGAATTTTATCCAAGTGGAAAATTTCTGTCAAAGTTGCATTCTCCAGGTTTTTTTTTCCTCCCCATATTTAGGCAAATTATTTTATCAAATAAAAGGAAAACTTTTGTTTAAGTGACACTTGCCTCTAAGCAGTTATCCTTTGATGACTTGCTTTTTTTCTTTTTTTTCAAAGAATTAAATGAACATTACATCTGAACATTTATGTGGTTAGCAAAACCTGGGATATAATCATTTTTTAATTCTTAGATTTGAAATCACCTTAGGTTTCATTATGCATTCTGTGGACCCCTAACCCATGCACTCCCTCAGGTGGCAAACCTGTGGTATTTTCTGTGGATGAGGTAAAGACCCTAGAGAGTCCTCGTTTTGTAATTCTTCCTCTGTGCTATCGTTGAGTGGAAAGTGAGAAACTCTGTAAACTACACTTCCTTCTACATGTCCCTCTAACTCTTCTCAACTCCTAGTACAACTCCTACTACTCCTAACACTAGTTGAAAAAAGTTAATGAATTAACAGCTTTTTTTCCTAAAACTTCATTTAATCACCAGTTATAACTTTGACACTTAGCAAACTTCTATTGTAATTGTTTCCAATTAGCTATAATAACTTATCTAATTTTTTACCGCATCTTCTAACATCTAACTAGAATCACATAAAATATTAGAATTGAAAGGCACTCTAACATCTAGTCCTAGGATGTCAAATGCGTTTCAACTTGTTAACTCCAATCTTTTGGTCAGGGCTGTCTGTCTAAAGTACTATCTGAGGATGACTCTGAGGCCAGGTCTGGGCTTGGTAGGAAAGGTCTCTGTGAGGAGTTAAGACAATAGTCAATAATGCCTAAAACATATAAATCAAGAAATATTAGCATAAGCCTTTTATTTAGAAATATGGAACTGAACATCCATTTATAGCCATGACGTAATAACAGGGATCAGATTTACCCTCCTGCTAAAATAAAAAACCAGACACAGTATATGAAAAAATATGTTTCAGAACACTGGGAATCAGGCAGAGAAGGACAGTGATCTGTGAGAAACAGGAATCAAATGAGATGAGTCCTACCTATGGTTGCCCCACCTTACTGCCTTGAGAGGGTTGTGAGGTCATGGTGTGGGGAGGGGGAACCCAAGTGGAGCCTGGTGGACTCCCTGAGTTGAGAAAATGTTGCTGGGGTGGGAGAGTAAGTTATCCAGAATTCTCAGGACAAGGTACTAAAGAGAAGAAAGCAGCACAGAAAGAGAGCTCCAGAGATCTGCAGAGGGTCTGCCTTGACTTTTTTTTTTTTTTTTTTTAAACTACAGCTTTTTTTTTTTTTTTTTTTTATTAATTTATTTATTTATGGCTGTGTTGTGGGTCTTCGTTTCCGTGCAAGGGCTTTCTCTAGTTGCGGCGAGCGGGGGCCACTCTTCATCGCGGTGCGCGGGCCTCTCACTGTCGCGGCCTCTCTTGTTGCGGAGCACAGGCTCCAGACGCGCAGGCTCAGTAGTTGTGGCTCACGGGCCCAGTTGCTCCGCGGCATGTGGGATCCTCCCAGACCAGGGCTCGAACCTGTGTCCCCTGCATTGGCAGGCAGACTCTCAACCGCTGCGCCACCAGGGAAGCACCCGCCTTGACTCTTCATCTTGGTACTGATGAGAATTTTCATGTGAGAAAACTAATCAAGTTTCAGGATGGAACCATCGGAATGGATTAGAGGGAGCAATATTCAGAGCCCATGCAGGGCCAGGAGTAGTTCCTGTTTCTACCAGCCAAAGTGGGGAACCTCATAATTCACAGAACATTAGGTAGACAATTCAGAAGTGTTTTGCCTTAGTAGCGGAGAAACAATTAGCTCTAAACCAAATATTGCTCCTAACAAAGCTTAAAAGCAAGACCTGAAAAGATTAAATTGTTTTCGGGTATGAAACTTAACCATAGTCCAGAACAAAACTTAAGAATATTATAGGAATATAAAAATATCCAACATCCAGCAACGCAATATTCACAAAATTTGGAATACATTTAGAAATTACCAGGCGTGCAAAGAAGTGAGAAAATGTGACCCATAATGAAGAGAAAAGTGAGTAAAAACCAGTCCAGAAATGACACAGATGATCTAATTAGTAGACCAGAATATGAAAATAGTTATTATAACTGGATTCCCTTTGTTCAAGAAGCTAGAGGGAAAATTGAGCATGTTAGACAAATGTAAGATACAGAAGACTGAAAGTGAACTTCCAAAGATGAAGACTATAAAGTCTGAGATGAAAAATGCACTGGATAGGATAAACAGAAGTTTAAACATTACAGAATAAAAAATTAGTGAACCTGAAGACATAGAGATCAAACTATCCAAAATGAAACACAGAGAAAACAGACTAAAAAAAAGAAACCCAAATGAACAGTGTGTCTGCTAGCTGTGGAAAACCTCAAGCAAGCTTGTGTAAGTGTAATTATAGTCTCTGAAGGTGGGGGAAAAGTATGTGAAGATATAATGGCCAAAATTTTTCCAGTTTGGTTGAAAACTATAAACTCACAGATCCAAGAAGCTCAATAAACCCCAAGCACAAAAAAAAAACATGAAAAAAACTGTAGCAAGGCACAGCATAATCAAATTATGTAAAACCTGTGATTAAGAGAAAATTTTAGAAATAAGGAGTAAAGTACTAGAAGAAACAACTAAAATAGTAAAAAGCGGTTGTCTGTGGAGAGTGGGACTGGGGTACATGGAGGGGGAGAGTGCTGATATTCTTCATTATAAACCTGTTAATACTATTAGCTTAGTTTTAAAAATATGTGTACACATTATTTGTGAAAATAAAAATCAGTAACAATGGACAAGCAAGCAAAACACTCCTGTCATTGAAATTCTACCAACAAGAGTCAAACTGAAAGACAGAGATGCAGCCAAAAGGCCTGGTCGTCAACCACGAGCATTACTACTGCAGAATAGGGTACAAATGGAATAGGGACTTTCATCAGCTGTTTGAGGAGTGAGCAGTATGAACTTCACACTTGTGCTTTTTGATGGACATTTTTAGCACCGTCACAACTCATTTTCCCTTCTATTGCCCTTTTCCAGGACTGTGGGGGAGTGAAGAGGTGGAGAAGAGGCCAAGCATGGCATCAAGGAGAAGTTTGAGGCCCTGTCCTGGCAATGATTTCAGGACCATTGTTTCTGAATAGAGGTTATAGAAGTAGTAAGCAACAGAGTCATCATTGTTTTCTTCATATCTTTTGCCTGGATAGTGTCAGTAGTGTCTAAGTGTACTCTTTGGCTGGAGACTTGCCCTCCTACAGTCCATCCACCCAAGTGATCTTTCTGAAGTGAATCTGATCGTGTCACTCCCCTGCTTAAGACCCATTATCTTTGGAACAGGTCTGTACTGGATGATCAGCCTTGTTGCTTATCTCCCATCCCTTGGTTCATAATTTAAAAACCAATACACTTTATAGAATGGATGGATGGATCAAAGAGTCCATCCCACTGGACTCTTTGATCCAAACTTACTGAGCTATTTTCGTACTCTAATTGTGTGTGTGTGTATCTCTGTCTATGTGGCTATTCATCCATCCATCCATCCATCCATATTTTGAGGCAGAGTCACATTCTCTTCTATCCCATGGACTACTGATTCTCGAGGGAAAACTATATCCAAGCTCCACAAAGTATTCAGTGGATGGGTGGAGTGAAATGTGGGATCTTAGCTATTTGGGTTGCTTCCCAGTCAACCTCCTCGTACTAGTTTTCTGTTTCTGTGTAACAAAGAAGTTACCATAAACTTTAGCAGCTTCAAACAACAGCCATTTATTATCCCATAGTTCCTGTAGATCAGAAGTCCAGGCATGGCTTAGCTGGGTTCTCTGCTCAGGATCTCACAAGGCTAAAATCAAGATGTCAACCAGGCTGTGTTCTTATCTGGGGACTTGACTGGGAAAGAATCTGCTTCCAAGCTCATTCAATTTGTTTGCGGTATTCATTTCCTTGCAGCTGTATAGCTGAGGTCCCTGTTTTCTTGCTACCTGTTGGCCAAGGAGCACTTTCAACTCCTAGAGGCTGCCCTCAGGTCCTTGCCATGTGGCCCTATCACAAATCCTCTCACCACATGGGAGCTTACTTCTTCCAAGCCAGAAAGAGAATCTTTCTTGCTTGTGTTGTCCAACTCTAGACCCTCTTTTAAAGGGCTCACCTGATTAGTTTAGGTTCACTCCCACTCGAGGTGATCTCCTTTTATTAACTTAAAGTCAACTGATCTGGAATCTTAATTACATCTGAAAATTTCTTTACCTTTGCCATATAGCATAATATCATCATGGAAGTGATATCCCATCATCTTTACCATATTCTATTGATTAGTTCCATGTGCTTTCAGAAGAGGGAATTATACAAGGAAGTGAGTCATTGGAGTGCCTACCACCCCCCTTCACACTGGTTTGTGCAGTGCTTATCTCCCTGCCCTTGTTGGCCACTTGGACAGCAGAGCGTTCATGAAGATGAATGAATGAGAGGGTGATAGATTCTGAGCTCTTTGGAAATAGAAGCCATACAGCAGTGTGGTAAATATTACAAAGTAGCCTCATGGTTACCTTGCTTGTACTACAGTCCTGAGTAGATTGAGAAGATTTCTGCCTCTCTACAGGTAGTTGTGTAGATGTTGCTGCCTACTGGTAAGAGGAGATCTTGAGACACAGCGTTGGAGATCAAAACTCTTTATCTAGTTGAAGTAACTAATTCTCATTGACCTGCTTACTACTTTTGAAAGCTTTTCAGGAATCTTGGGGGAAATCCCTAATTTTAAAAGACACCATTGTTCAAATGTAGGCTGTCTGAATTTCTGCTCCAGTTCACAAGACTCCTTGAAGTTTTCTCTAGGCCCACATTGAGAGGAGCCTCTTACTAAGCCCCATGAAGTGTGTGCTTGTGTGTATATGTAGAGCGAGAGTGGGGATGAGAGGAGAGAGAGGGCTTGCTTTTCTCAGCAACAGATTCTATTCTCTATTACTTCAGAGTTTAAAGAGAGAGGACCCTGATGGAGAGAAAGAAACCTGTAAAGAAATTACTTAAAATGACGTATAGATTTATCAGTACAACTTCAAAAAAATACCAAGGACTTGGTTTTTTCTTCTACTCCCTACCTCTAGGTATTTCTTTATACAAGAACTTCTGGGGTTTTATATTCCAAGATTACCTCCAGATGGTTTGAAGTGTTCTCTCTCAGCCATTTCCTAGTGGCATTTCTTTTCTTACCTGGGGAGAGGTACCACAGAGATCAATGCCAGAGGGCATTATTGAAAACATTGACCCAGAAGGCACACTCCAGGCCACTGGAAGCATCTGCTTCACAAATGTCAGGCTGGGGGACATCACCAGATGTTAGTGTTGAAATACCGTTTAGAAGACAAACATTGACTTCAGGGGCCAAAGGTCACCTAAACAAAGAGCCAGACCGGCAATGAGGCTCAAAGTGAGGGTACAAAAACTAGATTCATGTGGCCATGACTCTTTCTGTGTTCTAGCTCAGAGCTCATCAGACTTGCCAGGAGTGTAGAAACTTTCTGCGTTGTTTTCTGAGGCTTGGATTCTGAGTCCTATCTGGTATAATATTAGCTGGGAGGAGGGACAGGGGATAGGGTAGGCACAAATTTAACTTGCAGATAGATATGAAAATAGTTTCTTTTTCATGTGGGATCTGGGGGGTGGGGGTCCATGATGCATAATTTAAAAACCACTACACTAGAAGATTTTTAGGGTGTCTCACCCGTGCCATAGGGTTAAGCGAGGTCATTCCTTTTCTTTGTGTTGAGGAGGATTCTCAAATAGCCTTTCTGAGATAGAAAGAATGAGCCTTCCTTTGCCCTTTTCGTCTACTGCTCTTGTCCATATTCTTAGTTCTATCCAGTTTGGAGGCCAGGGGATTATGAGCAGGTAGACAGAGTATGTTTCTCACTGATCCTTCTTTTTATTCTGCTCCAGTCACACATTCTTTTATGCTTATGCGTTTGAGACATGTTCACAAATTATAACACCATGTAATAGTTATCTTGTTGGATTCAGATTGAGAGTGGGAGTTGGGTCAAAATGGAGACTAGGATAGAAAGAGAAGAATGAAGAAAGGACTGACTTCCTCCTTCTTCAACTAAATACATTAAGACATTATGAGAAACCAACAAGATTCTAGCTTGACTATGAAATACCTTGACTACCATGCTGGGAATTTGAAGGCTTTTATTCATAACATCCCCAAATACATTATTATACCAGGAACAGTGAAGATCAATCAAACTATCGCAGTTCAAGTATTCTGTTCTGTATCTGGGCAACATCCTCCCCGAAAACAATCTTTGATGTAGAGAAGATTTGTAGAGAATTATAAAAAAAAATTACTCACCCGTTAAATATTTTTCACAGACCTGAAAAGAGTATGAGGTGGTAAAATCAATAAAGTTGGCATTCTTCTTTTTTACTCATCTGGCGCACATTGTTTCTTAGCCCAGGTGAGAAGACTTGTAAGAGTGATGACAGTATCTTTGAAATGTTTTTCATTTCAATAGAATGTCTTTTTGAAGAATTTTGGACTTTCAGTCTTTTTTTTTTTTTTTCTTTTTTACTTGAGAGAAAGCTGAAGGATTTAACAGTTGTTTAACCTTCTAGGCACATAGTAACAAGCCAGCAAAAGAGCTCAAAGAGCTGAGACCAAGACTCAAGTTTCGACTGACTGACTTCATCAGAAGAAAAAAGTTAGAGTTGGGCTGCTCTGTTCTGGGCCTTTAAAGATGAGGCTGATTGAGTATCAATGACTCCAGTCAACTTCGGGATGACTAGTGGGTACTGGAGAAAGAGCAAGAACTCTTTACCACGGAGGCTACAGAGCTGGCATCTGTGGGCCATCGCGCATGCAAGGCCTGCAAGGTCACTACTTCAAAACACAGAATTGCCTCTTTAAATGAATGAGTTGTTCTCCTGGAGGCCCAATTCTCTGCTTTCAGCCAGAGAATTTACCTGGACAGCATCCATTCACCCGCTTCTGGAAAAAATACTCTGAGTTTTCGTGGGAAGCTGCCCCTCCTCCACTGTCAGACCATATTACTTGGGTAGAACTAGACTCCACTTCATGCTCCAGGGTTGGCCACCCCAGGAGATTACGTTCTTCTAGCCACTGTGACTGGCTGAAGATGGGCATGGGACTCAATTATTGTGAAGGAGACTCAGTTCTTGGAAATAGTTGGAAAAAGAGAAACTTTCCGTAGAGGGTTGTTGAGAGGATAGAAAAATGGCCTGGAGCTCCTGGCTTCCGTCTTGACACTGTAGTGAGGGATCTTGCCAGAGAATGGAGCCAGCATAGAGGAAGGCTGAGTCAAGGCACAAAGAGGCAGCTTCATGAAAAATTGTTTGAGCACCTGGATCTACCCATGGCTGAGGCCAGAATATCCTTAGACTTTTGTTTTAATGAGCCAGTAACTCCCCATCTATGTTTAAGGTAGTTTGAGTTGTTTTCATTTACTTGCAGCAAAGAGAGCCTTGAATAACACATGTCCAAGCAGGGAGGAGAAATGAGATATCCTTTTACTCTTTCCTATGTTTTCAAATATATTAATCTATTTTATTTTTAAGGAAATTCTTTATCTCCCTTAATAAAGCCAAACCCAGACTGTCTAAAATTATCATTGGGGAAAGGTCTTCACATTGGGAGGGAACCTTGATCCCCAAGATTCACCTTCCCTTTGGAGATTTCTTGCTCACCCTACTGCTACAATCCACATAAAAACTTTTCTCTTCTCTTAATAAACATATGTCCAGGTTCTGCAAGATTGGCAATGGGGGGAGAATTTTCCTGTTGGAGGGACCAGCTGGACCTCATAGCCTCAATGCCTGTTCCCCTGATGTTTGTCTTTCATTGATATTATTAAAACAGTCAGCATGTTTCCTCACAGGCTTATGCTGAGCAGATGAGGAAAATGGGCCACCCCCGCCTCTTGCTTCCCCTGACCTGCCTCATCCTCACCCAGGATTTATATATACAGTTGCACAACCTCTCCCTTTCCTCTGACCATAATGAAGCCAGGGCAGACAGAAGGAGCAATTGTTGCAATGACACACTCCATGCTGCCTTGCTTCCTCTCCCCTCCCCTCCCCTCCCCTCCCCCACCCCTCCCCCTCCCCTCCTCCTCCCTTCCCCTCTCCCCTCCCCTCTCCCCTCCCCTCCTGTCCCCTCCCCTCCCTTCCCCTCCTGTTAGGAAACCTCTCTCTTCAACTTCTTATTTGAGATTTATGTGCTCAGTTTGACCTTGAAAACTTCTTAGTGATTAAAGTGTATAGAGTTGACATCTTTTTTTCCAACAAAGATTTGGAAACATATTCCACCACTGCTTCATTTTTCTTATAGTGTCCCTGAGCACTGCATTTTTTTTAAAATTAATTACTTTATTTTTGGCTGTGTTGGGTCTTTGTTGCTGCACATGGGCTTTCTCTGGTTGCAGCGAGTGGGGGCTACTCTTTGTTGCGGTGCACGAGCTTCTCATTGTGGTGGCTTCGCTTGTTGCGGAGCACGGGCTCTAGGTGCGTGGACTTCAGTAGTTGTGGCATGCGGACTCTGTAATTGTGGCTCATGGGCTCTAGAGCGCAGGCTTAGTAGTTGTGGCACACCGGCTTTGTTGCTCTGTGGCATGTGGGATCTTCCCGGACCAGGGATCGAACCCGTATCCCCTGCATTGGCAGGCGGATTCTTAACCACTGTGCCACCAGGGAAGTCCCCTGAGCACTGTATTGCTCCATAAAATAGACTGATTACAACAGATTCTTGATGAGATGCCATTCTCTGTGTTGCGTTGGATGTAAGCTTCTATGTGATATTGTCCACTTTGAAACAACTGGCCATGTCAGTACAGATGCTTCTGACAGTTCTAACACTGGTGTTCTAACACAGCCGTGGAGCCTTTTCCACAGAAGTTGCCTTTTCTACAGATTATTCTAGAATCAGAATTTCTGTGGTGAGCCCAGTTATGTGCACTTTGAAAAGGCTCTGAAGGTAGTTGTGAGGCACAGCCAGGTTAAAAATCACTAGACCACATACTCAGGTCTTGAGGGATTCAGAGTCAAAATTATTTGAAGCTGGTTTTGAGTTCATTAAATAGAATATAGTGTCTTGCTTTCACTTTCTACTTGTTTTGGTTGCCCATTGATGCATGACAAACAACCCCAGTGGCTTTAAACAACAGTGATTTATAATTTCTCAAGAGTCTACAGATGGTCTGGCAGTTCTGCTGTGCAGGGTATCTATAGGGACGCTGCAACAGGTGGAAGGTGCCAAAGGGCCTATGGCCATGGCTGGCATTTCCTACTGGCCTCTTGCTGGGAGTTCAGTGGGGGCTGTGAACTAGGGTTCTTGAATCTCTTTCATGTGGGCCTCTCCACATGATGGCTGGGTTCCCAGAAGGTGCATTCTAGGAGGATAAGAATAAATGTTCAGAGAGTAATTAAGCTTTGCTAAAACTCATCACATGGCCAAGCCTAGAGTCAGTGTCAGATGGAATGATGCAGGGGCATGAATTCTGGAAGTTTGGTCATTAGGGGCACCACATTTCAGCCTGCCACACCACCTTCCCATGACTTCATGGAAAGATTCTGATAGAACCTAGTAGAATGCCTTGCACATAGTAATTCTCAAAGGTGCTGAGTGAATTAACACACTTTTCCAGCTGTATAGTCCCTTTCCTCCCTTTATAACTCTATGATCCAATCAAAATGTGTGTGTGAATGCATATGTGGTGTGTATGTGTGTATTTATTTATATGTATATATTTTTTATTGAGGTATAGTTAATTTGTATTAGTTTCATGTGTACAACATAGTGATTCAAAATTTTTATAGATTATGCTTCATTTATACTTATTATAAAATATTGACTATATTCTCTGTGCTGTACAATATATCTTTGTAACTTATTTATTTTATACATAGTAGTTTGTACCTCTTAGTCGCCTACCCCTCTCTTGGCCCTCCCCTCTTCCTTCTCCCACTGGTAACCACTAGTTTGTTCTCTGTATCTGTGAGTCTGCTTCTTTTTTGTTATATTAACTAGTTTGTTGTATTTTTTAGATTCCATATATAAGTGATATCATACAGTATTTGTCTGACATATTTCATTAAGCATAATACCTCCAGGTCCATCAATGTTGTTGCAAATGGAAAAATTTCATTCTTTTTGATGACTGAGTAGTATTTCATTGTGTGTGTGTATGTATATGTATGTATGTATATATATATGAGTGTGTATATATCTCTGTGTGTGTGTGTGTATACACACACACACACACACACACACACACACACATACACCTACCACATCTTCTTTATTCTTATTCATTTATCTGTTGATGGACACTTAGCTTGCTTCCATATCTTGGCTATTACAAATGCTGCTATGAACATTGGGGTGCATGTATCTTTTTGAATTAGTGTTTTCGTTTTCTCCAGATATATACCCAGCAGTGGAATTGCTGGATCATATATATAGTAGTCCTATTTTTAGTTTTTTGAGGAGCCTCCATTACTGTTTTCCACAGTGGCTGCACCAACTTGCATTCTCACCAACAGTGTACAGGGGTTTCCTTTTCTCCATATCCTCACCAACATTTATGATTTGTGGTCTTTTTGATGATAGTCATTCTTACAGGTGTGAGGTGATATCTCATTATAGTTTTGACGTGCATTTCTCTGATGATTAGTAGTGTTGAGCATCTTTTCATGTGCTTGTTGGCCATCTGTATGTCTTATTTGGAAAAGTGTCTATTCAGGTGTTCTGCCCATTTTAAAATTGGGTCTTTTTTTGATATTGAATTGTATGGGCTGTTTATATATTTTGGATATTACCCCCTTATTGACCATATCATTTGCAAATAGGTTGTCTTTTTGTTTTGTCAATGGTTTCCTTTGCCGTGCAAAAGTTGTTAAGTTTAGTTAGGTCCCATTTGTTTATTTTTGCTTTTATTTCCTTTGCTTTAGGAGACAGATCCAAAAAAATATTGCTACGATTTATGTCAGAGTGTTCTGCCTATGTTTTCTTCTAGGAGTTTAATGGTTTCCAGTCTTACATTTAAGTCTTTAATCCATTTTGACTTGATTTTTATATGTGGTGTGAGAAAATTTCCTAATTTTATTCTTTTGCAAGTAGCTGTCTAGTTTTTTCCAGCACCACTTATTGAAGAGACTGTCTTTTCTCCATTGTATTTTCTTGCCTTCTTTGTCATAGATTAATTGACCATAAGTACATGGGTTTATTTCTGGGCTCTCTATTCTATTCCATTGATCTATGTGTCTGTTTTTATGCCAGTACCATACTGTTTTGTTACTCTAGCTTTGTATTGATAGTATCATCTGAAGTCAGGGGGTGTGATTCCTCCTCTGTTCTTCTTTCCCAAGATTGTTTTGGCTATTTGGAGTCTTTTGTGTTTCCATACAAATTTTAAAATTATTTGCTCTAGTTCTGTGGAAAATACCCTTGGTATTTTGATAGGGATTGCATTGAATATGTAGATTGCCTTGGGTAGTATGATCATTTTAACAGTATTAATTCTTCCAATCCAAGAACATGGTATATCTTTCCATCTGTTTGTGTCATCTTCAGTTTCTTTCACTAGTGTCTTACAGTTTTCTAAGTACAGGTCTTCTACCTCCTTAGGTAGGTTTATTCCTAGGTATTTTATTCTTTTTGATGTGATGGTAAATGGGATTATTTCCTTAATTTGTTTCTGATAGTTTGTTATTAGTGTATAGAAATACAACAGATTTCTGTGTATTAATTTTGTATCCTGCAACTTTACCGAATTCATTGATGAGCTCTAGTAGTTTTCTGGTAGAGTCTTTAGGATTGTCTATGTATAGATCATGTTATCTGAAAACTGTGAGAGTTTTACTACTTCTTTGCCGATTTGAATTTCTTTTATTTCTTTTTCTTCTCTGATTGCTGTGTCTAGGACTTCCAAAAGCATGTTGAATAAAAGTGGCGAGAGTGGGCATCCTTGTCTTGTTCCTGATCTTAGAGGAAATGCTTTCAGCTTTTCACCATTGAGTATGATGTTAGCTGTGAGTTTGTTATATATGGCCTTTATTATGTTGAGGTATGTTCCCTTTGTGCCCACTTTCTGGAGAGTTTTTATCATAAATGGATGTTGAATTTTATGAAAAGCTTTTTCTGCATCTATTGAGATGATCATATGGTTTTTATTCTTCAATTTGTTAATGTGATATAGCACATTGATTGATTTGCAGATATTGAACCATCCTTGTATCCCTGGGATAAATCCCACTTGATCGTGGTGTATGATCCTTTTAATGTCTCATTAGATTCAGTTTGCCAATATTTTGCTGAGGAATTTTGCTTCTTTATTCACCAGTGATATTAGCCTATAATTTTCTTTTTTTGTGTGATATATTTGTCTGTTTTTGGTATCAGGGTGATGCTGGCCTCATAGAATGAGTTCAGAAGTGTTCCTTCCTCTGCAATTTTGGGGACTAGTTTAAGAAGGACAGATATTAACTCTCCTCTGTTAGGTAGCACTCACCTGTGAAGCCATCTGATCCTGGACTTTTGTTGGTTGGGAGTTTTTTTTTCCTATTACTGATTTAACTTCATTACTGGTAATTGGTCTGTCCATATTCTCTATTTCTTCCTGGTTCAGTCTTGGGAAGTTGTACATTTCTTGGAATTTGTTCGTTTCTTCTAGGTTGTCCATTTTGTTGCCATAGAGTTGTAGTAGTAGTAGTAATAGTAATAGTAACAGTAATAGTAATCTCTTAAGATACTTTGTATTTCTGTGGCGTCAGTTGTAACTTCTCGTTTTTCATTTCTGATTTTATTGATTTGGGCCCTCTTTCTTTCTTTTTTTTTAAAATTAATTAATTAATTTATTTATGGCTGTGTTGGGTCTTCGTTTCTGTGCGAGGGCTTTCTTCTAGTTGTGGCAAGCGGGGGCCACTCTTCATCGCGGTGCACGGGCCTCTCACTATCGCGGGCTCTCTTGTTGCGGAGCACAGGCTCCAGACGCGCAGGCTTAGTAATTGTGGCTTATGGGCCCAGTTGCTCCGCGGCATGTGGGATCTTCCCAGACCAGGGCTTGAACCCGTGTCCCCTGCATTGGCAGGCAGATTCTCAACCACTGTGCCACCAGGGAAGCCCCCTCTTTATTTCTTGATGAGTGTGGCTAAAAGTTTATCAATTTTGTTTATCTTTTCAAAGAACCAGCTCTTAGTTTCATTGATCTTTTCTATTTTTTTTTTTTTTAGTCTCTGTTTCATTTATTTCTGCTCTGATCTTTATGATTTCTTTCCTTCTATAGCTTTGGCTTTTGCTTGTTTTTCTTTTTCTAGTTTTTTTAGGTGTAAAGTTAGTTTGTTTATTTGAGACTTTTCTTGTTTACTGAGGTAAGCTTGTATTGCTATAAACTTTTCTCTTAGAACGGCTTTTGCTGCATCCCATAGGTTTTGGGTCATTGTGTTTTTGTTTTCATTTGTCTCCAGTTATTTTCTGATTTCTTCTTTGATTTCTTCAGTGGTCCATTGGTTGTTTAGTAGTATATTAGCCTCTATGTGTTTGTGTTTTTTGCAGTTTTCTTCTTGTAGTTGATTTCTAATCTCATAGCATTATAGTCAGAAAAGATGCTTGATATGATTTCAGTTTTCTTAAATTTAATGAAGCTTGTTTTGTGGCCTAGCGTGTGATCTATCATGGGGAATGTTCCATGTGTACTTGAAAAAAATGTGTATTCTGCTGCTTTCAGGTGAAATGTTCTATATATCTATACATATCTATGAAATTCATCTGGTCTGATGTGTCATATAAGGCCAGTGTTGTCTTATTGATTTTCTGTCTGGATGATCTGTCCATTGATGTAAGTAGGGTGTTAAAGTCCCCTACTATTATTGTGTTACTGTCAGTTTCTCCCTTTGTGTCTGTTAATATTTGCTTTTTGTATTTAGGTGGTCTTAGGTTGGGTGCATATATATTTACAACTTCTTCTTGGATTGATCCCTTGATCATTATGCAGTGCCCTTCTTTGTCTCTTATAACAGTCATTGTTGTAAAGCCTATTTTGTCTGATATAAGTATTGCTACCCTGGCTTTATTTTTATTTCCATTTGCATGGAATACCTTTTTCTATCCCCTCACTTTCAGTGTGTGTGTCTTTAGAACTGAAGTGAGTCTCTTATAGGCAGCATATATACAGGTCTTGATTTTGTATCCATTCAGCTGCTCTATGTCTTTTGATTGGAGCATTTAATCCATTTATTTTTAAAGTAATTATTGATATGTATGTACTTATTGTCATTTAGTTAATCATTTTGTGGTGTTTTTATAGTTTTTTGTTGTTGTTGTTCCCTTTTTCTTCTTTTATTCTCTTCCCTAGTGATTTGATGACTATCTTTAGTGTTATGTTTGGATTCATTTCTTTTTTTCCTGTATCTATTATAGATTTTTGGTTTGTGGTTACCATGAGGTTTATATATGGCAAACTATATATATATATGAGATTATTTAAGTTGCTGATCTCTTAATTTCAAATGCATTCTAACAACCTTGCGTTTTTATTCCCCTCCCTTCATAATTACTGTTTTTGACATCATATTTTACATTTGTCTCTTTTGTGTATCCCTTAACTGCTTATTGCGGATATAGATGATTTTACTACTTTTGTTTTTTAACCTTCCTACTAGCTTAGTACATGGTTGATTTACTACCTTTACTATATATTTGCCTTTACTGATGAGCTTTTTCCTTTCATAATTTTCATGTTTCTAGTTGTGGCCTTTTCTTTTTTGCTTAGAGAAGTCCCTTTAACAGTTCTTGTAAAGCTAGTTTGGTGGTGCTGAACTCTTTTAGCTTTTGTTTGTCTGTAAAACTTTGGATCTTTTCATAAAATCTGAATGAGAGTCTTGCTGGTAAAGTATTCTTGGTTGTAGGTTTTTCCCTTTCATCGCTTTAAATATATCATGCCACTCCCTTCTTGCCCACAGAGTTTCTGCTGAAAAATCATCTAGTAGTCTTATAGGAGTTCCTTTGTATGTTATGTCACTTTTCCCTTGCTGCTTTTAATATTGTCTCTTTATCTTTAATTTTGCCCTTTTAATTACAGCGTTTATTGGTGTGGTCCTCTTTGGGTTGATCCTGTTTGGGACTTTCTGTGCTTCCTGGACATGGATGTCTGTTTCCTTTCCCAGGTTAGGGAGGTTTTCAGCAATTATGTTTTCAAATATGTTCCCAGCTCATTTATCTCTCTCTTCTCTTTCTGGAACCCCTATAATGTGAATATTAGTGCACTTGATGTTGTCCCAGAAGTCTCTTGAACTGTCCTCATTTCATTTTTTTTTTCTTTTTTCTGTTCAGCATCAGTGATTTCCACTACTTTGTCTTCCAGCTCACTGATCCCTTTCCCTGTATCATTTAGTCTACTATTGATTCCTTCTAGTAGGTTTTTCATTTCAGTTATTGTATTCTTCATCTCTGTTTAGTTGTTCTTTTTATTTTCTAACTCTTTGTTAAAAACTTCTGACTTCTTGCTCTGTTCATCCATTCTTCTCCTGAGTTCTTTGGTCATCTTTATGATCATTACCTTGAACTCTTTGTTGGGTAGATTGCCTGTCTCCACTTCACTCAGTTCTTCTTTTGGGGTTTTATCTTGTTCCTTACTTTGGAATATGTTCTTCTGTTGCCTCATTTTGCCTTACTTACTGTTTTTATTTTTACGTATCTGATAGATTGGTTATGTTTCCCAACCTTTGAGAACTGGTCTTTTGTAGTAGACATCCTAAGTGTCCCAAGGGCACACTCTCCTCTGGTCACCAGAGCTATATGCTCTAGGGGTGCCCCCCTGTGGGCTGCATGGATCCTTCTGTTGTGACGGGCTGACTACAGTAGGGTCTCTGCTAGGTGTGGCTAGGGTCTGGTCTGGTTCGTTGCCAGGCCCTGCCTTATGTGGAGGCTGCTGGCTGCTGGTTGGTGGGGCCAGGTCACAAGGTGAGTGGCTGCAGAACGCCTGGGGGCCGTGGGGCAAGTGCTTTCTTGATGTTGTGTGGAGTTGGGGTCTAAGAGATCCCAGGATTAGTGCCTGCCCACCAGTGGGTAAAACCAGGTCCTGGGGCTAGTGCCTGCCCCGTGGCCAACAGAGCCAGGCCCTGATGTCTGGCTGCAGGGCCCAGGAGTCCCAGAGCTGTGGTTGTCCTGGGGCTGGTGTCTGCCTGCTGGTGGGTAATGCTGGTCCTGAGGCTAGAGTAGGCTCACTGGTGGGTGGGGCTGGAGCCCTAGGGATTCTGGGGCTGGTGCCTGTGCACTTGTGGGTGGAACCATGTCCAGGGGAGGCTGTGAGCTCAAGGGGCTTAAGGCAGCCTGTCTGCTGGTAAGTGTGGCTGTGTCCCTGCCCAGTTATTTGCTTGGCCTGAGGCATCCCAGTACTGGTGCCTACAGGTGGGGGAGGGGAGCTAGTTCCTGAGGCTAATAAACTAAAGGGAGGATTTCAGAATGGCTCTTGCCAGCACCAGAGTCCACATGGTAGACCGAGCTCCCCAAAATGGCTGCTG
This sequence comes from Balaenoptera physalus, assembly GCF_965194825.1. Lineage (NCBI taxonomy): Eukaryota > Metazoa > Chordata > Mammalia > Artiodactyla > Balaenopteridae > Balaenoptera > Balaenoptera physalus. Next base: position 46,713,431 of record NC_138883.1, read on the forward strand.
TCAGTGTCTGTGTCCCCAGGGTGAACTTCAGTTGCCTCCTGCCTCTCCAGGAGACTCTCCAAGATCAGCAGGTAGGTCTGACCCAGGCTCCTTTCAAATTACTGCTGCCCTGCATCCTGGAGTGTGTGAGATTTTATGTGAGCCCTTTAAGAGTGGAGTCTCTATTTCCCATAGTCCTTTGAGTCTCCCAAAAGTAATCCCCACTGGCCTTCAAAGCCAAACATCTGGGGGCTTGTCTTCCTGGTGCAGGATCCCCAGGGCTCGGGAGCCTGATATAGGGCTCAGACCCCTTGCTCCTTGGGGAAAACCTCTGCAATTGTAATTATTCTCCCATTTGTGGGTCACCCACTCAGGGGTATTGGTCTTGACTATACCACAACTGTGTCCCTCCTACCTGTCTCATTGTGGTTCCTTCTTTACATCATTAGTTGTAGTAGATCTTTGCTGGGGGATTCTGGTCTTTTTTATTGATAATTGTCCTGTAAATAGTTGTAATTTTGGTGTGCCTGTGAGAGGAAGTGAGCTCAGGGCCTTTCTACTCTGCCATCTTGGGGACTCAATGTGTATGTATGTGTGTGTGTGTGTGTGTGTGTGTGTGTGTGTGTTTAAAACCACCATCTCTGGGCTTCCCTGGTGGCGCAGTGGTTGGGAGTCTGCCTGCCAGTGCGGGGGATGCGGGTGCGGGCCCTGGTCTGGGGGGATCCCGCGCGCCGCGGAGCGGCTGGGCCCGTGAGCCACAATTGCTGGGCCTGCGCGTCTGGAGCCTGTGCTCCGCAACGGGAGAGGCCGCGATGGTGAGGGGCCCGTGCACCGCGATGAAGAGTGGCCCCTGCTTGCCGCAGCTGGAGAAGGCCCTCGCACAGAGACGAGGACCCAACACAGCCATAAATAAATAAATAAAAATTAAAAAAAAAAACAAACCACCATCTCTGCTAGCTTCAAGGTTTGTCCAAATGCAGTCTTCTCTATAATGTCATCTTTGGTCTTTTCCTGTTCCTAAACTGCAAGCTATCCCCCTTTCTTAAGTACTCCCATAGTATTTTAATTTGTACCTTTCTCTTTGGCATTTATCATTATTATTTTTGTATTTATAATTAGTAATTCTCCATATTTACTTCTATTTTTGATGACAAAATTCTCATCTAAGCCATCTTTCTCTCTTCTTAATACGATATCTTACATATAGTAGGACCTTAATTGACATTGGGCGAATGGATGACTGTGAATGGGTGGATGGATGTATGAGTTGGCACACTGTTAACTGTGTCCCCAGATCCTTCTCAGTTCCTTACTGCTGCCCTGTCTGAAGTTCTCAGGAAGATAAGACACAGGCCACTCCAAGCAAATGGGTGTTATTTATTCCTAGCTGGAAATTTTGCCTAAATTCTTCTTAGGTTTTCTACTCTATTGAGGTAAGATAGACAAAGTAGAGACATCAAGGATTCTCTTCATCATTCTACCCTAATGCCGAGGACAGAACAGGCTGAATGCAGTCCCTCTCCATGTTCTCTTTCTTATTCTGGCCCCTCACTCAGAGCTCTCTCCCTAAAGCAGTAGGCATCTTTAATCTCCATTTTAGTGAGCCTCAGCCAGAGCAAAGAGAACTCATCTTGATAAAGAAACTATCACTCTGTTGTTTATAACAAATATCTCACCAACCTTGATGAGATATTTCTTGACTTTGGGGACATGTGTATATTTGCGTGTGTCTATTTGTATGTGTGTGTGTGTATTTGCATGTGTTTTGACATGGAGAGTGATACAATGTAGTTCTAGACTTCTTTAGCACATCATTTATGGTTTTCAAAGAACAGTAGTATACATCTTTTATATACATTATACATATGTATAAGCCACAGGAACTCCTTTGAATGGTTGCCTGAGCTGCCCATTGCCCAATCTTATTCTTAGTATAAAACAACCTTCAGGGTAGAAACTGTCATCTGTTTCAGTGGACATGTGGGAATATTGTGATGCCTGAAGCTTTTTAGCTGAAGGAGGCTTTGGGCCAAATCCATTCCTGGGGCATTCATGTGTAGATCCTATGTATATGGTCCATAGTGAGTAACCTGTTTACAATTTCTTTGTAAAAATCATGTGGCAGCCAGTTGTCTTTTGCCTTTTTCAGTTGGAAAGGTATATGGTAACTAGCTCTTTGGATTTACTGATGTAGGTTAGCTGAAATAGTAATGTACAAATGTGGTGTTTTCCCATATATGCTGGTGCGTGGTAGTTCTGCTCATGGCCAGTGCTGTTTTTTTGTGTTTTTTTTTAACTTTTCTCTACTCACGTTAATTATTATTACTTGTATATTATTTATTCAGAGCAAAGGTCTAAAGAGGCTATTTTGTAAAATGACTTTGATGTACAATTTATTAAAAGTATTAAGGGAACTTCGTTTTAGGGCATTAAAAGAGTAATTCTAATTCTAATTCAAGGAAAACCTGGTAACTGAGAAACTCATCCATTTGCTTAAAAGATAATGAGGGGCCAATTAACTGTGAACTTAATTATCTCAAGAAACATTACTAGTTGCTAGTTACAGGCCTTCAATAGCAAGTTAGCTGTTCCAGAACCAATATCTGGGTAGTGGGTCAATCAAAAGTTGGCAGTCTTGATTGTAATCTAGTGGTTTAGTCTTTCTAATGGCTGGCATTCAGGTAGTACTGAATTCAGGTAGAATTCCCATTCTGTAACTCAGCAAATACTTCTCTATCTGACTGATGAATCAGTCACAGAGAATCAAAATATCTTTAAAGATGCTGATTTTTTAAAAAAGAGAGGCTTGTGAAGTAATGCAAGATCTAAAGCAATAGTCAAGTCATAGGAATTGGGTTAGAGCCTGCTATTTTATTGCCCCCTTTTTGAAAAAAAGAGCAAATCTAATGACAAAGAGTGAATTGGAAGAATATGAAACTTATATTCTTACAGGTTTGTGTCTGCTAATAGCCAATCTAGGAGAAAGTTATTTTCTAGGCTTTAATTATTCCATTTATAAATAACATTTAATCAATGAAAGAAAAAGTAAACAACTAGGGTGATATGTAATCATTAAACTCTGTCCCAAAGATAATCAACTTGGTTTCTTTATCCTGAATAAACCAAATGTCAGAATAGTATTTTGGGCTACCTCAGAATACGAAAAGGGTCTTCAACATGAAAACAATTAAACTAATGTCTGAAAGTATTCGATAATACAGCTGTGTTAAACAGATACGGTTACTGCTGTCTAAATGTTGTTTACCTAAAATGAATAACACAGATGCAAACGAGCAATGGAACAGAAACAGCAGCAGGTAAGTTGAAGAGAGTTTTATATTCTGTTTAAGAATGAAAATGAGTCTGATTTATAGACAAGTAATGAAATGCAAAAATAAGGAGTTGAGAAAACCACCCCCTCACTAATTGGATAAAGAAAGCTCGACTTTTATACACTTACTCTGGAAAAAAAATTTTCAGGGTCCTCTTATTGCACAACTTTCATTTTGTTTTATGGGAAGAGGTGTGTGTGTGTATGTGTATATACACACACACAATTATATGTCTTAAATATAATACAATTTCTGTATGTTTATGTATATACTATATATAAATGTATCTTCAAACTAGACTATTGAACTAGACTATGTCGCACAGATCCCCTGCCTTTACTTATGTTTATATATAAATATGTATGTTCTGCTGAAACTATAGACATTTCTTTGGTGAAAATCTCCTTCATTCTTTACTCACCTGGTACTTTTTCTTCACTCTGACAGCTGCCACTTGGGGTGGGAATAGAGCCTGATCTAATACAGCGGAGGGGAATAGCAGATTTTATCTCATTCCAATTTTTCAGAGGCTGCAGAAGGTTAGCAAAAGACAGTAACCTGAAGTATGGTGTCAGAATTCATTAATTCATTTAGGAACTGGCCCTTCGATAATAATCCGTGTTGACTGTACCTGGAAACAAAGTGATCATTCTGTAGAACACTGGGAAATGATCCAGTGGTCTGGCAGACTTCCAGAACAATCCTTCAAGGACAGAGCTTCGTTCTCCTTATCACTCTGGTGATATGGAACACCCAGATTCTAGGGTGCAAAGAAGGTGATGGATGAATGGGCATTTGCTACCTGAGAAAAGAAATGTAGGAAACCACTTTCTGGGCAATCCTTACCCTTCCAAAGGAAGACAGTACCTGCCGATGGAGATTGTTCTCGTCTGCACTTTATTATGAAGAAGTCCCTTTCCAGAACATTTACTTAGAAGCTCACTATTGTAGTCTTGCATTCTTTCTCAGAGATAAAAATGAAATTTATACCTCAGCTAATGGTTTGGCATATCATTTGACTGTATTTGGGACCAAAGTTGTCTTTTTCCTTAATGATGGAAAGCCTGGGCCTTCTTGACTCATCTCCTTTCACTTTCCCCTTGTTCACTGTAGTCCAGCCACTTGGGCATTCTTTCAGTTGTTTGAACAAACTGAGCTTGTTTCTATATCAGGTCCTTGGTACTTGTTATTTTCTCTTTCTGAAACACTCTGACCTAGATCTACAGAAGGCGGCTGTTCCTTGGCATTCTTGCCTTTGTTCACATATCACCTTCACATATCACTCACTCTAAATTAGCCTCCTCCCCATCTTCCACCAGTCATTTTCTGTCATATCACCCTATTTTTAAAATCACTTTCTATAATTAACTTGCTTACCTCTTTGGTTACATGTTTGTTGGCTGTCTCTACTAATACGGGGTGCCCACCATGCACATGTCTGTAGCCACAGTGCCTAGAATAGTGAATGGCGTACAGTGGTCATCAGTAAATATCAATGACTAGATTGAATTTTAATTTACTTTTTCTTCTAGCTTTACTGAGTTATAATTGACATAAAACATTGTGTAAGACTAAACTGGATTTTAGATTCGTCTCCAGCTCCCAGAGTTCATCTCTTGCTGAGGAAACTTGCTTTCTTATATCTAGAGACTGCCTTTTAAGCATTCCAGATTAAAATATTGGTGGTGGAGCAAATAAAACAGTGTTTGGGCTGTTTTTCAGTAACGTTGAGGATGGTTGTTGAAAGGGTAGGAGAGGGGTAAAAGAAAGAAAAATGTATTTAAGTATGAGGTACTACGGATTTTCTCATTCCTACCTTCCTGGCTGGCTTAGGACAGATGTTTGTTGGAACTGAAATTGCTTTTTATATTCCCAAGATGTTTGGTCTTCTCTTTTATCATGAGTGGGCCTTTGTGTTGGGAGGGAACTGTAAGACTTCCTGCTTACTCCAGCATAGACATCTGTTAGTCAAACAGACATCTCTCCATAGACTTCAAATGACTACTTTCTTCTTGTATGAACGGAAATATACTGACTATAAGAGGGCCAAGGACAAAAAAATTTTCTATCGGATATCCTTATAAGGAAAACGTGAGACGTGCTCATAATGTGCAAACAGCTATTACTCTGAAAAAGAATTATTAACATGTATTAACTTTGATAAAAATAAAAACTAAATCATTTCCATTGATATAAACCATTTGTTTTTCAACTGGGATATTCATAAAGTTCAATTATAAAATTAATGACAGATGCACAAGAAGTAATATATCTGGCTTCCACATGCATGCTCTGGAGTTAGCTTTTAAATGCCCATTTTAAAACTTTTTTTAAGGACTGAAGTAATTTTAAAATGATAAGCTTATTCTTTTTACCTGTGCTGTTTAATAATAATGTAGATAGCTCATTTAATCTGAACTGTTTGATCTTTGCATTTTCACTTGTTCATCTTATACCTGTCCCAAAGTATTTAATTTTCCTAGTGACGCCAGGGCTGGGATTATGAAGCACCCTTTTGTAAAAAATCAAGGAGGGGCTTCTCCTCCTCCAAGATCATGTCTTCATAAGCATTGAAATTTCCTGAAGATGTGTATAGTCAAATAGGAACAATACTCACATTTAGTTTTTTAGACTTTTTTGTTAGAAAAAAACTTCAATTTACCTTTAAAATAATGTGAAACAGCTTTCAACTATCTCTTTATTAATCAAGTTAAATAGGACTTTTTTTGGAAAGAACCTTAAAATTGAGTGAGAGTCCAACCGAGGGAAGATAATCAAAGGCAGCAGGAGTCATGCCTTCTTTTAGATGGTACAAACCAAAGGATAGCACTAAGGCATATCCAGGAGAACTGTGTAAAACTCATACATGCAATGCAGTAAGGAATGTTTGTGCCTCTATCTTATGAGCCTTTGGGGGATGTATGAATTAAGAGAAAATTATTTAGAAAATTAGGTTATCTAGGATAGGGATTTATCACCTGGAAATTTCCAGGAAAACCTGAAAAATCCATGGACAAGTCAGCATATTCTATGACCCCCTGAAGTTATGTGCAAAATTTGGTGTGCATGTATGCATTTTTCATTGTTGGTGAGGGGAGTGGTCAGTAGCTTTTGTTTGGTTCTCAAAAGGGTGTGTGACTCAAAAAAAGTGAAGAATCGTGGCAACAGAGCTAGGCCAGCATGTCTCAAATTCTGTTTCATGGAACTTAATGGACCAGGTGATGTTGTTAAGTCCTCATGTGGTCAGATAGGCTTGGGAAACATTGTTTAATATACCTCACCTGTTGGAGATTCATAAAACCTTAACTTATTAAAGGCTCTGAGATATCCTGCAGTAAATAAGCTTGTTTTGCTTTATTTAAACTAGCATTTTATTTGACATGGAAGCCCTGTTTTTGTAAAATACATGTAAACATCCCATGTTGACTAGAGTTCCATGCAAACAAGTTTGAGAAATGTTGAACCAACATGTGTTGCCCAGATTCCCTGCCTCTCAATATTAAGACCTCTTCATCAGGGCCTGTTGTTGAAAAATTCTTTATTGTGTATTCTAAGATGGGACTCAGCAGATTAGAACAATCATACAATTTGAGAGTTGGGAGGCCACCTAATTGCAGGTCTCGGTGTAAATACAGATCATCTAATTAATCCTCCATTGGGTGCTTAAATTATCTCCATGAACATCACATAAATGGTGTTTCCATGATTTTGCAATCCCTTCCCTAATAGAGAATTCACTAAGTCTAAGGCCATCACACCATATCTAGGCTGTCCCATCTCTGGTCTGGTTTTTTCTCCTGGAGGTGCATCTGTCTTCAAAATGATAGCCCATCTGGCATTTGAAAAGAGGCAGCAGCAACCGATCTTCTTTAAGTCTGCTTCTCTAGAAGAGCAGCTGCAGCTTCCATTGTTCCTCATGGCTTGGAGCGACTCACACCCTTGGCACTGATGTTCGGTTTCTCCTTTACTGAGCCTCACACGAGGCATTCTGCCCACCCAGATGCTTTGCCAAGGTGATTGGAACATTTCATTGAAAGGGTGTATCCTCTTCAGTCCCCTTTTCAGGAAAATTCACACATGCATGTTTCCACCTAGCATCTGTTGCCACAGTCACGTGTTCTCTGAAAATGAGCCCACGCACCCACAGCTGGGTTGTAGAGCCGCTTTTGCATTACCTAACCCTGCCCGACCATGGTTGATGGACTGGGGCCGGAGATCTGACCTCATCTGGGCCAACTGAATGATCTGTTCTGATGATTGGAATTGGGTTATGTTGATGCTACCTACTCCCTCCTGGGACCAGAGGTTTGTATGATCAGGAACTGTTGGGGCAACCAAATATATAGAGAAACTGAGAAACAACTGTAAGAGAGAAGGATGAATCAGATGGGCAGGGAGAAGCAGAGGGGTGTGTGTGTGGGGGGGGGGTGAGGGTGGCAGGGGTGGGTGTGGAGAAGAGCCATTTCCCACTCTTTGTTTCTTATGAGGACCTCCTGCTTTTAGGTTCACTGAAAACTCCTGCTTCTTTATAAAAATCTCCTTTTTTGCTTGAGCAAAAATGTAGATATCTATTGTTTATAATTAAAAGATCCTTGACAAAAGGAAACTCCAAGATCTTGGAAGAAATGAATAGCCTCTGGGGAGGAATTGGATTATTGCAGAGTTCTCACCTGTCTCCTTCCATTCAGCACCTTACCCCACCTTCACTCAATTTACTAATTTGTCCTACTTCCATGCCTCTGCTTATGCTATTCTCTCTCCTACTGTGCCATCCCCTGTCCTTTCAGTCTATCTAAATTCTACCTCTCCTTTAAGGATGCAATTATTCCTCTTCTCTGAAGCTTTCCCTGACCACTCTGTTAATACTTGTTGAATAAGAAGAGCTAATCTGATTAACGTAATAAGAGAATGGTCTCAAAAGTAAAGACGGAAATATTATAGACTTTTTTAGCTAGATAAGAAGGAGAACTGGTAACTCAATGGCAACGAGTAAACAGAGGATTGTCCTACAAATTGTGCTGAAGCTCATTCTCCATCTTCACTCAAGCCAAGGAGGCAACTGTTCTTGCATCAAGAACAATTTTGGACCATAGAAAGAATTTCTCAGTCCTTTGGGGATTCACTTCCAGAGCAGTTTTTCAAGAGATTGTGGATTTTCTTGTAAAGATTTAAAATAGCAAACATTTTTGGGGGGCCCTTCTAAAGAAGTGACTTCTTAGGGCTCTATCTAGCTGTTGGAATCTCTTCATTAGCACTTGGTGCATAGAAGATGTTTAATAAACATTAGTTGAATAAGGAAGGGAATGAATGAATACAGCTTTCATCCCTGAAGTTCAACCACTAGACAAGCAAAACGCTGGCAATTTGTTTTGAAGAAATGCTTCGTCTAGTGGTTAGAAAAGGAACCAAATATAATCAGACACATACAGAAATGCACAAAGTTCTTTAATTTCCAGAGTTAGGCAACTAAAGTAGTTTTAGAGTTGATATAGGGACAAGCAGGCCTGATGCTTAAATGCATGAGCCACTAAGAACAGCCACCACATTCCTGAATTCTTGTGCTCCTTGGCTAGGGAACCAGCATTCCAAAATCCCCAGAACACATCTCCACCATTGTCCAGGGAGCCAGAGTCTCTGCTATCCGCTGTGGTATTATATCATACTGAATATTTGAAAGGGGGAGTGGAGCAACTACCTATTTATCTTTCTAGCTCATTTGGGGCCACCGACACAGTTCAAAGAACAGGCCCATCTGAGATTAGCAAGAATCCAGCCCTGTCGCCAAATCTCTTAAGAGAGTCTAACAGAAGGAAATGGAAGCTCACTTCCATTCACCAGTTTAGAGATGCTTTATCTACAGAAAATGAGAGGAAGATGATGCCAGCAACAACAAAACCCCCTTTGGAGTGTGAAGTGGTGCATACCCCAGAGTTGAGGGAAAAATGCTAGTCTAGAACCCTAGCCCAGGCTCCTCAGATCCCCCACCGCAGCCCCGTGGGCAGGAGAGGACCAGTATTGCTGGACTGTGTGTTCAGGTCATCAGGTGGGAGCAGGATGCCAAAGAGTGTGGGCGTCTACCCACCCCATTTCCATTCTTATGGGTGCTGAGATTGAGAGTCATGCTTTAATTAAGTTCTCAATTGCTGAACACCCTGTAGTGAGAAAAGCAACAAATTCAGACAGTTAGGCCAGCAGACTAAGTTGATTTTTATGAGAGAAAAGAGTTTTTTTCCATCTCAATTGGTGTTTACACTTAGTTGTTTGAACTAAGTTAAATCCTGGCAAAGCAATTGGGATACACAGTTGAATGATTTATATGTGACTTGGGAAAGGAGTTGATTGAAAAGCTATTTCTAATCTTCAGTTACAAAATAAACTTTACTACTTTTTTTTATTGGAGTATAATTGCTTTACAATGTTGTGTTAGATTCTGCTGTACAGTGAAGTGAATCAGCTGTATGTATACATATATCCCCTCCCTCTTGGACCTCCCCACCCACCTACCCATGCCACCCATCTAGGTCATCACAGAGCGCTGAGCTGAGCTCCCTGTGCTATACAGCAGCTTCCCATTAGCTATCGATTTTACACATGGTAGTGTATATATGTCAATCCCAATCTCCCAATTCATCCCACCTTCCCCTTCCCCCCTGTGTCCACACGTCCGTTCTCTATATCTGTGTCTCTAGTCCTGCCCTGGAAATAGGTTCATCTGTACTGTTTTTCTAGATTCCACATACATGCATTAATACATGATATTTGTTTTTCTCTTTCTGACTTACTTCACTCTGTATGACAGACTCTAGGTCCATCCACATCTCTACAAATGACCCAATTTCATTCCTTTTTATGGCTGAGTAATATTCCATTGTATATATGTACCACATCTTCTTTATCCATTTATCTGTTGATGGACATTTAGGTTGTTTCCATGACCTGGCTATTGTAAATAGTGCTGCAATGAACAGTGGGTACATGTGGGGTTTTTTTTGTGTGTGTGTGTGTGTGTTTTTTTGAATTATGGTTTTCTCAGGGTATATCCTCAGTAGTGGGATCGCTGGGTCATATGGTAGTTCTATTTTTAGTTTTTTAAGGAACCTCCATACTGTTCTCCACAGTGGCTGTATCAATTTACATTCCCACCAACAGTGCAAGAGGGTTCCCTTTTCTCCACACCCTCTCCAGCATTTATTGTCTGTAGATTTTTTTTGATGGTGGCCATTCTGACTGGTGTGAGGTGATACCTCATTGTAGTTTTGATTTGCATTTCTCTAATAATTAGTGATATTGAGCATCTTTTCTTGTGCCTCCTGGCCATCTGTATGTCTTCTTTGGTGAATTGTCTATTTAGGTCTTCCCCATTTTTTGATTGGGTTGTTTGTTTTTTTAATATTGAGCTGCTTGTATAGTTTGGACATTAATCCTTTGTCAGTTGTTTTGTTTGCAATTATTTTCTCCCATTCTGAGGGTTGTCTTTTCGTCTTGTTTATGGTTTCCTTTGCTGTGCAAAAGCTTTTAAGTTTCATTAGGTCCCATTTGCTTATTTTGTTTTTATTTTCATTAATCTAGGAGGTGGGTCAAAAAAGATCTTGCTGTGGTTTTTGTCAAAGAGTGTTTTTCCTATGTTTTCCTCTAAGAGTTTTATAGTGTCTGGTCTTACATTTAGGTCTTTAATCCATTTTGAGTTTGTTTTTGTGTATGGTGTTAGATAGTGTTTTAATTTCATTCTTTTACTTGTAGTTGTCCAGTTTTCCCAGCACCACTTATTGAAGAGGCTATCTTTTCTCCATTGTATATTCTTGCCTCCTCTGTCATAGATTAGGTGACCATAGGTGCGTGTCTAGGACTGTGTCTAGGACTTCCAATACTATGTTGAGAGTGGACATCCTTGTCTTATTCCTGATCTTAGAGGAAATGCTTTCAGTTTTTCACGATTGAGAATGATGTTTGCTGTGGGTTTGTCGCATATGGCCCTTATTATGTTGAGGTAGGTTCCCTCTATGCCCACTTTCTGGAGAGTTTTTATCAAAAATGGGTGGTGAGTTTTGTTGATAGCTTTTTCTGCATCTATTGAGATGATCATATGGTTTTTATTCTTTATTTTGTTAATATGGTGTGTCACATTGACTGATTTGCATATATTGAAGAATCCTTGTATCTCTGGGATAAATCATGGTGTATGATCTTTTTAATGTGTTGTTGGATTCTGTTTGCTAGTATTTTGGTGTCTATGTTCATCAGTGATATTGGTCTGTAATTTTCTTTTTTTGTGATATATTTGTCTGGTTTTGGGATCAGGGTGATGGTGGTCTCGTTGAACGAGTATGGGAGTGTTCCTCCCTCTGCAAGTTTTTGGAAGAATTTGAGAAGGATAGGTGTTAGCTCTTCTCTAAATGTTTGATAGTATTCACCTGCGAAGCCATTTGGTCCTGGACTTTTGCTTGTTGGAAGATTTTTAATTACTGTTTCAATTTCATTACTTGTGATTGGTCTATTTATATTTTCTAATTCTTCTTGGTTCAGTCTTAGAAAGTTGTACCTTTCCAAGAATTTGTCCATTTCTTCCAGGTTGTCCATCTTATTGGCATAGAGTTGCTTGTAGTAGTCTTATGATCCTTTGTATTTCTGTGGTGTCTGTTGTAATTTCTCCTTTTTCATTTCTAATTTTACTGATTTGAGTCCTCTCCCTTTTTTCTTGATGAGTCTGGCTAAAGGTTTATCAATTATGTTTATCTTCTCGAAGAACCAACTTTTAGTTTTATAGATCTTTGCTGTTGTGGTCTTCATTTCTATTTCATTTACTTCTGCTCTGATCTTTATGACTTCTTTCCTTCTACTAACTTTGGCTTTTCTTTGTTCTTCTTTTTCTAGTTGCTTTAGGTATAAGGTTAGATTGTTTATTTGAGATTTTTGTTGTTTCTTCAGGTGAGATTGAATTACTATAAACTTCCCTCTTAGAACGGCTTTTGTTGCCTCCCATAGGTTTTGGGTCATAATGTTTTCGTTGTCATTTGTTTCTAGGTATTTTTTAATTTTCTCTTTGATTTCTTCAGTGATCTCTTGGTTATTTAGCAGCACACTGTTCAGCCTCCATGAGTTTGTGTTTTTTTACAGCTTTTTTCCTGTAATTGATTTTTAATCTCATAGTGTTGTTGTTGGATAAGATACTTGATACGATTTCAATTTTAAAAAATTTTCCGAGGCTTGATTTGTGACCCAAGATGTGATCTATCCTGGAGAATGTTCTGTGTGCACTTGAGAAGAAAGTATATTCTTCCACTCTCAGGTGGAATGTCCTATAAATATCAATTAAATCTATCTGGTCTATTGTGTCATTTAAAGCTTGTGTTTCTTTATTTTCTGTTTGGATGATCTGTCCATTGGTGTAAGTGGGGTGTTAAAATGAACACTTACTGTGTTGCTGTAGATTTTCCCTTTTATGGCTGTTAGCATTTGCCTTATGTATTGAGGTGCTCCTGTGTTGGGTGAATAAATATTTATAATTGTTATGTTTTCTTCTTGGATTGATCCCTTGACCATTATGTAGTGTCCTTCCTTATCTCTTGTAACAGTCTTTATTTTAGAGTCTATTTTATCTGATATGAGTATAGCTACTCCAGCTCTCTTGTGATTTCCATTTGCATGGAATATCTTTTTCCATCCCCTCCCTTTCAGTCTGTATGTGTCCCAGGTCTTAATTGGGTCTCTTGTAGACAGCATATATACAGGTCTTGTTTTTGTACCCATTCAGCTAGTCTGTGTCTTTTGGTTGGAGCATTTAATCCATTTACATTCAAGGTTCCTATTACCATTTTCTTAATTGATTTGGGTTTGTTTTTGTGGGTCTTTTTCTTCTTTTGTGCTTCCCACCTGGAGAAGTTCCTTTAGCATTTGTTGTAAAGCTGGTTTGGTGGTGCTGAATTCTCTTAGCTTTTGCTTGTCTGTAAAGCTTTTGATTTCTCCGTGGAATCTGAATGAGATCCTTGCTGGGTGGGTAGAGTAATTTTGGTTGTAGGTTTTTCCCTTTCATCACTTTAAATATATCCTGCCACTCCCTTCTGGCCTGCAGAGTTTCTGCTGAAAAATCAGCTGATAACCTAATGGGGATTCCCTTGTATGTTATTTGTTGTTTTTCGCTTGCTGCTTTTAATATTTTTTCTTTGAATTTAATTTTTGTTAGTTTGATTAATATGTGTTTTGTTGTGTTTCTCCTAGGGTTTATCCTGTATGGGACTCTCCACGCTTCCTGGACTTGGGTGGCTATGTCCTTTCCCATGTTAGGTAAGTTTTCGATTATAATCTCTTCAAATATTTTCTCAGACACTTTCTCTTTCTCTTCTTCTTCTTGGACCCCTACAATTTGCATTAATGTTGTCTCAGAGGTCTCTGAGACTGTCTTTAGTTCTTTTCGTTCTTTTTTCTTTATTCTACTGCTTGGCAGTTATTTCCACCATTCTGTCTTCCAGCTCACTTATTTGGTCTTCTGCCTCAGTTATTCTGCTGTTGATTCCTTCTAGTGTATTTTTCATTTCAGTTATTGTGCTGTTCATCACTGTTTGTTTGTTCTTTAGTTCTTCTAGGTCTTTGTTAAACATTTCTTGTATTTTCTTGTTCTGTGCCTCCGTTCTATTTCCGAGATTTTGGATCATCTTTACTATCATTACTCTGAATTCTTTTTCAGGTAGGTTGCCTATTTCCTCTTCATTTATTTGGTCTTGTAGGTTTTTACCTTGCTCCCTTGTCTGTAACATATTTTTTTGTCATTTCATTTTTTTTTTTCTGATGGGTGGGGCTGTGTTCCTATCTTACTGGTTGTTTGGCCTGAGGTGTCCAGAACTGGAGTTTGCAGGCAGTTGGGTAGAGCCAGGTCTTGGCGCCGAGGTGAGGACCTCTGTGAGACCTCACTGGGATTAATATTTCCTGGGGTCTGAGGTTCTCTGTTAGTCCAGCAGTTTGGAGTCAGCACTCCCACCACAGGAGCTCAGGCCTGACGCCCGGCCTGGGAACCAAGATCCCACAAGCTGCATGGCGCAGCAAAAGAAAAGAAAAGAAAAAAAAAAAGGATCAGTACAATAACAAAGAATAAAAAATAAAATAAAATTAGAAAAATAAAAAATATATTAGGAAAAATAAAAATATAAGTGAAACAACTACAAGGTAAAACAGAACCACAACAGAAAAAAAAAGGGGTGGAGTGGGGGACAAGCCAAAAATAGCAGAACAATAACAAAGTATAAAAAATAAAATAAAATTAGAAAAATAAAAAATTTATTAGAAAAAATAAAAATGTAAATGGAATAACAACAACGAGGTAAAACAGAACTACAACCTAAAAAAAAAAAAAAAAAAGCCGGAAAAGGCCTGGCTGTGGGGTTGGAGCTTAGGTGGGGGCAGGGCTTAGGCGGGGTGGGGTTTAGGGTGGGGATGGGGCCTAGGCTCAGGGTCCCTGTGGCTGGAAAAGGCAGCACAGCTGGAGGGGGCCTGGGAGTGCAGGGTTCGGAGGTAAGGCCCTGGGTGGGGGTGCAGCGGTGGGGCTTAGGCTCAGCGCAGCTGGAGGGAGCCTCAGAGGGTGGAGGATCAGGCCCGTGACCTCAGCAGGCTCTCTGGGGTCCAAGCGGGCAATGGAAACGCTGGCCACATTCCTGTTCAATCCTCCGCTCTCCCAAGGGTCTCTCCCTGTCCTGTTGATCCCCTAACTGTGGGTGGGTCCCTCGGGGTGTGGGAACTCCTCCCCTCCCCCAGTAGACCCTCAGGGGCCCCAGTCCCGTCCTGCCTCCACTTCTCCTCCTGCCTCCCTCCCCCGCCCACGTCTTACCCAGTCACTTGGAGTTTCTTCCCATCCCGTTAGGTGTCTGTGGTCCCCCTCCAGTGCCCGGTAGGTGCCCTAGGTGTGAGGAGAGGCGAATTCCGTGTCCTCCTAATCTGCCATCTTGACTCCTAAACTTTATTCCTTTTATTCCTCTCACTCAAAGGAACTCTGGTCTGAGCAGTGATGCCACCTTCCAAAGTGGTGGTGATAGGGAGCCAGGATGATTAAAAGCTTTCCCTTTAGAATTCTCTGCAGACCCAGCTCAGATCCTGCAGGCCTTTCCAGCCTTTCTTTGTATGAATTCAGTCTCCAACCTCTCTTCAGTTTGCACTGTGGTCTTTACTGTTATCCTCCTAGGACTTCTTGTTCTGCTTCCTATTTGAAGAAAAATCTGAATTTCCATTAATGCTAATGAGAAACTTTGGCTTTAATGGTATAGAAACATGATTCTTATGCTTCTCTGGTTAGAGTTGTATTTAATTTTAATTGTTAACTGAAATACATTCAAAGTACAATCTGGCTTCTTAGTTAGGTGCATAAAATTAATGAAATACCAATGAGGAGGTTGATGCCCAGACACAGCAGGAATGCTCCTGACAATTGAGAAAGAAAAAACCCATTCCAAGGGATGATTTATCAAGGGAACATAATGGGGAGTCGAGACAGGTGAGGGGTAAGGGAGGATTGAATTTCAAAGTTGATGTCATTTACACTGCAGGAAAATGTGAATGATAAAGTTTTTTTGTTTGTTTTGTTTTGTTCCACTTCTTTGTTTGAAGAGTGAGGACTTCTTCCTATGGATCATCTCTCTGGTGTCATGAAAACCTCGTGTATAAAGCTGTAAGTAATGTCTCCATTTTGAAGAAACAAAATTGAGAATATCTAAGCCTGAGAGTTATAGGTGACTTTCAGAGTCACCTGATTGGTGGCTTTCTCTTTCTTTAAAAAGGATGTTATTTTGTGGTTATTTTCATGGAGGCAAAATTGAAAAAGAATTTTTTTGCTTACACCCTGCAGAATTCCTAGTCCTATGAAGGCAGAGAGAATGTCTGTTTTGTTTGGAATTATACCATCAGGACCTAGTATAATGCCTGGCCCATAGCATGTCTTCAAAATATATTTATTAAAAATAATGTCTGAATTAATGTTTCATAAAGCTATAAGCACTTCCAGATTAAAGACATCACAGCAGATTTTTTGTGGCTGGTTACTAATAGGTATTTGGTAGATTCATTCCTATTTAGTGAATATATATGGTATCCACATTGGTTTTAGTATATATTCCTGAGAATTCATTGCATAAATACCAGGAAAACCTAACCAACAGCTGCTTTTGTCATTTCAAAAGATTCTCTTTATTGTGTAGTACTATTTCTTTGAAATGTGAATTTAATTTGCTTCTACCTATGATAATTTTAAGGAGCAGTCTATAAAATCTAGTTACATGAAATGAAGAGAGTTTCGATGTTGATCAAAAAGTAAATAATGCAAAGGCTAGTAGAATTTACCCCCAGTTTTATAATAACCTTCATGGAGTCTATGTTGAGACCAAGTTTGAGAAAAATAAGCCTTTTTATTTCTAATAGGTCAGAGCTCCATTGTGTGAAGTGCAAACATTTTCTTTCTAACAAGGTTTTATAAGTAGATCTTGATTTTGAATAATTCCTTGAAAATGTTTCTGGATAGTAGATATATCTTATATATTTACTGAATGACTGGATGAATACATGAATATAAAACACTTCTGCGAATCAGAGAATGAACTTATTGGCTCCTCAATGCTGACAGAAGGCAAGGAGCTTTTTTAACCAAATTCATAAATCAAATTTATATACATAATATAAATGGCAAAGAAAAAAATCTTGCTTCTTTTAAGTCTCATTAACTTCTAAAGTTGAGGCTAGTCACTTCTATTAATTTTCAGTAGCAGTAAATACCAAGAAGTAGTAATATTATGCACCAAAGACAACCTGGATATGTTTAGCAAAGTAATTCCTAAAAGGAAAGTTGAATGAAAAATTAAAGTGCCACACTAAGCCTCAAATGAAATCCATAAGCCTTGGCCAATACTTTAGCTCACTTTTACTCATAACTCTTATTATTAATGTCATTGCAATTGTAAGTGTGGACCCACTTGCTGGATACAAGGGTTTGCAAAAGGGACTGACCTTCAGGAGTGCAACGCACTAATAAGAGAACATCTCACAGTTCTCTGAATATAGAGCTGTAATGCAAGACTATTATATAAGGGACAGATTTTTCTTTCAAAAGAAAGATAAACCAGCTCAAAACCATACCCTGGCACACAGGAGAACAACACTGCATGCTGATGGTGCCATGCCAGTTCTTAATAGTACCCCCAGGATTGCCCTGCATCCCAGCTCAGGTTTGAATTCAGGTTTAGGTGGAAGAAGTAGTATTCAGCAATGATAAGGGATCAGACAAAATAGGCATGAACCATCATTCCACTTGCTCACTTCTGGAAGAGATATAGCCACATGCACTGTAGGCAAAAGGAAGTGAACACAGCACTGTTAAGCTCTCAAGTCAGGTTTTTATAATTCATTTCCATTACTGGCAATTACTGAGCTACTTACTTAGAAATATTCGCCTTTGAAATAGATTTCTTAACAGCAAAGGTCAGAAATCAGTAATGCTAGATTTTTTTTTTTTTTAAATGAGGTGGTTTGGTGACGTGGAGTGTTGACTTCTTGATGTTTTACATTTTTAAGCACCTTTTTCTACCTGTGATTCCAAGCTGGACTTTCACTGAGAAATGGGTCATATGTAGGGCCCCTGATTTCCTGTGATTCCCTGACCACAAAAGTGTACTCTGCAGGGCTAGAACCCATAGCCATGGCCTTTTCTTACAAAGCCACCCTCTCCCAAATAGGGGCAGCTATTGTTTACTTAGAAATAGCAGTCAAACTGTAAAATGACACACATGTTGACAAAGGCATGGGATTTGGTACCGAGGATTCATTATTTTTCCCATTAATGGGATTTGTATGAAGCACTTGCCCTACCCTCTCTTACCCCTGCAGCACTACCTCTGCCTAGGCCAGCTTTGAACGCTTTCATTAGTCTGAGACTGATAATCAAAACTCAAAGCCAGTTTCCTCTGAGCACATAGGCATGGCAAGAATGGCTTTCCCAAGCAATAGCTTAGGAAAACAAATGCTTATAATATTTAAATTGTTTCTGTTTTTCATAATTTATTTGTTTTTCCTCCTACCCTAGCCAGACTTGCTAATCCCCGGCATTTCTACTTTCCCGTAATGGACAATCATAAATTTCTAGAAACGTAAGGGTCCATGGGTCTGAAGCACTGTGACGTTGTTTGTTCAAGATATTTGGAGACATTGCCAAATGCATAACAAAACACAGTTTATGGTCTTCATTTGGCATTGATTTGTGCTACAAAGCTCGGAGTATCATTTCCTCCAGAAGGTTTTGCATTTTTAATGAGAGAAAATATTATCAACAACAGAGTTCTTGAAGAACTTTATAATGTTTAATTTTTGAAAACCAAAACCTTTCAAAATAAAGCAGCTGTAAAATGTTCTTATTTTAAATTCTTACTTTTAAATGGTGCCTTCAAAGTGATCTTTCTAAGGAGTGTTCCTTACCAACAGTCACTGGTGTTGTATCCTGGGGGACACAAACCAACTTGAAGCACCGGCCATGTTGTTACCAGTACATACGTTACAAGAAACTGGCGGCAAGAAACTGCTTTCCAGCGTGTACCCTGCAACTGGGCAGAGTTCTGCCCAGTTCTGAGTCAGAGTTCTGAGTCAGAACTCTTCCAGTGACCTTAGAGCCTCAAAATGGATGGAGAGGGATGAATAATCCAGATTTCCAAAAAAGATAGCTTCACTCAAGTGTGAGCAGACCAGCAGACTCATTATGTCCAACAAAAAGGTGGTATAATGTTTCAGGAAATCCATTGCAAATGAATTAGAATGAAAAATAAATAAGAAACCAAGTCAGTTTCTCAAATAAGGGTAGAAATGCCTGTTACCCACTGGAATAGAAAGGGTGAAACAAAGGGGAAAACTGGAGGGGCCTAGCAACCCCCAGAAGGTCACATGTCCTCCATAATGTCGACTTCCCTTACTCAGATCCTTCCTTTGCTAGGAAAAACAAAACAAAGCTAAGGAACAAAACTATTAGGTAGGCCCAGCACAAATGTTAGTCAACTTTGAAAGAAAAAGCATTATTATAGGTGATGCTAGGCCCAGTCTGTCACTGGCTTGTCTGCAGCCTCCATAAACCAGATTCCTGGTCACACCCCCAGAGTTTCTCATTCTGTAAGTTTAGGGTGGTGGGGGGAGTCCCAGAGTTGGCAATTTTGACAGATTCCCAGGTGATATGATACTGCTTATGTGGTATCACACTTTGAGAATCATTGTTCTAGCATAAATCGTTAGCTTTGTGATTCAAGGAAATTGAAGCAAATGAGTTTAAGGTAACCTTGTGATAGTTTGGATTTATTCTCATGTAGGTGCCTGCCTCTGCAAATTACAATACAGAAGGCATTTACTTGGATAATTCAGGCTCAAAAACTGCATTAAAATATTTTCATTGAAATATTTTAAGTACAAGGAGTTTTTTTTTCCCCAGGGGAGTAGAAGGGGAATGTTTCTAAATCACCCTGTGACTTGCTTTATTGCCCTTTCTTGTTTTGCATAGGGATAGCAAGGTACTGTTTGCTCTAGGAAGCATCTATTGACCTGTTCTCTAATAATGGCTTTAGTCTGATTTCCTGTTTGTACAAGGTCTGGAAAAAACTGTGTTAGGAAATGGAGCAAGTGAATGGGCATGGAGTTTTCTAGATAAGCTAGTTGCAAGATACATTCTTTTCATATCATGTCAGTGGGAAAGGTTACTGGCAGTCTGGTGGTGAGTTTATGATGTGTTGTTACATCATAACTGGATGAACCAAAGAAGTGCCTCCTGTTTTCCTTCAGGCCGGGCTCTAACTAGGAAGACCCTGGAAGAGGTCATGGGAGAACCTCAGAATCTCTAGGAGCGATGTTGGGGCAATTGATAAGTATTTTATCCCACAAAACTGCACAATGACAAGGGATCAGAATAATCTTAGTGTTAACTTAAACCAACTCTTGATTTAAGTTAATGCCAGTATAAAGTTCGTAACTCCTAATCTGTTTTGCCTGCATTTCCAACCTTTGTTTTTGTAGGCCTACCTAAGTTTCTCCATGTGGATATCACTTGTGTTTGTCTTAGTTATAGTGCCAATGAGATTACGATCAATTAACCCTGAACTTTTAGAATGTATAATAATTCTTTAAAGACAACTGCTCATCTGCAAAATAAAAGCCCTGGTGAATGCTCTTTAAAACTCACAGCTCAACATAAAAGTCTGGGTCTCATACTGGTGGCAAAGGGCAGCTTTTAGAGTCATCTCTCACATCTCCTAAAGCAGACTTCCAAAGCAGGTACTTCAGGTGGAGTGTCAGGTGTTCAGTTTAATCACATGGAAAGCCACCTTCGTTGTGGGCAAGAAACATCTCTGCAGTGATCATTGTTATTCTGATGCTTTTTGAGTCAAGTTTCTGACACTTGTACCTAAGAGTCCTATGATCACAGGACCCTTTGGATTGTAGAAATGGGGGCAGAACCCAGAATCACTGAGACTTCTCCAAACAGAAATAATACTCAGTCAGAATGAAGGCTTTGGACACAACCAGCACTGACCCTACTTGTCCTCTCTACATATCTAGATGTATCTAATGAACTTCACAATTCCAGGCCTTAGACACACACCACCTCATCCTTGGTGTCTCTCCCTATGAGTCTGGCTAAGTAAGGATCCACTGTTCTCTTCTACATTATTTTGCTGCTGGAAAACTTAGGTCTTAGGGTCGCTTGGGGGTCTACATTAAGAAGCAGAAGTTCCTCTTTGCCTCTGGGAAATCTAGATGAGTGGACAATCAAAGGCAACCAGAGGACACATATGGAAGTAGCTCCAAAGGTGGACTCTTGTAAATCCAGGAAGTAGGAAAAACTTATCTATTGGCACTTGCCCAGTTTCCCTTTTGGTGTACTCCTCTCTGTCTAAGATGTACCTAGCGCCCTTAAGCTGTGATCTGGCTCTCCAGTGGGCCTTTGGGCCTTGTAGGTTTGCCTACAGTGGCAAGTAGGAGTGTGCTAAGAGGACCACGAGGGAGAGTATGTAAAATTGAAATGGTCCCAGAGAACCACACTGTGGAAGATAGGATCTACGAGGGGAGGGATCTTGTCTGTCCAGTTCACCCCACAATCCTTAGCACCTGGCCCAGTGTGTGGCACATAGTAGGTGCTGCACAAATACTTGTGGACTAACTTAGTGAATGAACATATAAAGTCAGGATGTATGGTTCAGTATCGATGCCATTCGGCTAGGTACCTGCTCTTATCCCAGTGGGCTGAGTTAGAAAATAGTAGATCATCTAATGTAGATGACTTCGGTGACTGATAAGAACTGAAGTGCCTCAGACCAGACTGGGAGGTACTCAGGAGACAGCCACTGATGGAAAAGGAGGTGACTTAGGACCTAAGGAAAGGAAAACACATGTTTATTGAATGCCTGTGTTGCTAGGTGCTTTACACACATTATCACTTTTGCTTCTTGCAATAGCCTTGAGCAGTAAGCCTTAGTCTGTGTGATTTATTGATGGGGAAACTAAGATCAGACAGGCAAACTTGTACGCTAGGGTTTGTACCCAGGTCTTTTGGATCCAAAGCTAATCCGGATTAGATAATTTGGTAATGGAGAAAGGGTTGCGGGGGCTCTTTCCCCAAGAGCTTGATTGGAACATGACATGAATTTGGTATAACATCTCCAGTGCCCCCACTGTGACTCTACAAGACATTACCCCCAACTATTCACAGCTCCCTGACTCAGCTTTTCAGTGAGTCTTAGTTCAGAATTCCTAATGAGAACCAATTGACCCAGCTTGGAGAGAATATAAAACAACCAGGTACGAATGTAGCTTCATGTACTCATCTCCTCATTAGGTATGAAAGCGGTACAAGATTGTTTTAGAAGAGAGTGGTGTGAGAAGCCAATGATCAGCATTTCGAGGACAAACAGGTGTAGCCAATATTCACCTGCAACCCTCTTCCTTCTTTTGTTCTTCCATGAACATCCATCCCTATTTCCTTGCCAAGATGAAATGCTTCTACTCTTTTTACTTCTTGCCCAAGTACCTTGGACACATTATATTTGAGTCTGTTGTCAGCTGAGTCATAGGTGACTGATGCATGTTAAATATTATATTTATATATATATATATATATATATATATATATATATAAATAAACTGTGACAACATCTGCTGCCAAAGTAAAGAAATGATGCCTTGTGGCAGTTACTGACAAAACAGGACAAAGTCTTTCTTCATTCATCTTGCCCTCTACTGAAGTAAAGGCCACTGGCTTACGAATGAGGAGGCCTGAGTTCTGGAGTCGGCCTTCACTTTTACTATAGCTGTGCTGGATCAGTCATTGCAAGGAACATGATAAAGGTAAAGGATGTGAGGGAGGGCCCCACTCAGATTTCCCTTCAACAGAGAAGCTGCTGTGAGGATCCTAGTGAGCCAACAGCCTCCAGCTGCCACACCTTTGCGACCCACTCTAGCACCTGCTCACGCCAAATCCATGATGTCGCCAAGCTGCTTCCAGCCAATGGCCAAACGTGCTGAGGGTATTCGAGCTGGGCTCCTTGTGCCCAGCATTGACTCTTCTCAGTCTTTGCTCTGGGTCTTCTCACTGGCCTGACTAAGATATCTCAGAGTTGTGTTACATACAGTCTTAGGCTTTTCCTACCCAATCCTCCTTCATTCCTTCTTTCCTTTCATAGTGTCCCACCTACCCCATGGTCTGAAGTTGTCCCCTGCCTGCTTCTTCTCACTCTCCCTTCTATCTTTCATAGGCATTTCTCTCAATAAATCTCTTGCATGTCTAATTCTGTCTTGACATTTTCTTCTTAGAGGATCTGAACTGACAGAGGATGTTAACATTCAGGGGAATTTCATGGCGCCTAATTGTAGGAAGTAGAGCTGGGACTCCCAGGGAAAGACATTTTCTTCAAACAGCAATGGAGATGGTTTCTAGAGATTCATCCTAGTCCCTGAACTTGAACTGTCATTAGTACAGGCTAAGTGACTCTAATTTGTAGAGGTTAGAATGACTCCAATCTATACAGTAGAGTTTTAGAATTCCTGCCTAGTCGAACAATTATGGGACTAATTACATTTACAAACTAAATAATTACATTATACATGAAAGAGTTAATGCAACTTCCAAAGGTGCCTAAATGTAAAATGGAGTAACCAAGATGCTGAGAGAACAAGACTTAAAAATTAGGTCTCCAATGCAAGAAGGAAGAGATATGGGAACATATGTATATGTATAACTGATTCACTTTGTTATAAAGCAGAAACTAACACACCATTGTAAAGCAATTATACTCCAATAAAGATGTTAAAAAAAAAATTAGGTCTCCATATCCTTGACTTAATAAGTTCCTCCAGTCTTGAATGAAAAGCCCCTTTCTAGTAATTTCTGAGGAATTTCTTCTGTTGTGGGGAAAAAAGTCCTTGGGATGTTTAGGCCCAATACAAAACTTTGCAAAGGGAGCCCTAAGCAGCTTTGCCATACCTTCTCCCATGAGACTGAAAATTTCTTCTATTTTTTGCCCACTCATAGTTAAGATAGAGGTTGAAGGAAAGTCAGTGTGCTATCAACTTGTGGATTTTAATATAGGATGATCTGACTTTCATTAGGGAACACCCAACTGTCAGAATTTTCTCTTGGGATGGTGTTTTCATGTGTTCATGGCATTGTAGGCTTTTTCTAGTATGCACATTCTTTCAGCCTCTACCCGTACCCAGTTCCAAAGCTACTTCACATTTTTAGGTATTCGTTATAGCAGCACCCTACTTCTTAGTTCCAATTTCTGTCTTAGTCTGTTGGATCTGCTACAACAAAAATAGCATAGACTGGGTGGCTTATAAACAACAGAAACTTATTTCTCACAGTTCTGAAGGCTGGGATTCCAAGATTGAGGTGCTGGCAGATTCTGTATTTAGTGAAGGCCCACTTCCCACTTCCTGGTTCATAAATGGTTCACTTCTCGCTGTATTCTCACATGGGGAAAGGGGCAAGGGAACTCTTTTTGTCTTTTTGATAAGGGCACTAATCTCATTCATGCCCTCATGACCTAATCAACTCCCAAATGCCCCACCTACAAATACCATCTCACTGGGTTTAAAATTTGAATTATGGAGGGACACAAACATTCAGTCTATTGCAGATGTTCTATTTTCCCAAAGATGAATCTCAGATCTTTTTACTGGGGCATATTCTGAGAGTCATGTGGGGAGAGGTTGTATGTTTGGGTATGTGGAGGTGGGGGGAAATTTTCTCATTTCAGTAGTTAGACTTTCACTTAATCCCCTGTTTTCAATACTGGGCACCCTCTCTCAGCTTTGTCTGACATTCCTGATTCTGTGTCTCTTTGGTTCATTTTCTCTAATAAAGTGTAGAGAAGAAAGTTCTCTGTTCTAGTTTGCTGCTCAGATAGGGAAGAGACTGACACCTGTAGTAAAGAATGGAAGAAGAGGACCTGTGAGTCTAATTTCGCCTTAGAGAAACTTTCAGTGAATTCTCTTTTCAAGTCCACTGTCCACCTCCAATTTCAGAGACACTGAGATCTCCCATTTCTTCTAAAATTTTGTTGCAGTTAAATCCCCTCTTATTATCTGTCTATATTTATGCCTTCTCTCTCCCCTCACGCCCATTTTATTTGAGGTTTGAGATGGAACAGGAGGTAAACGCACGTGTTCAGTCTTTCATGTTTAACTGGAAGACCCCTCCAGAGGAGCTCTGGAGGGTATGCTTGGCAGCAGTTATTCCTTTTGGCAGGGAGGGGGAGTTATAGAGAGGAGTAAGCTTTTTTTTAAAAATTAATTAATTTATTTTTGGCTGTGTTGGGCCTTCGTTTCTGTGCAAGGGTTTTCTCTAGTTGTGGCAAGCGGGGGCCACTCTTCATCGCGGTGCGTGGGCCTCTCACTATCGCGGCCTCTCTTGTTTGGGAGCACAGGCTTCAGATGCGCAGGCTCAGTAGTTGTGGCTCACGGGCCTAGTTGCTCCGCGGCATGTGGGATCTTCCCAGACCAGGGCTCGAACCCGTGTCCCCTGCATTAGCAGGCAGATTCTCAACCACTGTGCCACCAGGGAAGCCCAGGAGTAAGCTTTTAAACTTTATAAACTATGGTAGGCTTGGGAGATCATACCTAACTCTATGATTTGACGCTGAAGAGAATGGAGAACCTATGGAATTTGCTGAGTATGAGTAGAATAAGCCCCAGACAGCTTAGACTTCAAAACAATTAACCTTTTGTACTGTCACTGAGTTAATTTTCTGAGTTGCCTAAGATGAGATTACATGGGATATATTGTGGTAAAATGATCAAGAAGCCACCAAAAAATTGGTTTTCTTTCGGTGTACAAAAATCTCTTGAAAATTCAGTTATCCTTTAATAATTAGTAACTTATTGATCTGGTTGAGCTGGGAGATTGGTTACATGCAGGGGATTAATCAAATAAGTAAAAAATATTGAGAATTATGAAGGGAGTTACGAATATAGAGAGGAGGAAAGCTAGATTGAATCTTGTGATGTTGGATTGGAATTGGAGGTACAGGCGTTAATTCATCATTATCAATGATATAGATATATAGATGCAAATCTGTGCACATTGCAGTAATATAAATAGAGAACTAAATTTAAATGTAATTCTATGGTGTGTGTGTATGTATATATACATATATTTACTAGCTCTGTCTAATGAAAGGGCCTGGGAGCAGTAACAGCCCAGTAGCAAGGGATACATCTTGGGGACATAGATCTTGGCTTTTAAATACCATTCTCTATTAAAAGCAACTAGGTCTCTTTGAGTAAATGGTTGATTACTCATCAGGGCAGAGGAAGTAAAAAAGTAGCCTGGAACATTTTTTGACATCAGAAAGTAAAGAATGTTCAAGAAGTACTGGGACATATAGAAAGGACATGGAAACCAGCTTGAAAGGGCTCTCACTGGCCAACTCTGGGACAATTTGAGCATCAAAATAAAAATAATAGGGCTTCCCTGGTGGCGCAGTGGTTGAGAATCTGCCTGCTAATGCAGGGGACACGGGTTCGAGCCCTGGTCTGGGAAGATCCCACATGCCGCGGAGCAACTAGGCCCGTGAGCCACAACTACTGAGCCTGCGCGTCTGGAGCCTGTGCTCCGCAACGAGAGAGGCCACGACAGTGAGAGGCCCGCGCACCGCGATGAAGAGTGGCCCCCGCTCGCTGCAACTAGAGAAAGCCCTCACACAGAAATGAAGACCCAACACAGTCAAAAATAAATAAATAAAAATAAAATAAATTAATAAAATTAAAAAAATAATAATAATAATGGATTATAACCAATTAAATAAAACATGAATCTGCATGTTACGCTAATGAATAATGAATATATAGATAGGGAGAAGAGAAAATTCTTACAGTAGAATGGCAACTAATAAATGTAGAAGGAATGACAGAAAAACACCATTTGGCACTATCATAATAGTAGTCAGTTCAGGCAAGAAACATTAGTGGATGCTCGAACTAGTGGATAAAAATTAGATGAGAGAGAGGATGTTTACTTAGTGTCAGAGTATCTCCCCACAAAATAATTTTTAATTACAAAAGGAAAAAGAATAACTTTAAGTGAAGAATCCTGGCAAGGACCACCTTAATTAAGTAATCAGTTAATATCACCAGTAATGAGACAATTTAAATTATGTACCACCCAATAGGATACAAGATGAACATTTTTGTGATATATTCCTGCTAAAAGTCATAACCTGAATCTGATCACGAAGAAACATGGGGAAAACCCATATGGATGGATGATCTATAGAATAACTGGCCTGTACTCTTCTAAAATTTCAAGATCATGTAAGTCAAGGAACAGCTGAAAAATAGTCTCTATATTAAAGAAGACTAAACAGACATGATAATTAAATACTACATATGATCTTAGATTGTATATTTTTTGCTATAAAGCAGTGGTTCTCAAAGTGTGATCCCAGGACCAGACCTTCAGCACCACCTGGGAACATGGTTAGAAATACAAAACTTTGGACCCCATGCCAAACCCACTGACTCAGAAACCTTGGGTTTGGGAGCCAGTAATCTGTGTTTAATGAGACTTTCCACTGATTCTGATGCACACTAAAAGTTTGAGATCCATTGCTATAAATCAGATTGTTGGGGCAATTGTTAAAACTGTAGAGTAGATGGAAATAATAAATCAGTGTTAATTTCCTGCTTTCATGTCATTGTAGGGAATACATTACTAAATTTACTCTTACATGGTTCAAGAATAAAAAGTTCTTGGTAATATATATGCAACTTTTCTGTATGTTTTAAAACTCTCAAAATTAAAAAAAATGGGAGGGGCTAAGCTATGTATTTATCATATTAGGAAAAAAGTCTGACTCATATTCATTCCAACTGCCTTTATGTAATCAAATGTGGCACTAAATACAAAGGATGTATATTCCATTACATGTATGGTTAAATCTGCTATGGAAAATAGTTTGTTCTCCCAAGAACCATCTGTGTTTATTTTCAGGTTGAACCAACCCTAAGGTTGCTAACATTCTTTAAAACCATGTTGATGAATGACACAATCTCTGAATCACATCAAAGCCAATATGGTTTCTTTGGGGATTCCATATCAGTAGAAAAACATTTCTGCTGAATAGCATCTGCCTATCCATATGTAGAAAGAGTCAATACACAGAACTGAAAAATAATTGTTTTCAAATAATTGGCTAATGACATACACAGCCCCTTTTTCTCAGCTGCATTACTAATTGCCTGAATATGATCCATGATCTGATTTTTTTCCCTTGGTGTAGGTTTTTGCAAGACTTTTCCATTGTACACAACTAAAATACAGCAAGAGCAAAATATAGCCTGAGACAAGTACGTATGTTGGATTAGATTCAAATATGCAGGGTTTTATCTAGAAGGAAAAATCCTTTTAGAGTTAGAAAGGAAGTGAATCAGGCCCATGGACCTTGGCTAACTGACCAATACACAAACATTGGTGGTTGGTGGTTGTTTTTCTACTTTTGGTTGTCTACTTTGAAGCCATTGTTCAACATCCAAATCCCCAGCTCTGTTCTTCCTGGCATTTTGGTGGTTATGCATTTGTTCTGAGACTGTAAATGGAGAGTTCTCTTCCAACTAAAAAGTGTTCCTTCCCCAGCCATAATCCTTCAGAAGAACTGAATCTGATCAGTTATGTCACAAGTGAAGAAGACTACATTTGTTTTAACGGAGTTTATTTAGAACATCCTACTGCTAATGTCAGCACACAGATTGGGCAAGTTCCATCGAAATAACTTTCAGACTATTTGTACTCAATTAAATGTTTATTTAAAATTTCCTTTTGGTTTTTACTGCCGAAAATGTATTGTTCATTTTTCACATACCAGGCACTGTTGTTTAGTCTCAAGGGCATTACTTGTTACAAATTTAACAACTGTGACATATTAAAAACAACATTTAGGGAAGAAATTAGGGTTGAGAGGATGTGACCAGATGTTTCCGTGGTGTTTCGCCAAAATGTCACTTAAATGCCAACAAGATTTTAAAAGGAATTTTTTCCCGAAGTCTCTCTACCCACTTGACTGACCCCAAAAGATGTTGCTATCATAGTTGTATTAGAAAACCCATTTAATTTTCTTTTTAATCACAGTTTTATTGAGGATACTTAAAGTCTTTTCACTGTCATTTTTTTTTTCTTTTATGATTTTACTATGGCAATAAAGATAATCCTGGCTATGCCACATGCTACCTTTGTGACCCAAATTTTCTTATGACCAAAATAGGGATGCTGGTACCTACCTATGATTATTGTGGAAATTAAGTGAGATAATGTATGTGACACTCTTAGGCCAGTACTTGGCACATAATAATGTCACATTAGTTTGTTATTATTATTACAAAGAGTGCTAATTATTGATACAAGCAAAACCCCCCACTAAGTGCCCTGCTGCTGAATTTCTTTAAAAGAAAGGCAATCTTTCCTGCAAGTATCCCTTAAGTTCCAGTCTTCTTTTGAGATTGTCAAGTCACACTAGGAAAAAGATCCAAGAAGAGGCAACTTCAAAAGAAAGTCATTATTTTTTAGATAAATCTGCTGGTAATTAGATTAGACCTCTCTGAGCTGATTTCTAAATTCAGGAGCATTTAGAGAAGGAGCATGCAGGTAAATACAACAGAATAAAGAGATTGTATGCACCCCAAGTGGAGGATTCTAGGTTGCTCTCCTTCTGTGGGTATTCTGTTGATGTCGGAGGGTTAATAGAGCTTTAGACTGGGGCTCTAGAGTTTCATGATATACAAAAATATAAAAGTCAGTGAAGCAAATGCTGTACAACGGAGGGAAAAGGGATAAGCTTGATCCAGAAATATTTTGGAGGGTGGAGACATTCCAAGCATACCATTCCATGACTATGCCAATGGAATGTGGGCACAGCACAGGAACAATGTCCAAGGCTGGAGAGCTTTAGAGGACCAGGGAAATTCTGAGTGAAAAACACAAAGCAGTGAAGAACATCACCCTCTGCTCCCAACCAAGTTTCCCTGTTTACAGATTGAATTGTGAATTCTGAGTGAATTTTAGGTCCATGAACTATGGATTCCAAAATTTGGTGCCAAATAATTATAGATACATTTTTCAAATATACAGCTCTCCTCTGGCATCTCTCTCTCTCTCTCTCTCTTTCACACACACACACACAAACACACACACACACAAACTTATTACATTTAAATCCCAAACTAGAAATTTTGTCTTTTTCCATTATCTTTGACTCCAGGTGGGTAAGCTGTCATAATGAAAATTTACCAATTAAAAAAAGAAACATGTATATGGACTGATTTTCCATATTAATCATGGAAATTTGTTCCCAAATTCCTTGAATAAAGTTTATTTGCTTGCTGTAATGGTTGTTGGTTTTTCTTCATTAGTGTTTGTGATCATTCAAGACATGAAAAGATTTTGGGGTTTTTTTGGATTTTATTCTTTTTTTTTTTAATTGAAGTACAGATTTACTGCTGTACAGCAAAGTGATTCAGCTATACGTATACATGCATTCTTTTTTCTTTACATTTTTTTCCATTATGGTTTATCTTAGGATATTGAATATAGTTCTCTGCTATACAGTAGGACCTTGCTCTTTACCCATTCTGTATATAAAAGCTTACATCTGCTAACCCCACCCTCCCACTCCATCCCTCTTCCAACCCCCTCCCCCTTGGCAACCACCAGTCTGTTCTCTATATCCATGATTCTGTTTCTGTTTCATAGATAGGTTCATTTGTGTCATATTTTAGATTCCACATATAAGTGATATCATATGGTATTTGTCTTTCTCTTTCTGACTTACTTCACTTAGCATGATAATCTCTAGTAGCATCCATGTTGCTGCAAATGGCATTATTTCATTCTTTTTATGGCTGAGTAGTATTCTATTGTATATATATGTACCACATCTTAGGTTGTTTCCCTGTCTTGGCTGTTGTAAATAGTGCTGCTATGAACATAGGGGTGCATGTATTTTTTTAAATTATAGTTTTGTCCGGATATAGGCCCAGGAGTGGGATTTCTGGATCATATGGTAATTCTATTTTTAGTTTTCTGAGGAACCTCCGTACTGTTTTCCACAGTGGCTGTACCAACTTACATTCCCACCAACAGTGTAGGAGGGTTCCCTTTTCTCCATACCCTCTCCAGCATTTGTTATTTGGAGACTTTTAATGATGGCCATTCTGATTGGTGTGAGGTGGTACCTCATTGTAGTTTTGATAGCATTTCAAGACATGAGAAGATTTTAATTTGAAAGACCCCTGTCATGCCCAAGAACTATATTGGCCTATAGTTTGTGGATATGGTTGTGTCTGTTTGCAGTAGTTTATCTTCATTCTGCTCTGTAGATAAACTGAACAAATGAGGAGACACTTGGATGTCCAAAAAGGACTGAAGATTTTTCAATAAAAAGTTCAGTCAAATGTCTTTCAAAAAATACTTTGCAGACTATTATACTAAAGAAGCATTCCTTTTTTCTTTTTTAACCTGATAATCTATTTAACTGAGAAGAGCAATGCAGTTTATGGCAAAGAACCATTCAGGAGGTTGCCTGGAGGTGGGAAGACTCAGTGTTTCTCAAAGGTGGGGCGTAGCTCACCTCTATCAGAATGCCCTGGGGAGCTTTTAAAACTTCAGGTTCTTAGGCCCCCCTCCAGCCCTACTGAGTCCAGATCTCTGGGTGGGACTCAGAAGCTGCATATTTAATGAGCTCTGCAGGTGATTCTTATGCATCTTAAAAACTAGGGGGGTCTCTTCAAAGTGGAAATTAGTAGTTATGTCATAAAAGCCAGTAGTGCCTTCTGCCCTGGCACTTTTCTAGCTTTGAAGAAGGGGTCAATGGTACATTGCCTTTGAAAAAATTCCAGTTTGAACCAAAGAGCAAGTCATTTTCCCTCTTCTCAATGTTTTCTCCTAGCTCTGTTTTCCTCCAGGGGCTCAATTGTCCAGCCTTCTTCACAGAGAATAGCATTTGGAGTTGAGCAGCTCCCAAAACATTGTTATTATTATTTTTGGTCCTTGTTTGTTCCTAATATCTCTGCATTGCTGATCAGTGACCATGATCTGCACTTTCAGGCAAGAAAAAAACACATTCTAGCAGCTGAGTCACCTGACAGTTACCAGGTATGAAGTAGATCTCAGTCTCTGACAGCACCTTCTGTTGGGCAGTGGTTCTTAAACTTGTGTGCACATTGGAACTTCCTGGGAAGGTTTAAAACTCCCAGTGCCTAGGCCATACCCCTGACCAATGTCATCAGAACCTCTGAAGTAGGACCCAGGCATTAGTACTTTGATAAACTCCCCTGATGATGCCAGGGTGCAACTTAGGCCAAGAACCATGGTTCTGGGGACATCTGTAGAAAATGCATTGAGGCCTTTAGAGCACCTTAGGCTGATCATCAATATTTTTCTTTACAGATGGCACTTTTCCTATTTGCGGTACACCCTAGAAGGACGAGAAAGTTTAGGAGATATTTCTTACAGAAATTTCTTCAGAGTGTTCAGTCACCGTTACAGGAGATCCAGTACACATGTGTAGTCTTCACCACAGTGTGTACTACCCCTGCACACCTCTGAAACTACCCTACACCAACGCTTCATTTTGTCTGTTTCAAGATAATCTACGAAATTTATCAGTGTTTGGCTCTTTGCTATCTTCTCAAGAGCCAGTAACAGATCTCCAGTGAGCTGAAACAGGGAAAGTTGTTTTAAACCATTGACTGCTTAATAAATTAGCACTAGACGGCTCTTTGCCTAATTTATCTCTGAAAGCCAGTTTCCCAGGGTATCAGAGCAATACCACAAGAAAAATTATTTCCATTAAACACCACAAAAATGTCTTTCCTGTGATACTTCACTGAAAGGGTGACATGTACGAGATTCTCAGTCACAAAACAGGAAAGAAATGTTTGAAAGTTAAATTAAAAAGTAAAGCACAGTTAGGATTTTATTGAGCTTAAGCCCCATTCCTACCCCCTAAACATATAAATCTGTTCTGTGTTCTGTGTCTCCCACTCAGATGGGTGATAAATTTTGGATGCTGAATTCTTATGTCTCTAAAAATAACGTTTACCTAAAGTGAAGTGCAACATCTGGGTCCATTGAAGGAGTATGAAGTGGCCTTTCAGGTTAATTATTTGTGTGGCCAGGTTAGGTTTCCCAGCCCTGAAAATGATACTGGTTTTGTTTCTCTTGGCCCCTGCCCACCACAGGTAAAGAATACTGTCCCAGTGACTTTCCCATAGACCTATTCCTTCATGCAGAATGTTGCCATCAGTGCCCTGACACTGAGGAAATGGAATATTTTCCATCTGCTCCCTGAGCTGAGGACCTGCTGTGCCTGGAGGTCTCTTGGTTATTTGGTTAGAAATAGACTGAAGAGTCCCCCCAGTGCTGTCATAGTGGATGCCATCAGAACAGGTCATGGGTCTCTAGTATTCTCAAAGGAGTGTTCCTCTCTGCGGTTCTCATCAAAGCGCATGTCTACTTGTCTACTCCAGAAAGTGGATTGAGATGGTCCATATGCATCTTTAGACACTGCCTGAGTAGGCTGGCATTAGATTTATCAAAATAAGAACTCTTCATCCCCTTTGATAACTCTCAAGTCCATATTCCAAAACAGGCTGATACCGTGGAAAAAGAAGCCTTATGAAGGAATGGGGCAAAAGCAACCAGCTGTCCAGGGTGATCCTGGGAAATTATGGTCTTTTTTTCCTTTTTTTATTGATAACATCACAGACAGTCTTGAAATAAATTTTTAAAATCTCTACATCTTTGTATAAATTTGAGTCCAAACATTTGTATCCACAACATAAATTTTTCCAGGCACTGACTCAGGACCCGGGAGTTATCTTTTCATTTTTCCCCTCTTCCCTACCAAATTCTGTTTGTTATTTCTTCTCTTCTTTTCCATTTTCTTGGCCACTAACTCCCTTTAAGTCTTAATGCTTCATTTTAGTCTATTATAAAAGGCTTCTAACTCATCCTCAAACTTTTAGCCTTTCAAAATTAAAGGCCATTCATTTTTATTTTTTAATTTATTTAATTTGTTTATTTATATTTTGGCTGCATTGGGTCTTCACTGCTGCATGTGGGCTTTCTCTAGTTGCGGCGAGTGGAAGCTACTCTTCATTGTGGTGCGCGGGCTTCTCATTGCGGTGGCTTCTCTTGTTGTGGAGCATGGACTCTAGGTGTGTGGGCTTCAGTAGTTGTGGCACGGGGCCTCAGTAGTTGTGGCTCACGGTCTCCAGAGTGCAGGCTCAGTAGTTGTAGCGCACAGGCTTAGTTGCTCCGTGGCATGTGGGATCTTCCCAGACCAGGGCTTGAACCCATGTCCCCTGCATTGGCAAGCAGATTCTTAACCACTGCACCACCAGGGAAGTCCCTAAAGGCCATTCTGTACACCACCACCAGAGCAAGCTTCTTGGATTATTGCTTTGCTCAAATCACTTCTGTATTTAAACTTTTGTAATGATTCTCCCATTGACTACTGAATAAAATCATGGCAATTTATCCTGGTGTTCAAGGTCTTTTAAAGTTTGGTTCCAAATTATGTTTCCCATGTTCCAGCCAAATGACACCTCCACACCCCCTCATTTTTTAACCTCATCTTGTTCTTGCTTACTTCTGGCTCGTATCATCTGAACTGTCACTTCCCCTCATCTGTCCTTGATGAAATCTTGCTTTTCCTCCAAAATCCAACTCAGAAGCTCCCTCTTTCTTTCATAAAGCCTTTCATGGCCACTTTACTCAGAAGTTTTCTTTGCTTTCCTGTCCTCAAACATTTGATTAGGGCTACTCTCAGGTCCCATAACAGGCATTGTCTTGTACTGTAGTTATTTGGGTACCTAGTTTAGCTTTCTCATTGGGTTTCACTTTATGGAAGGCGTGAACATGCCTTGTACATGTTGGATGATGAATGAGTAAATGAAAGAATCAGTTAAATACTACCTCCTTCCCTTCCTAATCCTTATACTGAAAAAGTGTGGTTTAGAGAACAGGCACTGGAGAAATCTCTAGTACATCTAGTTTGAAGACAGTCACTGGGCCTAAGGATGTAGATTAATGGTGAGGAGACCTTAGCACATCTGAGTTTAGACTAGTTTCTACAGACCATCTATGTGTTCAGAGGCTTATCTGAATGAATAGATCCTCCCAGATCTTTGGAATTTCAGGGATGGAAGGGGGCAGAGGTGTGGGCCTTTTAAGTCATAAAATATGTATATAAAAAAATTTAACCAGAAATTGCATAACTTTCTGAAATTTTGAGGCTCAAAGCCGGCAAGTATGTGGTGTAGATGGCCTAGGAACTGCTGAGTGGGTTCACCTTTGGCATGCTTCCTCCGGAAACCTGGCTACAAGACTTGGGCAAATCATGAGTTTACAGGCTGAAAGGCAAAAGACACTTAAAAAAATACTTCAAAGGATTAAAATGGTGCAACAAATGCCCAGTCCTGGTCAGCCTGTTTGCATCACAAGATGGCTTAATACCCGGGAATAGTAGGCCCTTAAAAACAAACTCCTCTTTACTCAAATTATTTTTGCAGGCTGAGATTCTGGGTAAATGCAAGCCAACGCATTTTGTATATATTGTTATGTATAATTGTTTATACATAATAGCAACGTAAATCTGGCCCTCTGTTTCTCTTATTTGCCACAGTATTATGACTGTGTTAGCATTAACAAAGTGAAGAAGTCATTCGAAGAGTGAAGGTGAAGGTGAATTAACTGGATAATACCAGCCCCCAAGTTTTTCCCTTTCTTTAATAGCAGGTATTGAGATCTGAACTTGTCAATAATTATCTGTATTGTCTTTTAATTTCACTTTGCTTAGGTAGTCTCAGTTTTTTGATTTGTAACATGAGAGTAATAGTAATTTTAACTATCCCATGGGATTATAATGAGGATTAAATTACAAAAATGAGAAGTATATTTAGAAAGTACTTTGTACCTTCTGAAGCACTGCACATGTGTTTGCCTGTTATAGGTATATATGTGTTATTCAGATAAGGCAGTTGATTATGCTCTGGCCTGTATTTGATCCACTGAGCCATACTCCTCTTTAGATCATTTTAAGTTTGGATGAGTGGATAGGTAGACAGATGGATGGACGATGAATGGATAGATGGATAGATGGATGGATGTATAAATGTATGTATTCATATATATTCTATTTTAAATATACATAATTAACAATTATACTTAATCGGATAATAAACAACTTAGAAGTAAATCCAAAGTAGGAGATTAGGTTGAATGGATTTTACAAATACTGTTTGTGTGGTTTTAAACATAATTTTAGATTCTTTCAGTACTTTGAAAAATGTCCTCTAATGCAGTGCTTTCTAAAAATCCATGAACCCATGCTGGTACATAAACTGTTTGTTCCCAGTAGCAATGATAATAAACCTACAGGCTAGTTCACTACTTTTTTTTTCTCCCTAAAAGTTTCTTGGTTTCTGTTCTGGCACAAGCTCTTTAAGTTCTCATGCACTGGCAAGTTGACTAATAATACAGTATCGTACAGTAATAGTACAGTAATACTACTATCAACTGTAGTAGCACTGTTCTGATGGCAGGTTTACTATTCATTCATTCACTCAGCAGGCATTTATTGAGCACCATATTAGTTAACATAATGGTAGAGGTTATAACAAATAAGTCCTGAAGTTAACATAATAGAAACCCATTTTTCAGATATATCACAGTCTGCGCAGTTGTTCTTGGTCTGGTGCTCTTCTGTGTGGTTTTTGGGGAAATGGCTCTTTCTGTTTTGTGGCTCACTCTTTTATAGTCTGCAGAGTCCTCTTCATTTAGCTGGCAATTGAAAAAGAGATGGCAGGGAAGGCGTAGCCCCTTATTAGCCATTTCAAGAGTGACATGCATCACTTCTGCTCACATTCTCTTGGGACAAGTGCCCCTGCCTTTCCCCGAGGCAGAGGGACTGGAAAATATAATCCCTGGCTTTGTGGATACTTCTCAGCATTAACACTTCATTAGGGAAGGGGAGCAAAAAATTTCAGTGGTCACCTAAACTAGTGTTTCTCAAACCATCTGAGGTGAAGGACCAATTCTGTTTTTGAAAATGTTAAATCTATCACAGCCTGATAATTGGCAAAAAAAAAAAAAACCTATAAAAATAAATTACTAGAAAAATAAAATAAACCAAAGATATACAAAATACAAGTCCAGATTTTAAATCATTAGATTCAGCAGACATAAAATTAGCATACAGTTTCTCTACTTAGCTCGTAGAGGTCTGGTAGCACCACACACAGACTGGCACTATCCTTACCACACTTGAGTTGCACTGTTCTAGACTCTGGAGTTAAAATCAATAGGGAACATTTTTTTCATGTAGGGAAATAAAATAAACAAATTAATAAATAAGATAATTTTAGGTAGTGATAAGCATTATGAAGATATGTTACCAGCAAATGTGACCCAGCATCTTCTGGAGAGGCCTTCTTGAGGAAAATCTTTATCATGATCAAGATAGAACATCAGATTCAGGAAAATGTATTTAGAACAAAAAGATGCAACCATGTTTAAACATATGTGTGATGCTTCATTTTCATTTCCGATTTCAAAATTTTCTTAAGGATTCAGGATGTAGCCCCTTTAAAAAAACAGGAGGTAAAGAAGAAATATTTTAAACTTCTTATCCTCTTTTCCTAAGATAACATACACATTAATGATTTTGATAACAGTTTTATTGAGATATAATTCACAAACCATACAGTTAAGTAATTTAAAGCATGCAATTTAATGGTTTATAGTATATTCACGGATGTGTACAATGATCACCATATCCAATTTTAGAATGTTATCATTATCTCAAAAAAAAAAAAAACCCCAACTCTGTACCCTTTAGCTATCAAACTCTTGTTACCCATTGCCCCCAGCCCTAAGCAACTATTAATCTAGTTTCTGTCTTTATATATTTGCATATTCTTGACATTTTATATAAATTAAATCATATAATGTCTGATCTTTTGTGACTGACTTCTTTCACTTAATGTTTTCAAGGTTCAGCTATGTTGTAGCACGTATCACTACTTCATTCCTTTTTATGGGGAAATAATATTTCATTGTATGGATATACCGTATTTTGTTTATCCATTCATCAATTAATGGACATTTGGGTTTTTTTTTCCACCTTTGGCTATTGTGAATAATGCTGCTGTAAATGTTTGTGTGAGTCCTCCAGCTGTGTTCTTCTTTTTCAAGATTGTTTTGGTTATTATGGATCCCTTGCAGTTCCATATGAATTTTAGGAATGTCTTATTAATCTCTACAGAGAAGCCAGATAGGATTCGTATAGGGATTGTGTTGAATGTATAGATTAAATTAGGGAATATTGGCTTCATAACAATGTTAAGTCTTCTGATCCATGAACCTGGGATATTTCAATTATTTATGTTTTCTTTAACAGTGATTCATAATTTTCAGAATATTAGTTTTGCACTTTTGTTAAATTTATTCCTAAATATTTTACTCTTTTTGATGCTTTGTAAATGGAATTTTTTAACTTCATTTTTGGATTGTTCATTACAAGTGTATAGAAATACAATTGATTTTTGTATATTGATCTTGTATCTTATAACCTTGATGAACTTATTATTATTCAAATAGTTGTTAGTGGATTCCTTAAGATTTTCTATATACAGGTTCATGTCATCTGCAAATAGAGATAGTTTTACTTTTTCTTTTCTAGTCTAGATGCCTTTTATATCTTTTACTTGCCTAATTACCCTGGTTTGAACCTCCAGTATAATGCTGAGCAGAAGTGGCAAAAGTGGACATCCTTGTCTTAATCCTGAACTTCGGGAGAAAGCATCCAGTCTTCTACTATTAAGTATGATGTTTGCTATGGGATTTTGTAGATCACCTTTATCAAGCTAAGAGTTTCCTTCAATTCCTAGTTTGTTAAGTGTTTTTATCATGAAAGGGTTTTGGATTCTGTCAGATGCTTTTTACTTCATCTATTGAGATGATTAAGCGGTTTTTGTTTTTTATCTTACTGATATGGTGTGTTACATAAATTGATTTTCAGATGTTAAACCAACCTTGCATCCTGGGATAAGTCCCAGTTGGTCATGGTTTATAATTCTTTTTATATGGTGCTGGATTTGGTTTGCTAGTATTTTGTTGAGGATTTTTGTGTCCATGTTCATAAGAGACACTGGTATGTAGTTGTCTTTTCTGTGATATTTTTGTCTGGTTTTGGTTTCAGAGTAATACTGGCTTCATAGAGTAAGTTTGAAAATGTTCCCATCTTTTGTACTTTTTGAAGAATTGATATTAATTCTTCTTCAAATGTTTTGAAGAAATTACCAGTGAAGCTCTCTGGGGCATGGCTTTTCTTTGTGCATACTTTTGATTATTAATTTAATCTCTTTTCTTGTTATAAGTATAATATAAGTATATTCAGATTTTCTATTTCTTCTTGAGTCAGTTGCAGTAGTTTGTGTCTTTCTAGGAGTTTGTCCATTTCATCTAAGTTGTCTAATTTATTGGCATACAGTTGTTCATATGGGATTGTTTATAATCCTTTTTATTACTGTATGTTCAGTAGTATGCCCTTTCTTTCATTTCTGAATCTAGTAATTTGACTCTTCTCCCTTTTCTTCCTCAATAAATCTAGCTAAAGGTTTTTCAATTTTGTTGGTCTTTTCAAGGAACCAGTTTTTTGTGTCGTTGATTTTCTCTATTGTTTTTCTATTCCGTATTTCATTAATTTTCACACTCATCTTTATTATTTCCTTCCTTCTGCTTGCTTTGGGTATAGTTTGCTCAACTTTTTCCAGTGTCATAAGGTAGAAGTTTAAGTTATTGGTTTGAGATCTTTCTTGTTTTTTAGTTTAGGTATTTACAGCTATAAATTTCCCTTTAAGCACTGATTTCTCTGCATCCCAAACATGTTGATATATTGTGTCTCCATTTTCATTCATCCCAAAGTATTTTGTATTTTCTATTTTGAATTCCTCCTTGAACCATCAATAATTTGGAGTTTGTTGATTAGTTTTCACATATTTGTGAATTTCTAATTTTTTTCTGTTTTTGATTTGTAATTTCATTCTGTTATAGTCAGAGAACATATTAGTACTATTTTCACTCATTTAAATTTATCAAGGTTTGTTTTACGGACTAACGTATGGTCTATCTGGGAAAATGTTCCATGTGTACTCAAGAAGAATGTATATTCTGCCGTTGTTGGGTGGAGTGTTCTACAGATGTATGTTGGATATCATTGACTTACAGTGTTGTTCAAATCTTCTATTTCCTTGATCTTCTGCTTCTGTTCTATCCATTATTTAAATGAAATACTGACGACTCTGACTACTCTTGTTGAATTGTCTTTCTCCCTTTATTTGTTTGCTTTATGATTTTGATACTCTGTTTTTAGGGTCATATATGTTTATAATTGTAATATCTTCCTGATGGATTTTTCTTCTTATACAATGTCCCTCTTTATTGCTGGTAATGTTTTTTTGTTTTAAGGTCTCTTTTGTCTATTAGTATAGTCATCCCAGTTTTCCTGTGGTTGCTGTTTGCATGATATATTGTTTTACATCCTTTCAATTTATTTGTATCTTTGAATATATAATATGTCTCCCACAGAGAGCATATAGTGGGATCCTATTTTTTTAATCCAGTATGGCAATTTCTGCCTTTTGCATGGGTTGTTATACCATTCACATTTAATGTTATTATTGATGTAGTTGGATTTGTGTCTGCCATTTTACTTTCTTCTCTATATTTTGTTTTTTGTTCCTTTGTTCCTCCTTTACTGCTTTCTTTTGCATTAAATGAATATTTTCTAATGTAGCATTTAAATTCTTTCATGATTTTTTCACTATTTTTGAGTTGTTTCCTTAGAGGTTGCTTTAGTGCTTATCATATACATCTTAGCTTATCAGAATCAACTTCATGTTGCCACAAACTTAATCTTAGATATAGAAACATTATTTCTATAGAGCTGGTTCTGTTTTCCCTTTTTGTTGTACATATGTATTTGTATTTGTTATATATATTATTGTTGGACATATACTTCTGTAAATATTACAGGCCCAACAATACACTGTTAGAGCTCTCACTTTATATAATTTTATGACTTTTAAAGAAGCTGAGAGGAGAAAGGAGAGCAGGTATATATTTACAGCTTTTGTTATATTAACCTTATTTATCGTTTTTGGTTCTCTTCATTTGTTTGCATGGATCTGAGTTTACATCTGGAGTCATTTCCTTAGGCCAATAGAGCTTTGCTTTCACTCACCTCCTTTGTGCTGTTATTGACAAATACATTATATTTCTATATGCTTTGGTCCAACATTATCTTATACACATATTATTTTATACAGTTGATTTTTAAATCAATTAAGAGAGAAAGAAAATATGCATTTTACTGTCTTTTGTAATTATATAATTACCTTTAATGGTGCCTTTTTTTTTTTTTTTTTTTTTTCTGGTGTGGATCTGAATTACTCTCTGGAGCTTTCAGCCTGAAGAACTTTTTAAAAATATTTCTTGTAGGACATGTCTGCTAGCAACAAATTTTCTCAGTTTTTGCGTATCTGGAAATTTATTCCATCTCTATTTTTAAAGATAACTTTGCAGGATACAGGATTCTTAGGTGACACTTTTTTTCTTCGAGCATTTTAAATAACATTATCTCCTAGAATCCATTGTTTCTGATTGTAAGTCAGTCGTTAATCTTATTGGAGTTCCCTTGTAACTGATGAGTTATTTTTCATTTTCTGCTTGTAGGATTTTCTCCCTGTCTTTCATCATTTTTACTGTAACGTGTCTGTTTTTTGTTTAATATTTATTTATTTATTTATTTATTTATTTATTTATTTATTTATTTATTTGGCTTTGCCAGGTCTTAGTTGCAGCACAGCGGGATCTTTGTTGCCACATGCAGGATCTTCGTTGCGGCATGTGGGATCTTTAGTTGCGGCATGTAGGATCTTTTAGTTGTAGCATGTGAGCTCTTAATTGCAGCATGTGGGATCTAGTTCCCTGACCAGGGATTGAACCTGGGCCCCCTGCATTGGGAGCACGGAGTCTCAACCACTGGACCACCAGGGAAGTCCCAATGTGTCTATTTGTGAGTGTCATTGTGTATATCTTACTTGGAATTTGTTGAGCTACCTTGATGTGCAGACTAATGTTTTTCAATAAATTTGGGAACTTTTCAGCCATTATTTCTTTGAATATTTCTTCTGCCCTTTCTATCTCTCCTTTCTTTCTAATACTCACGTATGCATATATTGGTATTTTTAATGCTATCTCACAGTTCTCTGAGAATCTTTTCATTTGTCTTTATTCTTTTTTCTCTCTGTTCCTTAGGTTGTATAATCTCTATCAATTATCTCATTTGCTAATTATTTCTTCTGTCAGTTTGAATCTACTGTTGAGCTCCTCTAGTGTATTTTTAATTTCAGTTGTACTTTTCATCTCCAGAATTTCCATTTTTCCCTATAATTTTTATCTTTATTGATATTCTCTATTTGATGCAATGATGTCATTGTATCTTCCTTTACTTCTTTAATTATGATTGCCTTTAGTTCTTTGAACATATTTATAATGGGTACTTTGATGTCATTGTCTGTTAAATCCAACATCTGGTCACTCTCACAGGCAGTTTATGTTTTTCCTGCTTTTTTTCTGGTGTAAAGAACATACTTTCCTCTTTTTTTGTTTCATAAATTTTTAAATGGAAACTGGATGTTTTAGATAACATAATATTATAGCATCCCTGGATATTGGTTTCCCACTCTGGGCCTTATTTTTGTTATTTGTTTATTTGTTTGGTTAACTCTCTGGATTACTTTAGGGAAGTCTATTTTCTCCTGACACTGTGAAATCGCTGACTTTACTACTTAGGGGGCACAGCCTTGGGCATGCCCAGTCACCCTGGGATGAAAATAGTTTTGGCAGGGCTCTCTTAGGTGGTCTCTTTCTCTGACCACACTCATCCACTAAGTGCCACTAATTGCCATCTGATTACTATATTGTTTTAAACAATGTACTAGGGGCATAAATTGCTTTATAAACGAATCCAATCAAATCCAGGCTCCTTTGAAGATATAATTGCAGAGGTCAGTATTTGAGATTTGTTCTGACCCCAGTTGTTTTCCCCAGTTGTCCCTTTTCCCAGTTCTCTCCAGCAAATTAACCAGCCTACAGCTTAGCATATATCTCCAATGAATCTATCAGTACCCTCCCAATTTCCTTTCACTACAACTTCCACTGTTTTTGAGAGTTTCCTTAGGATTGAACTTCTCCACTTAGCACTGCTCTAATTCTGTGCTAAGCAAGTAAGCAGATTATGATTTAGTCATATATATATGACTATATATAGTCATTTATATATGTCTACAGATAAAAACAAACAAATGAAAATGGACTAATTAGAATAATTGAGAATCCAGTCTGTTGAGAAGTTATAATTCTCACTATAAAGGAAGTAACTGACATTTGACCTTTGTGGGTTTAGTTAGAATGAGCTGACCTCCCTAGGTCTTATCACCTCTAGACATCCTGACAAAACTGGTCTGGTCTGCAGAGCTAAACTCAGACCTGGAGCAGGTTCTCTCCTTGCCACCTGGTCATGTAGGCTACCTGTCCCAAACCCAAGCCACACCTTATGTTCTTCCTGGGACTTGCTAACTAAAGCATTTACATTGTGTTTTCATCAAAGAACTTAGCAGGAAAGACTTAGACTCATTTGAATTTTACCTAATATTATATAATGGGGTTATCTATGATCTCTTTGGCAGACATTTTCAGATAGAAGAAGATTGGAACTTCTCCAGCTGTTGTTAGTGTTGAGAATGAGCCCTGCTAAAGTTAGAAAGAAATGTGAAAAGAAGTTGAAAGGATAATGAAGGATGGGAATAATTAGACATGCGAAGGCCAGAGTGTAAAGTTACTATCTTAGATATTAGGCAGTGGGTTGAAGGTAGCTAAAGACAATAATGGCCAAAAGAGTATAGAGATCCTAAGAGGAAGAGGAGAATAAATCGGGATGAAAAGGAATTACAAGAAAAGACAGAATTGATACTCCTTTCCCCATTTTCCCCCAGTTAACAAAGTGTGTTCTCTGAGCCCTAACAAATACTGAAGGTCAGTTTTGACAAGGGAGCATTTCTGCTAATGGCATCACACTGGGCAATATAGCTAAGGCACTTTTTCTCATTAATTTGGGTTTCTAACCCAGCATGAAAGAAGGTTGATTTATTTATTCAAATGTTTATCGAACTTACTGTTTGTAAGTCAGGATGCCAGGAACTAGGGACGTGACCGTAAGCAAGATGGACAGGAGGGTGGCTGATATCAAGTTAACAGTCAGTTATTATTCAAGGTGGTAAGTGTGAGGAAATGCAATACGCACAGGGTGTTATGGGAGCAAAGAGGAGGGGCATCTAATCCAGACTTGGCAGCTAAGAAAGGCTCCACAAGCAAGGCTCCTATTAGGCTGGAATCTCTAGGACAGGACCTTATCTCTCTTGTTCACTTGAACATCCCTAGAACCTAGCACAGTGCCCAATATGT
Organism: Balaenoptera physalus; assembly: GCF_965194825.1. Lineage (NCBI taxonomy): Eukaryota > Metazoa > Chordata > Mammalia > Artiodactyla > Balaenopteridae > Balaenoptera > Balaenoptera physalus. The sequence goes on from NC_138883.1 coordinate 46,757,813, forward strand.
GATAGAAGCTCAATAGAAATAGAATGAATGATTGAATTAATCAAAACTTATCTTTACTTCATTTGCTTGGTATAGAAATTGTCCCAATGGGTGATACTATCCCAAATCCTGTTCTTTGATTCTTAGAATTTCCTTATCAGAAGAGAAAAAACATTTCTGGGAACACTGATCTGACATTTACTTGCCATTAAACTTCCATGAATATCAAAATTTTAGTATGAACCCTCAAATAAGAAAGATAATGAAATGTCAAGATGATATCAAATATATCTTTAAAACAATCAGGGGGAAAAAAATCAATATGTAATGCCAATGGAAACATTGCAGTACAACGTAATTTGAGCCTTAACAACTCAATGAAGCAAGTACATGTTCCTATTCAAGCTCTTTCAGAATGTGTCTGTAGTGTTTTAACTGGATATTTACAGATAGCTGAAATACCTAAGAATCACTTATTATTTGCAGCCACTTCTGTGCACCACAAAGAAATTAGCTGCCAACTCTATTTTAGTGGCTAACATTTGGAAAACAGACCAAAAAAATGGCTTCAAAGGAATATCCTCATATTAAAACTCATGCAAATAGTCTGATATGGGGCAAGGAAAATGAATTTCAAATGAGAAGATTTACCACTTAGTAGCTTTGTGATCTGGGATAGGTCAATCTTTCTGAGCTTGGTTCCTAATCTGTGAAATGCAGATATCATGATGTTGCCTAGCCTCATGGCACTGCAGTGAAGATCAAAGGAGATCATGTAAGTGAAGGCACTTTGAAAACTGTAAAAAGGGATATGTGTCAATTATTAAAATAATATTATGAATGGAAAATGGAATTCAAGTTGCTAACCATTAATGTGGCCCATGAGGGAGAATCTTTAATGTTCCATATTCAGCTCCAGAGCCCTTGACCTGTCAGCAGTTCATCACTTAAGATATGGAAAAAAAATCTCATGCTGGGCGAAAGATTTAGGAATTGGGTAAAACAGTTGAAAAAACAAAAAAGTCCTCTGATCAGTCTCACAACCCAAATTGTGAGCATCTGCACATATCCTTTAAAAGAATATCCTTTTAATCATTTGGGAAGCATTTTAGGCTCCCTGGAGTTCTCACTGAAGCTGATATGGAAAACTCACTTACCCAAGTGGCTTGAGTGACTAACTAGACAATCTTTATTAATTTGATGGTTCTAACTGTTTAAATAAAACCTGCCTTGATGGTGGAAGGCTCAAAGCAAGGCTGGAAGGGGCAGGATCTGGGACGAATCGCATCCAGGGAAGACAGCTGAGACAGCTGCTTCGCTAAGCGAGTGTTTGAGAAGCAACATCTTTATAAGACTAAAAGGGTTTATTTTCACTATAACTAAAAGAAACTAAGTATCAGTCACCACTAGCAAGGGTGATCTTTATCTATCTTTGTTGGCTTGAGAGAAAGGGAAGGAATCTTAAAAGGCTCCAGCAGCTGCAGGCTCCTCACAGAGGACATCTCCCTCACATTGCTGACATGTCTTGGATTTTTCCAACCTTACATTGTGTTAGAAGAAATTACCTCAGAGGTTGAATGTCCTCCTACACGTGTGACCCCATGTGGGTGTTATCAAGTACCCCTCTCGCAGAAGAATCAGGATTCCCTAGTCTGTTTCTCGGAAAGGCCAGCGATTGCCTTGCGAAAGGTTTTGTGATCCCCTCCTGGCTTGGAAGGCTCTCTCTCAGCACCTGTGAGCCCTCACCCTGGAGAGATGGCTAATGTGCTAATTACCCCAAACCCAAAAATGTAAGCTGTAAACAAAGGAGAGCTGTGTTTATAATCAATCAGTTTTATGACCTTCTGATGGTGATGATATCAGTGGCGTTTACACTGGGAGACCGCACAGCGTTCTCCAGCAGCTGGCCGCTTCTGTTGCTTGAGAGCAGAGAATGATGTGGCCCATTAATTGTAGTCTTTGCACTGAAGGGCATGTTACCTTGGCCAAATGGCCAATCTGGCTCTTGGAATTGCCAAATAAATTATTTTCAAAAATCTCAAAGTCAGCTTGGATGGTTTTCAAATAATCTGTGGTTTGGAGCCTACACTCCTTCTGTACCGCCCCCCTCACTCCCCACTGCCGTCCCATGAAAAACTAAAAATGCATTCTTTCTGAGCTGTAACTTGATATATACATGATTTGAAGACAGCAGGGAGACACTTTAATCCCAAAGAGAGAGAGGCTTGGCCTGGATGCAGGAAGAGCTCACCCCCTCTGATTTAGGACTGACCTTTGCTAGTCACTCTCCCCGCCCTGAAGCTGTTTCTCCACCTGAAGGCTGAGGTGGGGATGACTGGGCAACAGATGCCTGCAGAACACTTGGCAATCATCAGACCAGGAGGATCCATACAAGGTGTCAATATAGTAGAATGTGGCAAGAGAAATGTTTACACCAACCTGGGGTTTCTTATCAAAGCCAACATTTCTGGGTTCTTGAATGAAAACTTCCGGCTGCACATGTGAGATTTGCAACTGCCTTTGGCACCAATGAAATATGATTTTTAAGGTGCCCAACAATGTCCTGGGGGGTCTCCCAAACCTCCTTTGTATCCATTTCCTTTCATATTGAGTCTTTCCAACTCGTGGAGATGAGGCAGGAGAACTTTGGCTGCGTTTTGGATTTGTTAACAATGCAGAGTACTTGCCAGTGAAGCCCCAAATGCATCTTGCCCCCAAGTGCCTTGCCCTTCATTTATAGACCCCTGGGAAAACCCAAGCCCATCTGCTTCTCATTCATTTACACTTTACTCATCAAAATGTTGGTTTTGGTTGGATTCCTTTGTTTTTGTTTCAAGAAACCCTTACAAAAAGATGGGTGGGTAATTAGCAAGGAATGCTGATGACCCTAAGCTCTCTGTCCTTTTTCTAGCATAACTTTTGGTCCATTGTATGGTGACAAGCAGTATTTTTTCCCCATTTATCCCACTTACTAGGCTCCCTAAATTATTTATTTTTTTAAAAAGAATATAGGGTTTTGCTTCTGTCCCACAACCAGAGATTTGAAAACAAGCTGGAATCTACAAGGGTTTTATGAGGGGAAACTCATGGGGTCTCAGACTTTTCCTTTTCTTTCTTCTGTTTTAAAAGAGCCAACTGCTTTTTCTTACATTCATGAAAGTGAGTGAGTGGCTGGGAACTGTTTATCTCACTGACTTTAGGGAATAGGAAAAGGAGTCTAGTATTGTATTCTTCCCCCCCACCCCTTTTCTTTGTCAAATACTCTTAAAACTATGAATATTTGTGAGCTGCAAGAAAAATAAATGCAGTATTTTCTGGTCTTACGGTTTTTTGTTTGTTTGCTTGTTTTGTTTTATCCCCTCAAAGCAGCTTTTTTTCCCTAGCTTTTAGTCAAAATCAGGAGTTGCGGCATCTTAAGTGGGGCCAGATTCCATCCTCGCTTGCAGTTGTAAACTTGCTGATCTTTGGAAGTAGAAATAAAGTTAGATTACATCCTGTTTTCCCCACCAGCAGAAATAGAATAGATAACTCCCTCCCCAATCCTTAGTTTACACATTCCTGAATAACAACCATAATCTAAACTTTGTAGGAACATGATGAGAAATATCTCATTTAAAGGATGCATTACTGTTTATTATGTATTGTATTGACTACAACCTTAAACAAAGTTCTTATTTAAAGATTAAGGGATTTACATGCTTGGATTAAGTTATCAAGTTTTGATAGTAGTGAGCCTATTATGAAGTACCTCAATAACATCTTACGACATGTATCGATTTTAACGATGTGACAATCAGGCACCTATACAATTTGGCAAATTCATTTCCATTTTATGTAGTAATGGTTTTACTTTCTGTTATGTGTGCCAGATAGTTGAAAACCAATATAATCTGCAAAACTGAAGTAGTTGGGCAAAGGAGACCTAGCTGCTATTATGGGACTTAAGAAGTTCCAGAATTACCACTGCAGCTGTGGCTTTATGTTAAATACTGTTCAGGTGGGTGGCAGCCTAGGACAAGCATTGAGAACCTGTGCTGTGGAACTAGATAAACCCAAGTTGAAATCTGAGATCTGCTACTTAGCATTAACTAGGGCAAGTTACTGAGCCTTTCTGTTTCCTCACTGATATTATAGGAACAATAATAGTGCCCTGTCCAGTGGTATGTTGGTAATAGCTCGTTTCCACAGTGTGAATATCCCCACTTGGTTGATTTCAAGTTGTCAGCTGGAGTTGGGAGAGGTCAGCACAATCAGTTTTCGCGAGCTGGTGCAAGCCATTGTGAGCACTCCACTGACAGTACCCAAAGCTTAGGGTTGTTGGGAACATTAAATGAGACACAGCATGTGAAGTACTTAATTTGGTGCTTGTATATATTTTACTTCCTTGATTCTAAGATGCCATCAATTGTAAGAAAAACCACAATTTAAAAATAGATTTTAATGAAAAACATGTTTATTGGTTGTATATATCCTATATCAGAAATGAAAAAAATAAAAAGCTTGTCATAGAATTGAGTAAATTGTGTTTACTCTTCACTACACACTGTGCTAAGCATTTATCATAGGTAAGAAACCCTCATCACACATGTTCTTGGCTTATGACTAAATTTGTTTGCTTACTAAATTAGAAGTACTCTATCAAATGCTAATACTCTGGGCCTTCTAGTTCTTTCATTAGAATTTTTACCTCTAGAAGTCTCTGTGTCACACCTTGTATTAACCTACGAGTACTACCACAATAAAATATCACAGACTGGGTAGCTTAAACACAGAAATTTCTCACAGTTCTGGAGGCTTTTTTAAAGTCCAAGATTAAGGTGTCAGTAGGGTTGGTTTCTCCTGAGGCCTCTCTCTTTGGCTTGCAGCTAGCCATCTTCTTGTTGTGTCCTCACATGGCATTTCGTTTGATCATAGGCATGCCTGGTGTCCTTCCTCTTATAAGGACACTAGTCCTATTCAGTTAGGGCTTCAACATACAAATGTGGTGGTGGGAGGGACACGGTTCAGTCCATACACACCTCTTTAGGCTGTGTATTAGTTTCCCAGAGTTGCCATAACAAATGACCACACACTTGGTGGCTTAAAACAACAGAAGTTTAGTCTCTCACAGATCTGGAGACCAGAAGTCCAAAACTGAGGTGTCAGCAGGGCCATGTTCCCTCAGAAGGCTCTTGGGGAGAATCTTCTCTTGCCTCTTCTAACTTGTAGTAGCTCCAGGCATTTCTTGGCTTTATGTGGCCTAACTCCAATTTCTGCCTTCACCTTCACATGGTCGTCTTCTTTTCTCTCTTCTTCATCTGTCTTTTATAATGACAAGTGTCATTGGATTTAGGGTCCACCCAGTTAATCCAGGTTGATGTCATCTCAAGATCCTTAGCTCAGTTACACCTATAAAGACACATTTTCAAGTGAGGTCACATTCACAGATTCCAGGTGGACATACCTTTTTTGGTAGGGTGGGGGACATTCAACCTACTGTAGACAGATTAATTCATCTAATCAAATGCATGGGACAAAATATTGACTTATATCATAGGTAGATATGGTAACAGTGTCCAATAAAGAAACTATTTGAGAAATCTTATTTTTTAAAAGCTTTTCGCTCTACTCAATGCTCTGTGGTGATCTAAATGGGAAGGAAATCTAAAAAAGAGGGGATATATGTATACGTATAGCTGATTCAGTTTGCTGTACAGTAGAAACTAACACAACATTGTAAAGCAACTATACTCCAATAAAAATTAATTAAAATAAATAAATAAAAGCTTTTCACAAGCCCAAACCAGCTGACACCAGCTGTGGCAGAAAGAGCTACCTGACTAACCAAAGGCATGAGATCTCCTTCTACAATGTAGAGTTTTGGCTAAGTTGCAGCTGCCTAACTGGGAACTCCACTTTCCAGCTCCTCTGAATTTTAGTGTGTCCCTCTGACAAGTTCTGGCCAATGTGCTGTGAATAGAAATGATGTATAACACTTCCAGAGTAAGGTGGTTAAGTATTCTATGTGCCTGGCCCACATTTTCTTTGCCTTTCATGTCAACCTTAACAAGGCTGCATGAAGATGACACCTTCACAAGATTAAAGTAGATTAAATACTTGAGTCATCATTTGGAGGATAGCTGCTCAGGAGAGATGCCCATCAAGAAATACCCTCATAAAAAGTTGCATGAGTAAGAGATAAACTTTTACTTTGTTAAGCCACTGAGATTTGGGGATTATTTGTTATAGCAGTTAGCTTATCCTAATACTACGGCTGGCACTCTATAATATATGCACAATAAAGTCCATTTTATAGTGAAATTCTAGCACTGGTTCATAAAACATCCACCACATTATCTAAGACAGCAACCACATTATCTTGACATGCTAGGAATTAGTCACAAAATAACACTGGCTGCAAGAAAGGTTTGGCTGTCTAAAATCGATTCTGATCTGGAAATGCTATTAAAAATGTTAAACATTCCATATAACTTAATCTAACTTTCTAAATTACTTGTTTTCCCTGGGAGATAACCAAGAATCAATAGCAATATTGAAGGATTATGTCATGGGGAGAACATTATGATACAATGGGAAAGAACCCAGCTTTTAGAGTCAGATGAATTTGTGTTTAAATGCCTGATATGCCAATTTTACTTTATGAATTTGGAAAATTATTTCATATTTCTATGTCTTATCATTCCTTATTTATGAGAATGAGAAAATTATACCTACTTCACACGGGATTATTGTGAGCATTAGATAAAAACAATTTTTTGTGTGTTTAGAACATGGCTCAATTAATGATTATGGCTATTTTATTGCTAGTATTGCTCTCATTGTTATTGATTATAATCTATACTTTCTGAAAATATCTCAGAATACTTCTGTTTCCACCACCAACTTCTCTTTTGGCTTGATGTTTGCAATGTCTAGATTGCCAGACATCATCACTTCCACTACTGTGTGATTGAGTTTAAAACCATCTGGAAGTAGCTCATTAAATTAACTACCTCCAATCCTTTTCACTCTCAAGAAAATGGTCAGCCTATATGGTGTAGACACCTAGCCATGTTCTGAAGTACATGGTGGAAGAGATTGATCAGTAAGACTTCCAGGGTTCTCAGAACTTGGTACATTAGAACAGATAGAACCATGAGAATCAGGCTGAATTTCTGATTGGGTAATGTTTTAGGTTTGCCTTCAACATTTCTATTTGACTTTATTTGAAACTTTGAAATGAGTAGAGACCTCTATGGAGCCTACTTGGTGGTTAAATGACTGCAAACTGATGAGGATAGAGACTGTGCATGTTTTATCCACTGCTGTATCTCCAATGCCAACCACAGTGTCTGACACATGGTAGGTATTCAATGAAAATATGAAGAATTAATAGATAACACTAGAGAATACAGAGCTGGACCAAAGACTGCTGCGGGGTGTTCTTAGGAGCTTTATCATATACATTGGAGTCCACATGGGCTTGATATGACCTTGCCATATTAATCGGCTGAAAGATATTTCTCCTAGCATGACTTGATACCCCCAGAACTATGCAAAGCACCTTTCCCTCACCATCATCTGTCATTTTTCAACTCTGTATTTTGAGAACCCATTCAAGCAAATAATTCTTTTCTGGTCATCAGAATTACTGAAATGGAGTCAACGGTTTTGTCTATGTATTGTAGAGGAATGCAAAGCCTAACATAAAGGTATTCCTTCTCTGGTAAAAGAGTGAGTTAAATTCAACAGCTATTTCTTGATTAACTTTTATTCATGAAAGGGTAAGTGATATGCACTAAGATATTAAAATTGAGAATTGCTATATATAGAGTTCTGTGTTTTGGGGATTTTGAGGTTGTTTGTAACTACAGAGATTTCAGGGAAGAGGGAGCATTTTTCTAGATTAGGATTAAATAGAATTAGACATTTGAACAAATAGACTGGAGCCTGGAGCAATATAATGCCCAAAGAGTGTTGTGTTTGTGTTCTTATTAGAGCTATTAATATCATTGCTGTTGTTCATGCGATAGTGCTCCACACAGATCTTCCTTTAAGGATGAGGACACTAATTCCCCTAAGTGCCCGGAGTTTTGACCGATGATAACTCAGAGATGAATCTGTCTCCAGAAATTGCCTTTGGCTGAAAGGAGCTTGTTATGGACTTTCTTGTGTCCCCTCCCCCCCAGATTCAAATGTTGAAACCTTAACCTCCATAACCTCAGAATGTGACTATATTTGGAGACAGAGGTGTTAAAGAGGTAGTGAAGTTAAAATGAGGCCATTAGTATGGGCCCTAATCCAATGTAACTGTTGCCTTTATAAAAATTGATTAGGACATATAGAGAGACACCAAGGGCATGCATGCATGCACAGAGGGACAAGAGTGTTGCCTGAGACTGGATCCTGTGGGTGCTGTGAAGAGGCAGTAAGAGGGCGGCCATCTACGAGTCACGGAGAGTGAGCTCAGGAGAAACCAACCCTGTTGGCACCTTGATCTTGGACTTCTAGCTTCTAGAATGTAAGAAACATAAATTAATGTTGTTTAAGCCACCCAGTCTGTGTGTTTGTTGTGACAGCCCTTGCAAAGTAATGCAGAGTTGCTTCACTGAAGTTACATCCCAAGAGGGGCAGACTGCATCCAACGACTGGTCACTGTGGTAGCATAATGCCTAGAACCCTAGCCTCAATTTGGGATAGCTCTGAAGGCCATCCAAGCTCAGAGCACCCCAGTACTTGCCAAGGCCCCAGAGGTTCAACTTCTTTCCCTGCTCAGTCCTCACTCCCTTAGAGGTGTTGTCATTGAGAGAGTTCTGCAGAAAACTTACTGCACAAAGATCTCAGAGTCCATTTCCTAGGGAACGTAACCTATGACAATTAGTATTAGGGATGGCTTTAGGAAGCAAACTCTAAAATGGGATTTGGGAGTGAGATCACTCCTGGCTGGTTAACAATTAGGACCCATTCACTGGTGGTAGGGAGTATGCTGGCATGCTGTTGCAGTACAATTATTATAACTTTCACTAGTACTAAACTGGGATGCAATGAGGAAAAGGAAAGCAATGGTGGTGTGATGTCTTAAGCATTTAAGAAGTTTAGAGGAAATAGTAATTATAAGAGCAATGGAATTGCATGTCTCTTGCTGAGGGCTATCAATGCACTGAAGAAAAAGAGTGAAAGGCTGAGGGGAATTAGCCATCCATTTAAGTGTGAAAGTCAGGGGGCCTCTTCGTAGTGTATAAAGAGGCTCATCTTCTGGAGCCAGAGGACAGACAAACCTGAGGATCAAGCTCAGGACTTAATTATCAGGACAACAGAGCTCCAAAGAAGGTTGGATTCTCAACCTTGGCAAGTCTGCTATACCAAGGTCAGGGCTCTGGCTGGGAAGGAGTAGCATTCTAGGTTGACACTCAAGAATCTTGAAAACTGAGGTCCTTTTGAGCCCTCTGGGCCTGCAAATATGGCTCACTCTGCCCTATTAAGTCTAGAGCTATTCCATTGCTTGAAGCTGAGCCAGAGGTCTCTGCAGTGAAAGATTTGTATCCTACTCAGTATCTATACATACCTCTACTCCTGGCCACTATGATTAGGTCACAATCCAATCTCGCCAGGAAAATGCTGGGCTTGTAAAGGAAGGAAACAGCTGTAGGAACTAATCAACATGCATGGATTAGTTCAGGAGCCAGGGGAGTTGCCTGGGACTGGATGTTGAGGGTGTTGAGTCAAATGGACATAGGAGAGCTTGTCAATATGGGAGCACCCCCACCCCGTGAAACAAGATTTAACACTTGGGCAAGGATTCTAGGAAATGGAATCTTTGCAGACAATGATGGCCCTAAGTGAGTTAGAAAAAAGAAAGGGTCAAGGGCTTAGAGAAGGGGTTATTCTAGAATAGATATATTACATAATGCTGGCAAACGAACCAGCAAACTATGTTACACAGGAGGGAGCCTAAAACCCTCCACACACCAAAGTGAGATGGAATGTGCTGGTGAGAAGGGTACCAGCTATTGAGCTCAGTGATGGTTGTCTTTTGTAGGTTGGGTCTGACAATAGAAGTTGTCATTCCAGAACTAGGCTCACTGATAGCAATGGGGATAATAGGGCCCTTAGATAAATAGAGACCAGGTGGTGGTACTTACCTATCAGAAGCAGGTGAGTACAATTACCATAATGAGTGCCTGCCCAGCGAACCTGACCCACAAAGAACTATGGACATGGTGAATGGACACAGCATCCCGTAGAGGCAGTTGGGCAGTTAAAAGAAGGTATTGCTCAATTTATAAAATTAAAACAAATAAAAGATGGAGAATCAGAAAGTTGAGGGTAGCCTACCTCAATAAAATTCGCAATTCTTTTAGAGAAATCATGCTGGAACAATTGAATAGTCATATGAAAAAGAAAATGAAACTTGACCCTTACCTCACACCATATACAAAATTAGCCTGAAATGGATTATAGACCTAAACATTAAAGCAAAAACTATCAAATTTCTAGACAAAAAATAAATAAAAGCAAATCTCTGTGACCTTGAATCGGGCAAAGATTTTTCAGGTAGAACACACAAAGCATGAACCATAAAAGAAAAAAATTGGTGACTTGGCTTTATCAAATTAAAAGCTCTTGCTTTTCAAAAAAATACTACTGAGAAATTATAGAAGGCCAGATTGGGAGAAAATATTTGCAAAACACATATGTGATAAAGGACTTGTATCCAGCATATAGAAAGTATGCTTGCAACTCAAAAGGAAGACAGAACTCAAGTTAACTCACACTTATATGGGCAATTAATCTATGACAAAGTAAGCAAGAATATACAATGGGGAAAAGACAGCCTGTTCAATAAATGGTGTTGGGAAAATTGTACAGTTCCATGTAAAATAATCAAACTGGACTACTTTCTCACACAGTGCACAAAAATAAATTCAAAATGGATTAAAGGCTTAAATGTAAGACTTGAAACCATAAACTTTCTAGAAGAAAACATAGGCAGTACACTCTTTGACATTGGTCTTAGTAATTTTTTTGGATATGTCACCTCAGACAAGGAAAACAAAAGCAAAAATAAATAAATGGGACTACATCAAACTACAAAGCTTTTGCACAGCAAAGGAGACTATCAACAAAGCAAAAAGGCTGCCTACTGAATGGGAGAAGATATTTGCAAATGATTTATCTGATAAGGAGTTAATATCCAAAATATACAAAGAACTCAGACAACTCAATATCAGAAAAACAAATAACCTGACTAAAAAATGTGCAGAAGACCTGAATGGACATTTTTCCAAAGAAGACATAGAGATGGCCAACAAGCACATGAAAAGATGCTCAACATCACTAATCATCAGGGAAATGCAAATCAAAACCACAATGAGATATCACCTCATACCTGTCAGAATGGCTATTATCAAAAAGACAGCAAATAACAAATAAGTGTTGGCAAGGGTGTGGAGGAAAGGGAACCCTCATGCACTGTTGGTGGGAATGTAAATTGGTGTAGCGGTTATGAAAAACAGTATGGGGATTTTTCAGAAAATTAAAAAATTAAAATTAGAACTACCACATGATCCAGCAGTTCTAATCCTGGGTATTTATCAGAAGAAAATGAAAATACTAATTTGAAAAGATATACACACCCCTGTGTTCATTGCAGCATTATTTTACAATAGCCAAAATATGGAAGCAACCTAAGTGCCTATCAATAGATGAATAGATAAAGAAGATAAGATAAATGAATAAAGATGAATAGATGAAGAAGATGTGATTTACTTGAGATATATATATTTACTATATGTGTGTGTGTGTGTGTGTGTGTATATATATATATATATATATATATATATATATATAAAATGGAATGTTACTGAGCCATAGAGAAGAAATCTTGCCATTTGTGACAACATGGATGGACCTAGAGGGTATATCATGCTAAGTGAAATAAGTCAGACAGGGAAAGACAAACTGTATGATTTCACTTATATATGGAATCTAAAAAACAAAACAAATGAACAAACATAACAAAACAGAAACAGAATAGTAGATATAGAAAACAAACAGGTGTTTGCCAGAGGGGAGGAGGGAGGAGGGAGGAGGGAGAAGAGAAGTAGGTGAGGGAGAGTTAAAGGTACATACTAACAGTTGCAAAATAAATGTCATGGGTATGAATTGTAAAGTGTGGGGGAAATAGTAAAAAAATTTGTAACAACTTTGTATGCTGGCAGACCATAACTAGACCTATCATGGTGATCATTTTGAAATGTATAGAAATGTCAAATCACTTTGTGGTGTAACAGGAACTGAAATAATGTTGTAGGTAATAAAAAAGGAAAAACTAATAAAAATGGACAAGAGATTGAAAAGACATTTCAGCAAAGAACATATTCAAATGACAAATAAGCACATGAAAATGTGCTCAACATCATTAGTCGTTAGGGAAACAGATTAAAATCATAATAAATAGCTACTATACATTGTTAAAATATCTAAAATTTAGAAAAGATTGATACGAAGTGCTGTCAAGGATGTGGCACAACTGAAACTCTCATGCACTCCTGGTGGGAAAATAACATGGTACAACCACTTTGGAAAACAATTGGCAGTTTCTTTTACAGTGAAACATATACTTACTATAAACTCGGTAATCCCACTGTTAAGTATTTACCAAACAGAAATAAAGACATCTGTCCACACAAAGACCTGCATGCCAATGATCATAGAAAGAATATTCATAATAACCCCAAACTGGAAACAACCCAAATGCCTACCAACTGGTGAATTGGTAAACATGTTGCAGGATGTCTGTATAATAGAACACTACTCTGCAATAAAATGAAGTACTGATACACACAACATGGAATTATTATATTAAGAGGACACAAAAGATTACATACTGTGTAATTCCATTTAAGTGACATTCTAGACAGAAAGCAGACAAGTGGTCAACAGGAGATGGGTAAGAGGAGGAGGGAATTGGCTACAAAGGGCACAAGGGAACTTTTGGGAAGGATAGAAATTTTCTGTATTTTCACTGCAGTGATGGTTATATGACTGTATACATTTGTCACATCTCATTGAATTGTACACTGAAAATGGGTGAACTTTAATAAAATTTATCTCAATTAAAGCTGATTTAAAATGCTACATTAGAAAATGTGAACTTTATAAAGTCATGCTCCCTCTCCTGTTTCCAGATCTGAGCCAGTGTGTAGACCTAGCATTTACAGCCAGAAGGAAAGGCGTGGTTCCCAGGAAGAAGAACCCTGTAGCCCGTATCCTCACAAGAGTAAACGGTATGATTCCTGTAGTCCTTCTCCAAAGGGATCTATGGCTATTTCATTGAGTAACCGTACAGTGGGGAAAGGGCAGTTCATGGACATTGGAGGACTATTGAACAAAGGATTTAAATTGAAGTTGATAGCTGGGGCTTGAAGGGTCATCACAATCCCTGAGTTAGAGAGGTGGCATATGAAGACCAGTGGAGCTCTGACCCATATTTGGCTCACAGTGGGTTCGCTGGGACTGTGGACTCACTCACTAGCCATTTCCCCAACCCCTGAATGCATAATTGGAGTGTACATACATGGTAGTTGGCTGAACCCCATATTGGTTCCTTGACCTCTGGGTAAGAACTGTTGCAATGGGGGAAGACCAAGAGGAAGCCTCTAAAATCCCTGCTCCCAGTCAAGGCAGTAAGTAAAAGCAATTGCATACCAGAGGGAATAGTAGAGATTAGTACCAATCTTAAAGATCTAAAGGATGCAGGGGTCATGGTCTCCACATATCTCTGCTTAGTTTGCCAGTCCAGTCCTTTACAAAGCCAGACTGATCCTGGAGGATAAGGGTAAGCTATCACAAGCTCAACCAAGTAGTAGTCCCAATTACAGCTGCTGTGCCAGATGTGGTATTTTTGCTAGAACAGATTAACATGGTCTCAAGTACTTGGCATGCAACCACTTATCTGGCAAATGTATTTGTTTCATCTTCATCAGGAAGGAAGACCAGAAGCAGTTTGCATTCACGTGGGATTAACATAGTATACACTTACAGTCTTGTCCCATGGCTGTGTTAACTCTGCCATCAGTCATCTGTCATAATATAGTCTGAAGAGTGCTGGACTCTAGATGTTCCATAGGACATTATATTGGTCCATGATATTGTTGACATCGTGTTAATCAGACTGGATGATTATGAAGTAGAGAGTATGTTGAAGGACTTGGTAGGGCACACATACTATGAAGGGTGAGAGATAAGCCTCATGAATATTCAGCGACCTGGCATATCGGTAACGTTTTCAGGAATCCAGTGATCTAGACAAATTATTGCATTTTTCACTTTCTACCACCAATAAAGAAGCAGAATGCCTGGTAGGGTCTTCAGATTCTGGAGATAAGTATATTCCATGAATGGGAACCAGGTGACATGAAAGGTTTCCAGCTTTGAGTAGGGCCCAGTGCAGGAAAGGGATATGTAGCACATCTAAGCTATGCTGCAAACAGCCCTGCCTCTTTGGCCGCATGATCTGGGAGACCCTGAGGTATTATCTGCAGTGAAGAATGATGTTGTGTGGAGTTTATGGCAAGCCGCAGTAGGAGAATCACAATGTAGACACCTAAAGCAATGCCATGCCATCTACAGTGGAGAATTATGTGTTAATTGAAAATCAGGTGATGGTATGTTTCTGGGTTCTGGTAGAGAAAGAGCACCTAATCATGGAACTTAAGTGGCTCTGTGGCACAACCGTTCACCATCACCTGGGTTCTGTCAGACCCACCACGTCATAAATTGTGGTATCCCAATAGCAATCCATCATAAAAGAGAAGTGGTACATCTGGGATTGGGCATGGCCATGACCAGAGGGCACAAATAGACTGCATGAGCAAGTGGCCCAGACTCTCATGTCATCCACTGCTGTGGCAGTTTCCTCTCCCTCATCTTATACCTATGGCCACATACATAGTCTCTTATAACCAGCTGACAAAGGAGGCTAAAGGCCAAGCTTAGTTGTAGATGTGTTGGTTTGGTATGTGGATATATGAGGAGAAATTCTCTCAGTGAACACAGCTTTGAGCAATATAGCACATTGTCCACCTTATGTGGTAGGAAAAGTGGCCAAAGGAAGAATATATACCAACTTGTGGCCATTTGTAAATAGCTTGGCTGAATGGTTGGGGGTCTGAAGGAGAACAATTAGAATATTAAGGAGAAGCAGATATGGATAAGAGTAATGTGGATGGACCTATGCAAGTGAGCACTAAGTGTGAAGATCTTTGTATTACCTGTTAATACTCCTCAATGACAGGGTTAATCGACTCTAGTCAGTAGGTGGAGTGGGTGCAGGGAAGAGTACCTTTGGATCCTCTGAGTTGTCTATTGGTACTCCCTGCCCAATTTTGTTAGTAGATGTACAAATTCTGCCATCATGGCCTGGAAGGGCATGGTGACTAAGACCTCCAGGGTTGATTATACAGGCTCTCTGCCTGGTAAGCCACTTAAATCAGCAGAGGTGGTAGCTGAGAGTGAGGGGAAACTAAGTTGGGAGATAGAGGAAGAAGGTGATGAATATGTCACAACCCCATGACCAGCTGCAGGAGCTAGGGCTTATGTTTGTCTGGTTAACGTTAATACTAAATGTTTCCCTAGGAATAGAAAGGAGTTGTTCCTAGATGGGGTAAATTTAATAGAGAAAGTGAGCACAAAGTGTACTATAGTAGATTCTGTAATGTGCCACCCCAATTTTTTACACCCACTTAAAGATTTGGACACTCATTTTCCCAGCTGCTCCAGTGCTACCTGCAGATAGCTTATAGCTGAGCTCTTCACCAGGCATTGCTCTCAGCTTAAGGGAGATGCCTCTCATAGGTTACACTCCTCCCTGGGGTAGCACACATTCAATGGCGTGTCCAAAGAGGAGTACAAAAGCACAGCTTTCTAGCCTCAATTCAGGACCTCTCTCAAGGGTCATCCCAATTTTATAGTTCCTATGGAATTTGTTGGGTCTCCATTGCAACTACAGCTCAACTTCCCCCTGTGCTTGGCCCTGCTTCCCTCACTCCTTATAGGTGTTGTTTCTGAGAGAACTCCCTATGGATGTTGTTACCAAGAGCATGAAAATCTCTACCTCAGAAACTGTTTTCTAAAGGAACTCAATCTATGACAGTGATGATCATGGGAAAGATAAGCAAACAGAGATAAACAAAAGAAGACAAAAAATTTTCTGTCACCTATCCATTAATACCTTAGTGCATTTCCCTCTACTCTCTTTTCTATGAATAGATATAGATATATATAATATGCATATACTTTGTAAGTTCTTTTTTACTGTGCATACTGTTTTTATACCTTTTAAACTTAATACATTATGAATGTCTTATATCTTTCTTCTATAATACCATTCTTAGTTGCTGCATAATTCATAATATGGATGTACCAATATTTTATTGTGTGGTTTCTAATTTTCATTATTATAAATAATGCTGAAATCATCATCTCTATAGCAAAATCTTTTCCTACCCAAGGTTGTTTTCCTTATTTATAAATGTAGAATTGTTGATCAAAAGCTATGGATAACTATATAAAAACAAAACTATCCTCCAAGTAGATTACATGATTGATTCTTTAAAATATGCTGTGTCTTGAACCTCAGTCCTCTAGTACTGGCATGCATTTGTGTTTACAAAGATGATTTTGTCACAGGTTTATCCTTTTAAATCTTTTTAAGGGTATGTAGGCCCTGTTTTATATATGTAGGTTTACTTCGGGGATTTTATTCCTAATATCTCATCCAGCACGTGGGAGGATACGAAGGTGCATAGATTTCTCCCCATTTTTCCATTGCGTGTTTTAACCAGAAGAAGGGAGGGCAGATTTAAGACCCTATCCTTTTATAACATATTAACTCCCAGTCCCCTTAGATACCCTTTACCTCTGTATTTAAATAATTTCTAAATATGAAAAGAATTGCCTGGAACTATACTACTGTTCCCCAGAAGGGACAATTGTGAGACATTAAAGAGTGGAGAGGGTACCCTCAGCAGAGGCAGAGCCCTCGTTCCAATTAATGAACTTCTTGGAGGAGAGCATAAGTAATTGGTTTTGAGGTTGTTTCCACTGCCTTTAAAGGACAATTGAAGGGCTCATCAAGATGTGCCAAATGTTTATAGAGTGCCTCTTTGGATGAGTATCTGTTTTAAATAAGTGAATTTAAAGGGGCCTGTAACTCACTTAAATTACACCAAGATGGGAGACTGGAGACAGGATATAACTTCCAGTTGAAATTCCTTGATCTCTGGTTTAGTCTTAATTTTATAGATAACAAAAGCCATCATTGGAAGAACTTTAACCAGTTATGTTCAAATGGTATTCAGATGGGGCACAGGTTGCAGGCTATCCCCAGGCTTGTTGGTTCAGATCTGTTTTCTTCTTAATGCAAAAGCTTGGTATTTGTTGGTCCAATGAGCACATACAGTTTGTAGCTTGAAAGGTCTCTTGAGCTCCTCTTTGGACAGAAGGAAAGCAGGGCTAAGAGAATGCCATACCCTTCTCACTGGCACCTGAAAACCATGGTGCCATCTGGTGAGTCTGAGGAAATCAGCTGCAGGATTTGAGAGAGGCTCATCCTATACTTCCCCTTCCTTCCTCCCAGGTGAAGCTCCATCGGTAGTTTCCCGAGGCTGGGCTCTTGATCCAGCCTAGCGCACTGGGTTTGAAAGCTTCAATGAAGTACACACTTGGCTGAGGCACTGGGAGGAGCTGGGTGACTCTGAGAGACAGCAAAAGGGACTCATTATAGAAGATGGGGGTCATGGAAC
This sequence comes from Balaenoptera physalus, assembly GCF_965194825.1. NCBI lineage: Eukaryota > Metazoa > Chordata > Mammalia > Artiodactyla > Balaenopteridae > Balaenoptera > Balaenoptera physalus. Next base: position 46,775,578 of record NC_138883.1, read on the forward strand.
AGGGCTCAGAAATACTCAGAGAAAGGCAGGCCTGGCCATGCAATGAGAAAAAGGGACCAGCCTGAAATTTCACCGTACCCTGCCAGTAAATGAGGACGGGAAGACTAGTGGATGAAGACGGAGAACTGACATCTAGATTTGTCTCTGCCTCTAACTAGCTGTGTGGTGTTGGGAGAGTCATTTAATTTTCCAGGGCGTTGGTTTCAAATGTTATAAAATGAAGGATTCAGAGAAGAAAATCACTAGGGTCATTTTCATTTTAAGCTCTAAAAGTCTCTGATTTCATTTCTAAGAATATGTTCAAATTATATCTAATTGTCTTTAAGATTCCAGGCACTTCTCATATTTGAACTGTGTACCTGTTTGCTTCTCTATCTTAAATCTTAATGAGTTAGCTGACTTTAAAGTTACTGCTCACTTCTCTCCTCTTTACTCTGAACTCCTATGGACATCACCCTGTTCACCACAGTGCTCAAAATGCACAGCATGAAGATGACCCTTGACCTCATGTGGGCTCTCAGTGCTGCCCAGGGGACCTATTGCATTTCCCTACTCTGATCTTTCCCCTACTTTCTTAGGTAACTATTTCACATCTTTTCATCTTCCTTCAAACCATTCAAACTTTTTCCCTCCTCCTGACTCTCAGCTGATAAATCTGCATCCTATTTTCCTGAGAAAATAGAAGCAGAAGAGGATTTATACAAGATCCCATTGCCTCATCTACCCAGTTATCTGCGCCTTTGCCTTTATATTCTGCCTCTCCTCCAGTTAGGGTGCATGAATGATCTGTATGTTAATCTAAGACTAACTCCTATGCTTGTGACTAGACCCCATCTCCTCTTGCCTACTCAAGAACATTGCTCCGGCAATTGTCCCCTCCCCAAACTCACATCATCAGTTTTTCTGTCTGTAATGAATCATTTCCATAGCATACAAACATGCTGAAATACTGTCCAACTTAAATGAAATTTCTCTCGTTTCCACATTTCTCCCAAATGTTGCTCCAATTTTCTATTGCTATATACAGTAAAATCCTTGAAAAAAGTTGTCTCTAATCACTGTTTATAATTTATTCCCTCCTGTTCTTTTTTGTACCCACTCCAGTGACTTCTGTGTAGCTATATCCAGTAGTCAGTTACTAGTCCTCTTACTTGACTTATCTCAGCATTTGATCTAATTAGCCACTCTCTTTTTTGAAAAATATTTTTCCACTTAGCTTCCACCTTTCGGTTCTCATCCTACCTTACTAGCTATTCATCTTTCTCTCAGCAGTGGACTGCTCAAGGGTATAGTCCTTAGAACTCTTCTCTTCTGTATGGACCCACTTCCTAGGTGGTCTCACCCAGCCTCATGACTTCAAATTCATATGTACTCTGATGGCTCCCAAATACTTGTCTCCAGCCCAGAAATTTCCTTTTACCTTCAGACTCATTTAGCTAACTATCTATTCTCTATAGGTATCTGATAGGCCTCTCAAACTTAATGTATCTAAACCACACTCCTGATTATTCCCCCATTCTAAATCTGTGCTTTTCATACAGCCATTGCCTCAAAGTACCTGGCATCTCTGTCTCAATAGTTGCTTAGACCAAAACCCTTGGAGACATTTATGAAAACTTCTGTTTACATTCCATTCTGTTGGTGGCTCTACCTTCTAAATATATTCAGAATTCAACCATTTCTTACCACCTCCACTCCTGTTTTCATGGTCTCCCTGATTGGCCTCCTTGCTTCTGTTCTTACCATCAATTATATTCTCAACATGGCAGATAGAACAGTCATTGAAACTTTAAGTCAGATTGTGTGACTCCTTTGCTCACAACCACCCTGGGGGTTCTTATCTGGTTCATAAGAATTCTTAAAATGGCCTATGAAGTCTCTAAATTTTCTCCATCACACCTTCCCCCACTAATAACTTCTCTCACCTCATCTCCTACCACACTGCCCCTCATTCCCTCCACTTCAGCCACATTGGCCTACTGCCTATTCCTGCTTCAGTGCCTTGCACATGCTGTTCCCTTGGCTTGGCAATGTCTTCCTACAGACAACCACAAGGCTCACTATTTCGTCACATATGAAATAGACACCCACCCTGCATTCCTATCCTTTTTACCCTATTTAATCTTTCACCATAACATTTTATCATTATCTGGCATATATCTACTTTAAAATGCTTCTGTTGTCTGTCTTCCCTCACTAGAGTGGAAGCTTCACAAGGGCAGGGCTTTGTTCTCTTTTCATTGCCGAGTTCCCGGTGCCTACACCTGGGCTTGGCACATAGCGAGTGCCCACTACTGATATATTGAGTAAATATGTGAATGAATGGGGAGGTTCATGTCAGTCCCATGCACTTGCCAAAAGATTGCATTATGCAGGTGCTTCTCTGTTAGCTTATGTGTGTGCACATGTTCCCAATAGTATGCCAGATGACAGAAATTCAGAAACCGCCATCCCAGTTGAAATCCATGGTCAATTCAACACAGTATTCTCTGGCCAACAACAATCCAAGGGAATTAGGTCAAAGCAGATATGAACACTTGATAGCACATTGTCATTTGTAAGGCTAGATCTGCAATTCAAACTAGCTTGAACAAACAAACAAACAAAGGATATATTGGTTCCAGTAACTTGGAAGTTTAATAGGTATTTTTAGGTACAGCTGGATTGTGAGACTCCAATGAAATAATAACTTTGTATATATCTCTTGGATTCTTCTTTCGTGGGTTGGCTTCATTATCAAATGGGCTCTCTACAAATGATGGCAAAGATAGCCTTAGGCAGTTAGTTCCAAGCTTATGTGGTCCCCAGCCCTACCACAATTCCATGAAGTTGGCAAGGGGCAGACTATAAAAGGAAGCAAATCAGAGCAAATCAAAAAGTAACATTGCTCTCTTCTCCTAATCGCCATTTGTGAAGTTGATTGATTCAAAAGTTTTAAATGTATTTTTATTTCCTTGAAGTCATTGACATAGATTTGTCACTTTAGATTCAGCTGTCTTTGATTATCATGTTCCTTAGAACCCCATATTTGTTTCTTCTGCAACTCTTTCTGGCATAATGTTATTGTTCCTAAAGCATTGATGAGGCTTTGGAAACTTTAGACCAAACACAATTGAAGTGCTAATTAGCCCCTTTGGCGCTGCTGTCATGACCTGATGAAAATTATACAGACTGGGGCAATGTCTATGCGATCTGATGCAAGCGGTGTGGTCCTTGCCACCAAAACAGGCCTCACACCACCCTTGGCCAGAGGCCAAGGCCAAGTCAAATTCTGCTCCAAAGTGAGATGCAGCTTGAGAACAAACTCATAGCTTAGGAAATCAATAGATTTTGCAGGCATTTCAGTCATGAGGTTTGGGACTGGTCAGTCTGAGTCCTTCTTTTAACATGGACCTGGGCTGTCCTTTCTTCAGTCTGCTTGATCCAGGGAGTGGAATGGAAATCTTACCTTGTTCCTAAGACAGATTGCCTTTGCCATTAAAAGGTCACTGTTCCACTCATCCCTTGAGAGCTCTGGGTGGATACTTTCAGATGGGGGGTGAGGGAAATAGAGGGAGGGATAAAACAGGTCAAGGTTTAACGTTGGAAGCTGCAAAACTAATTCTGCTGATTTAAATAGGAAAAGAGTTTGTAAGAAAATATTGGGTGGCCCACAAGATCACTGGAATGGCTGGAGATCCATCCCAGAAAATCAACAGAAACGTAGATTTTGTGAGTTGAATTGTGTCCCCATAAAAGACATGTTGAAGTCTTAATCCTCAATACTTGTGAAGGTGACCTTATTTGGAAATAGGGTCGTTGTAGATGTAATCAAGTTAAAAATGTGGTCATACTGGATTATGGTGGTCTCTGACCCAGTGACTGGAATCTTTTTATGAGAAAGGAATGGGAGATTGATACAAAGAGACATAAGGGAAGACACAGGCAAGAAGGCCATGGAGGATAGATGCAGAGATTGGAGTGATGCCACTACAAGCCAAGGAACACCAAGGATTGCCAGTAACTACCAGAAGCTAGAAGAGGCCAAGAAGAGTTCTTCCCTAGAGCTTTCAGAGAGAGCATGGCCCTGCCAATAACTTGATTTTAGACTTCTAGCCCATAGAACTGTGAGAGAATAGCTTTCTGTTGTTTCAAGCTACCCAGTTTGTGGTACTTTGTTATGGCAGCCCTAGGAAACTAACACAATAAGGAAGCATTGCAGTGGGAGCCCCAGCCAGAATCATGCTGAGTCTGCAGATGTAATGCAACAGCTGTTGCTGGTTACTGATGCTGGTGCCACTGGCAGTATTGCCCTCTCCTCTGGCCCAGGATGAATCCTCCACTCTGCGTATTTCCTTGTATTCAAGTTCTAGGTAGGACTGTAAGTCCTAGGTATGACTGGCTAAAGTCTGGGTCACATGTGCCTACCCAGGCTGACAAGAGGAGAGAGAAAACAAGAATCTGGGAATTTGGAAAGTTACACCGTGGGTCTTTCCCAAAGATAGGAAGGAGCTTCAGATGCTGGGCAACCAAAAAAAGTCACTGTGACATGTATATGTAAGAAAGCAGCTGTTTTAAAATGTAATAAGTTGCAAATAATAATAATACTGAAGTTTGTGAATAATTTGCATTTTGGCATAAACTGGAGGGATTGCAAGTTTATCTTTTAATATCCTTTTAGGTTCCTGCTACAAGTCTGGATATATTGTATACGTCTCCATGACATATACATGAGAATGTCAGATCTCGAAATGCCATTTGCTAGGCATCTCTGCAAAAAACAACGTAGGTGTATGTTAATGTAGAGGTTGTGTCACCACAAGTCTGGGCAGATTCCGAAGAAGGCCAGAGGAATTGTACTCTGTAGAGGGAGTGTAGGCTCTGGAGCAGGGCCCTGTCTCTGCCGCTTACTAGCTGTGTGATTTGGCTGTGTTTTAGCCTTTTAAAGCCTTAGTTTCCCTGTTTGCCAAATTGGGATAATAATAGTGTTGTGAGGATTAAATGAGTTAAGCCACGTAAAGTACTTAGAACAGTGCTAGTATGTAGTAAGCACTAAAGGTTAGCTACTATCTCCTTACCAAGTTCTGAGCTTTGGAGAGGTTGTCTTTGTCCTTTTTGGGGTAGCATGTCTGAGCACAAAATTAATCAAAAACCAAAAACAGTATTCAAAGAGCAAAAATATTAGTATTTTGCTTATACCATCTACATGAAAATATGTCTCTGGGTGCTTTGCCCCACCTATCCAGAACCAAAATATGCAGATGGTCCCAGGCTTCCAGGGACAGGGGCCACAATGTATGCTTTACACTTATTAGATGTTCAGTAAATATTTGCTAAGTGTGCTGGGCAAGGCAAACAAGGTGCTTGGCAAGGTGTTTGCACTACCCGTCCTAGAAAGCCTCATTGCCTGCCGTATTCCCATCTCTTTCTGAAGGTATCTTTACTTTTTTTAAAAAAATAAATTTATTTATTTATTTTTAGCTGCGTTGGGTCTTAGTTTCTGTGTGAGGGCTTTCTCTAGTTGCGGCAAGCGGGGCCACTCTTCATCGCGGTGCGTGGGCCTCTCACTATCGCGGCCTCTCTTGTTGAGGAGCACAGGCTCCAGACGCGCAGGCTCAGTAGTTGTGGCTCACGGGCCCAGTTGCTCCGCAGCACGTGGGATCTTCCCAGACCAGGGCTGGAACCCGTGTCCCCTGCATTGGCAGGCAGATTCTCAACCACTGCGCCACCAGGGAAGCCCCTGAAGGTTTCTTATATTTAGCTTGTCTTACCCTGTAGCCTAGTCCAAGTCAAATCCTGACCATGGAAGCCAATCCATAAGTTTCCCTGATCTACCTCAGTGGAGGCTTTGTGCAAACACAGAGTCCTCCTTGAAGAGGTCTAGTGGATGGTGACTGACTGAACCAATCACATCCACTCTTGGGACCCCCTAACTGGAGCTTGTAGGGAGAGCCAGAAGTTGGTAGTGGGAGCAGAGTTCAAAAATTACACAGAGCAATGAGCCCTCCCAGGAGAAGTCCGGGAGGGAGGCGTCTCGGCACGAGTGGCAATCCTGGTCCAGCAATGGGTCTCGAGACAAGCATGGGGGCAAAGTTCCAGCAGCGTCCATCTGCAACGGCTCAGCAGCGTGGAGTTGGGTCCTCCAACCAAGAGTCTTCAGGTCATCTCAGTGTTCTTTTTAAGGAGTCGGCCAGTAGGAACCCCTTGGTTCCGGCCCAAGGGGTCTTGTCTCCATCAGTTGCTCCTTCTGTTTCAGTGATGTCTTTCCTCAGACTTCACCAACAAATTCCTTAACACTCTTAATTTATCACACTAAGACGCTGGGAGTCCACATTGGCCGCTGAGACTCCATCTTGACTTACTGAATATACCTTAACTCCTGTGAGTTTCACACAAGATGAGTGGGGATCCTAACACAAGAGAAATCACAACATAACAACACTCCTGAGGCTGATGTATATGCTTCTTGTTCACGTTTTTAAACTACATCTGTGTGTATCAATGAGAATATATACTAACATTCGGGGTGTACATAAATGCTGTACATAAATGCTGTCTGCCTGAATAAATCCTTTTGCAAATTGGAAGAAAAAAAAGTACACAGAGCAAAACCATGAGTTAGCTGAATCCAGAAGCAGACGCTTAAGGGAGAGAGAGAGAATTAGTGAGTTGGTTCTCGTTGGCAGCAGAAATAAAGACAGGCATGCATAATGGCAGGCATACCAGTGCTGTACATGATTATCTCATTTAAAACTCATAATAACCAAATGAGATAGTCGACACGCTTATTCCCCATTTTACACATGAGGCCACTGAGGCTTAAGGAATTGAGTGTCTTGTTAAAGATCCTGAAGTTAGAGGGGCTAAGTTGGATTGATACCTAGACCAGCCTATAAGCGGAGGCAGAGCAACTGAAGCCACACAGGGCAGAGTAATGAACGCCTGCCTCTGAGGCTACCACAGTTGTGTCCCAAGTCATCTTCCAGGCCTGTTCTGTTGGGAGACCCAGCTGTGACTTCACCTTCACTGACTGTGTATATAATAAATGCTCCACTAAGGAAGGAGAGAAGGAAACCTGAAAAGTTCTTGTTCCCTAAAGCCTCACTACTCAAGGTGTGGTCTGGGAACAGCAGATTTGGCATTACCCTGACTTGTTAGAAATGCAGCATCCTGGGGCTTCCTCCAGCCCTACTGGATCAGAATTAGATCGTCTAACATAATTAACATAATCTCCACTTAATTGGTATGTCCATTAAAGTTAGAGAAGCACTTCTCTGAAACATTGGTTGTCCCACGTAGCGCATTGGGAGTTTAAAAAAATACAGTTGCCTGGGTCCCCAGCCTTAGGTCCTACTGATTTAGTTGGTGTGGGCTGTGGCCTGGGCATGAGGACCTTCAGCTCCCCAGGTGATTCTACTGTACAGCGAAAGTTGAGAACTCCTGGCTCTAAAACCTCTAATCAGTGTGTAAACACATGATAAGCAAGGGGCTGAGACATGATCTGAATGAAGACTGTGAAATCATGAATGTCAGTTAAAGTCAATACAGATTTGTTCAACAAATCATAGGTGACTAGAAGTACTTGAAGCTAGAGAAGGATTAAGTATAAAATAAAATTAGTGTGATGAAATTAAAATTACTGTGGATGACTACTTCCAGCCTTTCCCCTTCTCCTGCCCACTACAGAGGACCTTGCTTGCTCATGTTTTTTCCCCTCCCTGCCCCAAAATGAGGGTTCTATCTCTTGAGTGCTTAAATGATATGGGCTCGTGAGGAAAAGGAGAAGAGGTGGAAGACAGAAGGTAGTGGCCAGGGTAGGGTTTTAAGAAGTTTGGGGGTGGATTTGGAAGAGAGTGATGTTGATGAGTGTGGGTTTTGAGAAAACTGGGGAGAGGATTAAAAAATATATGGTAAATGTGGAAATTTTATGGATTATAGTCTCATTAGCATTTTTAAGAGATGTAAGGAAAGCACTGAATATCTTTTATAAAAAGTTCTTGTGGTGAAGAATCCTAAAGATGCTACCAGAAAACTACTAGAGCTAATCAATGAATTTGGTAAAGTAGCAGGATACAAAATTAATGCACAGAAATCTCTTGCATTCCTATACACTAATGATGAAAAATCTGAAAGAGAAATTAAGGAAATACTCCCATTTACCATTGCAACCAAAAGAATAAAATACCTAGGAATAAACCTACCTAAGGACACAAAAGACCTGTATGCAGAAAAATATAAGACACTGATGAAAGAAATTAAAGATGATACAAACAGATGAAGAGATATACCATGTTCTTGCATTGGAAGAATCAACATTGTGAAAATGACTATACTACCCAAAGCAATCTACAGATTCCATGCAATCCCTGTCAAACTACCAATGGCATTTTTCACAGAACTAGAGCAAAAAATTGCACAATTTGTATGGAAACACAAAAGGCCCCAAATAGCCAAAGCAAGCTTGAGAAAGAAAAACAGGGCTGGAGGAATCAGGCTCCCGGATTTCAGACTATACTACAAAGCTACAGTAATCAAGACAGTATGGTACTGGCACAAAAACAGAAATACAGATCAATGGAACAGGATAGAAAGCCCAGAGATAAACCCACACACATATGGTCACCTTGTCTTTGATAAAGGAGGCAAGAGTATACAATGGAGAAAAGACATCCTCTTCAATAAGTGGTGCTGGGGAAACTGGACAGCTACATGTAAAAGAATGAAATTAGAACACTCCCTAACACCATACACAAAAATAAACTCAAAATGGATTAAAGACCTAAATGTAAGGCCAGACACTATCAAACTCTTAGTGGAAAACATAGGCAGAACACTATGACATAAATCACAGCAAGATCCTTTTTGACCCACCTCCTAGAGAAATGGAAATAAAAACAAAAATAAACAAATGGGACCTAATGAAACTTAAAAGCTTTTGCACAGCAAAGGAAACCATAAACAAGATGAAAAGACAACCCTCAGAATGGGAGAAAATATTTGCAAACGAAGCAACTGACAAAGGATTAATCTCCAAAATATACAAGCAGCTCGTGCAGCTCAATATCAAAAAAACAAACAACCCAAACCAAAAATGGGCAGAAGACCTAAATAGACATTTCTCCAAAGAAGATATACAGATTACCAACAAGCACATGAAAGGATGCTCAACATCACTGATCATTAGAGAAATGCAAATCAAACCTACAATGAGGTATCACCTCACACCAGTCAGAATGGCCATCATCAAAAAATCTACAAACAATAAATGCTGGAGAGGGTGTGGAGAAAAGGGAACCCTCTTGCACTGTTGGTGGGAATGTAAATTGATACAGCCACTATGGAGAACAGCATGGAGGTTCCTTAAAAAACTAAAAATAGAATTACCATACGCCCCAGCAATCCCACTACTGGGCATATACTCTGAGAAAACCATAATTCAAAAAGAGACATGTACCACAATATTCACTGCAGCACTATTTACAATAGCCAGGACAGGGAAGCAACCTAAGTGTCCATCGACAGATGAATGGATAAAGAAGATGTGGCACATATATACAATGGAATATTAGCCATAAAAAATACGAAATTGAGTATTTGTAGTGAGGTGGATGGGCCTAGAGACTGTCATACAGAGTGAAGTAAGTCAGAAAGAGAAAAACAAATACTGTATGTTAACACATATATATGGAATCTAAAAAAAAAAAAGTGGTTCTGATGAACCTAGGGGCAGGACAGGAATAAAGACACAGATGTAGAGAATGGACTTGAGGACGTGGGGAGGGGGAAGAGTAAGCTGGGACGAAGTGAGAGAGTAACATTGACATATATACACTGCCAAATGTAAAATAAATAGCTTGTGGAAGCAGCTGCGTAGCACAGGGAGATCAGCTCGGTGCTTTGTGACCACCTAGAGGGGTGGTATAAGGAGGGTGGGAGGGAGACCCAAGAGGGAGGGGATATGGGGATATACGTATGCATATAGCTGATTCATTTTGTTATACAGCAGAAACTAACACAGCATTGTAAAGCAATTATACTCCAATAAAGATGTTAAAAAAAAAAAGTTCTTGTGGTGAAATATACATAACGAAATTTACCATTTTAATTTTTTAAAAGTATACTGTTCAGTGGCATTAAGAATATACACATTGTTGTGCAACCATCACCACTATCCATTTCCAGAACGTTTTTGTCATCCAAACAGAAACTTGACCCATTAAATAATAACTCCCCATTTCCCCTCCTCCCCCACCAGCCCCTGGTAACTACTACAATTCTTTCTGTCTCTATGAATTTGATTTTTCTGGGTACCTTATACAAGTGGAATCATGCAATATTTGTCCTTTTGTGCCTGGTTTATTTCACTTAGCATATGAATTTCTTTTATAATTATTTTTTTTTACCTCTTAGACTATGCTTTATAAATTATGATTTATTTGGGGACCGAACCATGTGTGACTTAGCTTTTTTAGGGCTGCATTAGTGTAGTGCTGCTTTTCTTGATGGGAATTGAACTTAGGAGATAATTACACTAAGAGGTAAGCCAGGCTAAAAATAAAAATAGGTTCAGGAAAGGTTGAGATAACCTTGTTGATGACAGAGCATGTGGGCTTTTAAGGAAGACTGATATCTGAGGTTGACAGCCTGTGATGCTGCTTATAATTGCTTCATCCAGTTCCCTATCAAAGGCTTTTTGGTATTTCTGGTTGAGAGTGGGTCACATGCTCTTTACCTACTCCCATTTTCAACTTCTTCCAAAACTAAAATGCTGTTTTAACAATCATTGACCCCTCTTTTTGGCTATGGAGAGGTTGGTTGATTTGGTTTTTGTAAACACAGAAGTTAATGTGATGAGGCCAGGGTGTTTTTTTTTTGTTTGGTTGGTTTTTGTTTTTGTTTTTAGAAAAATCTGTTTTAGATCTCATGGGTAAGCCTTAAACGTATCAGTCATTTCTGAAGTGACCACTTGGGCTTTATCCCACAACTATTGAAGAACAGGAAGTTAGAGGGACATCACCATTTTCTTTTGGAGTATTTTAGAATGTTTATGATCAACCTGTGAGACCTTTCAGGAAATACTCAAAATAAATTGTCATGTACTAGTTATCTGACTTTGCACAGATTGTTTTAACATTTGTGACTCAACTTTTTTTTTTATTTTGGAAGTGCAAGTGGTTATGCCTACCTAAAAGATTGTGAAAAGAATTCGAGGAGCTAGCATCTACATAGAAAGCTCTCAGTAAATTATAGTTGTCTGTGTTGATTCTATACAATCATATTATATCCTTTGCAGGCATCTACACATTTGGTAGAATTTGAAATTTCATTGGCAAAGAAATCCATAGGTATTATATAATACTTCTAGTAAGATAATAGCATATTGTTGTCTTCAGTTGGGTTCAACAGAAGCAAAGCCTGAGATAGGGATTCAGCTGCTCTTTGCTAAGAATCTATAAGGTAATAAGGGAAACAGGATAGGGAGGGGAAGGAGCCAATAAAAGGTGTGGTTTAAGGTAAAGTCAAGCCTTCTAGCTTGATGTTGGAACAAGAGGGGGAACCGCTGGCATATAAATCCTACCACAGGATCATCCCAGGCAGCAGTTCAGGCTTTCATTCTATAATGGGACCATTTTAGGACCCTAAAACTTTTATGGGAAGTTTGTGGAATCATCAAAAATAGCTATTTGCTGTGACATCTGTGTCCACTAACTTTAAAATGGCTATGCAGTAGATCTCTTCAACCAATTCTCAGTGACGAATCAAACCGAAATAGCTTCACAATGAAAAACAAAACATTTAGTAGTTCATGAATTTAACTACCATTTCTTAAACATCTGTTAGGTGCTTAGAACTGTACTAGGCACAAAAATCATGGCCAAAACAATAAGAATTATCAATGGAGGTTTTTTAATTAGTTAAAAAATAACCAGTTGAAAACAAGATAGCAATAATCATTTCCTACGGGCTTTTCAATAAAGTTCCTAGGCTGCTAAATGAAACCTGGTGTTTAAACTGTATTTTTGAAAAAGGATGCTAGAACTTGTTTAAATGAGTTCTTTACATAGCTAAACTTGGAAAGTTGAAACATTAGCAGCAAAAGTGGTACCCTGTTCCTGCTTCAAGCTATTCCTGATTGCACACGAAAATCAGGGGAAATTTGTGGTAGCTGAGGTAGGGCTTTGGAAATTGGTATATTGAAAATGCTCCCTTTGAAATTAATCTAGAAATAAGTGGTTTCTTAACATAAAAACATGTAACTCTGGCTAACATCTATTGAACAATAGATACTTTTAGATACAGTAATAAAGGGTTCTTGCAGGAGAAGGCAAAGAACTGAATTTTCTTATTTAGACCCGAGTTTCTGCCCTTAAGTATATTTGGTGCACTCAACCAGACACATGGAAACAAAAGTAGAAAAAAATCCACAAACTTCCTCTAACCTTCTTATTACCAAGCCCGTATTTGGGAATAATAATTGGTGTACTCCATACGGGTGAGCTGGGAAATGTGTGTCTGTCATGGTTCTTCTTTCATAAGCAGCAGAAATGAGCTTTGGATAACTTAAGCAGAGGGAGAGTTTACTGGAAGGATATATAATAGTTCTTAGAATAAAAGAGAAAGCTTAGGCACCTGGCTTGAAAAGGACAGGAATCATGATGAAGGAATCCCAGGATCTAGGCAACAAAAATGGATGGTCTCTCTTTAGAACATCTCTGCTGGGTTGAATCTGTTTCTGGCATTTTTTAGTCTATGACATTTTACTTAAGACCCAGATCTCTGGGAGAAGGATATTTCATTGACTCATAGAATGAGTCTAGCCAGAGGAGGGCTGGACTCATTCATTCATTCAACAAATGTACCTATTGATCTCTATTACCATACATGGGGCACCTGAAATGCACAACTTGGCTGACAGTGCATTCGGTGGGGTGGGGTGGGGGAGATCATCCCTCCAACGTAAAATCAAAGTGTTGTTAGCAGAGGAATGGGAAAGGTTGCTGGGTGTTCAGTATGGCTGATAAGCCCTGTAGAATGATTTCCCTTAGGTGCATAGACATTTATATGTTTGTTCTTTTTCGAGAAACGTTAACAATTCTCTGAACTTTTTCTTGCTTTTGGAGCAAATTTCCAGATGTCCCAAATCACTGGGGTAGAGAATATTAACTTCCACCATGCTCACACCACTCTAGAGCTAGGCAGAACCTGTGTGAATCCTCACCTGGTACCTGCAGCCTCCCTCATCCGTACCTTGGCTTCCTCCTGCATCCCAGGCAGGAGGGTAATCCCAAGGGCCTGATGAGTTTTGCCTCAGCTTCCTTTTTCTCTGTCAAGCTGAATTACAGATTCTGCTTTGCCCAACACTTTATTTTCTTTGCCTAATCATTGTCAATTTCTGCTCCCCACTCTTCACATGCACACTTATCTTAAGGTTTCATTTGAGTGTAAAATTCTTATAGTTTTCTTATAAGTTTAATTTTCCATTTTCATCCACCTGATAGGAAGGCCAGCAATGAGTACCTTTGTGTTTCCATGTCTCCTTTAAAGGGTTTTTTCTCCTTTTTACTCTGTTATAGTCAATATATTCCCAGACTTAATATTGGTTCAAATACAGGGGTATTTACATTTAGAAGCAAATACAGGGAAATGACTACATTACTTAAGCACAGCTAGCAAGAGCTAAGGTTAGAAAAAACACATTTTCTTTTTGTTATTCCTGCACAAACGATACTAGTAGTCCTCATTATCAGAGCATTACTCAAATACCTTCACTGTTTATTTGTTCATTCATTCACTTGATCATTCATTTTTACTTATTTACCAAGCAAATATTAGCTATCTGCATTTGTCATGCCCTATTCTTTCCTTAGATAGAGTTTGTTTGGCTTTTAAATGGACTTAGGAAAAAGGAGGGTAAGAGGAAGGTTTCAGTGAGATTAGCACAAGCTGGTCAGAGAGGACCAGAAAGAAATTTGTGAGGTATTGACAGTTTCTCACTTTTGGGTCTGTATCACTGACATAGTCTAAAATTCCGGGTCCTGAAGCAAAACTTAAAATAGCCCTCGTTCCTGCTGCAGGAACAACCTACCTGGCATTGGACCTTTCCCATCCCCTACTTACCTGGGCAAAGAAGGAGCTTTGTAGACAAAGGCTTAAGTGCTACTGAAGGGCATGGGGACTCAGAGCTCCCAGGTAAGAGCGGGGCTGGTAGCGTTTGGTCTTATAGAACCAGAAGTATCACTCCTACAACTGACTTTATCTACTCTACTGTTTGTATTCCCATTCTGTCAGGTGATCTAATAATCTTCTTCTCTGATACTTTTTCTTCTTCAAGTCTAGGGTCTGGTATTGCATTTGGCTGTCATGTCTCTTTAGCCTTATTTAATCTGTAACATTTCCACAATCTTTCTGTCTTTTATGACATTGGCACTTTTGAAGAATATAGTCCTCACTACAACTCCTGTCCTGACCTCTTTTTCCCCACTTTGGCCGCGCTGCGCGGCTTGTGGGATCCAGCAGTGGAAGCAAGGAATCCTAACCACTGGACTGCAAGGGGAATTCCGGACCTGTGGCCTTTTTAAAAATAGAATGTTCCTCATTTTAGGTTTGTCTGATATTTCCTTGTGATTAGATTGAAGTGATGCCTTCTAGGCCAGGGTACCACATAGGTGATATTGTGTCCTTCTCAGGGTACCATGTCTGTTCGCACTGGTAATGTTACTTTTGATGAATTGGTCAAAGTGTTTTCCAGAGTCTCCATTATATAATTAGTGGGTTTTTTTCTCTTCACTTTTGCAACTAATAAAAGCAGTCGGTGGGGAGACACTTTAAGATGATGCAAATATTCTGGTCCTCATCAGAATTTTCTCCTAGGTGTAGCATCCATTGATGAGTCTTGTTTGATCCAATCTTCATTATCATGGCTGCAAAAGAATGGTCCTCCAGGTCCAATACTCCTTCCTCACTCAACAGTAAGCCATTGAACTTCACAATAGCTGAGGACTCCCTTTTCCCCTCATTTAATTTTTATTTACTATCTATTTATTATTGGTATGGACTTGTGAATTCCCATTTTTTAGTGGTTTATAATTGATTGCTGTACTTCTTTTGGTACTCAGATTTATATATTTTCACTTCTGTAAGTTACTAGGCAAGTGTATCTTTAGGCAGTTTATCCATAGCCAGTCGGATTATAGCCCCTCAGCCCCTCCTACGTAGAAATTCGGGAGCTACCACTGTGTGTATGTGGCATACCTATACGTACTTAGATATGAATAGCTTATAGCATACAAAAAACTGATAGCAGGGGCTACTTTGAGAGAAGGAGACTGGGGAGACAGGGGTTTGAGGTTGGAGAGAAGTTTTCACTTTTGTAATATTTGAATTTTTAAAAATTCAGGTACATGTAATAAATGATCAGTTCTTTAAAAAAGTTTGTTTTCTTGCTGAATCATTATCAGCAAAGTCAGATCAACTTGGTTCTGCTACTGGGGAACACTTTTTGTTTTCCCAGTTATTAAACTTCTCAGCTCTATGTGAAAGCTTTCTAGGCAGACAATCTTTACTGTCTATGTGGAATTGGTTGGCAATTAGCCTTAGTTTGGGTCTGTTTTTGAAAGCAGGCTTTGGATATCAGTACTGCAAATTTTGACCCCTGGCCCTCAGTTCTCAGACTCAGAGTGTGATTTCCTGTGCCAATGTTAATGCAGTGTAATTGTCATGGCAATGCAGTGCTGCTTCCACCCTAAGCTTCTTCTAGAAAGTTTCGCAAGCTGGTAGAGGGGAGACTGTATGTGAAGTTATTAGATCAAGTGCTCATTTCAGCTAATTTCTCAATCATTTGGCTGCATATGTCCTAAGTAAATAACAATGGCTGATTTGGTTCATGATAGTGCTTTGGAATCTAAATAATTGCCAGGGTGCCTGCTATTGAGTAGTTCTCCTTTTCACATTTTGGACAATTAAAACAATTTTTTTCTATAAATCCACACACAATATATCCTAAAATTTCTTCTTCACTCAAAATAAACCAGTACATTCAAAACACTTGATGTCAGAGTTCTGGAATATGCCTTTAGCCAAGAATTCTATCCACTTAAATATGTTTATAACTTATATAAAGCAAAAAAGAATGTGTGTAACTATAGTGAGCAATAAAATTTTGTTCATATTATCTGATGTTTGCTAAAAGAAAAATGAAAGATGAATGAATTAAAAAAATCAAAAAACAAAAAAACACACTCGATCTCCCTGTGCTAAGAAATCTCTGAATGCTGCAAAGCTCTAGATGCTCTGGCTCAGCACATAGAAGTTTGTCACACACAACCCAGAGGGAAGCTCCGTTAGCCCCTCACAAGCAGCCTTGTGTAATTACTCCTCCATTAAGCCTGCATGCAGACCACACTGAGCTCAGCCATAGTCGTCCTTCTTTGAAAAAAAATAAAATAAAGTGGCCTTATTATAAACATGGGCAAGCTGGATTTTTTTGAGGGGTTTTTGCATTTTGGAGCCTTGTGGTTTTCTTCATCTATTTGATAATCATTAACATGCACAACAGTTAACCTTCCAGCAATGTGAAACTTTATATCTGAGCTTTGCAGCATCTGTCTTGAAATGCAGACTGAGGTTTGCTGAGGCTGTTTTTATAATCACTGGTGGTAAAATCAGGAAGATGCAAAATGGGCGTGTATTGAAGTGTAGTTCATCCAACATTCTAGACCTTAAATTAGAGTGATGAGCATAAACACTGCAAACAGAGTTTTTTTTTTTTTCAACTAAATTGCAATTATATTTTAAATTACCTACAATTACCAGAAACCATCTCAAAGCTAGAAATTAACTTCTTAGGCACTGGTCCCAGCAGATCAGCTGTTAAATGGACCATCTTGTGTAGCTGACCTCCCACTCTAGTTTCACCCGTAGGCAGCCTCACACAAACCAAGCAAGGGAGAGCCCAAGGGCCAAGTCCGAGTTTCACAGTCACGTGACAGGCGTGACAGGCCAGCAGGATTGTGCGGCCATATTTTTACAACTTCCTAAATTACAGTTTCATGCAGGTTCATGACATTTTGCTGAAATACTGTGCTGTTTTCTTCTTGAGAGCAAGTGCCCCTTTTATTTTAGATTTTAATTGAACTATTTTTATGCAGCAGGTTTTGTCATCTGGGATTTAGGGTGTGGAATTGGGTCCAGGAGCCACTGGGACTATTCCTGGCTGGTCACTGTGTGACCTTGGTTAAAGTTCTTACCTTCTGGGCTTCAGAATGGTAGAAACAGTAAGGGATGAACAGTTGGGACAGCACCAGGTGGCCTCCCCTCAGAGCACTAGGGCAGGTGGCCTAGACACAGAGGTAGGTTCTTCCCCATCTTGCAGTCAGTCCGCTCCCTAGTCCTTTGTTGCCACCTCCCTTTCCATGAGAGGATGGGGGCCTTGAGGTCAGCCTTTGGTTATACTTCCTGGCTGGTATCCAACTCAGCACGTGGTTGACTTGACTTCAGCATGGTAGAGTACTTTGAAATGTTGAAATTTAGACTTAATACATTTGGGAATGGATTAACTAGTTTAAACCTCATGGCCTCTTGTTTCTCCAGGAACTCATAATGATCCTCTTTTCCTTGAATCCAGATTCTTGTCTTGAATTCACTCCCCTAACTGTCCCCAAAGTGATTTTTCTGAAATGCAAAGCAATGCCAATTTCCTTCTTAAAACCTTTCAAATTTCCCTTTTGCCAAGAGCCATGCTGATTCAATCCCTGCCAACTTCTCTGCTTCACGCTCCACTTCTACAGCTTGAAATTATTTCTGCCTCTCCCCCGTGCACCACTTCTGTATTCATGTAAAACACTTTGTTTCATGCTGTCAGTTCTTTCTGGCTTGCTCTCCCTATCACCTCTCCACTTGGCTAACTCTTAAAACAATGTTTAAGGCTGTTTAGACCATGCTTGAACTGAATGTTTGTGTCCCCTCAAAATTCATATGTTGAAATCTTAATCCTCAAGGTCATGGTATCAGGAGGTACCTTTGGGAGGTGATCAGGTCATGAGGCAGAGCCTGCATGAATGGGATTAGTGCCCTTAAAAAAGAGGCCCGAGTTGGGACTTCCCTGGTGGTCCAGTGGTTAAGACGCCGCACTCCCAGTGCAGGGGGCACGGGTTCGATCCCTGGTCGGGGAACTAAGATCCCACGTGCCGCATGGCGTGGCCGAAAAAACCAAAAAGGCCCCAGAGAGATCCCTTGTCCCTTCTGCCACGTGAGGTTGCAGTGAGAAGACAGCCATCAATGAGGAAGTGGACTTGCATCAGACACCAGATCTGCCAGTGCTGTGATCTTGGACTTCCTCATCTCCAGAATTGGGAGAAATAAATTTTTATTATTTATATGCCCCCCGGTTTATGGTATTTTGTTACAGCTGCCCAAACTAAGACAGACCATATCCCCCAGGAAGCCTCTCTGAAAGCCCCTACAGTCTAGTCGATACTACTTTTTATCCACTTAATTAATAAAAAATTGAGTGGCTGTTATGCACTCAATGGTATTAATTAATGGGGGTCATTTTTCTCCATGAGTCCCTCTGCTCATCTCTAGGTGTCAGGGGAGAGAGGAGAGTGTCCAAAGAGGAGGAGTTAGATTTCTTGGTGCCCATGAGGGGGTGGCCACATGGGTGAGCTTTAGGGCATATTTGGGAGGCCTTATCTGCAAGCTAGAGAAGGGTGAGGTAGAACAAATAACTACAACCATTTCTCTCAACCATGAACTCTATGAAGTTGAAATATGCAACGTGAGCCTAAAGTAAAAGATGGTTTTTATTGGACTGAATAACAGTAAGTTTGGTTAATAATGCACTAGACCATCCTTCCTTATACTATTAATGATGTGATATTGGAGTTACATTAAAATAGTTATTATGATTAGGGGATAAACTAGAAAGAGGACTCACTTTGATTATACTGTGCCCTATAAGTCATATCAGTGATTTGATTAAATAATGCTTCTTAACCCAACTTCTGGGGGATATTTGAGGGATAGACAAATTGGTGTAGAATTAAAAGCTGATAAATGACTGGGCTAATATATCTGCAATCACATTATATCAATACGAATGCTTTCAGCATCAACAGAAAACCTAACCAAAGTGACTTAAACAATTTTACTCATATAACAAGCATTCTGGAGGTAAACAGCTGGTGGTGATTGGTAATCGTGCAAAAAATACCAAAGCCAGTGTTTCTCCAATTCTGTTGGCCCTTCTCTGGTGGTTGCAAGATGGCTACCGTAGCCCTAGGCACGAGTCTGTATCCAAGACAGGAAGAAGGGGGTGTGTGACAGTGACATTTCTCCTTTGTATCAGGAAAGCAAAGATTTGCCAGAAGCTCTTGGAGACTTCTACTTATACCTCATTGAGGCCAAAACTGTCTCAATGGCCAACCCTAGCTTCAGGAGAGCAGGAAAGCAAATATTTGGCTTTTCCAGCCTCTATAATGCAGGATGCCAAAGAAGGTGGATTTGAGAATGGGAGTTGGGCTAACCAACCAATGGCTTCTGCCACATGTACGTTGTTTAATTCTCTTAGAAGTCATCAAACTTCACCAAGACTCAGTGTCTTGGTCTTTAAGACTCTTTTAAAGTAAAACTGGCAGAAATATGAGGTTGTACATCATTTATAAATTTCCTCAGTTACCACAGCAATGTGCCTGCGTTGTCTTCGACAGGCCATTCCGCGCCTGGGGAAGAAGCGTTTGCCTGTGGTGCCAGGGAAAGTTTTTGAATCCAGTTATTTTTGAATCCAGATCTGAAAAAAGTGCAAACAAAAATGTCTATCCTTGGTTTAATTTTTCACTCTTGTTTATCCATGGGTGCTTCTAAGAGCTTTTGCAAGTAAACCTTCCAAATCTTAAACCTTCCAAATCTTAAAGTGTGGTAGGCAGACTATCTCAGAGTTTACAGCTGATCAAGAAGCATAACAATCCATTACTTCTGGTGAGGTAACCTCATGAAAGGGGGCATGTGGAGTAAACCAGGGGAATTCTAGCAAGTGTGAAAGCTTGAGGCCGCACTGTCTCCTCTCTGTGGTGTATGTCCACAGACACCTCTCTGGTTCAGGAACACATGTGGCAGGATATGCTATGATACAGTTGGCCTAAGGGCAGTACAGAGTAGTGTTTAAGATATAAGCTCCGGAGCGAGTCTGTCTAGGCTCAAGTCCTACTTCTATAGCTTACTAGCTGTGTGACCTAGGACAGGTTACTTAAACTCTCTGTGCCTCCAAATGGGACAGTAATAGTACTCAGCTAATATATATATAAATATATATGAAGCACTGAGAAAATTTCCCATCACATTATACACAATAATTGATAACTATTAGCTCTCGTTATTGTATAGTGGTATTATATAATGGTAATGCCCACCAGGCCAAGTAGATTCTTTGCTTCTTCACCTTTCCCTTCCCGCTGGTGTGTGTCCCTTTTGGACATTTCCCTGTTACACAGGAAACACTCATAAATACTTGTTAATGTTTAAGAGCTTCAGAGGTAGTAGTACTCCATCACTCTGTGTACGCTGTGCCATGCAATATGTATTATTATCGCAATTTCACAGAAAGAAAAGGAGGGTGAGCAGAGAGGTGAAGGAACTTGTCCAAGCCACACAGCTAGTAAACTTGTTAGAGTTAGAATTAGAACTCAGGTATTTTGGGCTCCAGGGTCTGCACTTATTCCCATTGTGGCATTATTGAATTGAGTTATAAAGCTTAAATTAGCTTTTTCTGTGCATATCTACCTCTCTGCATGTAATTTTTTCATGCCCTGAGGGAAAGATTTGAGTCATATAGACGTCTTTTAGGACATCTGCACAACTCACAATCATCCTCTCTTTCTGAGAACTCTTTCAGGGTCCTGATAAAGGAGGCCCCAAAGGCTATGTAAAGGCCGTGTTTATAAAGTACACGCAGCACCCAGTAAATTTTAGCTGCTGTTGTATTGTTACCCACCTTCTCTGGCCAGGGTTGAATGGACACCTGACCCAAGGTGGGTCAGTTGGATTCTCTCAAGAATTTGAAAATTTGGTTCTGAGATAGCCCAGTAGAAACAGCATGCCATTGGAACCGAGTTGTTCAAGAACAGTGAAGTGTCCATCTCACTGCAAAGGTTGGGAAAGGTGTGGAATGTTGCCCTGCAGAGAGGAGATTGGAGGAGATAAGAAAAGTGAAGCAGAGATAAGAAGTGAGAGGTGGAGGCAAGTACTGCCTGGGAAATGTGTGGCTTCTCAGGTCTTGGTTCTAGTCCCCTTTGAAATTCCTGCTTTAGGTGTTTGTGAGAAACCCTGTGTCCTTATAATAATTTACTCATATCTTGTTTTCTTTGTTAGCTAGTTTAAGTTGGTTTTTTGTCACTTGTTTTCTTTGTTAGCTAGTTTAAGTTGGTTTTGTGTCACTAGCTACCAAAACAGTCTCAATGAAGACCATTTGATTGGGATAGACATTGTATTTACTGACTGAAATAAGTGTTTTAATTTATTTGGGGACTTTATATATCATACTCTCTCCTTTTCTCCTATAGATTAAGAGTTGACCTATCCCATGTCATGAATTTAATTCAGGTACCCTAACACACACTTGAGAAAGTTCCCACTTTCCCTTGTCAATTGCTAAATCTCAGCAAAGTTAAGAATGCACAACATTGTGTCTCAACACAAAATATCTAGATCTGGGGTGTGTGTGTGTGTGTGTGTTGTGTATGTGTTTAAATACCTAGGGTTGTATCTTATTCTTGTGGAAATCTCTTTTCCAGAAAGTTCTGAATGTGCTCAGCCTTGCCTGTGCCATCACTGAGCAGTCAGAATCATACTGTAGCTCCCAGCCCAGAGAAAAGTCCAGATAAAGAGAAAATCCATCCTGTAGTCCCTGAGTTGCATCTCTATGTGGCTTCCATGGCCAGAGAGTCTGATGCAGGTGACAGA
Source organism: Balaenoptera physalus (assembly GCF_965194825.1). Taxonomy (NCBI): domain Eukaryota; kingdom Metazoa; phylum Chordata; class Mammalia; order Artiodactyla; family Balaenopteridae; genus Balaenoptera; species Balaenoptera physalus. Next base: position 46,797,511 of record NC_138883.1, read on the forward strand.
AGGAAGGTCTTGGAATATTCATCCAAAGTCCTGCAGGCCCCCCAGTTTTCAATACCAGGAGTAGGCTATAGAGAGATTTAAATGGATATGATCCCTAGAACTTAGATCATATGACTTCTTATTCCAAGAGGTGTCTTAAGACTTCAAAATTATTCTAAAACGTATCACATAACAGGGTTTTTTTTGTTTTTGCTAGTTTGTTTTTTAAAGAAACAACCTTCAAGCACAGTGGTTCTTAATCAGGAATATGTTTCAAGGTGAACTGGGAAGCTTTCTTTGAAATACACTTGCCATCTGAGAGTAGGGAAGACAGATGTTGTCATACAGTGTGGGTGGGTGTATAAATTGTGTAATCTTTTTGGAGGGCAATTCAATAGTGTCCATTAAAAAATGTACAGATGTAGTAATCTGACTTAAGTAGGAATTTATTTCATAGGTGTACTCACACAGTTGCACAAATATATATTTAAAAGAATGTTTGCTGAAGCATTATTAGTAAATGGGAAAAAATACTTGGACTACTATTAAAAGCCACTAAGAGGTATATTTTATGTAATATAGGTAGATCCTACGGAAAGGAAGCCAAAATAATTAAGTTAATAAAACAAGTTGCAGAACAGAATATGTATAATAATATAATTCCATTTATGTTTAAAATATTAATCAAAGGAGAGATATGCATATGCTTATGGGTTTGTGCCTCCTTTGTCATATAGATATATAGTTATATGCATAGAAAGCTTCTGGAAGAATGTATAGCTGTCACGAGGGTTACCTCGGGAGAGTAAGAATATCATGTTATCTCAAAAAGAACTTTTAAAAGTATATGCTGTTTTTGTCACTTACAACCAAAATAGTCTCAGTGAAGACAATTTGGCTGGGATGGATTTTGTAGTTACTGACCGAAATAAGTGTTTTAGATTATCAGGCTCATTGTAAAATACAAAACCAATTGAGGTTCATTGTAAAAAAGCATTTCAAACAATACAGATACTTACATAAGACAAAGATTTCCCCTTTCCCCATTTCCCACCCAAATTTCTCTTTCAGGAGAGACTTTTTACTTTCCATGTTATACCCCTCTATACTGATTTGTTTATTTGTTTTTACCTTGAGCATGTATAACTTTCATGTATAATAATCATTTTTCACTTTTCTAGGCCCTTACTAAAGCCTATTGAATTAGAAAGTTTGGGGATAGAGGTTAGGCATATATATTTTAAAGTAACTGCCTATGTGATTCTGATGTACATTCCTTTTTAAAAACCACTGCTACCTAGATTATATTCTGGGTCCTAAATGACAACATGACCTCAAATAAAATTTAAAATTTTCTGTCATGGAAGGGATTCCTCATGTCTAAGAATCTGGGGAGCTTTATAAGCATGAATAAATGGAAGTTTTCAAAAGAAGGGCCTCTGCACATGATATTCTAAAGAGTTAGTGGTTGAATTGACTGTACTTAGTAGGAACTGAATCATGGTTTCACGCTAGGCAGGTATGGCAACTATATAGTTTGCATACCTCTCTTGTCTACTGTAGTGTCCATTGCAGACATTGCTAATCAATCTTCACACTTTCTTAGCTTTCACATAGCTTAGAATCATTTTTATCCGGACCCATCATTCCAGGTAACTACCATCCATCCTTGAGTTGACATGCCAGATGAAATCTATTGAATCTCTATTGTAGTGACCTTCTGTTTGTGATTTTTCTAGCACCTTTCCCCCACTTTCAGAATACAAAACCCTTCTTTCCTATAAGCAACCCATTCCATATGAGTTTCATAGGCCTGACTACAGTCTCTCCTCCAGCACCAGAAGTGGCAGCATCACCAAGGTTACCCCAGTAAATCAGAGAACCCATCCCTTAAGCTACCCTGATTGGTACAGGGATTGTACATGATCAACTCAGATCAGTAAATTATTCTTTCCTGGGACTTTCTCCCAGAGTTATTTGGGAAAACAAAACAACACAAAACAAAACGAAAAAACAAAACATGTTTTTCTCTTTTTGGGGTTATTAAGCTTATAAAGAATTCCAGCTGTCATTTGTTGGTGGAGAGGGCCTGTTGAAGAATTAGAGTTTGAGACAGAGCCCTGATATTGTCATTTATGATCCTTGATCTAGGTGTACTTGAGACCAGATGAATCTCCTAACCTTCTATTTATGAGAGTTAATAAATTCCCTTAATTTGCTTACATTTTTTTTTGAGTTAGGTTAATGCCACCTGCAATAAAGAATCTTTATTAATATGCTTATTCCCCTTCCTTATTCATGGGCGTGAAAATCTTTTTATTTTAATTCAGAAACTTTGTATTAAGGATTTTACTCTAAATTGAGACGTGTCAGATAAGCATGAGGTAAAGAATTGTATTTGCATGGAATCAAATCCAGAGGAATTACAAATTTTCATTCATCCTGAAGATTTTCTCTGGGTATTCCTTACTTGGCTGTCGTTGTGCAGCTACAGTTGATACATAGATGCCGTATCCCCAGGAGAGCAATATGACCGCAAGGAGCAATGCTGAATAAATCCGGTCCAGGTTGCGGCAACTCTGGCTTCATGGTAAGGAGAGAGCAGAGGTCCGCGACACGGGTAGAAGATGCAGGCCCTAGAGTAACCTCCCAGGTGGTGAAAAATCTGTTCTTGAGCTTTTCTTTTTCTAATTCTCTATCCTTTCTTTCTATTTATGAGACTTCATATTTTTGGATTTGGCTCCTGTATTTGAGAATGGGACATTCAAAAGCCAGAAAAGGTAGGGAATGATGCTTTGTTATTATTGTCGTTATTAAGGTGAAAGCAAGAAATTCCAGATGTAAATCAATCCTATTAGAATCAGGGGTGAATCTGAATCTTGATAGGCAATGAGAACTGTTGGCCAGATCATTCATAGAACCATAGGACTATAGAATATTAAAGGAGGAGGAGACCTAAGCAATTCAATATTCTCATTTTACAAAAGAGAAAACTGAGACCCAGAAGGTTAATCCATTTGTCCAAGGTCACAGAGTCAAACCTATAATCCAAGACTCCCTGGCTTTATCTGGTGCTCTTTCACTGCATTGTGTTACCTTTATTCTGGGTCTAAAACAGACTGGGTCATAAAACAACTACATGTAATGTTCAAAATTCATTAGCATCATGGAGAGGAGGAAAATCAATGAATGAGCAGTTTCATTAATTCAGCATTGAAAACAACTGCATTACATTAAAGCAGCAGAAGAAAATAAGCAGACGTTAGACATAACCTCATACTTGACCAAATTAAAGTTTTTCCATCCATGATTCAAAGTCCAGATTTCTCCAATCTTCCAAACTTGTTGTCCTTACGGTTTTCAATGTTGAAGAAAATTTATGAAAGTTTCCTCCCAACCCTGCCACACTAAATACATACAGATAGAATAGAGATTTCCTCTTAAATTGAAGCTCTTATAGAAATAACTACACCAATAAACTATTTCTGGAGTATTTGCAAGTAAATAAAAGATTATTGGCAATTCACAAAAAATTCATATTTATACCTTGAGTTTTTTGTTGTTGTTGTTGTTAACTCCTTGCATTCCTTAGAGAGATATCTGACCTGTAGAGCAATGAATCATTTTATTCTAAATACATAGAATCATGGAATTTGGGGTGAGATGGTTATTTAGAAACTGCCTGGCTCAACATTTATTGATGAGGAACCCAAGACCCAGGGAGATTAATTGACTGTATGTAACCTTGGGCAGGGAGCTGTTATGAATCCTTCCGTAACATCATCTAAAATTAATTTTTTCTTGAAAATCTGAATTTTCATGAAAAATTTGAAACTTGATGGCAGGTAAGGAAGTATATCAAAATATTTTATACATTAATATTAATTTAAATATGTAAATGAAATGAAAATATTGTTTATTTGAGTGCTTAGTTAAACTAAAATATATTTCCTTATCTTTTCATTTCCCTTCCTAACCACATTTCTTTTTTTTTTTTGGCTGCATTGGGTCTTTGTTGCTGTGTGCAGGCTTTCTCTAGTTGCAGCAAATGGGGGCTACTCTTCATTGTGGTGCGTGGGCTTCTCATTGCAGTGGCTTCTCTTGTTGCAGAGCATGGGCTCTAGGTGTGCGGGCTTCAGTAGTTGTGGCTTGTGGGCTCTCGAGCGCAGGTTCAGTAGTTGTGGCACGTGGGCTTAGTTGCTCTGCGGCATGTGGGATCTTCCCGGACCAGGGCTCGAACCCGTGTCCCCTGCATTGGCAGGCGGATTCTTCACCACTGCACCACCGGGGAAGCCCCCCCAACCACATTCCAAAAAGCCACAGTAATCATTCCAACAGCATTTTGCCCCTATATTTTATATTTTACAATCTGATGTTAGGGGAATACAAACAACATATTCTCATAAAATATTTGTTTAATATGCACTTAACCTTAAAGTGTTGTGTATATGTAATAAAGCAGTTGGTCTGATAGTACCCCATATTGACATATGCAGAATTCCAGAACAGTCTGAATACCTCCTCAGAATCTTTGTGGTCTGACCGATGAAATTAAGCATGTCAAACACAAAAAGCTCATGGCAAAGGTAACCTCCAGGTGCAGCAAGCACATTGGGTCACCAGGCCTCAGAAGCAAAGATCAAAAAGGTCTCCTCCCTGCTCTGCCTCACAAGGGGAGGCAGCTCTTGGAAGGGAGAAAAGCAATTAGAAATACAGTAAGAATCTCAATCCAAGGAAAGCCAAATAGAAGAAACAGATGTTCATTACCGAATTCTGTATTTTCCGTGCTTTCAGGTGAAAAAGAAAGTGAGACTTGTGGGTACTTGCAAAGCCTTGTGTGTACTTGCAAAGCCTGTGTGTCCCAAGTTATTGTCTCCCAAACCACAGAGAGGGGAGTCTCAGACACAAGTCAGTAGAGTTTCCCCAGAAGCTTCTAGCTGCTGCAAACCTAGGTCTAGAGGTTTTCTTTTTTTTTTTAGAAGTTAAGTTGCATTTTTAGTCTTAAGGAAACTTAAATAAGAACTTAAAAAGTCTGTGGAACCAAAAAGCTTTTCTTTGAACAGTGTCAGTTCATTATAATATTTACTCTGCTCTGGCTTCTGCTAGATACTAGGGCTACAAAAATAAAATTTCACTTAAATTTATTTAAAAAGACAAATAGCATAAGAGTGCAATAATGGATATAGAGAGGTGTTCACTGTGATATTTATTATAATAGCAAAACATTGGCATCAACCTAAGCAACTGTCAGTATGGGATTTGCTCAATTATGTTGTAACCATACAGAAAAAAAGTTATATATCCATTTGAAAAAGTGTCCTATGGAAATTTGTTTTTGTTCTGATTTTCAATTGGACGAGATGGCATAGGTAAGGAACTCCAAAATATGTGCTTTTAGAAAGTGATTTTATTGGTGAAGGAGTTAACCATGAAATGCTTTCTTTCTTTCTTGTTTAAACACCTTCTGGGTAAAGAAATTCTATACTGCAACAAGGCCAGCTGGTGTCCCCATATGAGAGATTGTTTCTCGAATATTTGTAAGACTGCCCAACCTAAGTCATTAAATCAGGGAGTACCCGAGCTGGGCATAATTAGTCTGCTTGGATGGGGGCCTGGTAGACTGAATTATCTTTAGCGTCTGCCAGGGCACCTTGCTGGTGACTGTATAATATGGGATACTTGATTCAGGACATTGAAAACAGGAGACATTGGTTTAGAGACAAAAAGAACCTCTCTACGTAGGCTTACTTAAAGTTATCTTTGCCCATATGTCAATTATTACAACATGTATAATGTAGATAAGGCCTAATTAAATCACCAGTAGTTTACAAATGACAGTTAATAAACTAGTCAAATCTTGGCTACCTACAGAGGCAAAGTCTCACTTTGGATTCTGACCGCTTTTTGTTTGGTTTCTTCCTATCGCCAGCATATGCTGTCTGTTTCTTAGGCTTTATCCTTGGTTTTCATCCTTTGACTACAGGATTTCTCACATCTTTTCTGTACTTTCTCAAGATCCAGTTGTTACAGAACAAGAACTTTGCACTCTCAACTGTAGAAAAGTTATATGATGCTGCCACCATCATGATTTCGCTACTCTCTTTTGACCTCTACAATTTGTGCATCACTTTATCTGTGTGGGTGTGGCAACTCTTCATTCATTTATTTATTCATCAAATGTCTATGGAGTGCCTACTTTGCACCATGTCCTAGTGTACAAAGAATAGATTTGGTTTGTACCCTTTGGATAAAACAAGTCTCATAAGTTACAGAGGCTTCAAAATGATTCAGAATACATTCTCTAAAAACAGTTAAAGTCAGAATCAATAATACAAAACTGTCTAAAAAATCCTCAAATATGTGGAAATTAAACAATGCACTTATAAATAAGTTATGGATTAAACAGGAAATTACAATGGAAATTAGAAAATATTTTAAACTGAATGATAATGAAGATATTTCAAATTAGAAGGATACCGCTAAAGCAGTGCATAGAGGGAAGGTTATGCTTTTAAATGTTTATATTAGAAAAGGAGAAAGGCTTAAAATCAATAATCCACACGTCCACCTTAACATGACAGAAAAAGAAGAAGAAATTGAAACAAAAGTAAGTAGAAAAATTAAAATAATATAAGAATGGAAATCAATGATATAGAAAATGGACAGACAACAGAGGAAAGTAAAAAATTGGTTCTTTGAACAATTAATACAATTGATAAAATATATAGTAAGACAATGAGACTAAAGAGAAAATATAAATCATGGTCATCAGGAATGAAAGAGAGGTCATCACTATAGATTGTAGAGGCATTAAAAGGATAGTAAAGAATGTTATGAACAATTTTATGCAAATAATTTCAAGAACATAGAGGAATAGCAAATCAAAAGCAATACACTTTCCTGGAGATAAATTCAAACCACAGACTTGAAAGATACTTGAATTGGGTGTTATGTTATCTATCAAGCCATAAAGTTGAGTGTGCCCAGTAGCACTTCTTCAACACCGGTTAAGTGGAACACATAAGACTGAGCTCAAGCAGGCCTAAAGCTAACAGTTAGTTGTGTGAGCAGGTGTTGCACACTCTCAGTGTTCCCAACCCTTGATGCATAGTCACATATCCTTCAATCTACTGAATTCCAGCCACATGGATGGGAGGAGCGCCCTTGATCAGTTTAATAAGGAAAGAAAACATTAAACCTGATTTATGGATGATTATGCACTATATGCAGACTGCTGTACTCATTAACCTCAATTGTATCTTATAATAGGACAATGATGAAGAGAAATTCTCACTGTGGGCAGAATTATAAGTGGTACATTTTGTTCACATTTCCTGGAAAGAGAGATGTCCTGTGTTATGAATCTAGATTGATTCATAGTCAGTAGCTAATGGTTGTCTGGATGGGCACAGACTAGAAAAGAATAATACTGGAGGATTGGCAATAAGAAGGTCTGGGTAAGTGGATGGAAACTTTTGACATACCAAGGGTGGGTGTTAGGAGTAGGCCACCCAGGTGCAAGCAACTTTTAGAACGTAAACCAACAAAAGATTCTTTGGAGAGGAGTATTGCATCACTGACATTGTTTAGAATGGCTAGCAAATGATGCTAATAAAAAGACTAATTTATAGTTGGCTTTATTAATATTTTTAAATTCTCTACAAACAATGCACCTTCTTATCACCTGCACCTGGTGAGCCACTCCCATTGTTCTGCCTTTGACCCAGAGAGCGACAATATGTGTACTCCTGAATGCTCACCAAGGGCCCTCACAACTAGGACTTTCTCAATAATCAGATGGGCAAAGGATGGACCGTATGACCCATTCTGTAGATGTCAGTCAGCAGCCACTTTCCTTGGTTACTCCAGTGATTGCTCAGTGATCTCATGGAAAGTGTGGTGGTAGGGATGGAAGCTATGTATGGGATCTGGCCCCTGCCACTGCAGAGTACCCAGTGCACCAACAGCAGATATGACCACTGAGCCATTACTGAGGTGTGGTGATGTATCACTAGCCAGCCGCCTGGTGACAGAATAATGATACTGGACTCCTATTGTTGGTGGGGGCAAGAATGTATTCTTATTGGACTAGACAGTCTTGTATGAATTTGTCTTTCTTGAAGTGTTAAACTTATAAAAACTAGGATATAAACAAGTTAAAAATTGAAGAAATGTATATTGAAGATGAAAGCAGAAACATTTTTAAATTATAAATACCACAAAAAGATTTTAGTGACAAAATCAGAAGGATATAAATTGAAAAGACATGAAATAGAGAAAAGCATTTGCTACCACTTACAGTTTAACAGAAAAAAAAAGAACACCAAATATATTATTTGGAGTGAGAAAGGCAACAAAATAACAGAAAGGAAAGAATTATTTGAGAACTCTATTTACAAATGTATATAAATTTGAAAATCTTGATGAAATGTATAATTCTCTAGGTAATTATAAATTACAAAATTGACCAAAGGTGGTAGAAAGTCTGAAATGGGCTAATAAAAGAATAAAATGGTTCTCAGTGAAATCCACAAAAGGTAGAAAAAGTGTAGAAGACAAAGATAAGAATAAAAAACAAGGGCAATGAATTGAAAACAGAAACAAATATGGTAGATGTTAACCCAACTATATCAGTAATCACTTTATTTTTTCCCCCCTCAGGATCTTTTTTTTAAATTGAAGTATAGTTGATTTACAATATTGTGTTAGTTTCAGGTGTATGGCAAAGTGATTCAGATATATATTTTTTCAGTTTCTTTCCATTATAAATTATTACAAGATATTGAATATAGTTCCCTATGCTATACAAGTAAGTCCTGTTGTTTATCTATTTTATATATAGTTGTATGTATCTGTTAATATCATACTCCTAATTTTCCCCTCCCCTTCTCAATAATCACTTAAATGTCAATGGTCTAAATATACCAATTCAAAGACAGGCATTGTCAGAGTAGATCAAAAACAAGGCCCAAGTATATACTGTCTATAAGAAACCCACTTTAAATATGAAGACACATAGAGATTAAAAGTAAAGGGATGGAGAAATATATACCATGGTAACACTAATCAAAAGAAAATGGGAATAACTATATTTTAATTTCAGACAGAACAAACTTCAGAGAAAAGAAAGTTAACAGGAATAAAGAGGAGCATTATATAATTAATGATAAAGAGGTCAGTACTCCAATAAGACATACAGTCTTTAATGTGTATGTGCCTAACAACGGAGCATCAAAGTACATGAGGCAAAAACTGATAGCAATGCAAGGAGAAATAGAGGAAGAAATGGATAGATCCAGCAGGCAAAAAATCAGTAAGGATATAGTTGAACTCAACAGCACCAACAATCAACTGGAAATAATTAACATCTACAGACTACTTCATCCAACAACAGCAGATTACACATTCTTCTCAAGCTCATGTGGAACATTCACCAAGATACGCTTCATTTTGGGCCAAAAAATACATCTTAACAAGTATAAAGAATAGAAATCTTACAATGTCTGCTTTCAGATCATATGGAATTAAACTAGAAATCATTAATAGAAAGAGAGCTGGAAAATTCAAAAATACTTAGAGATTAAACAACATACTTCTAAATAACACATAAGTCAAAGAAATCTCAAGCTAAACTTTAAAATATCTTTAACTAAATTAAAATGAAAATGCAACTTATCAAAATTTGTGGGATGCAGTGAAAATAGTGCTTACAAGGAAATTTATAACAGCTAATGCATATATTAGAAAGAAGAAAGATCTAAAATTAATAATCTAAGCTTCCACCTTAGACAACTAGAAAAAGAAGAGCAAATTCGGTCAAATGTAAGCAGAAGAAAAATAACAAAAATTAGAGCAGAAATCAATGAAATTAAAAACAAATCAATAGAGAAAATCAATAAAACCAAAAGCTGGCTCTTTGGAAAGATCAATATAATCAATAAGCCTCTAGCCAAGATAACAAACAAATGAACAAAAAGGTGGGGGGGGGGGAAGAGAAAACACAAATTACTAGTATCAGAGATGAAAGAGGGGACATCACTATAGAGCTCATGGAAATTCAAATGATAAGAAAGGAATATTATGACTAACTCTATGCCCATAAACTTAATAACCAAAATGAATTCAATCAATTCCTTGAAAGACAGAATCTGCCAAACTCACTTATGAAGAAATAGACAATCTGAATATGCCTATATCTATTTAAAGAAATGGGATCAACAACTAATAATCTTTCAAAAGAGAAAGCACCAGACCCAGATGAGTTTACCTGTGAATTCTACCAAATATTTAAGGGAGAAACAATTCTCTACAATTTCTTCCAGAAGATAGAAGGAGAAGTGATACTTCCTAACTCATTCTATGAGGCCAGCATTAATACCAAAACCAGACAAAAGCATTACAAGAAAACTACAGACCAGTATCTCTCATGAAAAGAGATGCAGAAATCCTCAAACTGTTAGCATATTGATTACAACAATGTGTAAAAAGAATTATACACCACGATCAGGTGGGATTTATTGCAGTATACAAGGCTTGTTCAACAATCAAAACTCAATTACTGTGATCCATCAGATCAACAGACTGAAAAGGAAAAATCATATGATAATACCAGTATATGCAGAAGAAGCAGTTGAGAGAATCCAAAATCCATTCATGATTAAAAAAAAAAAACTCTCAGCAAAGTGGAATTGAGGGGAACTTCTTCAACTTGATAAGGTACATCTACAAAAAACCTACAGCTAACATCATACTTAACAGTAAGAAACTCAAAGCTTTTCTGCTAAGATGGGAGCAAGGCAAGGATGTCCTCTCCCACCTTGTTTTTAAAAATCATACTAGAAGTCCTAGCTAATGCAATGAGACAAGAAAAGGAAACAAAAGTTTAACAGATTGGGAAGGAAGCCATAAAACTGTCTTTGTTTACAGATGACATGATCTTCTATGTAAAACATACAAAAGAATTTACCAAAAATTCCTGGAACTAATAAGCAGTTACAGGAGGGTTGCAGGATACAAGGTTAATATGCAAAAGCCAATCACTTTCCTGTATACCAACAATGAAAATATGGAATTTGAAATTACAGACACTTTACAATTTACATTAGCACTCCTACCCCCAAATACTCAGGTATAAATCTCACAAAATTTGGACAAGATCTGTATGAAGAAAACTACAAACCTCTGATGAAAGAAACCAAAGAAGAACTAAATAAATTGAGAAATATTCCATATTCATGGATAGGAAGGCTCAATTTTGTCAAGATGTCAGTTCTTCCCAGCTTGATCTATAGATTAATAAAATTCCAATCAAAACTCTAGCAAGTGTGGATATCAACAAACTGATTCTAAAGTTTATATGGAGAGGCAAAAGACCCAGGAAAGTCAACTGAATATTGAAGGAGAATAAAGTCAGAGGACTGACATTACCTGACTTCAAAACTTAATGTAAAGCTACACTAATCAAGACAGTGTGGTATTGGTGAAAGAATGGACAAATAAAACAATGGAAGAGACCAAAATAGATCTGCATAAATGTAATCTACTTATCTTTGACAAAGGAGCATAGGCAATACAGTGGAGCAAAGAGTCTTTTCCACAAATGGTACTGGATATCCACATGCAAAAAAAATGTTGACACAGACTTTACACCTTTCACAAGAATTAACTCAAAGCACATCATAGACCTAAATGTAAAACATAGTGGGCATAGAGGGAACCTGCCTCAACATAATAAAGGCCATATACGGCAAACACACAGCAAACATTATTCTCAGTGGTGAAAAACTGAAAACATTTCCTCTAAGACCAGGAACAAGACAAGGATGTCCACTCTCGCCACTGTTATTCAACGTAGTCTTGGAAGTCCTAGCCACAGCAATCAGAGAAGAAAAAGAAATAAAAGGAATCCAAATTGGAAAAGAAGAAGTAAAACTGTCAGTTTGCAGATGACATGATACTATACATACAAAATCCTAAAGATGCCACCAGAAAACTACTAGAGCTAATCAATGAATTTAGTAAAGTCACAGGATACAAAATTAATGCACAGAAATCTCTTGCATTCCTATGCACTAACAATGAAAGATCAGAAAGAGAAATTAAGGAAACAATCCCATTTACCATTGAAATAAAAAGAATAAAATGCCTAGGAATAAACCTACCTAAGGAGGCAAAAGAGCTGTGCTCAGAAAACTATAAGATACTGATGAAAGAAATCAAAGATAACATAAACAGATGGAGAGATATACGATGCTCCTGGATTGGAAGAATCAATATTGTGAAAGTGACTATACTACTCAAAGCAATCTACAGATTCAATGCAATCCCTATGAAATTACCAATGGCATTTTTCATAGAACTAGAACAATTTGTATGGAAACACAAAAGACCCTGAATAGCCAAAGCAATCTTGAGAAAGAAAAATGGAGCTGGAGGAATCAGGCTCCCTGACTTCAGACTATGCTACAAAGCTACAGTAATCAAGACAGTATGGTATTGGCACAAAAACAGAAATATAGACCAATGGAAAAGGATAGAAAGCCCAGAGATAAACCCATGCACCTGTGGTCACCTCATCTATGACAAAGGAGGCAAGAATATACAATGGAGAAAAGACAGCCTCTTCAATAAGTGGTGCTGGGAAAACTGGACAGCTACATGTAAAAGAATGAATGAAGTTAGAACACTCCCTAACACACTACACAAAATATAAACTCAAAATGGATTAAAGACCTGAATGTAAGGCCAGACACTATAAAACTCTTAGAGGAAAACATAGGCAGAACACTCTATGACATAAATCACAGCAAGATCTTTTTTGACCCACCTCCTAGATTAATGAAAATAAAAACAAAGAGAAACAAATGGGACGTAATAAAACAAAAGTTTTTGCGCAACAAAGGAAACCATAAACAAGACGAAAGACAGCCCTCAGGATGGGAGAAAATATTTGCAAATGAAGCAACTGACAAAGGATTAATCTCCAAAATATACAAGCAGCTCATGTAGTTCAATATCAAAAAAACAAACAACCCAATCCAAAACTGGGCAGAAGATCTAAACAGACATTTCTCCAAAGAAGACATACAGATGGCCAACAAACACATGAAAAGATGCCCAACATCACTAATTATTAGAGAAATGCAAATCAGAACTATAATGAGGTATCACCTCACACTGGTCAGCATGGCCATTATCAAAAAGTCCGCAAACAATAAATGCTGGAGAGGGTGTGGAGAAAAGGGAACCCTCTTGCACTGTTGGTGGGAATATAAATTGACACAGCTACTATGGAGAACAGTATAGAGGTTCCTTAAAAAACTAAAAACAGAACTACCATATGACCCAGCAATCCCACTACTAGGCATATACCCAGAGAAAACCATAATTCAAAAAGACACATGCACCCCAGTGATCATTGCAGCACTATTTACAATAGCCAGGACATGGAAGCAACCTAAATATCCATCAGCAGATGAATGGATAAAGAACATGTGGTACATATATACAATGGAATATTACTCAGACATAAAAAGGAAAGAAATTGGGTCATTTGTAGAGATGTAGATGGACCTAGAGACTGTCATACAGAGTGAAGTAAGTCAGAAAGAGAAAAATAAATATCATATATTAATGCATATATGTGGAATCTAGAAAAATGGTATAGATGATCTTATTTGCAAAGCAGAAATGTAGACACAGACATAGAGAACAAAGGTATGGACACCAAGGGGGGAAAACGAGTGGGATGAATTGGGAGATTGGGATTAACATATATACACTATTGATACTATGTATAAAATAGGTAACTAATGAGAACCTACTGTATAGCTCAGGAAACTCCACTCAATGCTCTGTGGTGACCTAAATGGGAAGGAAATCCAGAAAAGAGGGGATATATGTATATGTATAGCTGATTCACTTTGCTGTACAGTAGAAACTAACACAACACTGTAAAGCAACTATACTCCAGTAAAAATTAATTTAAAAAATAAATGTAAAACACAAAACTATAAAACTCCTAGAAGATAATACAGAAAAAATCTAGGTGACCTTGGGTGGGCAATGACTTTTTAGGGAAAAAAAACACCAAAGGCACAATCTGTGAAGAAATCATTGATATGCTGGACATCATTAAAATTAAAAAGTTTTGCTCTGAGTAAGACAATGTAAACAGAAGGCAGGCCACAGACTAGGAGAAAATATTTGCAAAAGACACATCTTATAAAAGATTGTTACCCAAAACATACAATGAACTCTTAAAACTCAACAATAAGACAATGAACAACCCAATTAAAAAATGGGCAAAAGACCTGAACAGACCTCACGCTAAAGAAGATATACAGTTGGCAAAATAAGCATATGAAAAGATGTTCAACATCATATGTCATTAGGGAATTACAAATTGAAGCAATAATGAGATATCACTACACACCTAATAGAATGGCCAAAATCCAAAATACTGACAACATCAAATGCTGATGGGAATACGTGCAGCAACAGGAACTCTCATTCACTGCTGGTGGGAATACAAAATGGTATAGCCACTTTGGAAGATAGTTGGGCAGTTTCTCATAAAACTAAACATACTCTTGCCATATGATCCAGAAATTGTACTCCTTGGTATTTACTCAGATGAATTAAAAACTTATGTCCGCACAAAACCGCGCACACTGATGTTTATAGCAGCTTTATTCATAATTGCCAAAACTTGGAAGCAACTAGGATGTCCTTCAGTAGGTGAATGGACAAACTGGTACGTACAGACAATGAAATAGTCGCTGGCATTAAAAAACAAAGAAGCCAATCTGAAAAAACTATGTACTACATGAGTCCAACTGTATGATATTCTGGAAAAGGCAAAATTAAAGAGATAGTTAAAAGGTCAGTGGTTGATAGGGGCTGTGGGGCAAGGGGAGGGATGAATAGGTAGAACACAGAGGAGTTTTAGGGTAGGCAACATACTTTGTATGATACCATAATGATAGATACATGTCATTATACATATGTCCAAACACACAGAATGTACACCACCAAGAGTGAACTCTAATGTAAACTACAGACTTTGGGCGATAATTATGTGTCAATGCCAGCTCATCAGAATCATAAATGTACCACTGTGATGTGGGATGTTGATAGTGGGGGAACTTGTGCATGGGTTGGGAAAGGGGGTATATGGGAAATCTCTATACCTTCCACTCAATTTTGCTGTGAAACTAAAACTGCTCTAAAAATAAAGTTTATGAAAAGTGAAAAAAATAAAATACATGAAATAATCATAGACCAATTTCATTTATGAATATGAATACAAAAATCTTTAAGAATTTTAACCAAGTAAAATATGATAGTGTTAATATTTCATGACCAATTAGGATTTACCATAGTAATGCAAGAAAGTTTTGTTATTAAGAAATGTATTAATGTAATTCTTTATGTTATCAGATTAAAGTGAAAAAGCTCATGACCTTTTGACAAGCTGAAAAAAGTGACAAATTTCAATACCCATTTATTAAAAATTAATTAGAGATTTAAAAAATCTTTTATGCTAGGAATAGGAGGAAATATCTTGAAGAGGTACAAGTTATATTCAAGAACTGACAGCAAGCCTTATACGTAATGGTGAAGTATTTCCATATAATATGGAATAATAGGAACAAAACAGAGAGTCACCATCTCCACTAAGGTTTGAGCCAATGTATAAAAAAGAAAGAGGAATAAAGGGTATAAATACAGAGAAAGAAGTGACAAAACTGACATTATTTCCAATTATATGATTGCCTCAAAAATCTAAGTAACTAATCAGCATGAGTTTAGTGATGGCCAAGGGCAACTTTTGTAAACAGAAAAACAAATTAGTGTATTTAAAAATGAATATTCAATTTACTAAGGTAAGAAACTTTAAAATTTAATTCTCTCTAAGCCTTTAAATTCAGCTTACAATACTTGTTTTTCTTTTTATAAGTATAGTTAAATAAGAATAATCACCTTTACTTTAAAAAAATTAATATCTGAGTAGCTTAAGTTTTATAGACTAAATTCTTTAAAAACTAGTCCTAATTACAACTTACATTCTCTTAAAGGAAATAAAATGCACTGAAAACTTTGATAAATTTAATTTTCTTCCAAGCTTTAAAAATGCCTATCCTAATAAGCAAAACCTTCCCAAGTACTTACACAACTCTTACACAACTAATAAATTGAACCTGTAAGTATAGCATAGCTCACATTATTTAGCATTCCAATACTGTTTACAAATTTGGTCAAATTCTCTTACATGTTTCAAAATAAAGCCCTAATTCTAAAGTCAGTTTATTCAGCTGCAAATTTCAAGTTGAAATCATTAGGCTGATCTGTCAGATAACCTAGTGCCAAATCAAAGTCCAAATTTACCCAAATTATCCTAAATATCATATAAAAGTATCAAGAATTTGAGTTTGATTTCCTTTAGAGTATGTTAAATTCTATACTTCCATGAGATTGGAAACACAGTACTTGCAAGGGGACAGTTTACCACTGCTAGCAAGATGGGTTTTATCCTAAGTGAGCCTAGGTTAAGAGACCGGAACCTGTATATCCAGCGTGATTCTCCCCTCATCACCAATAGACACCATGAGCTCCTTTCATTGTTGCTATGACAACAGGAATTCCAAGTATAACTCTTCAAATGGGATTCATTTCGCTTGGGTTCAAGTTACAGGTTACCCAATTCTTCTGATTTAAGTCTGCAGCCTCCCACTGAGGCTGCTGATAACTCTGTTCATCTGATCTCTTTACTGCCTGATTGAATTCTCTGTTCTTTACATATTCTTTCCCTCTGGTTGGATGCAAAATCTTATACAGTAAGTCCCCTACATATGAACCTTCAAGTTGCAAACTTTCAAAGATGGGAACGTGTGTTCCATCAACATCAGGCATGGGTGAAATGGCAGCTTGCCCTTTATCTCTTATTGCTGACGATCCTTCAGCTCTACCACCTCCCACCTTCTCTCCCTCCTCTAGTCAGTAACTCTCTTGCCTGTTCACTCGATGGCAGCCCCTGTATGCCAGCTGTTGTACTATACTACTGTACT
Source organism: Balaenoptera physalus (assembly GCF_965194825.1). NCBI lineage: Eukaryota > Metazoa > Chordata > Mammalia > Artiodactyla > Balaenopteridae > Balaenoptera > Balaenoptera physalus. The sequence goes on from NC_138883.1 coordinate 46,814,559, forward strand.
TTTCAAGGTACTGTACTGTAAGATTAAAAATGTTTTATTTTTTGTGTTTGTTTTTTATGTACTGTTTGTGTGAAAAGTATTATAAACCTATTGCAATACAGTACTATATAGCCAGTTGTGTTAGTTGGGTATCTAGGCTAACTTTGTTGGACTTAAGAACAAATTGGACTTACGAACATGCTCTCGGAACGGAACTTGTTCGTATGTAGGGGACTTACTATAGATATTAAAGGATATTTGAATACATTTCATACCTGAGGTCAAAACATCAAAGTCATGCTAATGAGAGTCTCCAGGGAGGAGCAAAGAGAATCAACTAAAGGAATGTTTAATAAAATGGCTAGATATAAGATATTTCTAGAATCTCTATACCAGCAACTAGGAAATGTAATAGCAAAAGCAACAAAACTATAAAATACCAGGAAAAAATCTATCAAGAAATGTGTAAAACCTATATAAAAAATACTTCAGGGAATTCCCTGGCGGTCCAGTGGTTAGGGCTCCATGCTTCCACTGCAGGGGGCATGGGTTCGATCACTGGTTGGGGAACTAAGATCCCGCATGTCACATGGTGCAGCCAAAAAAAAAAAAAACCCACGAAAACTTTATTTGAGGGCGTAAAAGAATATCTCAATAAATGAAGATGGAAATTGTGTTTCTGGTTGGGAAGGTTTAACACTGTAAAGCTGTCACATCAGTCCCAAATTAATAAATTCAGTGACATTCAAATTTTTATGAAATTTGAAAAGTGATTCTCAAACACACCAGATTGAAAAAATATGGATAAAAATGAGGTGGAACTTGACTATCCAATATCAAAGTATTCTATAAAGCTGTGGTAATTAAAGTAAATATAGTATTAGCTCCTATAGTATAAAGAGAACAATTGAACAGAATAGAAAATCTCCAGACTAATAAATGAACTGGAATTTAGTTTATAATATAAATGCTATTTCTAACGAAAGAAGGAAGAGTGAACTGTCAATGGCGTTAGAACAATTTGGAAAAATAAATATAGATATCTACTTCATACTATAATAATTCCAAATGAATTAAAAAACTTCAACTTGAAAAACAAAATTGCAATAGTATTAGAAGGAAAGATGGGGTAAGGTCTTCTTAAGCAACACAAAAAATCTAGAATCCATAAAGGAAAAAAATGTCACTTTTTTCCCATAAAAATATAAAGTTCTCCTCAATCAAAGACACTATTTAAAAAGTTAAAAATAAAACACAAATGATAGACTGAGATGAAGATGTTTGTCAAACATGTAATTAACAAATAGTATCCACAACATAAAAATGTCCTATCCACAAATACAAAAAAGCAACCCAATTGAAAAATGGGGAAGAATATGAATAGGCCATTAACAGCAGAAAATACAAATGGTCTACACAAACATAAAAAGATGGTCAGTCTTGCTCCTCATGAGGGAAATGCAAAGAAAAACAACACTGAGTTATCAGTTTCTCTGAAGCGGGTGCCACAGATGAGGGGTCTGAAAGGACATGCTGCATTTGGAATTGTCTCCCCATCTTGGACAGGTTAACTCTAGGGATTCTCAAGCTTTGTTTTATTTATTCATGTATTTGTCATTCTTTCATTCTGTTAATAGTATGTTAGTTAAGCTGGACTCATGGAGTGTTAGCATTTATTTATCAGACCTATCCTCAGTGCCATACTCTGGATGAAAATCCGGGCTGATCCTAGTACTTCACTGATCACTCAGGAAAAAAAGAAATCCTACAGTCACTTGTGTCATAAATACTGCCTTCATTTAGTAATTAATTTTTCAGTTCTATATAATAGTTGAACTTTGAATTTGTGTAGTGTTAAATCATCTCTCCTCCTCTGGCTGAGTCCTGTGGGTGCCTTAGAGGCTCCCCTGCAGAACCTCTTCAAGTGCAGCTCCCTTCATGTGATCAGTTTAAATAATCCCAGGACAACATTCTTCTGTGGGTTTCACACAGTTCAGGGGCTCTCATAGCACTGACTTGTTCTCAGAGGGACTTGCAGGTATTTCTCTGCTCCACTGGCTGTTAGCCAGCCTCTTGCCTTTTCTGTCTCACAGCTTGGAGAAACACATGCCAAGCTCTCCAGATGTTCCCTTTGGAGTCCCTCTCACTAGAATTAGGATAAGGGGCAGGCACTCTTCTACACCTCCCCTGTTTGGAGGAGGGCTAAGCGTTGGGAGCCACGGACAAAAGTGGACCCAAGAAATTCACTTCCTAAAAGCTCCCCTTTAGAGTACTTTAAAGTGATGTATCCCAAATCCCAATGAGTCAGACCCTCATGGAGGCCTTGTCTCTGCCCATGTAAATGCCCATTAAGGGTGAACATATTCCCAGTTGAGAAGTTAGTTCTCATCATCTTCTTTAAGTGCTTAATTTTTGGTCTGCATCTTCTCTTGGAATTTCCTTTTTATTGTATCTTAGTGCCTCAGTAGAAATTTTCAAATTAACATCCTGTTTCCATTCATTTGCTTGTTTATTGACTTGCAAACAATTACTGAGCACCTTTATATGCCAGATATAGCTACAGTGATGAATCATTTGCAGGCTCTAACTTTTATGAGCAAGGGAGCAAACAAATGCGAAGGATAGTTTATCTTCAGTCTGATTAGGGACCCAAGTTCAGAAATGTCATTTGTTTTCCTTTACCCCTACTGTTGCTTTCTCTTGTTTTCTTGGAGCAGAAGCTCTTGTACCACAAAATACATTTGGATTAGCCTTGATAAAAACATTCACCCCTAGACAAAGGAAGAAATGAAGAACTGGCATCTTCTTTTGTTGCACACACTAAGCTTGGGAATCATGAGTAAAAATTTTACTAATTGAGCAGCAACACCTATAGTATGAAGTTTTGGAGTGAGATAAACATCGATTTGAATCCTAGTTTCACTATAGGGCAACTTTCTTAATCTTTCTAAGTTTTATCAGTAAGGTGGTATGATGCTTAATTTTATGTGTCAACTTGACCAGGCCACGAGTACCCAGACATTTGGTCAAACATTACTGTGGGTGTGACTGTGAGGGTGTTTCTGGATGAGATTAACATTTGGATCAGTAGACTGAGTAAAGCAGATTGCTCTCCCTATTGTGGGTGGGCCTCATCCAATCAGTTGAAGGCCTGAGTAGAACAAAAAGGCTGACCCTCCTACGAGCAAGAGGGTATTTCTCCTGCCCGATAGGCTTTGAATTGAATCATTAACTTTTTCCTGCCTTTGTACTTGAAACATTGCCTATTCCCGAGTCTCGAGCCTACCAGCCTTTGGACTAGAATTATACTATCAGATCTTCTGAGTCTTTAGCTTGCTGACTACAGATCTTGGGATTTATCAATCTGCATAATCACGTGAGCCAAGTGGGAATAAAGTATTTACCTCGTAATTTTGTTATGATGATTAAACAAAAACAAAATGAAAACAAAGTTTACCATGCCCAGCTCAGAGGCTGGCATAAAGAAGATGATGTAATACTACTTTTCCCCTTCATATTTTAGCAATTATAGCCTTGATGTCCAGATAGAAATCACAGAATTGTTATCATTTATTGATTATCCACAATATGCTAAACTAAGTGCTTTATATGCCTTATCTCATTTAATCTTAACCAGAACACTTCTTTCCTGAGGTTTGGCAAAGTTAATTTGTCCAACATCACACATTTGGCAAATTATGGAACCAAAAAAGGAACCTGTCTCAAAGACTACACTCCTCACTACACACAGTATAATGCTTCTCCCCCACAGTTGACTATGTGCTTGGAGAGTATTCCATGGCGAAAGAAAGGAGGCTTCCTATCTAGACTAGTGACCCTGATTTCTCACTTTAAGGATGGATACAATTACGCCCTTAAGCAAAACAAAACATGTACTTAATAGAATAACAGAAAGATGTATCTTGTACCCACGAGAAGCTCACAATGAACAAATTACCATAAACCAGAAGCCCACACTTCCTTCAAAGACTTTTCTCCAGTTCACAGCATTTCTCACCTATCCTATTGCCTTGTCATCTTTCCTGTCCCCAGATTTCCATGGTATGTAGATCTTGAACCAATCTCATCCTTGATTACACGTCTTCATTTGTTCAGTGTTTACATACATATACCACTCACCTTGCATCTGGAGGAATGCATCCACTCCTTGAGGGCGGTGGCTGCCTCCTGCTAGCTCAGGGCCAGCACACAAGAACACAAGGTCTGCATGGGGTTTACTACTCCCTGTGACTTAGGATCCAGCACCTGGGAGCTCTGAAAGGCCTGATACAGTGGCTTTCGCACCTCCTGAGTACCTAGCTCCTGTCCACATGCAATAATCAGCAACATCAGCAACTACCTGCCCTGTGCCAGTCATTGCCAGACACTGACAGTGATGAACAAAGATGAGCCCCCTCCTTTGTCAGTTTACATTCAGGGTGGTGGGGTGAGTGGAATAGAGAAAAGCAAAATAGAAGCAATATCAAGTGAGTAGATGACTGAATAGAAACCTAACAAACTTCAGACATGCTAGGAAGGAAATAACAAGGTGATGAGAGAATAATAATGGGCTGTGGAGAGGACTTTAAATAGATGGTACGGAAAGGACACAAAGGGCAGTGACATTTAACCTGAGACGGGAGCATGAGAAGGGCCAGCCACTCACAGGGTGAGGAGAAAGATTCCAGACAGAAGAACATAGTCCTTGAAGTAGAAAGGCGTTGGCCTGTTCAGGGAACTGAGAGAAAACCAGTGAGTCTGGGACGCAGTAGGGAGGGAGAGAATGTCAGTAGGTGAGGTAATAGAGAGGTGGGTATGAGTCAAGTCAGGCAGGACCTTGGAAACCATAGCATAGAGTTTGGATTTTATTCTAGGTCAAAGTGAAAACCACTGAAAATGTCTTAGGATGGAGAACATCATGAGCCAAATTCCATTTTAAGAAGAGCTTGCTTTCTTGCTGCAGCATGGAGAATGGGTTGGATGGGTCAAGAGTAGGAGCAGGTAAAAATGTTACATCAGTCCTTCTTGAATGAGCAGGATTTGGTGGTGGTCCCAGTTATGGTGGTGGTGATGGAAATATGGAGAAACTAGCCCATTTGTGGTATAATTTGAAAAGAGACTTAGTAGTATTTGCTAATAGATTACATGTGGGCTGAGGAAGTTGGGAGAAAGGAAGGACAGAATGACGACTTCTTGATTTCCAGGTTTAGCAAACGAGTGGAAGATAGTGCCATTTTATTAGTGAGCAACTCTGAGGACATGATAGGTGGGCAGAATTGAAGGGGAATTGGGGAATGAAGAGTTTTGTGTTGGATGTGTTAATTTTGATATTTCTATGAGACATGTAAGTAGAGATGTAAATAAGGCCATTAAAGATGTTAGTCTGGACTAGTGGTTCCCAAACTTCAGTAAGCATCAGAAGTACCGACAGGGCTTGCTAAAACAGATTGTTGGGCTCACCTCCAGAGTTTCCGATTAAGAAGGTTTGGGTGGGACCTGTGAATCTGCATTTCTAACAAGTTCTCAGGTGATGCTGATGCTCCTGGTCCAGGGTTCTCACTTTAAGAGCCACTGGTCTAGACAAAGGATAATTCTAGGGGTCTGGAAGTCATCAACAAGAAGATAATATTTAAATCCATGGGACTAGATGAGATTGCCTAGTGAGGCTGTGCAGAGAAACAGGAGAAGGAGATTAAGTTTTGAGGAGGGGTAGAGAAGACAGACTCAGTAAAGGCAGGATCAGAGAAGTGGAAAGAAAACCGAGAGAGTGTGGAGTTTCAGTAGCCAGAGTGGTTGAGAGTTTCAGGTCCAGATTGATGGAACATGACAAATACTGTTGAGAAATAGAATAAGAAGAGGGCAGTGAAGTGTCCATCAATTTATCAATATTAGACCCACTGTCAAGAGCAAATACATTATCTCACTGAATCCTTCACAAGTCCCATCAGAGGAATACTGTTAGCTCCACTTTAGAGCTAAGGCAAGTGAGACTCAGAGATTATACAGTTTGTTAGGGCAACAAAGGACCTAAAACCCAGATTTCTTTCTGCTAACACCTTAGGGAATGCAAAGCTTGCTGCATCCTCTACTTGCTGCTAAAATCTACAAGGCCAGCCAACCTTTGGCAAAACCTTGAAGTAGACATTCTGCTCATTCCCCAACTAAGGCATCCAGTACCCTCTCGCTGCTCCCAGACAACTTGCAATCATGCTCCCTTCCCTCCGTGTTCACCTGCCATTGGGTTAACTCCCCATGCCTCTCAACCTTCTCATCTGCTTGCCATACTCAAGGCCCACCTGGACCTCATTCCTTGGTAATGGCGTAAACCCACCTATGGCCAAATGATAATGGTTACAAATGGGTGCTAATTGGTGGTGTGCAGTAGAGGTTTAATAACCAGCTTTCTGAAGGAAGAAGAAATCCTGGTTTGCAGTGTTCGGTGATTTCCAGGCAATAACAGCTGATTTCAAGCTATCAATGTGATGTGAACATTGAGTTGGGAGAGATGCACATAGTTGGCTCTCTCGAGCCACTGGACCTGGTTCCAGCACACCGCTGGAATGATTTAAAATGTTGATTTTCATGTTGCATATTTCCATTCTACACACAACCTTCTGGAGACAATGTCTTAACCACAAGTTGTGGGAACTTCAGGCCATCTGCCCAGCCAGTGCTGGGAGTTGTTAGGAACAGAGAGGCCTGGATGCAGCCTTTAACCCATACCTGGGAGGCCATCACCTGCTTCCTTGATGTCCGATCTAGCCTAGAAGCAGACAGGATGTCAGTTTAAAAACTGGCAATTGAATCCTTCTTTGGTTTCCAGGGTTCAAGAATGTTCTTTTATGAGGATTACAGGCTTGTTCTTCTTTGGTGTCAGCAGGCATTTATGATGGCTGTAGCAGGAATAAGAATTTGGGTCTGGAATAAGCCTTGCTGTTTCTTGCCAGGCTGCAAAGGTTTATGGTGGAGACCAGACATATGTCTTGCTCACGCCCATATGCTACTCTGTTTCGGGAATCAGAGGAGGAGGCCACATCCTCATACGAGCAAGGAATGGCTGCTGAGGGCTCAGTCCTGAGGCACAGGGGAATTTTAACTTCCTCAGGTAGCTTCCACTTGCTCTCACTCTTTTATTCCTAAAAGTACAGGCTACAGAAGTGGTCTCCTGGGAGTTACGTGCTGTGATATTGCGGTGGATGGTGTTGTAATGTCACCTTGCACTACTTAGCGGGGAGGGGATTGAGTTGGTGGGGAGGAGGAACGAGTGAGAGGAGGCAGGGGCCTTATTGGGAAGAGGAGGGGAGCATCGAGAGCTGGAATTTGGCACTACCAGGCGGAGAAACGGCTGTGAGATGGGTTGCAAGAGGTGTTTCTTTGCAATCTGATTTTATGCCTGTGTGTTTTGCAAGTGGATATGGTTAGCTTGGGAACAAACTCTTCTAGGCTCAAGGTCATTTTTTTGAGTTGGTAGATAGAGGAGTCTGAGAGTTATACTTCACTGCTTTTTAAGGAGCTGATCACATAGTCAGCTCTTAGCCCCTAAAGGCAGCTGGAAAGATCATGGCACTGGCCAAAAGGGCTTCTAGAAAGCATTTAATCATAGGCTATGGTTGATTTTATACCAGCTACCCAAAGCAGTGCTTCCCTTTCTGGGCAAATTCTTGTCTGGGACCAGTTGTTTTATCGTATAAAAATTACACAGACATAAACATCCATGGGTGCCAGAGGTACTCATACAATGATATTTGAAAGTCACATACTTTGATCCAGTACTCTAGATGCAAATTTGGTCACACATGTATGTATGCAAATGTGTCAAAATAATACTGATATTTATAATAATACTTAGCAATTCTACACTGCCTTTCATCTATAAATCTCAGGGTACTTTGCAAGCATTCATTAATTCTCCCAACACTCCTCTGAGGGAGGTAAATGTTATTATCCTCTTTACAGATGAAACAATTGAGGCAGATAAGTGATTTGCCTCAGACCAGTTAGGGAGTGTGTGTAGAGGGCTGAGATTAAGAGCAGAGAGTTCCTCGAGATGCCCATTAGGGAAGAAACCCAGCAGTCAGAATATGGAGGGCACTGTGGCACACAACACACTGGGCTGTTGGAGGGGTCACTTTTTCCTGAGAAATCCGTCTCCATGGTAGTAAAAGCTGCGGCTTATTAAACATCTACTATGTATTGGGTGCTATGTTATTTCCTATTCTCATATTGAAACTAGAATTATCCCCACGGCACAGATGAGGATGACATTTACAGTGGTGAAGTATCTTGTCCAAGATCACATAGCTAATAAGTGCCTGGGCTGGAATTCAAACCCAGACCTGTTTGCCTCCCAAGCCCGTGTTCTTTCCCTAGAGCATACCTCATGCTCATCTGAAAATTGCAGGGAGGAGCCTTTCTACCCTCCCAAGTCTCTTCCTTTAGTCTTTGAGCCTTTATTTGTCCAAACAGTCTACCACCAATTTCTTTACATTTGACTAAGTTTAGAGACTGATGCTTATGGAATGTCTGATCTGGACAGACAAGTTCTAAGCACAGGAAAGGGGAGCCTCTATAGTGAGGAGCATGTGTGATAAGTCAGGAGGGAAAGCTGTAATTATTATTATTTTTTGCTTTACTTTGTGTTATTTCTGATGAGTGTATCAGTTTGGCATCTTTTGAACAGAACAAGGAAATAGCCACAAAGAGAGAGAGAGAGGGAGAGAATGAATATGAATTCTCCTGGGACAGATATATTTTTACTGTACTGTCAGGAGAAGAGTCAAGGAAGGAGCCAAATGACTTAGAAGTATAAAACGAACTAAATTTTACTCTAGTCTTGGGGCTGCTCAGAGTTAGGCTATTCTTAGGAACTCTACTGATCCCCAAGACTTTCATAATTCAGCTTGCCATCAAAATGGTATGTTTTATGGTCTGAGGCAGCCATGCAATCTATGGAGTTGCCAAGGGGTTGCTGGAAAGACCTGGAAGCACATAGAACTGCCAGCGTGGTAAGGGACTATGGAAACTGTGCACTTCAGAGATGTACCCCACGGTGCTTGCCTAGTCAATGAGCAGGAGGAGGACCAACCTGACCTCAGCAGCTGCCCCTGGACAGGATTCACGATTCACAAGGACCAGCCTGAGGCTAACATTGCCTGGTTGGGCTTGGGGTGGTTGGGGGAGAGGAGGTGCCCAAGGTTCAGCCAACCAGATAGAACCTACATCCTTTGGAGTTAGACTCCGGGAAGTCAGTTTGTAGTGCGATACATTTTGTAAGCAAGATAAGGAAAATCAAGTTTGAGTCACAACTCATTTGAAACTGTATTTTTCTTGGAGAAGTGAGAACTAGCTTATAAAAAGTCAGTGATTATACAGGAATCTGAACCCAACTGACCTGTCTGTTTTGTTTGAATTCTTTTATAATCAGTTTAGTTGTGATCCCAATGTCCCTTCCCAGACATCCCCTCTCCTCAATCTATCTACCATGCTTTCTATCATGCTGTTGCATATGCTTAAAAGCAAGAGTTTAAAGAAACATTAATTACAAATTGATTCTCTTGGTTTGATTCAGAATCCATGTGCCTATCATGGGTGTGCCTGTTTGTATAAACACCCGGTGCACATACATTGGGTACACACAGGGTTAAAAGCACAGGGGTAAAGAGACGATATATACTCTGTGTATGGAATAGTCTTTTGTTTGCGATAGGATGGCCAGTCGTCCCAGTTGTCAGGGGAATGAGAGGTTTCCTGGGATGCAGAACTTTCAGTGCTAAAATCCAGAGAGTGCCAGGTAAAATGGGACAAGTTGGTCACCCTAGTTCTTGAGAATGTTAAACTGAAGGAGATCCAACCCAAGTTTTTAACACATCAGATTTTTGAAGTGCACCAAACAGTTAACAGACACTTCCCAAAATACAAACATAAGCCCACCCTCCATCCACCCCATGAAGTAAATTAGCACCTACACAATTTACAAGTCGCCGTAAATATTGGAAAGCTTTTAGCTGAAGTTGTACTAATTTTTATCTATCTTTGAAGTCGCAGAATAAGAATTCTGCTGGTGGTATGGTTTTCAGTATGAATGAGAGAAACAGAAAAAATGCCCATGGTGTATTCTGTACAGCCGTATAAACACTTCTGAAAAGTGTTAAGTGAGGGCAGGGCTGGTAATGGGACTGTAATGGTAATGGACTGAAGAGCAGAGCCTACACCTGCTTTGAATGAATGCAGGGAGCTCAGGGAAGCCCGGAGTCCAGTGGGGAGCAGCCAGATTGGGCAATGTGCTTCCATACCCATGCTTAACCACATAATCATTAAAAAGCAGAAACCTCTTCTTGTAATCCTCTCCTATAGGACAGCAGGGAGTGTTAGCATATTTGGACTGCTTCACATTCCTTCTTGCCTACTTTTGAGAACATACTACATTTTAAAACTTGTTGGTTTCTTTCATGTTTTATTTGACCCTATGTAATTGCATTCCTGAAGGAATAACAGGCTCCCCTAGTGATTTACACCCTGTATTAAATGTCAGTTTTGAAGAGACACAGTTAACAGTTTGGTTTAACCTCTTGCCTTCCCTCTCTCTATTAGCTCAAAACTGAATTTGAGCTCCAGCTCTTAGGATTCTGAGGGAGGGATAAAAAGATTTAAAAAATGAGTTCAAGTTGCAGAAATGCTGAAGGAAGCTTCTTAACTCTTGCCACTTTTCCCCATGTAGCCCAGAATATTACAACATCCCTTTTCTTATGGTGATTCATACCGTTCACTTCTGTCCCAGCACAGTAGTGAGGACAGTGAATCAGAACCACATTCTGGACTAGCTGGGGTTCTGTTTCATATTGCCACCCACCCGCTGCTCCAGCCCTGGGGACGCCAACAGTTGCTCTAAACCATGGTTCTACCTCAGCCACGCAGTACCCTGTGAGTAGCAGACTTGATGAAACTGTTGAAAAGAAATCTTAGTAATTATCTTCTTTCATTTTACTTTGTTTTATGTACTTAGCCGCTATGACGTTATTGTTGGTTAAAAGATTTCATTTGCCTTGTAAGTTCACTTCAAGTATATTTAGCAACTGCTTAATCACCTGTTATGAACTAATTATCGGGAGAACCTTTAAGTAACCTTTAAGTTTGATGTGATGGCATATTTATTCCCTTATGTCTCTGTGCATGTGCACATATATGTGTGTGTTTAAAATATAGAAGTAAAATATCTTGTGTTTTAACCTGATAGGTAATTAAAGCACCATTCTTACTTTCGGAAGCCCATATTAAAAAATATGGGACAAAAGAGATTTTATTTTTAAAACAGTTTTCCATGGAGAGCACAAACTAAATTCATCCTCTGCTTTGCCCCTCACTTCCTACCCTCCCAGCTTTTCTCCAGTGATCACATTCTATTGGGCTTGATTGGAAACGACTATAATGTATACTAGGGAGAGAATGAAGTAGGAAGTAATGCCCATAAGGACAATTAGGCTCAGTTCTCTGGGATATGAAGATGTAGCCTCCTGTCATCATGTCAGCACCTGAGACCTTAATCCCAACTCCCACTTTCAGGCCATATAAACCATTAGCTAAGCCATTTAACCTGAAACTCTGTGTCTATGTGGAGAAAAACTCAGGCTGCCTTATGAGATGAGAAAGCTTGTTTGACTCTTTATGCATGTATTTATCTTATTCCCCAAGTTGCTTAAGGTGGTTCATAAAATAGATACAGTAATTAAGAAATCAGGGCAAAGGGAAAATGTAGGTAGGAGAAACAATGTCAGAGAGATGAGTGTTGATGAAAGACATTGGTCAACTGTAGAGTAAAGCACAATTGTCCATCACCACCACTGCTGCAACTAATAGCTACTGCACAAATGGATTATTTAAAGAACACAAGTACTAAGTGGTATTACCATCAGAAACCATTGAGAATGGACAATTGTGTCTGGTATCTCATTCAAAGTGATTCATATTTTCTAGTTATCTGGTACAGCAGAGATGGGTCTTATCTCAGAGAAATGATAAAAGAAAAAACCTAAAGTTTATATTCCATTCAGAAATATATCTCTAAGTAGACAGCCTTTGTACTTGGTTATTACTGATTGGTTCCCTTAGTGCATTGCTACTATTAATATAATTATTATTTTCATTATTATTCTTATTGTCATAATTTTGATGACTGTGTTGTCTGTGGGCCAAATATATTATGATAACCCTGCTTTATGAAACTAGAGAAAGAGCCTAGGACAATGATTTCAGTGTCCTTTTATTTGAGTTACATCAGCATGGAAGAAGGCCATGAAGCATCTTCCTCATTATCATACACACTGACAAAAAAGTCCTCACCAGAACAAGACACATTGTGTTTGATGACATTCAAATTTTCATCAGGAAAAAAGTCCAGTTATGACCACATTATACATGTGTACTCTAAGAAACCATCACTTGGAAACTTAAGAGACCCTATGTCCAGCACCAATAATCCCCAGACCTCTCTTTCAAACCCTCTGACCTCAAAAACTACATTCTGATTAGCATCATGCACAACCAGTCACCAGGGGTCAATGTGTGAAGCTACCCAAGTGGCTGAGATTGCAAACTGTGGAAGTGTTGAGATTTGGGCTCAAATCCCATCTCCTCCACTTACCTGTGAAGCAGGTTACTTAACCTCTTGTCTCACTTGTCTATAGTAAAAATGGAGCTAAAGTATAACTAAAACTCATAAAGTTGTTGTAGGGATTAAATGAGATAATGTATGATAAGAGATTAACATGGTATGTGTGTGTGTGTGTGTGTGTGTGTGTGTAGAGTGAGCACTGAAAAAGTATCTGTTATTATGTTTATAAACACTATTTTTCTATCTGTATTAAAAGTTTTTGTACTTCTTTGGAGAAGTCTTTGTACCTCATTTAATGATTTATTTCATGATATCGTAGGGCTACTAATCAATGCCAGTGTTTCAGTTTCTCTGACCCATGGCCCTTGGAATTTGAGGCAGAAATAGAAGTACATATAAGTGCCCTTTGAAAGTTTGATATTTAGAATGAACCTACTCCTTTGTAAGGTGAAGACATTTATTTCCATGCTGAAACTCCAGGTTGTCGAATATTGGATTTCCTTAAAGTGGTTTTCATAGGGCAGGGTTAGCTGTTTGCCAAACTGATGAAAGAGGTTTTTTTTTTTTTTTTGGCCATGCTGTGTGACTTGTGGGGTCTTAGTTCCCCGACCAGGGATTGAACCTGGTCCCGGGCAGTGAAAGCGCTGGGTGCTAACCACTGGACCACCAAGGAATTCCTGAAAGAGGTATTTTTATTTTATTGTTGTTTTAATTTACACTTCTATCACTGGTGTGGTTTAGCATTACTTGATGTGTTTATTTGGGAAGAAAGATTTCTCTTCATGAATGATCTGTTTCCATCTTTTTCCCACTCTTTTATTGGGTAATTTGTCCTTTTATTATTGTTTGCAAGAATTCTTTATTTTTATTGTCTACCAGAATTCTCTTTGCATTTGATACTAATTCTTATTATATAATCATATATAAGGATATATCTTATTTTATATAAAAAGGTATCAGTATGGAGGTTCCTTAAAAAACTAAAAATAGAATTACCATATGACCCAGCAATTGGTAATAGAATTATGGTAATAGAATTACCATATGACCCACTACTGAGCATATACCCAGAGAAAACCATAATTCAAAAAGACATATGCACCCCAATGTTCATTGCAGCACTATTTACAATAGCCAGGTTGTGGAAGCAACCTAAATGCCCATCGACAGATGAATGGATAAAGAAGATGTGGTACATATATACAATGGAATATTACTCAGCCATAAAAAGGAACGAAACTGGGTCATTTGTAGAGACGTGGATGGATCTAGAGACTGTCATACAGAGTGAAATAAGTCAGAAAGAGAAAAACAAATATCGTATATTAACGCGTATATGTGGAACCTAGAAAAATGGTACAGATGGAGCGGTTTGCAGTGCAGAAATTGAGACATAGATGCAGAGAACAAACATGGACACCAAGGGGGGAAAGTGGCGAGGGGGTGGGGGTGGTGGTATGATGAATTGGGCGATTGGGGTTGACATGTATACACTGATGTGGATATAACTGATGACTAATAAGAACCTGCTGTGTAACAAATAAATAAAATTCAAAATAAATAAATAAATACAAATAAATGTATCCTATAAAAGTAATTATGTTCACTAAGGAAAATGCAGAGAAACAAAAGAATATTTTTTGCATAACTCCTACAGCTAGGAACATCTTGGTGAATGACTATCCTTTTTAGTCCTTTTTCTATGCAAATATATATATGTGTATGTATATATTTACAAAAGTGTATATTACACTTGTTTTATTAAAAAAATTTTGAAGTCGATTAACAATATTATGTTAATTTCAGGTGTGCAGCATAATGATTCAGTATTTTTGCAGACTACATTATAAGTTATTACAAGATAATGGTTATAATTCTCTATACAGTATATTCTTGTTGCTTATCTATTTTATATATAGTAGTTTGTATCTGTTAATTCCATACCCCTAATTTTCCCCTCTCCTTTTTGGTAACCACAAGTTTGTTTTCTCTTTCTGTGAGTCTGTTTCTGTTTTGCATATACTTTCATTTATATTCACATGTTGTTTTATAATTTGACTTTCCCCCTTGTCTATACATCTTGCAAATGTTTCTATGTCACTAAATACTCGCGATATAATTTTAGTTTCAGATAGAATTCCATTATATCTCTGTATTATAATTTGTTTAATTTCCTATTTTCAGACAACTTTTTGCAATTATTTTTAAAAGCTTGTGCAAATATAATTACTTATCTAATATTTGTCTTTCCTGCTAGACTGGTGACTTTTAAACCTTTTTGGCTGCAGCTCACAAGAGGTACATTTTATTCTGTGACTCAGTACACATCTGTGCATGTATGCTTGAGCACACACGTGTAAGCGGAAAAAAGTGTCATGAAACAAAACTCATTTTCTGGTAATTTCTACTTTTTCTTTATCAGCTTTAAAGAAATTCTGGTCACAGTCCACTAAATTTATTTCCTGGCTCATAGATGAGTTTTTACCCTCAGTTTGAAAAACACTAAGTCAGCAGCTCCGTGGGAACAGGGGCTGTGCTTGGCACACAGTAGGCATCTGTGCTAACTGCTTAGGTAGCGTATTAGTCAGGGTTCTCTAGAGAAACAGATATTCTTGTTTATCTCCTATTGGATACGTATTTATCATATGTGTGTGTGTGTGTGTGTGTGTGTATAGAGAGAGAGAGAGAGAGAGAGAAAGAGATGGAGGTTTATTATGAGGAACTGGCTCAGACAATTATGGAGACTAAGTCCCACAATCTATAACACTATCTGCATGCTGGAGACCCAGGAAAGCCAGTGGTGCAATTCAGTCAGAGTCTGAAGGCCTGAGAACCAGGGGAGTTGATGGCATAAGTCTTAGTCCAAGAGCAGGAAAAGATGAGAAGAGATGTCCCAGCCCAATCAGTGAGGCAGAAAAAAAAGGAGGGGGGCTTCCTCCTTCCTCTTCCTTTTGTTCTATTCAGGCCCTCAGCAGAATGGATGATGCCCAGCCCCACTGCAGAGGGACATCTACTTTACTGAGTCTACCAATTCACAAGCTAATCTTACCTGGAAGCAACCTCACACACACACCTAGAAACAAGGTTTAGTCTGGGACCTGTGTGGCCAGTCAAGCTGACACATGAAGTTAACCATCACTGGCACAGCATGAGTTTAAATGCTGGTTCTGCCACATACTAGCTGGTGGCAATGGGCAAGTTACTTAACCTCTCTGTGTCTCATTTTCCTCACCTGTTGAGAAATAATGCCTATCTCATGAGATTGTTATGAAGATTAAATGAACTGAGCTTTTCAAGCACTTAAAACTGTACCTGCAATATATGTTTTTATTAAATAAATAAAAAGGAAATTCCTGGAAGTTGAATGGTTGGATCAAAGAGTATGTAAAAACCTAAGACTTTTGAAACATACTTGTAAATGTCCACCTATCCCTATCTCCCCCACCCCCAGCAAAGTCTGAACCAACTTTTATTCCCACCAGCCATAAGGGACTCGTAGACGTGATATAGTGAGGTGTTGTTCACTGCTCTTCACTTACAGAGGATGTGTTGGACTGCTTAAGAGTTACAGGGGTGGTGACTCTTTCAAGTAGTGAGAGAAGGGAGGCAGCAGCTAGTTGATCACAGAAAGAGACCTTCAAGGGATGCCCACCCACACTTGGCAGAACTCTGGCAGAATCAGGGTAGACAAAGCCTCAGGGATGCTCTGCGGGGTGGGCAGATGCTTGGGGAGTGAGCAGAAGGTAAGACTCCCAGGCAGACACCCCTCCCTAGGGCACATATTTCTCACCACTACCCTCACCACTCTGCCACTTACTTCTAGCTCTAAAATCCTGTCTCGAATCTACAAGTAAGCACCTAAATCCTAAATGTTTAGTCTGTGTCAGGTATGTTTTCCCAACAGATAGGTTGTTTCATGAAAACTGGGTGTCCATCTAAACCACACATACATACATACACACACATAGAGAGAACCTGTAGCTTTTTGTTTCAGCATTTGGAGAAATACATATCCAACTCAAGCCCCAACTTGTCTACGAAGTCTTCCCTAGCAACTGTAGCCTGGGTAGATGGCTCCTTCCTTTGAGCTCCCGCAGCAATCCTAGGCAGTATCTCAGTATTTAGTACTTAATTATATGCTGTCTAATTCTAGAACTGTCTCAGGGTGTTAGTTGTTTCCCCCAGATATAGTGTGACTTCTTTGAACTCAACCACCATGTCTTATATTTCTTTTGGATTCCTCACTGGCTTGGCTCATAGAGGGTCGTTAGTAAATAGTCAGTGATTGATTGATCCAAGTGTGAACTACGTGGAATTAGCATTGAAACAAAATTACATTAAAAAAGATAAGTTTTCCAATTTTCACAAACTAAATTAAAAATTGATCAAATATTGAAATATTTAACCTCTAGAGTAAATTATGGTTGAACTTATTCATCATCATGGAATGAATGAAATGAGCCCAGCCTTTCTAAACAGAACACAAACCCAGAAGCCATAAATGAAAGAAAAGTTGGATATATTTGATAACATTAAAAAATTTTAAACTTCTCTATGGCAGACTTTTTTAATTTATGAGGAACATGTGCAAGTCAAGAAGGAGATGATGAACAACCCGCCCCATCCCCCGAATTGTAAGAGGGTGGAGAGTGGACAAAATTTCCCCTTCTGACCTTTGTACTTCTCTCATCTACAAAGGATTCTTTCACCTCAAATGAGGATCTTCATCTTGCTCCCTCTTTGAATTCTGTCTCTCTAGGTATGTCTTTCTCCTTTCTTCCTCTCTGTTTTCCTTTACACTCGGATTCTTGAGTATGAAACAAGTGAGGGGCTTTGTGGTAGGCTACAGGGAAAGAATAGCTTTCTTTGAACTTTCTGCAGTTAGCAGAACTATTAGACAAGTAACTGTCAATGGGCACACCAGCCACTTATGACTTGGTTATGTCAGAGTAGCATACATTGCATTGTCGTCAGTGGTTAACATCATTGGCTAAAACAAGGGTAGCTAACCGTTCCTGGGTGGCCTGCTTTACCGTAAAGTCAGTGTATTAGGTGCCCCATTGAGAGAGACTTTTACTATAACACCATACTGTGTAATCTTGGAAAACTTGGAACATCAGAAATTTCATGCAAGACCTCATTTTAGGGTGAGAAATGAAACATTACAGGAATGAGAAAGTCATGCATCAATTTTTAAATGATTGTTTGCTTTCTAGTTCTAATTTTATTCAGAACAATAGAACCAAACCAAGAACGTATTTATTTTCTTATTGCTAACAGAAAACTCAAGTCTTACTAACGTTGCCAAACAATTGAAAAAGGGCTACTGTTTAGAGGGAAGATGTTCAAGACAGAGGAGGAGACACAGGTGAATAGATGAACTCTGTTGGATGGTATTTGAAGATATCGTTAATGAGGATGACATATAAATAAGGAAGCCACCGAATTTAATCTCAGTTCACTTTAGCTTCTTTGGGAACACATTAAAAAGTATCATTGTTTATCAAACGGAAAAGAAAAGTTGATAGTGAAAGAGAAGTTTATCTTTTATAGGGTATAAACTATTACAAAGAATAAAGAGGAATTAAAACTATCTGGTTAGAGTACCTGAGAATGTTCCCTTAGAAATGCCAAAATCTTGACATTCTGACTATTTCAAAGAACACTGAAAAAACACAGACGTACGGAATGGGATGGCTTTTCGTTCCTTTGGGGTTCCTTTAACATAGTCTGGGAAATGTTTTCTCAAAACATTTTTATTTAGGAAATTGGAAAAGAGATTTTTATCATAAATATCACTTGTTTTGTTTGCAAGCATCTGTATTTACAAGATGAAAGGTAATATTTATAAGATACATATTGTCCAAAGATACGGAAGCTCTAGAAAAAAATACAGTTCAGTTTGCTGAAGGAAGAGCCACAAGCATGAGAAGTCATATGATGAGTCTCAGGTAGAGTGTGGGAACAGCCCTACTATACATAAGGCAGTTTCTCAGCTGCCAGAGTGAGTGTCTGGGCCCCAGGTCAACCAGCCCCTTCATAGTTGTTTCCCCAGGGTTCCATTCAATCTGGCTAATGTAAACACTCCATTTATTTTTTTTTAACTATTTGGAAAGTAAATTTATTAATAAAAATGAAAATATGATCCATCGTCTCTATTTTGAAGTATTTAAAAATACTTTAAAAACAATTTTTTAAAATAAATTTATTTATTTATTTTTGGCTGCGTTGGGTCTTCGTTGCTGCGCAACAGGCTTTCTCTAGTTGTGGCGAGCGGGGGCTGCTCTTCATTGCAGTGCGCGGGCTTCTCATTGCGGTGGCTTCTCGTTGCGGAGCACAGGCTCTAGGCACACGGGATTCAGTAGTTGTGGCACGTGGGCTCTAGAGCGCAGGCTCAGTAGTTGTGGTGCATGGACTTAGTTGCTCCGCGGCATGTGGGATCTTCCCGGACCAGGGATGGAACCTGTGTCCCCTGCATTGGCAGGCAGATTCTTAACCACTGTGCCACCAGGGAAGTCCCTAAAAATACTTCTATATGGCATTATGTCAATTGAAAGTGGGATTCCTTTACAGATGACAAACATATTGACGATATGGATTTTATTAAATCATTAAAAGAGACAAATACGTGAAAAGAAAAAAAATGAAATATTAGACAATGGCAATTGCATTAGTTGAGGAATGAATACAGTCAATGGTGTTATTTGCTTATAGAGAAGAGTCAAATAACTCTGTTTTGATTGACCCAGCAGGGTATCATAGTTGGAGGGAGATTTCAGAACCTGGCAGAAGAATAAGGGAAGAGTAGTTGGTGGGTCCTTTGGGATTCATTGCCATAAAATGGTTTGTGATTCTGACTTTTTAAAGAATAAATGGGAGACTATTCTTTTAAAAATACAAGCAAGTGTTGCTTGAAACTTACCCCTCTCTACTGAAGATAGTTTTGATGTTAGTGTGAAAATTTGCTCATGAACAAATTTGTCTAGGTTACTGTAGACATCAGTTAAGCACTTGTTGTGCCTGGGAAAATTCTACCTTTAGCATAAAAGGAGATAAACACATTCTGGGTATGCTGGCTATTTAGACTAGCCAGCTGTCTTTCACCATCTGAGCTCCCTTTGCCATCGTAGAAGTTGCAGTGCTGTCACACTAAGGTACAGGACTGGGTAGGTGACAAATCTAAGAGCTAGACCCAGGTGTGACCTGGAGCTGGGGCTCTGCTTAAACAATAAGCAAAGGATAAGAGTTTCTATTGCCCTACTCAAGAAGCTCAAGTCAAACCTGATACTTTTGCTGTTTGGCCTACATACCAAGATATATGGTTACTTCAAAATACTTGTTGGAAGCATTCACTACTTATTCTAGGGCAGGTGTTCCTGATCAGGGATCTAGAGACTCTAAAGGGAGTCAGCGAATTCCCTGAAATTATATACAAAATTTGGTGTGTAGATGAGCATATGCGTTTTTCTAGGGTGTGCTTCATCAGATTCTCAAAGGGGTTCTGGTCCCAAAACAAAAATAAGAACTGCTTCTCTAGAAGGGAAAATTTTCTAGAATTTTCCCAATGAGCATAATTCAATAATTTCTGGCTACTTTTTTTTCAGAAGAATTAAGTTGAACAATTAAAACTACATTGCATTTTCCTTTTTGTACAATTTTTATTGCATAAAAATACAGAAAATTATTTTTGTTCATCCAGATTTAATCTTCCTGTTTAAAAAAAAGTGTGTGAGTTAACTGGTTACAAATGAAATGCATATTTAAAAATTCTATTCAAATAAAGATGCTATTCCATACTTCAACATTTTAAATTCTAGCTATTTTAACTAAAAATATCTCAAAGTTCATCCCAGAAGGAGACAAAACTGTAGCCCTTTCCCAATCCATCTTTAGGAAATACAAAATGATCAGACTTTTTATCACTGAAATATACATTAGAACTCTAGTCAATCACTTAAAAAATCTGAAAAAAAAAGAGAGAGGTATAAATAACAAGTCAATATAAGAGATAAAATGGAATCATAAAAATGCTCAATTAAACCCAGAGAAGGAAGAAAAGGAGGACATAATAGCCAAGAATTAGTCCACTTAAGAGAAAACAGTAAGAAGGTAGAATTCAATCCAATGATACCAACAATCACTTTATTTTTTTATTTTTATTTTTTCTGGCTGTGCTGCAGCTTGTGGGATCTTAGTTCCCTGACCAGGGATCAAACCTGGGCCCTTGTCAGTGAAAGCATGGAGTCCTAACAACTGGACTGCCAGGGAATTCCCCCCAACAATCACTTTAAAAGTGAATGATCTGGACATATCAGTTAAAAGACAGAGATTGTTAGATTGGTTAAAATAGCAAGACCCAATTACATACTGTCTATTACAAACCCACTTTATTTATTTATTTTGCTCAATTTTCTATTTATTCTTTTTTTTTAACATCTTTATTAGAGTATAATTGCTTTACAATGGTGTGTCAGTTTCTGCTTTATAACAAAGTGCATCAGTTATACATATACATATGTCCCCATATCTCTTCCCTCTTGCATCTCCCTCCCTCCCACCCTCCCTATCCCACCCCTCTAGGTGGTCACAAAGCACCGAGCTGATCTCCCTGTGCTATGTGGCTGCTTCCTACTAGCTATCTATTTTGGTAGTGTATATATGTCCATGCCACTCTCTCACTTTGTCCCAGCTTACCCTTCCCCCTCCCCATATCCTCAGGTCCATTCTCTAGTAGGTCTGCATCTTTATTCCCATCTTGCCCCTAGGTTCTTCTGACCATTTTCTTTTTTTTTTTAGATTCCATATATATGTGTTAGCATACGGTATTTGTTTTTCTCTTTCTGACTTACTTCACTCTGTATGACAGTCTCTAGGTCCATCCACCTCACTACAAATAACTCAGTTTCGTTCCGTTTTATGGCTGGGTAATATTCCATTGTATACATGTGCCACATCTTCTTTATCCATTCATCTGTTGATGAACACTTAGATTGCTTCCATGTCCTAGCTATTGTAAATAGAGCTTCAATGAACATTTTGATACATGACTCTTTTTGAATTATAGTTTTCTCAGGGTATATGCCCAGTAGTGCGATTGCTGGGTCATATGGTAGTTCTAGTTTTAGTTTTTTAAGGAACCTCCATACTGTTCTCCATAGTGGCTGTATCAATTTACATTCCCACCAACAGTGCAAGAGGGTTCCCTTTTTTCCACACCCTCTCCAGCATTTATTGTTTGTAGATTTTTTGATGATGGCCATTCTGACTGGTGTGAGATGATATCTCATTGTAGTTTTGATTTGCATTTCTCTAATGATTCATGATGTTGAGCATTCTTTCATGTGTTTGTTGGCAATCTGTATATCTTCTTTGGAGAAATGTCTATTAAGGTCTTCTGCCCATTTTTGGATTGGGTTGTTTGTTTTTTGCATATTGAGCTGCATGAGTTGCTTGTATGTTTTGGAGATTAATCCTTTGTCAGTTACTTCATTTGCAAATATTTTCTCCCATTCTGAGGGTTGTCTTTTCGTCTTGTTTATGGTTTCCTTTGCTGTGCAAAAACTTTTAAGTTTCATTAGGTCCCATTTGTTTATTTTTATTTTTATTCCCATTTCTCTAGGAGGTGGGTCTAAAAGGATCTTGCTGTGATTTATGTCATAGAGTGTTCTGCCTATGATTTCCTCTAAGAGTTTGATGGTGTCTGGCCTTACATTTAGGTCTTTAATCCATTTTGAGTTTATTTTTGTGTATGGTGTTAGGGAGTGTTCTAATTTCATTCTTTTACATGTAGCTGTCCAGTTTTCCCAGCACCACTTATTAAAGAGGCTGTGTCTTCTCCACTGTATATTCTTGCCTCCTTTATCAAAGATAAGGTGACCATATGTGCGTGGGTTTATCTCTGGGCTTTCTATCCTGTTCCATTGATCTATATTTCTGTTTTTATGCCAGTACCATACTGTCTTGATTACTGTAACTTTGTAGTATAGTCTGAAGTCAGGGAGCCTGATTCCTCCAGCTCCGTTTTTCTTTCTCAAGATTGCTTTGGCTATTCGGGGTCTTTTGTGTTTCCATACAAATTGTGAAATTTTTTGTTCTAGTTCTGTGAAAAATGCCAGTGGTAGTTAGATAGGGATTGCATGGAATCTGTAGATTGCTTTGGGTAGTAGAGTCATTTTCACAATGTTGATTCTTCCAATCCAAGAACATGGTATATCTCTCCATCTCTTTGTATCATCTTTAATTTCTTTCATCAGTGTCTTATAATTTTCTGCATACAGGTCTTTTGTCTCCTTAGGTAGGTTTATTCCTAGATATTTTATTCTTTTTGTTGCAATGGTAAGTGGGAGTGTTTTCTTAATTTCACTATCAGAATTTTCATCATTAGTGTATAGGAATGCAAGAGATTTCTGTGCATTAATTTTGTATCCTGCTACTTTACCAAATTCATTGATCAGCTCTAGTAGTTTTCTGGTAGCATCTTTAGGATTCTCTCTGTATAGTATCATGTCATCTGCAAACAGTGACAGCTTTACTTCTTCTTTTCCAATTTGGATTCCTTTTATTTCTTTTTCTTCTCTGATTACTGTGGCTAAAACTTCCAAAACTATGTTGAATAATAGTGGTGAGAGTGGGCAACCTTGTCTTGTTCCTGATCTTAGTGGAAATGGTTTCAGTTTTTCACCATTGAGGACGATGTTGGCTGTGGGTTTGTCATATATGGCCTTTATCATATTGAGGAAAGTTCCCTCTATGCCTACTTTCTGGAGGGTTTTTATCATAAATGGGTGTTGAATTTTGTCGAAAGCTTTCTCTGCATCTATTGAGATGATCATATGGTACAAACCCACTTTAAATGTAAAGACTTAGATTAAAAGTAAAAGGATGGAAAAAGATATAACTTGAAAATACTAACTAAAGGCAAGCTGGAGTAACTACCCTAATTTCAGACAAAGTAGTCTTCAGAATAACAAAGATTATTAGGGAAAAAGAGGGGCATTACATAATGATAAGGGAGTCAATTTTCCAAGAAGACATAACAATCCTAAATGTGTATGCATCTAATAGTAGAGCTGCAAAATTCATGAGGCAAAAATTGACTAAATAAATAGACAAATATACAAATATAATTGGAGACCTCAGCACCCCTCTATCAGTAATTGATAAAATATATAGCAGAAAATGAATAAGGGTTTAGATGACCTAAACAGCACTATCCAGCAACTTGACCTTGTTGACTTTCATAGACCACTGCATCCAACAGCAGTGGAATACATATTCTTCTCAAGTGCACATGGAACATTCACCAACATAGACCATATCCTAAGTCATAAAGCAAACCTTAAGAAAGCTGAAAGAATAGAAATCACACAAAATATCTTCTCAGACCATAATAGAATTAAACAGAAATTAACAACAGAAAGATACCTGGAAAATTCCCAAATGATTGGAAGTTAAACTACAGGGTTCTACATAATCTGTAGGTCAAAGAGAAAGTCACAAGGAATGGAAAGCACATCTGTGTGAAGCTGGGACTGGGTGTGGTCTAAGAGAATGGCCCACCAGTGAAACGGAAGCAGGGTCCAGCCCCTCAGGCCCCTCAGAGAAGGACAGACCATGAGATGTGGGCTCCCCTGGTGGCTCAGTGGTTAAGAATCCGCCTGTCAGTGCAGGGGAAATGGGTTTGATCCCTGGTCTGGGAAGATCCCACATGCCACGGAGCAACTAAACCCCTGTGCCACAAGTACTGAGCCTGTGCTCTAGAGCCCGTAAGCCACAACTACGGAGCCCATAGTTTGTTTGTTTTTTTTATATATATATAAATTTATTTATTTTAGTTTTGGCTGCATTGGATCTTCACTGCTGTGTGCGGGCTTTCTCTAGTTGTGGCGAGCGGGGGCTACTTTTCTTTGCGGTGCGCAGGATTCTCATTGCCGTGGCTTCTCTTGTTGCGGAGCATGGGCTCTAGGCACGCGGGCTTCAGTAGCTGCAGCATGCAGGCTCAGTAGTTGTGGCACACAGGCTTAAAGCAAGTGTGGATTTGTGGGTGAGGGTTGGGCACTGGGGTGGGAGAACAGTGCCTGGAGAACATTTGGGCCCTCTGTGGTATTGTTCTCAGCACTACTGCCCAGTTTTTCTTCCCCTAAATGCTCTGCTTTAATAAATGCAATAAACTCTCTGGGCCAAATGAGGAAACAAAGTCAAAGGAGATGGCACAGTTTGCAATAGAGAACAAAGTTCTCAGCTCTTTGCTTTTGATTCCTCCCCTTTGACCCTCAAAGTATCCCATACTTTGATTTCCCCATTATAATCAAATCAAAAAATTGTAACTATGGTCTCCTTATCATGTGGCAGGTACTATGCTAAACATTTTGCAAACATTACTTTATTCCACCCTCACAAAAAAGCCTCTCAGGGAGATATTATCTCCACTTCTCAGAGGTATAAACTCTGAGAAGGTGCAGAGAGATTAAACAGGCACAGAGCTGGCAAGAGGCAAAGCTGATTCCTTTTTTGTCTGTTGACTCCTATTTTGTCTGATTGCTGAGACTCTCAATGCCCATGAATGTGCCACTTCCCACTGTTCGTGCTCCCTACCTGGCTGTCGACTGTGCACTTCTGAGTGTTTAAAAACACAAAGGTCTGACAGCATCTGATTAAGAAGTTTTTGCTTTTCTAGGGCAGAAATCTAGATTATTAAGAATGCCCAAGGAGGGAATAGCAGGAGTTGGGCCAGCAGTCATATTTAAGCAGAACCATTTTGACATTCATTTATAATATCTTCATTAATGTAGGTCTAGGTTTAAAGATTCATTAGCCATGCCATCTTTGGTGGGCCTTCTCATTTGACTCTTCCCCAGTGGGCCCCTGGGACAGCACACCAGCAGCATGAAGGAAAAACTCACTTTAGACGTGTCCAGCACTATCACAAACTTTAAAACATGTATGGGATAGTTCAAGACCCAAGTATATGAGGTTCAAAATGTTTACCCTCCTTTGAGACCCTGATCAAGGGCACTTTCCTGAACTCCCTAAGAGAATAACCCTTCTCTCTTTCTAAACTTTGGGTAAACTACTGGCTTATCCTTCATTACATTTTGAGTAGAGTATAGTCAATTGTGTAGCTGTCTCATGGTCTGTGCTTGGTTGGAACTCTGAGGGCAGCAATGTGGTCTGGCTCATCTGTCTCCTTTGACCCTCCCCTACCCGACCCTAGCCTGCAAACACAAATAGCACCTAGGATAGTGCCTGGAACTTAGCTGGTACTGAATAAATGTTTGTTAAATTGAACTGAACTGAGTTGAAATGCAAAGACTGGGCCTACCCAGGAGAAAAGAGAGTGAGCTAGAAGAAAACAGAGTTTGCTACCATTTGTCATGCAGAAACCAGACTATCTCACTCAGAAGTATCAATATTTGCATGAAAGGCATTCCACACCCAAACAAGTACCTGTGGTTGAAAGGTAACAAAAGCACATGTGAGCCTGTTGAGGTCAGGTGGGCACAAATAAACCTTTTCAAAATATGGACCAGGAGTCCAGTTTTAGTCTCTATCAAGCTCTGAGATCCCTGAGAAGCTCTTCATAAAGCTGCAGCTAGTGCAGCTTTACTTGTGCAAATTCATGTGAGCTAAAGGAACTTTTCAACAGACCCTACTGTGACTGCCTGGTCAGAAGTTCATTAAATTCATAGTGGTCAAATTTGACAAGAGTATGTCTAGCTTTGTTCTGTGGAAGCCTGAGCAAAGTCATGAAAACCAGATGCAATTAGTGGGATTGCCATGAATCCAGAGGGACTGGCCTAAACGTTGTGTTTGTCCTGCTGTGTAAACAAACACATGGGCTTGCACATACATGCTCACTGCTACCCACAGTGAGCTACACACAACTGTCTCAAATACACGCACTTACTTTACTAGTAATTGGTTCAGAAACTGCATTGGTAGAGCACTTGAGCAGCGACCATTAGTGTGTGTATGCAGAAACTGGCTTCTGTTTTGTAGACACCATCACCAGTGCTGAGTGGTTCTCAGTACTTGGCCCCTAAACTAGTGGTTCTTACTTTTGCATTCATCTGTCAAAATCTCCTGTGGAGTGTTTCAAATGAAAATTCCTGGGCCCTGCATCTTCAGAAATTCTGGCTCAGCAGGTCTGGGGCAGAATCTAAGAATCTGCATTTGGCAGACAAATCAATAAGAGGCCCCCCATAATGAATCACACGTTGAGTAATGATTTTCTGAAGACTTGTGGATACTTTCAAGACCTGATCAGTCTACCCTACGTTTTAGCATTGAACCAGTGAGGCCAGTGAGACCTCAGTGGCTTTGGAAATTCAAAAAGTCCAGTTGTAGCCTGGTTGCCCTTATCTGGGATGTTCCAGTGTGCTTCCCTTCCCATGTTTACATCATAAGATGAACTGCATTTAAGAATGTGTCATCATACACAGTTATACCTGAAATGAGCAGAAGCCCACTTTCTTGCTCTAGGTGTTCACACCTAGTATCTCATTTTATTTTAGCAGAGCCAGCACTCAAACTAGAATCTTTTGATGGTGCCAAATCCAAAGTGTTGCACTGAACCACAGCTGCCCTCATTGGGTGACCAGGAGTCTCATAAAATGACTTCTTTGTATCAGGTGATATTAGAAATAGTTAGCAACCAGAACAAATGTATGGACACCAAGGGGGGAAAAGGGGGGGGGGGGTGGGATGAATTGGGAGATTAGGATTGACATATATACACTAATATGTATAAAATAGATAACTAATGAGAACCTGCTGTATAGCACAGGGAATTCTACTTCACTTCGCTGTACGGTAGAAACTAACACAACATTGTAAAACAACTATACCCCAATAAAAAAAAAGAAATAAAATGTTTATCAAAAAAAAAAATTTAGCAACCAGTAAAATAGGTGCAGGCCCCCTCAGAACTGATGCAGATAAGTACCCCCAGCCCACTCCACTGGTCCTACCCACTGATAATGGTAAAGCGCCCTCCAAGATGTTATCATATGGGACTCAGGCCCCTAATTAGGAGTGGTAGAGAGAAGAGAAAATCACCTGCTTTCACCCAACTTTCAGGACAAATGACAGTAAACAGAAAATGATGACTAAAAAATGCAAGTTCACTCTTTTCTTGAGATAGAGGAGAAGGACTAAATTAGAAGATTGTTTCCATAAGGAATGGTGACAACTCCCACCTCTTCCCCAAACAGTATCTCAGACTCATGGTCTGACAAGTGTTCCTGTATTTATGAAGATAAAGAGAGTATTTTTAATTATGACTGTCCTACAAATTTGTGACAAATGCTTGCCAGATCTCAGGCATCATTTGTGTTTACCCCAAAATCTGTCCAAAGAGACCTTTATTTCCTTACTATAAAGAATTGCCCTCCTTCTGGGCTCAGATGCAAACACCTGGGATGAGATGGCTGGAAGGTCTAATAAGGTGACTCATTAATCCCAACTACCCTCACAGTTATGCCTGGGTCCAGTCCAGGTCAGCTGTTCTTTGACCCTCTGTCAGGGTCTGTAAGAAACCCTATGTAAGTGGAGGTGGATTTTCTCTGCAAATTGCCGTTTAGAAAAAGTTCTGGTCAACTACAGGTTTCCTTCTTTTCGTTCCATCTTCACATTTCCCAGCTGGTGGACATCTTACCTATTCTATACTGAGTTTTCACACTTAATATTCAATTATTTTAAATTTCACAACTCATGATTCTCTATTTTCTTGAGAAGTTGAACTTTCATCTTTGATAGTTTCTAGTCTTCCTCTGTTTTTTTTTTTTGTTCAGCCATTTAAATGTGGAGCACTATTGGCCTGAGTGCTCCATTTCTGACTGAAAATGATTTCTGATTTAAAATCATGACATTTGAATTTAAAATCCCACACTTAATACAGCAGTGCCTAATAACAATGCCCGCAAGGTATTTAACGTAATTGGAAAATATTTTATTCTGGCTTCACTTCCCTAAAAGCATTCCAACATTACTCATTCAAAAAGCTAAAATAAAAGCTTGATCTTGGAATTAATTGGAGATTAACATGAAATCTTAATTTTAAATGTATCAAAGGAAAGAAAGAAAACAATTTAGACCCCAGTGTACATCAAAGGATAATTCTATCTGGCAAGGTACAATGGCTTGGCGGCAGCCTAATCTCTTGCCACACCCTAATGCTTCCATAGCTACCGCACCACAGAAGCCACAACAACATCTTTAGTGCTGTTCCCTCATGCAAGGCACTCTCCCCAGCACTGCGGCTGGGATTTAATTAATTACGGCTATTTACAAACTCATAGAAGCTGGTTATACACTAACAGAGAATCTCCAGCCGCTCAGCAAGGGGCCTCTCTGGAAGTCATTGATGAACTGGCTTCCGATGGCTGCTGTTGGGCATGGATCGAACCCTGGCAAAGATACCAATTTAGCCTCTGCCCTGCTTATAATCTCTGCGGTGGGAGAGGCCCTTAAGGCACTGGGGTACTTGGCCAGAGGGATGAATGAGAGACTAAGAACAAGGTGGGAGAGAATTCGGAGCCCAACACCAGCTGCGTGCAGGGTTCAAAGTGGTGTCAAATGTCAGCACTTTGCAGGGAGGGATTCTTATGCACATACCTTCTTCTCCTAGGCACGGTCTCACGTGCATTTTTTTTTTTTTTCACTTATTTGAAAATCTTGCACTGCGGAGGAAGGGATTATGTGCTGGAGTGTTTCATTTTCAAACGTTTGTGCACAGGGCTTTTTGCCTCCCACCAACATTTCAATCACCTATAGTAAGTTTCATTAGAAATGTTTTTCATTTAAAATTTGAGTAAACACCACAAAATCAAAAGGGATTCAGCATGCCTAATTCTGAAAGAGAATTCTGCATAAAGTAACCATCTTTTATTTAGAGAACGAACGTGTTCTACCAAAACTCCATCATCCAAACTTTGAGTCAACCTGCTTATAATTTGGGACTTTGGTAGAAGAGTAGAATTTAGGACTTTTTAAGAGCTAAATTTTTATTTCATTAGGATGCAAATATTTTGAGTGTATCTTACTTTCTGACCACATTTACTAAAAAGGGTATTCCTTCCTCTACTTCCCCTCCTCCTCTTTTTCTTGTTTTTCTAATAAATGTGACTAAAGTAAAATTTAAAAATGACCCTCAGTAAACTCAATTGAATCACTTTTTCTCCAGTGCTCTCTACTCTGAGTTTCCAAATACTAAGCCTCAAGTGGCTTCCACTGAGGTATAGATTGGAATTCCTCTTGGCAGCAGAGTGGATACTGTGGAGATCCTTTTTACTTTTATTTCAAAACACCTCTCAGGGGCAACTTTCCCCTTGCCTAGGGCTAAAGCAATTACTGGGGATGCAAATGAGGCTAAATCCTCCACTCTGGGGACAGCCAGTTGCAATGGGATTCCCCTCACACTAGAAACATTATTTATTTATTTCTAAGAGGAGTTTTTAGCTTGAACTGATAAACAAAAATATGTTGTCAGTGAGTGTTTTCCTGGGTATAGTGTATCCCTCAAAACATTTTTTTTCCTAAGAAGGAAATGTTAAGCTCTTGATAAATGAAAAATAAACTCTTGTTCTCTAAGATAAATTATTACAATGAGAACTTTCTTCAACTTTAAAAATCTAATAGTAATCTTTGGCTTTGCACAGTAGAGTTTCTCTAAACTGTTGAATACATTCCATGTTTCTCAGACCTTGTTTTGGTTAAGGACAAGGGGAGCATCTCCCGTGGATGAGTGATTACCTTATCATCCTTTTACTGGCAGCCAGGGAGATCTTTAACTCTTTAAGCAGTGGCATTTAAGTCTTGAGAACACCCAGAAGCTTGCCGCAGGCTTTAGACATTCTCAGTTAAAAAAAAAAAAAGAAAGAAAAGAGAGAGCGAGAGAGCGAGAGAGAGAGAGAGAGAGAGAGAGAGAGAGAGAGAGAGAGAAAGAAAGAAAGAAAGAAAGAAAGAAAGAAAGAAAGAAAGAAAGAAAGAAAGGGGGGAAAAGGCCAGCTTGGGTAGCAACAAAGCAGAAATAGAATAAGCCAGGTAGTTCAATTCTGATAAGATTGGAGATCTTCTGCGAATCAGGTAAGATGACCTGCAAACAAGTACCCTTGCTTGGGCAGGGACAGCCTCTCCTCCTCTGGGATTTGTATCAGGGGCATTCATTCTCTGAGTATACTTAATGGCAAGAAAAGTTAGATAGGCTCTTTCCCAGCTTCTCTGAGCAATGAGGTTATTCTTTCACTTTTACAAGCATTTTAAATCACAACTTCTTACCTTTCCTTTGTGCATCAAAAAGAGGTCATCTAAAACTGAATTGTAGCCGTCTCTAGGCTGTGTCCCCAAAACTGGTAGAATCAATTTTAAGAGGATTTTGTCACCAACAGTTTATAGCTCTTGATTGAAATGAAATAATAGACACAAGGAATGCTTGACCTCTGAAATGACACCCCAAGCCCTGCCAAAGGAAAGCCCTCTTTTAAAAAAAGGAAAAAAAGATTGTAGGAAAATGCTCTTAAGACCTAAAAGTCAGAATGCAGAAAGTTATTCCTTTATTAAGACTTTGCAAATTGGTCTTTTTAAACCCTTTTATAATAAAGCCTATGTGTCAGAGTAATGATGTCAAAACCCTTAAACTACACTAGTAAATTGAAAAGGTAATGGAAAATAAAAGATTTCATTCAGCTTTTTTGTTTTTGTTTTGCATTTTGCTCGAAGTGCTGCCTATTAAAACAAATAACTAAATTAAACAAAAGTGTACCAGTATATCTAGTTTTAACTTTAATAAGACAGTTCTGAATATTTTACTTCATGACTTTTTGTTTTCAAATTAAATGAGGTTTTTATATAATATCAACTATAAAAAGAATTTTTTAAAAAGTTAGAAAGATCATATACCCAGAGTTAAGCAGCTCTTGACCTTAAGTGGTACAATTATTGTTGATTTTTTTTCTAACTTTATTTAGTTTTAGAATTTTCCAAATTTCTATGATTAATATTTATTACTTTTAAAACAATATAATTTTGTTTAAAGTATAAAAATATTCCAATCATGTTATTTCATTCTTGGGAGTTTTAAATGAGAAAATTTTGAACCTCTTTTCCCTTCCCACCCCTCTGCTCATCTCTGCGTTGAGTTTCTCCTTGGGTTGCTTTTTTCCCCTCTTCTCATTTCCCATCCTTCTGCTGCCCTTTTTCCTTCCTCAGTCAGGGTCACCTGCTTGAACTGAACTGCCTGCCTAACCCTGGGAACGTTTATGAAAAAGAGCCCAGAGGGAGGAGACACAGAATGTCAGCGCTGAAAGGATGAGACCAACAGCCTCACTTTACGGAGGAGGGAATTAAGGTCGACAGGGGAGTGACTTGTTCAAGGTCACAGCACCAGTTTGGGCAGAGTGGAAGTTAGAACCCAGGACTAGTCTTGCAGTTTGAACCTGTGAAAAGGATGGAGCCTGCCGAAAGCAGCAAACACACAAGCATATAAGGAATCACGCAGACATCTAATGCATGAAGCAGGCTGGATTTTTCTAGGCTCTTGATTTTTTTTTTTTTTAACTCCCTCACCTCAGGTAAAGATATAAGCACAGAAAAAAATGTTCCTCTACTGTAAGAAACACAGCAGTGTTAAAGCAAGGAGAAACAGGCTGACGTGCAGCCTCAGCGTCACAGGGAGCAGAGGAGCTGTGGCCACCCGGCCTCAAGGGGGCCGCTGCTCTAGCTGGCTATTGCCGTGGAAGAATTCAGCCCCAGTATTCCCAGATCTTCTGACTTGAGAAGAGAAGTGAAAAATTAAAAATTTTTTGTGAAATTTCCCAGCTTTAAAATGTTGATGCAGATGTTTCAAGATACTATTTAAGCCAGACAAAATATGCCAGAAGTTTGCAACCCTTGATGTAGAATGTGAGAACAGGGCAGAATTGCCTCATAATCTTAGAGTGAAGGTAAATGTTATGAGATCCTTGATGAAAGAGGAAAGGGTGACTATCTACTCCTGCTGATGGTTGATCTCAGAATTAAATAGCATCAGTACGTACAATCAGTACGGGCTGTACTAGGGCACTGGGCATTCTTGGCAACTGCTCTTTCTGTGCTTTTCATATCCTGCCTGGCTTTCTCTCCCCTCTTTTACATTGAAACAAGATGAAAATTGTTGGATCCTTGGCTTAAAACTAATATACAGAGTCTCCCTAACCACTGGTAGAAAGCTGTGGCAGTGAATTGGGATCTATTTGTGGAAACTTGAATGTAACACACACAAGAGTCCTTAAAATGTGTGAGCCTGTACTCCAGTGACTTTAGAAGGACATCCATCTTGCCATGTACAAGAGTCTGGTTCTGTCTCCTCCATCTCTCATCCTCGTTTAGAAAAAAGGAAACCCTCTCCTTACCACAGCATTTATTTATTCATTCTATATACCTGAAAATTGACAAAGACTCCACCACTGCATTCCCTTTTAGGTCAACTTATAAGAAAAGGCATTGCCTTTTAAACGAGGGCAGTGAAGTTTCAGCTTGGCAACCTAACATAGGAATGATTATCAAAATTATAGATATAATGCTTCCTTATATGTTCCTATTTTCTCCAAATTTTCTGTAATGAGTGCTTATTTTTTTATAATCCAGAAGGGAAAAGGTTAGGAAAAAGTTTTTTTGCCAAAGAGCAAATGAAACTATATGTCTATTTCAAGAGTCAGATCAACCAACAGATTAAGAAGCTACCAGTGAAAATGGATAGAACTTCAGCTCAGGAGTCAACAAACCCGAGGTTTAATCCCCATTTTTCCACTCAACCTTAATCTCTGAGCGCTCAGTCTTTTCTTCTGTTAAATGGGGATGAGAATGCCAATATTTCAGGGTAATTGTAAAGCTTAATGATATGTGACACATGGTAAGTTCTGAATAAAAGGTAATCATGGCTTATACAGTGGTTTTATTTAACGTACCACTCAACATCAGATTAATTCTGCAAAGCCCTGGTAAACATTTGAATTCGTGTGTGTTCATGAGAATAAACCATCCTGAAGTAAATAGACAGCTCTAGAGTTTGTCTTTGTTTCTCCTGCCAAAACATCTCAGCAGAGCACTGCAAAACCATATTGGGTGGTTTGTGGACCTGTACAAATTCTGTGAGAAAAATTCGAGTTTTTCTTTTATTTTGGGTACTGTGCCATTTTTAAAGAATCTGTGGTTGAATTTACAGAGTCATTTGTAAATTTAGTTGCTCTTACATTTTCAAATTTAAAAATTATAATCATTTTGGCTTTTTTCCAGAGTTCTTTAGCACAAGAACAATCTTTTTGAACAAATTTGGATATTGTACTAAAGATTATGACACTTTTAATAATGCTTTGCACATACTCAATAAATACTTACGTGTGATTGGACGCGCAGCCTCCTTGAACAATGGCCACACCATAGAATCCAATGGAACAGTGCATTCAGTGAAGCTTCGCAACCCTCCAGAATTAAGGGAGATGCCAAAATCTTCACAACTAATTTCATAAACTACTTAAGCATTTTCCTAGCCTGTTTGCTGCTGTTTTTTCATAGCATTTAAATTACAAAGTACTATGCCAGCTTAATATGACAGTTTTTCTTCTTTTTTTTTTTAAGAAACGGTGTTTAGACTAACTGAAGATTTATGCGTTCATCTCCCTCCAGCCCACCACCACTGTCCACTCTGGACTACACTGTCTCTGGCCTAGACCGTTGCACTTGGCGCCTGTCTGGCCTTCCTGTCTCATACAATCTGCTGTCGCACAGCACTGCAGTCTTTGTAAAACACCAATCTACTTTTAGCCTGTGACCTAGTAGATAACAAGAGCTATTGAGCACTTACTGTGCCTAGCATTGTGTTAAGCACTTTACATTCATTACCTCATTGAATCCTCGAAATGATCCCATGAGATAGTCTCCATTGTTTAGAGAAGAAAAGGAAGGCTCGGGACTTCCCTGGTGGCACAGTGGTTAAGAATCTGCCTGCCAATGCAGGGGACGTGGGTTTGAGCCCTGGTCTGGGAAGATCCCACATGGCGCAGAGCAACTAAGCCCGTGAGCCACAACTACTGAGCCTATGCTCTAGAGCCTGCGTGCCACAACTACTGAGCTCACGTGCCGCAACTACGGAAGCCCGCGTGCCTAGAGCCCGTGCTCCGCAACAAGAAAAGCCACTGCAATGAGAAGCCCACGCACCGCAACAAGGAGTAGCCCCTGCTTGCCACAACTAGGGAAAGCCCACATGTAGCAACGAAGACCCCATGCAGCCAAAAATAAATAAAAATAAATTTAAAAAAAAAAGAAAAGGAAGGCTCAGAGAGGTTAAGTAAATTGTGCAAGTAAATTGTAGATTACATCTTGAACTTCATTCATCCACTTAATTACACGCACTCCTCCCTGACTACAGCCATAGCAGCATGATGGCAGAATGCCTTAGGTGTGGTGACACGTTGGTCACATGCTGTCTCCATTGTCTGGGATGCCATCACCCACTTGGCACTCAGATGGGTCCTCTCCACTGTGAAGCCTTCCCAGATGTCCCTCCAACTCCCCACTTAGTCCTGGAAGCGTGCCTCCCAGCACGCCCTGCTGCTTTGCCATCGTTAGTTTATCTGTCTCTCTCTTTTATCAAATGTCATGAGGGCTGCGACTTAACCATATTGTATTTGTATTCATTTACACACAGCCTGGGAAGTAGTAGACACTCAGTAAATGTTTGTAAAATTAATTCTGAGATCCTCAAGAGTGTCTTACTGATCTTTATAGCCCCCAAACCAAGCTGCAATACCAGGAGGTCAACCTGGGAAGGACAGATTGACTGAGAGGCAGTGTGGGGGGCTACGGAAATGGAGCATGACAAGCCATGGGCAAAGAGTCAGTAGACAGAGATGCCAAAGCTGGAGACGGAGAAACCCAACTAGGGGCCAGCTGGACAAAGTTGGGGGGGGGGTTGGCTATGGAGCAAGTAAAGATGGGGAAGTGTATTAGTCAGGGTTCTCTAGAGAAACAGAACCAAATATAAAAAGGAATTTGTTATAAGGAATTATGGCTCACACTGTTATGGAAGCTACAAGTCCCAAGATCTGCAGTCAGAAAATTGGAGACCCAGGAGGGCCCATGGTGTAGTTCAGTCTGAATATCAGCAGGCTCGAGACTCAGGAAGAACCAGTACTTCAGTTTGAGTCCTAAGGCAGGGAAAAAAACCAGTAGTCCAACTCAAAGACATTCAGGCAAGAGGAATTCCCTCTTACTCTCAGGAGGGTCAGTCTTTTTGTTCTGCTCAGGCCTTGACTGATTAGATGGGGCCCACTCACACTGAGGAGGGCAATCTGCTTTACTCATTCTACCAATTCAAATGTTTTCTCATCCAGAAACACCCTCACAGACAAACTAAGAGTAATGTTTGACCAAATGTCTGGGCACCTTGTGGCCCCATCAAGTTGACACATAAAATTAACCATCATAGGTGGGGAGTGGGTTAGAGTAGAGTTCACCCAGGAAGACCCTCATGGGCACAGGTTCCAATCACAGTCCCACTTTTATGTGCACAGTTCTTAAAGTGTCCACTCCCAACAGCCAACAGCCTGAGGAACCCATCACCTCCCACCGCTCTGCCCTCAAATCTGTTCCTTCTGTGCACTTCTCTCTTAAAACTTCCAGCAATATAGGCCTTATTTTAGAGTCACCCTTCATTCATCCTGGTCCTTGGTACTAACATCTAAATGGTTGCCAAGACCTTTCAGTTCTTCCTGTAAAATGCTTCTCACATGCCTCATCTTCCTTCACTATTGCTACTCTCCTGATATAGAGGGATGGCTATTCAATTTTTAAATATGAAAGAATTGGGTGGGGGGGATCACAGTCTGGTTGGAAAGGAGGTTTGGGGGACTGGTTTTGAAGCTGCCTTCCCAGAGTAAAACGAAATTTTCTTTAGGTTGTCTGTTACAAATTAATAATACAGCAAAGTTTTATATAAGTATGCTTTACACAAATTGAGAAAGTGTTCATTGTATGTATCAAATTTACATATATATTAATAATTTGTGACAGAGATTATGATGAGGAGACCCTACTTTGTACAGCCACTATAAGAATTATTTCTTTTACTCCAAACACTTTCTGTTTTGCTGCTGGATAAATCTTCCTAAAGCACAGCTTCAATATTATTAATACTCACAAACCTCCACTGGATCCTCACTCCCTACTAAATAAGGAACAGTCTGTAAATGGACTCTGTGGCCCTTCAGAATACGGATTCCACTCATTTTTCTGGCTATATATCCTATGAGTCACAATTGCCTCTTATACCAATCAGGAATGCCTTTGGATGCAAGTAGCAAGTACATTCAATGTATGCTGGCTTAAACAAATAGAGAGCTATTTTTCTCCCATAAGAAATTAATAAGTCTGCAGTCCAGGGCTAGTGCAAGTACTCAGTGATGGACCCAAGCTCCTTCTGTTTCTCTGTTCCATTGTAACAATCATATGGCTTTGACCTTTTGCTTATTACCTCATAACCTCAGGATGCAGTTCCAGGCATCTCACCTACATTCCAAGTAGGAGAAAGAAGAGACGGCAAAGGGCAAAAGTTGAAGGAAGGTGCATGTTAATTGAACCTGTCCTGTTTTTATGGGTAAAGTGAATAATTTTCCTAGCAATCTTCTGCTTATGACTCAATGATCAGAAGGGTTCACATGGTGGAAGGTGACTGGGAGAGTCAGGACTGTGGACGGAGGTGGGCTGGCCAACCAGTCATACCTGCCACACGCACCTACTCTAATCAGGTGGCTCGCTTACCTTACTCCACATCTGCCTTCACATCATTTCCTCTGCCTTGAACGATCTTTGCCCTGCCCCATCTCTGTTCATTGAAGGCCTTTCATTTTGTTTAAGTCCTGATAAAAGACCACTTCCTCCAGGATGTCTTCCTGGTCTCCCTCCAAACCTCTCTGATAAAATTTCTCCTTCTGAGATCAACCACTGTTTTTATTTCTGCTGTACCTAGAATCCTCACACTGTACTCTGGTTAATTATATGTATTTCATCTCCCTGACTATATTTTGAAGCCCGAGAGAACAGGGAGCATGTCCCATTCATCTTTGTATTTCCAAGGCAACTCAGCACAGAGTAGGTATTCAATAAGTGTTGGATGAATGCATGCATATTCTGCAATATTCCATTCTGAACGGAAAAGTTTGCAATACCCACATTGTGTCTATAATGGCCCCTCTGATCCAAGTTAAAGGAGGACATCTGCAGTCCTCGATGAATATTGGCCGCTGTCCTCTGTCCTCAGCCAAAGCAAGGACATCTGTGGTGGCAATGTGACTATCTACCAATGCTTTTTATGTCCCTTTGCCCAAATGTGCAGCTGTTTCCTTGGTGGGACAGTAAGGGAACAGTAAAAATCAGACAAAATAACAGCACTTTTAGCAGGAGTCTTATGAGGGTATTAGGTTAAAATTAAGAACTTTGAACTTGGGCGACAGTATAAGCAATAATAATATTAATACCAATTAATAACCATTTATTAAAACCCTTATGCCAGACAGTGCACTTCATATGCATTGTCCCTTGGACATGCATAAGAACGTATTCATTTATTAAATAAGGAAACCAAGTCCCAGAAAGATTAGGCAATTTGCCCAGGATTACATAGCTTCTAAGTGGCAAAGCTGGGGAGACGCTCATTTCATAGTGCAAGCCTGTAAGGGAAGGGGTGTTAGTTCTGCTTTACGTATGAAAAAACTGCAACCCAGAGAAGTCAAGTGACTTGCTCAAGGCCATGCAGTACAGTGATTAAGAGGATGGGCTCTGGAGTTAGACTTCCTGAGTGTGAATCCCGGTGTGACCTGGGGCAAATTGTTGAAACTTTTTGTGCCTCTGTTTCCTCATATGTAAAACAGGGGCAACAGCTGCTTCATAGGTTCTTTTTTTTTTTTTTAATTAATTAATTAATTAATTAAATTTATTTTGGGCTGTGTTGGGTCTTTGTTGCTGCGCACGGGCTTTCTCTAGTTTTGGCGAGCTGGGGCTACTCTTCGTTGCGGTGCGTGGGTTTCTCATTGCGGTGGCTTCTCTTGTTGCAGAGAACAGGCTCTAGGCATGCGGGCTTCAGTAGTTGTGTCTTGCGGGCTCTAGGGCGCAGGCTCAGTAGTTGTGGTGCATGGGCTTAGTTGCTCTGCGGCATGTGGGATCTTCCCGGACCAGGGCTTGAACCCGTGTCCCCTGCATTGGCAGGCGGATTCTCAACCACTGCACCACCAGGGAAGTCCTTCACAGGTTCTCATGAAAACAAAATGAATAGGTACACTTACAGAGACTGGCCTATCACCAGATCCAAACCAAGTATTTGGTAGCTTAGCCAGGGCTGCCACTAGCCTATGTGATACAGTAGCCCAAGGATAGCTCACCTGGGATACTGAGCATAGGGAATTGGACATTCAGATATGCTTTGGTCCTTCTGGAGAAAAGAAATGAATACTACTTTCTGGCTCCCAATGGTAGGAGTCCTGTTTCTCCCCGAAAAGGGGATCCTAGGTTTACTGACTCCATGCTTCAGAAAGTCACACTTTTTGAACAGAATAATGGCTCTGTCTGCATTTCTGTCCACTGCCAGCATTAATTGACCCAGAGAGTTAGTAGGCTTGTGGATTTGAAATTGTTTGGGGGAAGGATCTTCATTTGGTGTGTGCTGAGCTCTGTGGAGTAACCTTTGATATTTCCATAGTATAACACAATTTTGTTTTGTTTAAGCTGCTTTCCTCATCTTGGTAGCTAGTCTCCAAAGATGGTCTTGCAATGAGCCACGCCTCTTGGTATTCATACTTTTGTGTAGACCCCTCCCTCATTGAATCTAGGCAGCCTTTATGTAACTGATAGAATATGGTAGAAGTGACATTTACGATTTCTAAGACTAGGTCATAATAAGCCTAATAGCCTCTGCCTTGGGTTCTTTTGAAAGCGTGCTCTTGGGGAAGCCAGCTGCTATGTAAAAAGTTTAACTACTGTGAGACCACCATGCTGTAATAAAAGCCAAGCTATCCATGTTGAGAGGCTGCATGGAGACAAAAAGACCCTGGCCACCCCCCAGCAATTCCAGCCATCTAGGTGAGGTGTCAGATATGTAGGGAAGAAGCCATCTCGGACATCTGGCCCAGCTGAGTCTCCAGATATCTGTAGCCCCATCCACCATCTGACTGCAACTGCACAAAAGCCAAGCAAGAGCCCAGTCAACTTACAGAACTATAAGAGATGACAATAAATTGTTAATCTTTTTTTCTTTTTTCTTTTTTTTTGGCCACACCTCGCAGCTTGCGGCATCTTAGTCCTCAACCAGGGATCGAACCTGTGCCCCCTGCAGTGGAAGTGCACAGTCCTAACCACTGGACTGCCAGGGAATTCACAATAGATTGTTATTTTAAGCCACTCTGTTTTGGGGTTATTAGGAAGCACTGAATAACTGAAACACCCATGATTCCCCAGAGCTGCTGGTACAGTTACAACACACTCAAATCCAAACCACAGATGAGGATTGTAAACTGCTGCTTTTTATTAAATTATATTTTGTGGTAAATATACAAATCTGTACCTATCAAATTCTGTATGCAAAACTTTTGTAATTCTTTCCATTTTTCTTAAACAATAGGAGAAATACTATTCTAACACCATCGGATATTGTATTACATGTTTGTCTATTTGACTGTCACTTGCCTTCCCTTTTTCAATATATGCTCCAAGGTGGCAATGATTTCATCTGTTTTATTATCCTTTGTATCCTCAATGCTGGTGACAGTATTTTATTTATATTATAGTAGGTCTGCAATAAATATTTGTTGAATTAATAAACACAAGGAGAAGATGAATGTATCACAGATGAAGTTAATATGTTATAAAATGTTCATGTAATAAATATATTCACCCTACAGAAAACATCTCACATTGGCTTCAAGAATAAAATCTGACATATGAAGATATTCATGATATATTAAGTAAAAAGACTAGGTTTTTAAAATCAGTTTGCAAATCAGTAAGAGCAAGCATAATTCCATTTTTAAAAAAGCTTTTAAGTGGATATTTGCAGAAAAAGAGTCCAAAAGCATTTTTGGCAAATAATGACAGTAGTTATCTGTGGGTAAAAAGTTCAGAAGGGAATTTTGTTTTTTCTTAGCGCCTTTCACATGCTTCCTAAAATGTTTAAAATAAAATTGTATTAGTTTCATAATCAGGAAAAATGTTATTTAGTACAACTAAATTGGAGCATTGTTATACCTATTTTTTCTGTATTTCCCATCCGAGACCACAAAGTTGAAGTCTTTCAATTCCTTCTCAACCAATTGAATATGTTTCATGTGTATTTGTTCCAACCTCCAGTAGAGTCATATAGCACAGCACTTCTGCCCACACAAAGAACAAAATAAAAGTAGAAATCATCTGTTTATGGCTGAAGTGAATTCCTAGAAGAGTTTCTGCTGGTCAGATCACTGAGGGATTGCTTGCGTAGTCATGGACACTGGTAAAATAGAGCATTCCTTGGCCATAATCTGAGTTTCCCAAATAGAGCAGCAAATACTACATTTATAATTATGTAGATGCAAACTTTCTAGCCCATTGTGAAAGTAGCAAATGGTAGCAAATTCTTGTTTGCTTTGTCTCTGAGAAACACACGAAAATGCTTTGAAACTCATTAGAGAATTAAAGGGAAAATGCTTGCCTCTTTCCAAGACAGAGACAGAGAAACTCCGTTGCAGAGGTAGCACACTTGGCGAAGGAGAACGGCTCTGCCATGTCCCCATTCTGAATGTTTCTTAGTAGCAAAATGGTGACAACACCACCTGTTGCACTTACCCTTCTATGATTTACTGTGATGAACAAATACACTAAGTTTATGCAAAACTGCATTTTCCTGCATGACAAATGGTACTAAAGACCAGATATGCTCATGGTGATGAATGGTAGGAATTCCAGCTCCTTGCACAGATGGTAGTACCTCTTAAGGTGACTCATTTAGAGAACTCTGTTGGTTCTCTAAATGCTCCATCTTTGCGAAGGAAGCATTATTTAATGGTGAAAATGCTTTCAAGAACATGGAATAGCCTCACTGATGACCAGACACTGAATTTATGTACCATAAAGTCTCCTCAAACCTGACTTTCCTTCTAGATTTTCTATCTGCATTGATGGCTAGAAGCAATAGAATCCTCCTTACCTCCTCTTTCTGCATATCCCTCACCTGGAAATTCTTGTCGTCTAACCCTCAGAAAAGTCCTCAGTCTCTAGTTTCTCTCCTGTTTCAGTGTTCAGCCCAGGGTTCAGGATCTCACCATCTCTTACCATGACTAATGCACCAGCTTCCTAATTCCATTCCTGACAGATACTCTCTGTACATCTTTCCCACCAGATTAGGGAGTGTTCTCTAAAGAAGAAGAGCAAATTCTATAGGCCTTTAAATTTCCCAAAGAGCATTGCTCCTAATAGGTGCTCAATAAACGATTCTTGCTGACTGGTTTGCTTGCTTGACTGAGAGGTAATACTTGGCATGGAAAAAGTGCTGGGACTGAGAAACTGAAGACCTGGGTTATGGCCCTACTTGTATGAGTTACCTATGGCTGCATAACAAATCCTAATGACTTAAGATAACAACAATCATTTATTATTTCTCACATTTTCTGTGGATCAGGAATTTGAACAGGGCACAGTGTGGGTACTTATCTTTCCTCTGTGATGTCTGGGGCCTCAGTTGGGAGGACTTGAAAGTTGGGGGTAATGCAACAGCTGGGGACTGGAATCATCTGGAGGTCTCTTCATTCACGTGGGTAGTGGTCAGCTGAGGCCACAGCTGGCTACCAGCCAGAACATCTGTACAACATGGCCTTTCTATGTAGCCTCTCTGCTTGGGTTTGTTTGGGCCACCTTACAGCATGACAATGGCAATTGGGTTCTAAAAGCAAGTGATCCAAGACAATCAGCTGGAAGCAGTGTTACTTTCGTGGCCTAGTCTTGGAAGGCAGATAGCTCAATTCTGCTGCAGTCATGAGCTCACACAGTCTGACAGGCAGAATAATAACCCCCTAAAGATGTCCGTGTCCTCATCCCCAAACCTGTGACTATGTTACCTTACCTGGCAGAAGGGATTTTGCAGATGTGATTAAATTAAGGACCTTGAGATGGGGAGATTATCCTGGATTATCTGGGTGAGCCCAGTGTAATCACAAGTGTCCTTATAAACAAGGAGGCAGAAGGGTCAGAATCAGAGAAGGAAATGTGATGCAGAAGCAGAGGACAGAGTGATGCTGGCCAGGAGCCAAAGAATGCCAAAAGCCTCTAGAAGCTGGAAAAGGCAAGGAAACAAATTCCCCCTGGAGCCTCCAGAAGGAATGCAGCCTCACCAACACCTTGATTTTAGCCTAGTAAGACCCATTTTGGAATTCTGATCTCCAGAACTGTAAGATAATAGATTTGTATTGTTTTAAGCCATTAAGGTGTTTGTGGTACTTTGTTACAACAACAGTAGAAAACGAATATGCCCAGATTCGAGGGGAGGGAATACAGACCCCCATCTCTCAGTGGGAAGAGTGTCAAAGTCACATTCAAGAGCATGTGGGATGGAAGACACTGTTTCAGCCAACTTTAAAAAATATGACCTGCCCGACTCTACCACTAAGTAGGTGTGTAACTGCAGGTTTATCTCACTGGGCCTCAGTCTCCTCATCTGTGGAAGGAGAGAGTTGAGTGTGAGGATCTCAAAGCTTCTGGACCTGGAAGTTCCTGGTCCTATGATTGAAAGGGAGATGTAGGATTCCCATGAGAAGTCGTAATAAATCGTGGCTGATTTCCCAAGTCCTTCCTTGATGCTCATGACCATTCACATACCGCTCTGAATGGAATGGAAATGGAGAGCCTGGACCAGAAAACCTCAATAAAGTATGTGTGAATTCCCTAGAAGATAAGCTTTGAGGCAAGGTTTTTGTTTTTGTTTTAAATTTCAAAATATTTTAAGGAAAGAGGGAATGAAGAAAAGAATGAAAAAAAACAATTGATTGAGGCAGTGACCATTTCTTGTTCATCATAGGAATCCCAGCACTTCGCATACATCTAGTCTAGCATGTAGGTGACCTCCAAAAAATGTTAAGTGAGAACCAAAAGAAAAGGACCCAAGGTCCACTGCTTTGTCTGATAGCTGTTTGGGGTGGCACAACTTTCGGCAGGTTAACAGGTAAGAACCCTTTCACCATTTTACTCTGGAAATTATCGATAGTTCAGTAGTCTGACAGTTGGTCTGCTTTATGCTATCCTTGCCCTAAACACAGCAGCCAGAGTGATCCTGATAAACTGTAAGGTTGATCATGCCGCTTCTCTGCTGAAAACCCTCCAGAGGCTTCCTGACTCACTTGTAATTAAAGGCAAAGCCCCTTCCAGGGCTGGAACTAGGGTGAGGTGAGGGAGGCACCGAGGGCGCACAGTTTAAGGAGACACTCACTCTCGGGGTCCCACCTGCCCTTCCAGGACCTTGAGAGTGAGCACCTCCTTAATGTGTGCACCCTAGGCCCTCCCTCCTCTCCCTCTAGACACTGGCTCTGACTTTGGGTGCAAGACCATCACCATCTAACCTCTCAGCCCTTCACTTCTCTGACCATATCTTCCCCGGCTAGCTCACTACACTCAAGCACACTTGCCTCCTTGGTGTTTCCCGGCACACACCAGACCCACTTCTACCTTGGAGTTTACGCTGCTCTTCCTTTTGACAAAACGTGGTATCCCCAGATATCCATCTGCTGCCTCCCTCATCTCCTTCAGGTCTCTGCTCAAATGTTACCTTTTCTATCAACCGTTCCATGATGACCCGATTAAAATTCAACCTCGTCACCATCTCTCTTTCCCACATTATTTATTTATTTTTTTAACATCTTTATTGGAGTATAATTGCTTTACAATGGTGTGTTAGTTTCTGCTTTATAACAAAGTGACTCAGCTATACATATACATACATCCCCATATCTCCTCCCTCTTGCGTCTCCCTCCCACTCTCCCTATCCCACCCCTCTAGTCCCACATTATTTTTATTCTTAGTACCTGTTGCCATCTAACATGCTATAGCTTGTGTTT
Organism: Balaenoptera physalus; assembly: GCF_965194825.1. Taxonomy (NCBI): domain Eukaryota; kingdom Metazoa; phylum Chordata; class Mammalia; order Artiodactyla; family Balaenopteridae; genus Balaenoptera; species Balaenoptera physalus. The sequence continues at coordinate 46,859,245 of NC_138883.1, forward strand.
ATTTTGTCAGTGGTCTGCATTTCCTACTTGACAATCAGACCCAGGAAAACAAGGATTTTTATTAGTTTTTCAGTGCTATGTGCTAGAATCTAGAACAGGGCCTAGGGAGTTCCCTGGTGGCCTAATGGTTAGGATTCTGGGCTTTCACTGCTGTGGCCTGGTTTCAATCCCTGGCTGGGGAACTGAGATCCTGCAAGCCATGTAGCAAAAAAAAAAAAAAAAAAAAAAGAACAGGGCCTGGCACACATAGATGCTCAATAAAAATTTGTTAAATGAAAGAATATCATGAGACAGTTTGTTACATAAAGTCATGGAGAATAGAGAATTATAGGATTTTAGAACAAACAGGGTCCTTACTAAAGGGATCAGCAAACTATGGTCTATTTTTATATGGTCTATGAGCTAAGAATGGTCTTAGGAACTGAATTGTGTGCCCCACCTCCCAATTCATATGTTGAGGTCCTAACCCTCAGTGTCAGAATGTGACCTTATTTGGAAATAGAGTCATTGCAGATATAATTAGTTAAGATCATACTAGAGTAGGGTGGGCCCCTAACCCAATATGGCTGGTGTCCCAACAGAAAGGAGAAATTGGGACACAGAAACACCAGAAGAACGCCATGTGAACATAAAGGCAGAGATCAGGGTGAAGCTTCGGTAAGCCAAGGAATGCCACATATTGCCAGCGAACCACCAGCAGCTAGGAGAGAGGCATAGAATAGTTCTTCCTTCATAGCCCTCAGGAGGAACCAACCCTGTTGACACCTTGATCTCTGACTTCTTGCTTCCAGAACTGTGAGAGAATAAATTTCTGTTGTTTAAGCCACAGAGTTTGTGATACTTTGTTACAGCAACCCTAACAAACTAATACAAATGGTTTGTACATCTGTAAACAATTGTAGAAGGAGGAGGAGGAAGAGAAGAAAGGGAGGAGAAGCGGGGATGGTGGTCCAGGAGAGGGGGAGGAGGGGGAAGGAGAGGAAAAATAATGACAGAGGCAATATGTGGCCCACAAAGCCTAAAGTATTTGCTGGGTCTGGTCCTTTGCACAAAAATCTTGTTGACACCTAAAGTTTAGAGATCATATAGCCCATATAATCATGAAGAAATGATGGCCTCTAAAAATCAAATCATGTATCCAAGTTCATACATGTAGTATGGGCTCATTTTATCTATACCTAAAACCAGGCTATCTGATTTTAAGTCTATTTTTTAAAAAATCATACTATAATTACTACTGATCTTTTAAAAATCATTTCATCAGTTCCCCCTTGTTTAAGCACCAAAATGTTACTAAGACCATGATTTCATCTATTATTCCAGCCCGGCAACCCGAGTCCTTTACAGAAACATACCATAATTCATAATTTTTTTTAAGCAAAGAACCTACTATGATCCATATTTTTTCATTTTTGCTTTTGGGCCTTGCCCTCCAGCAACTCATTTTCTGTGATACTGGTTCTCAAGCCGTAATTAAAACATAAAGATCAAGAACAGATGTCTGCCTGCTCTCTGGAGCTTCCACAAACTATGTAGTGTAGAGTTTGGCATTATGGATTTTATGCTAAAGAGAAACAAAATAGAAGAATTAACTGTTGAACAAACCCACATACCAATGCTAAAGACATAAGAAAGTATTTAAAAGAAAGTGGACCAAAGCTCGTGGTGGTTCTTTTAATGTACCATTAACTCAGGGACGGCAAAATGAATCTATTTGTTTTCATCGGCTCCGTGACTTGATGGTATAGACCAAAAAAAAAAAAAAAAAAAGCTATGTTCTTGCTGATTCACCTTGAGTGAGATATTTAACCATTTGAGGGGTTGCCGTTTTGCCGTACATTAGCTGCCAAAAATGATAGTTCGTACTGCAAAGGGTTACTGGAAGGGGTGCAGGAGTAGAGGGCAGAGGTGTTCTTTCCCTTCTAAGACTGCTTAATTAGTTGAAGCATAGATGCCACTGATAAGGAACTCTGTGTATCAATTTCTTTTAAGATGCTAGTGAACCTGAACTGTGGAGGAAATGAAAAGGAAGTGAATGGGTTAAAGACAGTTTTCCAGCGAGGACTGAATATCCCAAGTGTGGCTGCTCTATTTCAAACTCTTACACTTTTGCACAGAATGCACAAGTACCATAGGAATTACATGTACCTAAATCTGAACAAATTTTGCTCTTTTTCCAATATCCCCTCTCTAAAGCAGGAACCTCATTCAGAGTTAAAATCTGGTGTTTGTTAGCTGGGCAGTCTTCAGCAGTTTACTTAGCCTCTCTGTGCCTCTCTTCAGATGTTAGAAAAAAAAAGTGGGGGTGGGGGGAGTAGGAAGGGAATAACTATAGTATATCAACCATAAATTGTTTCAAGGATTAAATGAGATAATGAAACTTGAACGTCCCTGACAATGGTCAAGAATCCAAAGTATGTTGATTTTCCTTATAAGTATATGGTTGAAGAAAATATGCAAATATTTACATAATTATAATTATTTACATAATTGTTCATCTAATTATAACTAGCATGCGGGAACCCATCAGCATTTATTTTCATAAATGCCACTAGCCATATGTTTTCACATAGGCGTTAAAATAGTTTCACATACACTCCAGCATTTGATCTACACATTAAGAATCTCAGGAGTCTTAGGTGGGTAGGTGGGGTCCAGCTAACATGGGGCAGAGCAGGGAACTGGGTTCCGGGTCACACTTCTGCTCTCCTGCCAGGCTCCTTTCCCCTGTGTGTGTTGGCTCTAAATGGAGAGACATTTCTGCTAAATTAGAGTTAAGAACATTTTGCTCTTGGGTGTGAAAGCTATGTACCACTGAGTCAAGGTTTGTGTGTGTACAACTTGGAGACATTATCCCAAGAAGAAAGATTTACTGCAGGCACCATAGTCTAGAGGTTTTTTAACCTTTCCTGGGTCCCAAATCCCTTTGAAAATTGGATAAAGTTATCCTCCCTTACACGCACTTTTACACTTACCCCCAAAATTGTATGCATAAATTTTGTGGTTTTCACAGATCCTCTAAAATCCATCTAGAGATCCTTAATGAGGCCACATAGCAGGTTTAAGAATCTCTACAGAGATTAGCATTTAATTTAAATACAACAAAGAAAGCCAGCACTCGCTTTTATATTCCGCTTAAGACCCTTAGTTTTTCAGTCCTCCAGTTTCTATCCACCACCCCCCCCCACCTTTTTTTTTTTCTTCGCCTGGATTCTATCTAAAGCTGGGGAAATAAAACCAGACTATCCAAACTCTTCAGGTTCTAGCTAAAGAACTAGTCAGATGCAGGAGTGGCACAGAACATTTTGGTGCAAACTGAAGACATACTTACCCATTACCTGTACTGACACCCTAATATGTAGGAAGCAAAGGAGGAACAAAAAGATTCAGAATGAAAATCGGACTTCTGAGGCAAAGGCTTCAAAAGCCAGCCTGACATCCCTTTGTACTGGGTAACAGAGTTACCTTGCTATGTTTCATTTTTAACTCCTTCAGGGAAGACTGGGGCCCCCTAGGTTGTTTGGCAATGACCCACTGCTCCACCAAAGATGATCTGAAGCCCCTTCCAGCAACCTCACACCTGCTGCTGGCCTTCTCCATGCCAGGTCCTTGCTCCTCCCCTTCCTAACCTTATTAATCTCGCCTTCCCAGTGTTGCATAAATTTGCAGGTACCGCTGCTGGGTTTGGCAAGTAGAAATAGCAGATCTCTTGAGCCCAGACACCTGGGGAAACAAACTCTTTTCCTTACCTGATGGGAAAACCCTGACTCTGCTGCTTGAACAACCTGTCATAAGACGGAACCGGTAGTGGAGGGGGCAGCTAGCTTAACATTTACTATCCAGATTTAATTTTTTGCGAGTATAATCCGGACTCAGGTACCCTGTGCCCCAACAAATCTAAGGGCGGGGCCGGCGCACGGGGAACTGCAGGCAGGAGGAGCAAAATTGTCTCTGGAACCGCGCTTAGGACCTACCTACCTACCTTCCTCCTTTCCCTTCCCTCCTCCTTCCCCCGTCCCCTCTTTCCTCCCTCTCTCCTTCTGCAGGAATGGCCCAGAGTCTCCAAGACAAGGGAGCCTCTCGCGCGGCTGGATGGAGGTTCCGTGCGGGCGGCTCACCCCGTGGCCCGCGCTTTCGCTGTTTATTCGAGTGTGGGTCAGATTAGCCACCTGGGGCACAAATCCTGCAAAACGAGTCTGAGAGCGGGGCGAGCTCTTGCAGGTAGGAAGGTGTAGCCGCCGAGCTAAAAATAACGCGGGCCGGGCGGTGCGGGGAGCTGGGTGGCCTCCACCCTCGCTGGGCCGACACCCCGGGACGCTTGCTGGGGCGTCCCTGCCGGCGCACCCCGCAGCCTCCCGAGCCTGGGACGCGCGCCGAGCTCCTCAGGGTGGCAGCCCAAGCCGGCGCCTGCTGTGAGTGTGCGAGGGAAGAGGAGCCGGAGCTAGGTGCCGCAGCCGGCCGGAGAGGAGCGGAGAGGCGCCGGGGCTGGCTCGGCACTGCCGGGGTCCGCACCGCCTCCTCCGGCAGCAGGAGGTGAGAGCCGGGCTCCTCGTTGCTCCGCACAGGCGGCTCGGCCCCTTCCCGCAGTTCACCCTCTCAACAGCCTTCTCCGATTTCTCTGACTCCTTGAATTTGAGTTTGTGTCATCTCTGAGCCTGGCCCTGGGGACGCAAGGGCCCGAAAAGGGCGCAACCCCGGTCACATGCACTTCAGACGTATCTCTGGTCTGAGCTGGGACTCGGCTTTGGCGAGGGGTCAAGAGAGGCGCTCCTTCGGAGCCCCATTTTCTCTATTACTTTCCCGTCCCCAGCCCAATCCCCCAAGCCGGGGGCTCCCAGAATCTGGGGACAGACCCTATTTCTTTCTCTGAAGATGTTACCTCTCCTTTGGACTTAGTGCATTTTTAAACTATGAAATAAGCATCTGGGGTCCCTGACTCCCCCCATCCCCACCCCCACCCCCCAGACTGATGCTTTGCAATGCCCAGTCCCAGCCTCTCAGCCAGAGACGCGAAGGAGGGAAGAGCTGTACAAGGTGCAGATGCCTCCAGGAGCTTCTCTTCTGGCCCAGTTGTTCCTGCCCTCCTCAGCTTGAGAAAAATGTAGTGGGCAGCAGCACCTTGCCCTCTACCTTGGGTTGCACTGGTCCCCAGAGACCAGGCCTTGGTTGGTGCAACTGCTTTTCTTTGGGAGGCCCCAGAGTGGATTCCCTGAAGCCATAGGTGGGTTTCATCACTGCTGTGGCCACCAGGACTCCAGATTGTGCTTCTAGCTTTGCCCTGTGCAACCCCTTGGTTACCTGAGGTGCCTAAAAACATTGTCTCTTGCTGGTAGGCTTCAAATGGTAGTCAAAGAAAATAACTGTAAAAAAGTCATTTCAAAAGAATATTTTTCGTAAACTCTTATTGAAATACAACATGAATAGAAAACTGCACAAATCTCATGTATACAACCTGATGAGTTTTCACAAAGTGAACATCAACAAGCATTTTAAAGTGTTTGTTACATCTATGTGTAATCCCTGAGGTGATTACAAATAATATACTTTTATTCTTGAGGAGGACCCCCCCCCAAGGACCTTGATATATTTAAGCTATTTGTAAAAACATCCAAGTTTTATTTATACGATAACAATTTCTTGGATCACATACCCCTTTGGACAAAACTTTCCTTGCAGAAGACTAGATAGAAAGCTGTTAGCATGAAGTGAGGGGAGACGGTTAGATGGTATTGCCCAGGTGACATCTGGTTGGGGAACTACAACAACTCATTTGGTGCAGCCTGATGTCCATATAGGACTCTGCTCCTGCCTCCAAAACTCATCCCACAGTGACACTGCATTTTAGCCAGGTCACACTGTTCATGCACAACAGGGAGAGAAAGAGAAGGATGTGTGCGCTGAGAATGAAGACATTCCAAGGTTTTAACCTTCTTGCTACATTCCATACTAATTTATTTCCAAACAGCATCCCTGCCGTAGAATCAGGTGAGTGCAGCTGACCATCTTTTAGCAAAGGAAGCCTAAAACAGGGAGAAGCCAAATATCCTGCATTGTGTACCAATCCCATCCTCTTTGTCATAACCCTTCTTTGCAAAGGGAGGAATTTCAATATCCATGCCCTGTCTGCCATCCACATGTTAAACATGTTAAGACATAAAAGCAGTCTTTTCATCTGATCTCTCTGGAGTCTTCAATAGAGTTCTCTGTCCATTTTTGGTCTGTTTTGAAGGATTAAAAAAAAATATTCCAGAAAGTAGCAAGAGAACAATGTAAGGCATAAGGAACTGAAGTAGTATTACGTTTTGTTTTATTCATGAGAAAATATTAGAATCCAATATTATTTATCTTGGAGTGAGGTATATCAAGGGTTGACAACAGTCTCAAATATTTGGAGAAGGAAAACTTTGCAATCAGGTTTATATTTCTTCTGCAGAGCAGAGAAAAGGAAATGGGTTTACATTTTAGCAAGAGGTATAGAGAAAAATTGTTAAAAGTGAGAGGTGTTAGGGACCAGAAAAATCAGAGATGGAAAATGCTTTGGATATGTCATCTAGTCTATTATTTCCTTGCTCCCAGTGGTTATGAATGTCTACTTTGACAGGTATTAGTTATCTTGGCAGAAATGTGTTCCTGGGTCAGATCTGTACAGATAAATCATAATGAATGTTAACTCAATGAATGCAGATTCACGTAAACAGCCTTTATTCGGTCAATGCCTGAGATATGTGCAGTACCAATGATTACAAAATCAATGTGAGATACAGCCCTTTCCTTTAAAAAGTTTATCACTAACTGTAAATAAAACTCAATACCAGGGTGGCTTCTCACCTACTTTGCTCATATAATCATCACCTTTGCAAAATAATAATAGCTAATATTTATTGAGCACTTATGTACCTGCCATTTTATTACATTAACTCATTTAATGCTTATAAGAACATTATGAAATAGAAATTGTTATTCTCAGATTATAAATGAGGAGACCAAGACTCTGGAGGTTAAGCCATTTGACCATGATTTTAACTAATAGTATATTGTTTCTTGATCTTGGGGCCTGAGAAAGACCTATGAGGAATCTGGTCCATCCTCATATTTTACAATGAGGAAACAGACCCAGCAGAGGTAAGCAGCCTCTTACTCAAGATCACAGCCTTTTCCCGGGGAAGGTCACATAAGTCTTGCCTTAAGGTGGGCTATGTAATAAGAGCAGGAGGAGATAAGCTAATGGGTCTTGATTTTGTTCTGTCTTCTAAGGACCGGGAAGATATCCTGAAATTCTCTGTAACAGCAAGCTGCAAGGATGAAACTGCAGCTGGTGTCTTGGCCTTGGGAAAACCTCCAGGGCAAGCCGTGTTTAGTCAGAAACTATGGCCATGGGTTTCCAGCCCTCTGCAGGCCCAGCTCTCAGCATGTGGAGCTGAAGACAAACTGAGCTGGTCTGAATTTTGGGGCCACCACCTACTAGCTTCGTGACCTTGAGCAACTTACACAACCTCTCTAAATTTCAGATTCTCATCTGTAGAGCTGAAATTTTATGAGGGTTGTCATGAGGGCTAGACAGCAAATATGAGACAAGTGGTAAATATTAATAAGAGAAAAGCAAATGCCTTCAGAGATCCCTTATAATTCCAATTCCAATTGATCTATCTTACTGCTTCTCAAAAGTCAGCAATGATGCTGGGAATTTCTTCCAAGTACCCCTCCATAGCTTCAACAGACAATCGGCAAAGAACGTTTGAAGACCTGGTGTGGTTTTTAATCGAGGACCTGAAGCAAGGACTACTACACCTATAGGATTAACAATCTTTTCACTTGCAAAAACCTATTAGGTGTGTTTGGAGGTAGTAATGCTATAATTACCGCATTTAACAGTTTATAGAGAACAAGCCAAGCATATTCCTTGCTTGTTTAATAATGTCTAGGTGTCAGCCTTTCAGTGGTATCAGCACTGAAAATATAAGTGAAATGACTTTTAAAACAGTAGTTCTCAAGCTTTAGTGTACTCAGAATCATCAGGGAACCTTGTGAAATATGTAGATTTCTGGATCCAGATCTCAGGCCGCCAGGCCAGGAAATCTGCATTCTTATCAGCACCTGCAGCCTTGTTCTGAAGCTTTTGGTCCCCAGAACATACACTGAGAAAGGCTGTTCTAAGGGCTCACTGTCCAACTACTCTTTCCTGATGCTCTCCAGGGAATGCCCAACAAACGAATGCCCTTTATTCAGCAGTAGCAGCAGAGGAGCAGTAGTTGCTCTTGAATGATGATGGATTTCTCCTCCTAATCTATATGCTTTAAGGGTACAGTTTCATTTGATCCATCCATATTACGTTCTACAAAAACATCAAGATTCCCAAGTAAACTTGAGATGGTGAAAAGACTGGATTGATTGCCCTCACCACCTCTCATCTCTAGGCTGTGATCGATTTAGCTCTCTGACCAACAAGTGATTTGTTCTTTGGCATGAGAGAGAGGAAAAAACAACAACAACAACAAACAAACAAAAAACAAAAAGAGGAGTAAAGGGAGTTGATAATGATGGTTTGCACCCATCTAAAATGTGGGCTAGAAATAGAGCTGTCCCAGGAGAGCAGAAGCTGAGTTCTCTCAATACACATCTAAAGATTCATAATCAGGGTCTCAACCAGGTATGTCAGGTGGCTTAATTAGAAACTCCTGGACTATGAGTTTCACAGACACGTGGATGGCCCAGTGGCCCCTTTAGTATCTGGGCTTCAGCAAAATGAGATAATAGCTATCATCCAAAAACATTTGGGTTTTAAAAAGGAAAAAAAACTATTATCTGGTGCTATAAAATGAAATGAAATAAAGCCCTGCTTTTAAGCACAGCATATCACTGTTGCTTTCGAGTTTAAATATTAAGGAACACATTTCGTTAATGATTAAAACAGTAGTGATTGATTTAGGGGGCTTGGTAAACATTTAATCTGTCCTTATTCCTTACTGAAGGAGCACACTGCCTAGTGCCCTAGGATGGACATTAGGTAATGATTGGAGTTTTAATTTTGTGTTATTATTAATAGTTAATGTAATTTTGATTATGTTGGAAGCTGGAGGTATATTGTCAGTCATCCTTTCAGGGTGGCGGTACTGCCCTGTCCTGCTTAATCAGAGGTTCTTAGAGGAGGTGGGCTCAGCAGTGATTTAAATGAAAGAAGGTTGATGTTTAATATAATAAACTTTCAATTAAACATTTAAATCATTTTCAAATTGAAAAGGGTCATGGAAGTTATCTGGCCTAATTCTTTCATTATGCAGATGAGAAAACTGAGACCCATGAGAATTAAAGGACTTGCCCAAAGCCATTCAGCTTGTCTCCCTTGCTTGATGTATTATTAGGCTGAAAGACTTCACAGGCCTAACTTGGAAAAGATGGCAGGAGACCTTGGCTCTGCTCTCACAGTTGTTTCTCTGATCTCAAGCACTTCCCACCCTTTGTAACCTGTGTTCCACACAGGAAGTAATTCCTGTTTTATAAATATTGGAGGTGTGTGAAGGTAGTTTTTACAGAAGAGCTACCTTGGACCAGTATCTTTTTAAGTAAAGACTTAAATGCCCTGCTTGAGACAGTGAAGTGTAATATCTATCCCAGGGAAAGAAATCCAGCACAGAAAATGCTCCATCCTTTGGTATTCCCCCGGCAACCTGGAGCTCAGGGCGGTGACCCTCAGCCCTGCCCTGCAGCTGAAGTAGCTCAGGACTCGAGAGCAGAGGCTGTGATTTACTTCAGGGCTCTGGGCAAGTCCCTTTAAGGTGGCTGTCCTTCCCCTTCGGTGTTTGTAAAACAGAGAGATGATGCTGATATCTTCCTCACTGCTCCGTCAGAGGCACTGTGTGAAATTAGCTGCTGTTTGGGAAGGTTTATAAAGCCACACATTCCCCCTCCCTGCTAATATGATTACTAGCACTTTCTTGTAGGAAAGGCCCAACTCATCTTCTTTCTTCCTTTAAAAACAGACCAAAGGGTATATTGTCTTGTGTCCTTGTGGCCAAAAAGGTTGTTGCTTCCGTGGTTGTTACCTCCTTAGAATGTCAGTTTGCTGATGTTAAGGGTTCCTAGGAGCACCACAAACCAACATCAAAAATCAACAACAATAACAATAACAAAAATAACTGCCTTGTTGGTTCTTAGAACTTATGAGTTACAAACAGACTTTTCCAATTATAAAAACGTTGCCCCAGCCTGTCTCCAAGCCACCTCTGTCCTCAAAAGGGTGAGGTCTGGAGGGGCAGGGGAAACTAGACTGTTTATTAGGGCTGACTTTCTGAGTGTCACCAAGGCTTTCCACAAGAAGCATTTAAAAAAATGCTTTGGAAGGAAAGTCATCTTTCAATAGTCAAAGAGGTACCTGGTACCTCTTTTAAGCACACAGCTCTGAGCACAGCCTGTTTCTCAACGTTTGGAAATCCTTTAACAGTTTATGGATAGGCCTCCCTTTAAACCAATCCAACAGCTCCTTTCTCCATAACCTGATTTTAGAGGTGTTTCATTATCTCTAATTACTCGGGTAAATGGGGATTACTCAGTGTTTTAATCATCGGTTTGGGCAGTAGCTACTCTAAACTCAGAGAAGCCCAGACTCCCCTGGGTATTTTTGGAAGGTACTGCGACTAGTCGATGCATGCATTCTAGTACCTCTGCACGTGGTCCCCAGGTGAGCCCTGAACGCTTCCCGGAGCTGGAGGCAGCGGCGTCCCAGCCTGGGCAGCAGCTGCTGACTCGGGCGCTGCCCGGGTTTCCGGGACCAGGGCCGGCGAGGCGAGGCCCGGCGGCGGGATGGGAGGATGTGGGCGGGGCTCCCATCCCAGAAAGGGAGGCGAGCGAGGGAGGAGGGAAGAAGGGAGGGGCTGCCGGGGAAGAGGAGGAGGAAGGAAAGAAAGAAAGAGAGAGAGAGAGGGAAAGAGGAGGAAGAAGATGCGGGAGGGCAGAGGAGGAGGAGGGAGGGAGGGAGGAAAGGGGAGCGCAGCTCGGCCCGGAAACTAGGTGAGTTTGGCATCAGAGCCGAGGGACGGGAGCCTGCGACGCTGCTGCAGATCAGGGCTGAGTATCTCGCCTCTCTCCCTGATGGGATTCCCGTCCACGCCGTCTCGAGCCTGCTGCGCCCCAGTCCTCGGCCCTCGCCCAGGTTCGCTGCAGCTGTTCAGAGGTCCCCAAGAGCTGCTGCTTGCGAGCCTGCTACTGCAGGGATCTATGGTGAGCAAGGCTACCTGGCGAGGGGCGGGGGGCGGAAGGCTGAGGTGCATCCTTGGGGGGAGAAGTAGGGGGCTCTGGCTGTGTCGAGGCAAAAGGTGCTCCCTCCCACCCCCCACCCCACCCCCACCCCCCGGTGGTGGTGCTAGAGGTAGGGATGCTTGCGCTGAAAGTCACTTCTATATATGCCAGTGCCTCTACCCGGACCACTTTCTCCGTCCGGTGGCCCCGGGCGATTTCCACGTCTGGTAGGTTCGGGGCAGGAGAAGAGCAGAGACGAGAAGCCTTTAGTTGGAGGTCGTTGGGAAAGACCGTGGGGTCTTGAGCCGAACACGTCGCTCGTGGATTAGCATTTGTGATTTCCCGGCGGGAAGGGCCAGGAGAGAAAGGGGAGAGGTGGCTCTGAGGTCCGGAGAAATTGAGGGAACTGAGGGGCGTCGAGGTGGGGAGAGAACACCTAACCAGGGCTAGTTCCGTGGTGGTGAGCGCGGTTCTCCTGCTTCTGGAGCGTGCGCGCCGCGGGAGGGCTGCGTCTAGGGGAGTGTCACCCGACCCGGCCCCCAGCCGGCGAAAGCCCCTGAAAGCTGGCGAACCGCTGCTGCCCAGCGCGCCTCCTCCACGAGCTATTCTCGTGGACTTGCAGCTGCTCCTGTATCATTTCACGGTGTAGGGTCTGTAGGGACGACGGCCGGGATGCTAGCCGCCCCGGAAACGCAGGTTCCTGCGGTGTCGTGTCCTTTGGAGAGTTGCTGGCCAGATGCACGGCGGACGCGTGGCTCTTACTGGCCCTCCCGGCTCAGAGCCGACGGGAAAGTGTCCCGGGATTCGCGGGTCCCTGCGGACCCCTCCCCGCGGGAGCTGCGCCCGCGGCCTTAGAGGCTTCCCGGGCACCATTTGGTGAATGGTTCGTGAGGATAGCGGTTTGTGAGGATCGCGTTTTGTGGGCTGAAGGCTTTGTGAGACGTTAAAACCCCCAGACATTGACTTGGTAAACTGAGGCCACCTCTGAACAAACTTTGGCGTTGGGCGAAAACTCGGGCAAGGAAGGAAAGGACGAGTTACATCCCCGCCCCTCAAGAAAGAGTTCTGGAGACGAAAGTGCTTTTCGGCTTTTATCTTTTTAATTAAGAAAACTGGGGGAGAAAAATGTGATTAGAGACGAATCCTTCTGAATCCGCAGTTGAAACACAACCCGCTCTTCCCCCGGCCTCTGGGTTTTAGCGCAGCGCGCGCTCCCGCCGCACCCTGGGAGATTCCTAGGGTCAGAGGATTGTCGGCGGACTGCGGGCGCCCGCGCCTTCCGCTGTCCCTTCGCCCGCGGGGACCGACCCTTCTCCGTGTGCTTTGCCCGTTTCTGGAGCTCCTCCCACGGGGCATCTTGAAGGTTCTAGGCGTCTCAATAAAACTCTTTGCTCTTCCCAACCCTTTCGCAGTCAGCCCCAGCGGTGGCGCGGGAGCGGGAAAACCCAAAGCCGCTCGAAAAGCGGCGCGGCTCTCGCCGGGCGTGGACCGTCGCGCAGCGGCGCCCGCGGCCTCCACACCCCGGCTAGCGCGGTGTCGGGCGGCGCCGGGCAGCTGCGGCCGGAGGGAGGGTTAAGCGCTTGGTCCTTTACTCCTCTTCCTCCAAGCCTTCCCGAGAGTGCCCCCAAGAAGAAAACCAAGTTTGTGGGGGAGAGTGAGGTCGGCAACCTGAGCCCTCGAGCTCTGAAGCGACCCAAGGCTGGAACTGGGAACAGCCTCAGGAAAGGGCGGCCGGGTGCCGTGCGCTTTGCAGCGGGAGTCGTGGGACTCGGGACCCCGGGGCAGGCCGCGCTGACTCAGAGTTGCGTGGGTCAGGTTTTTGAAAAGGCCCCCCGTGCTGAGCCACCCACGCGTGCAGCATCTTCGGTTGGGACATCCCAGTAATTCCTTGAGCTGTGGGCTGGTGAAATTCTTGAAGAAATATTTGCTGCGACTCTGCAGCTGGTGCAAAGGAGGAAGGGGGTGGGGGAGGAAGTGGCGGGGGAGGAGTAGTGGTTTAAAAAAGACAAGCTGGGGAGAGAGAGAGAAAGAGAGAGACGCAGACGCAGAGGTCGAGCGCAGGCCGAAAGCTGTTCACGGTTTTCTCGACTCCTGGGAATGCGGTGGGATTTCCTTTCTGCGCCGGGTCGGGAGTTGTAAAACCTCCGCGACATTGAGACCTGAAAAATGTGATGCGCCCTTTCTGAGGAGACGCCTCTTTTCGCGTCTGCCCTGAGCTTTGCGCTTCGGCGTCCGCCCCTCTGCCTTGAACGGCCCACCGACCACTTTCTTCGGGCATTTGCTTTGCTTGGCGAGGGATCGCCGAGGTGCGGAGTTTCTCTCCGTAAACGAACCGGAGGAAAGAGCCTAGCGGCGGCTCCCTCACCACTTTCCCACACCGATTACCGCCTAAACGTCTCCCGCTCCGGCCCCGCGTGACAGGGTCCGCAGCTTTTGGCTGGGAGCTAAAGCGGCTGCCCACTTGCTCTGAACATTCGCAAGCGTTCGCCAGGGGGTGACTAGCTGTCACTGGGAGCAATATTTGGCCTCTCGGAGACCCTGGGGAGGAAGTGGGGTGCGCGCGGCGCGTGTGTCTGTGTGTCCCTCAGCACTTTCCTTTTTAAATGACCCTCAGTGGTGGCTTTCAGCGGCTGAGACTCCGCTGCCCCCAATCCCGGCCCCACTTGAGCTGGGTTCGGGCTGAAAGGCGCAGCCCTTACAGTGCCCCCCAGATCCTCGGCTTCAGGCCGCTGGCGCGAGGGCCCAGCCCGACGCACCGAAGGCTACAGGTAGAGGCGAGGACCACGTCCTCCGCGCGCTGCACCCGGGGACCGGCCGAGGGCTCCGCAGAGCGCCACCCGGACCTCCTCCCGGACCGCTTGAGGTTTGGGGCTGCTGGCGCGGAGGCTGGCCTCTCCAGGAGGGGGCGGGGCCGCGGGCGGGCGGGGATTGGGGGTGGGGAGACGGGGGCGGGTGCGCGGGCCCTTTCACAGCCCGCCTCGGGGAGGGCGGGCTCCTCCGTGCGTGGGGCGGGGCCTCTGCGCTCACGTGACGCCTAGGGGCTGGAAGAAAAACAGAGTCTGTCTGCGCCAGAGTCTCATTATATTCAAATATTCATTTTAGGAGCCATTCCGTAGTGCCATCCAGAGCAACGCACTGCCGCAGCTCCTCTGAGCATTTCCAGCAAGTTTGTTCAAGATTGGCTGTCAAGAATCATGGACTGTTATTATATGCCTTGTTTTCTGTCAGTGAGTAGACACCTCTTCCTTCCCTCCTCCCGGGAATTCACTCTGCCCTCCCCACCCGTGCTCGCCTTGTGTCCCTCCCGTCGGACCTTCCTTCCACACTCTGCTTTCTGGCAGCGCTGTCGCTTTCGTCTAGGCCGGGCAGCCGCTGCGCTCCGAGCCCACCGGTTCTATTTAAAGTGCTCCTCGCTCCCACTCGCTCTCTCTGATCCGTGCGTTGCAAGAAAGGGGAGCGAGAGGGGGCTAAAGAGATGGAAGGTCCTCAGCCGGGGGCGGGGGGCTAAGGGCCCCCCCTCCCCACATAACTGGAAAGCACCCAGTGCCCCTGTGGCGAGTTCCTCGCTGCTTGTCAAAACTCACAGAGGTCGCTCTTGGACTCATCCCCTCCCACACACCCTTCCCCGGGAGTGAGCGAGAGGGCGCGATCAGATGCTTCTTGCTGGGCATTTCAAACTCATCAGCCACAGTAAAATAAACCCTCCAGCCATTCGGTCCGCTCCCAGACCCTGCCTCCCCCGTGTCTTCACCCTGCTCCTGCTTCTCTGCTTTCCCTCCCTCCTGCTCCGAACCAGCTGGAAGTGGTGGAAGTCGGGCTCTGGCTCGGAGGGCGGAGGAAGAAGGGGGGTGGAGGGAGAGGGGGAGAGAGGCTGAAGGTCTGAAGTGGAGAGGAGAGCGATGGCATTTTAATTCTCCCTCCCCCACCCTTCTTTACCTTCTCAATGTTAACTGTTTATCCTTGAAGAAGCCAAGCTGAGATCATGGCTCAGATAGCAGTTGGGACAAAAAAAGATTAACAGGATGGAGGCTATCTGATTTGGGGTTATTTGACTGTAAACAAGTTAGACCAAGTAATTACAGGGCAATTCCTACTTTCAGGCCGTGCATGGCTGCAGCTGGTGGTGAGGGGTGTGTGTGAGGGCGAAGACACAAACTTGATCTTTCTGACCTGTTTTACATCTTGACCCTCTAGCTCTAGCCCTATGTGCGTATGCAGAGACATCTCTATTTCTCTCTAGTTATCGGTGTTTATTTATTCTTTAACCTTCCACCTCCTCCCCCTCCCCAGAGACACCATGATTCCTGGTAACCGAATGCTGATGGTCGTTTTATTATGCCAAGTCCTGCTAGGAGGCGCGAGCCATGCTAGTTTGATACCTGAGACGGGGAAGAAAAAAGTCGCCGAGATTCAGGGCCACGCGGGAGGACGCCGCTCAGGGCAGAGTCATGAGCTCCTTCGGGACTTCGAGGCCACACTTCTGCAGATGTTCGGGCTGCGCCGCCGCCCGCAACCTAGTAAGAGCGCGGTCGTCCCGGATTACATGCGGGATCTTTACCGGCTTCAGTCTGGGGAGGAGGAGGAGGAGCAGATCCACAGCATTGGTCTGGAGTATCCCGAGCGCCCCGCCAGTCGGGCCAACACCGTGAGGAGCTTCCACCACGAAGGTCAGTCCCTGCCCGGAGTCTGGGCTGGGGAGGGCCAGTAGGGCTGCCTGGTGGGACAGTGGAAGCTCTGGGGGTGAGGGCTTCAGGTTACCTCCGAGCCCCAAGTCCAGGAGGCTGGGGAACAGAGCTGCTTACTTTCTGGAGTTTTCAGAGTTGTGGCTGAATTTATTTTTTGGAGACAGAAGGGAGGGGTTGGAGAGAAGGGGAATGACACCACTCAGACGTGGGCTAGCCCCAGCCGTGTGTTTTTGCTATATCAAAGCCTTTTATGCCAGGGTTTCTGCCTTTTTTTTTTTTTTTTCCAAAGCACCTACTGAATTTAATATTACAGCTGTGTGTTTGTCAGGTTTATTCAATAGGGGCCTTGTAATCCGATCTGAATGTTTCCTAGCGGATGTTTCTTTTCCAAAGTAAATCTGAGTTATTAATCCACCAGCATCATTACTGTGTTGGAATTTATTTTCCTCTCTGTAACATGATCAACAAGGCATGCTCTGTGTTTCCAAGATCGCTGGGGAAATGTTTGGTAACATACTCGAAAGTGGAAGAGGCAGAAGGTGGTTGTGTGCATGTTCCCTCCTGCCTCTGCTCTGTTGGCCCCTCTTTTTCTTTACAACCACTTGTAAAGCAAACTGTGTACACAAAGCCAAGAGGGCTTTAAAAGGGAAGTCTGATGGTGGTGGAGTAAGGAGTTAACACATGGAAATTATTAGACGTATAAAGGAGATTGGGAGATTCTGTCTTTGGTGCTTGCTGAATGTTAGCTAGGCTTGCGCTGGTTTGCTAGCTGCGCCATTTATCTGCTCCTTCAGATTAAACGGTATGCTTATTTCCCCCAAATAGGCTTCCACTATATAAGCAGAGTTCATCACTCATCACCCAACTCTTAGCTATTTCTTGATTTTTCAGCCTCTGAAATAGCTCATGTGCTTTTTTTTTTTTCTTCTTCTTTTCCCTTTTTCTTTTCCTCCCTGACTGCGCCTAGAACATCTGGAGAACATCCCAGGGACCAGCGAAAACTCTGCTTTTCGTTTCCTCTTTAACCTCAGCAGCATCCCAGAGAACGAGGTGATCTCGTCCGCAGAGCTTCGACTCTTCCGGGAGCAGGTGGACCAGGGCCCTGACTGGGAGCAGGGCTTTCATCGTATAAACATTTATGAGGTTATGAAGCCCCCGGCAGAAGTGGCGCCCGGGCACCTCATCACACGACTACTGGACACGAGACTGGTCCACCACAATGTGACACGGTGGGAAACTTTTGATGTGAGCCCTGCAGTCCTTCGCTGGACCCGGGAGAAGCAGCCCAATTATGGGCTGGCCATTGAGGTGACCCACCTCCATCAGACACGGACCCGCCAGGGCCAGCATGTCAGGATTAGCCGATCGTTACCTCAAGGGAGTGGGGATTGGGCCCAGCTCCGGCCCCTCCTGGTCACCTTTGGCCATGATGGCCGGGGACATGCCTTGACCCGACGCCGGAGGGCCAAGCGTAGCCCCAAGCATCACCCACAGAGGGCCCGGAAGAAGAATAAGAACTGCCGGCGCCACTCGCTCTACGTGGACTTCAGCGATGTGGGCTGGAATGACTGGATTGTGGCCCCACCAGGCTACCAGGCCTTCTACTGCCACGGGGACTGCCCCTTTCCACTGGCCGACCACCTCAACTCAACCAACCATGCCATTGTGCAGACCCTGGTCAACTCTGTCAATTCCAGTATCCCCAAAGCCTGTTGTGTTCCCACCGAACTGAGCGCCATCTCCATGCTGTACTTGGATGAGTATGACAAGGTGGTACTGAAAAATTATCAGGAGATGGTAGTAGAGGGATGTGGGTGCCGCTGAGATCAGGCCTTCCTTGGGGACACACACACACAAACACACACACACACGTCCCAGCCACTACTCACCCACACACTACACAGACTGCTTCCTTATAGCTGGACTTTTATCTTAAAAAAAAAAAAAAACAAAAAAAAAAGGAAAAAAAAATCTAAACATTCACCTTGACCTTATTTATGACTTTATGTGCAAATGTTTTGACCATATTGATCATATATTTTGACAAAATATATTTATAACTACGTATTAAAAGAAAAAAATAAAATGAGTCATTATTTTAAAGGTAAACTATGTTCTTTTTCTCTTAAATCCTTTCTCTCCCTTCGCCCCATCTCTTTTGGATGAGATTTTCTTCTGTTAAGGTGGGGCTGGGGGCACTGTGGAAGTCAGAGTGTGGTAACTGGAGGTGGTTAAGTTGGAAAGACAGGAAGTAAACTGATGGTGGAGGATGGTAATTGCCAGGATGAATTGTTTTCCATTTCTATTTAATGTTAACAAGGACAAGGACGCGGCATCCTCTCCCATCTGGATGACACATGCCTTGGAGAAACAGTGGGATGAAAGGAGTAGGCCAGATTAAAGACTCAGTTTTGGGCTCTTTGTACATCCTATGTTTTTGCTCACCTGTTAGAGGTGTGTCCCAGCAAAGTGTGATGGGTAAGAGTCTCAACTCTAGGGAAATGCTTCCCATCTCTGCTTTTATGATACCCAGGGTATCTCCAGTTATTACAGGCACCAATGTTGTATTTTCAAACCAAAACTAATTTGCACACTCACATATTAACCTGTGTGTGTGTGTGTTTTAAACAGGAGTTTTTTGAGGGTTTTTTTTTTTTTGAGACGTGGGTTTTATCCAATAAAATAAATATCTGCCTTACTTTCAAAAAGTTTGGTGACCACTATTTTGATATACCACATGGTAGAAATTCTCCAGTGTTTCTGTACTTTTCCCCCCTTGTCTCCTGTTCCCCAGATGAAGGCTTTCATTGAATTCAAAATTCCAAGAGATTGAGCTGGGTTGGGGGGTGGGAATGGGGTCAGATACTGAAGGGTCAGAATTTCCAAGTGGGCACTGTGAAAGCATCCCACTGTATAGAGTCTCTCGAGTCAAATACCAACTCTCCTTGCATCTCTGTGGATGCAAGGTGGATGCGATGTTCTGAGTGGATGCGATGTTCTGAGCCAGGGTTTCTCCAAGGACAAAGCTCAGTTTTTGACCAAACTAAAAATGGAAAATGCTAACGTGCTTGAGCAGTCTCCCTCAGTTCAGGGCTGCCAGTGAAGCAGAGAAATGGATTTCTGGAAGGACACGGATATAGGGCCTCAGAGGACCAGAGGAGAGACCTTTGCTTTTTTTTTGCCACCAGCAAGTAAATGACACCCTGGAAGTTTAGCTTGCGTGGGCTCATTTCTTGTGTGTGCTTTTCTTCTGCGTGGGCTTGGATGGGTTTGGGGCAAAAGCAGTGTCTTCGTGTAGTCTGTGGGATGAGCTCTTAGGAGTGCATTCTTTTCATGAGGATGTATGGGTGAGTGGCAGTGGTGGTGGCCATTGTGGTGCTGAGTGTGCCCCCCCCATTCATGTACACACACTTCCATGTGCTCTTGGAGGTGGGGTGGGTGAAGCAGGACTCATTTTTGTTTTTAATTGCTGAAGTCCTACAATCCTCTGAAAGGAGCAGCTTAGTGGAAACCAATAAAAATAGAAGTGGAGCAGTTGCCAAAGCCCCAGCTCCCTGGAGAGCACAGGTGGAGAGAGGAGATCAGAGCCCCAGGCAAAGGCAGCAAGACTCCACAGTTCCTCCAAAACTCCCTGCAAAGAGGGTTACTTCCCCCCTCCCCTAGCCCCCCAGGTCGCTGCCCCTTTGATTAATGGTAAGGAGGTCGAATAAATCATTTAGGGGAAGCCCATTAAGGGTTCCCCTCAGGCAGCCTCGTTTTGTTTTGCCCGATTTCCAGCAACTTTCTGAAATGTCCCTGTCATTGAAGAGGAACCCGCAGATCTCTAGCACTTGGACAAATCATCTGAGGGCAAATCCTGAGCCCAGTGGCTGCCTGGCTCAGGTCACTTTCTAGCAACCACCCTCCCCCGAACCTCCCCCACCTCCTTCTACTGGCTTATTTTCAGGAATGGATAATGTTGTTTATTTGTTCAGCCAAATATTTGGTCTGGGGAATTTACCGTGAAATTCTGTGAATTGCATATACCTAGTTAACAAAATAGTCCTAATACCACAAATGTTAGCATGAAAAACAACGAGCTATGGCCAGATTTAACTCTCTGAATTCTGTTTGAAGGCATAGTCCTGAGGTTCGGGAAGATAAGGAACTGAATGTATGTGATGATCTAATTTAGGTTTCAGTATTTTAGATTTTGGACTAATGCTCGACTAAGTACCTTATGCAAGTTGTAGGGTGATTCTTGTCGTTGCTTTTGGATCAAGTCTGCCCCCATCCCAGTGTGGTTTGTTTTTTTTTTTTTTGCCCAGAGTAATGTTCCCATTACTTAAAGAAAGATGGGGAGGGAGAATCACTCTTGAGGAATTCAACAAAGTCGTAACCACATCAGAGGAGCTGCTCAGTCAATCCCTGCCCAACCCTTAAACTGGAACCGGCTTCCTAGGAGCTTAAGAAAAAAAAGCTACGGGGCGGGGGGGGGCGGTTTGTGGCCCCGGAACGCATCACACATTCCCCGACTTTCGTTGCATAATTCACTCTGAACCTGCCAGGTGACCTGCTGACTTTGTTTTCTGTCTTGACCGTGCTTCATTCCACCACCCCCTTGCCGCCGGGCAGCGCCACACTGAGAGGGCTCAGGGCAGCAGCGGAGCTGGCAGCCCCCGACGATCACCCGGCCTTGGCCGGACGTCAAGGTTCGCGGACAGGCTCCGCCCCCGCCTGCTCCCGGAGCTCTCGGCCCGGCTGCCGCGGGGGCGCCAGGGGGCGTCCTCCCTGTCGGGGACCAGGAGGTGCACCTGGAGGCTGCGCGGAGCTGCACCGAGGGCTCCCCCGCCAGATCGCCGGATCGCAGGGGGACCCGGTGCTCAGGGGAAGCCGGATCCGAGTATCGCACGCGTGTCCTAAGGCAGGTCCGCACGGTTCCTGTGGAACGGTGTCAAGCGGCCGCACAGGGCCGTGGAGTCCGGGGAGAAAGCTCACCTGGGTGGACGCGTGTAAGAGGGGTCGAGATCTTGAGGGGTTTTCCTTGGGGGTGGAGAGCAGGAATTGGGGAGCTCACCGTGGGCTCGCATCTTGGAGGGACGGAACGGGGTGTGGGCGGGACGGGAGCAGAGCTGAGGGCGGACGGACGTGCAGACAGGGCTCACCAGCTGCCCTCTGAGCCTCCTTAGGACACAGAGCCCAGCGGGGCTCCGGCTGAACTGCCACCCTGCCTGCCCCAACTGTTGGGGGAGGGAGGGGAATAGAGGAGGCCTAGGGGGTGCATGAGTGGAGTTGGCTGATTTCTTTCAGAAGTGAGACGCCAAGCCCGTAATACCTGACAGCACCTCAGCTGACCTCCTCTGGGGCTCTGGACCAGGGGAGTCGCAGTGCTTCTACTGTCACCCGCCACTCAAAGGCCGGAGCTCAGCATGGTGTTACTGTTACAAGGGGAATCTAGGAGAATAAAGCTTCAGGCCCATGTCTCCAAACTGTTTGTCCTTAATGACACCTTTGCTTCAACACAGAGCAAATTGTATAACATCTACACACTCTCTTTTTAAAATGAAAAGAATAATGCAAAAACAACCCTGGTGACCTTACATTACCTGAGAATCAGAAGGTTGTTAGCATTACCTAGAGAAATTTAGGATAATTGGTGGACTGTCAAATTAGAAATGATGCAGAATTACTGGGGTGAACCATTTGAGACAGACCAGCACAATTTTGAAAACTTAACTGGAAGTAGGTTGAGTGGTTAGCAATGGGGCCTGGGTGGTATTGCAAGGGTCCCATTTCCCTACGCTTTCAGCACTTAGTGGCAGAATAAATAAACGGGTCAAAACTGCAGTGGTCACTCATGAAGAAAAGTGGCTTGTTTTTAGGAAAAATTTTTGATTGCTCTAATATTTTTAAAAAACCACAGGAAATTTTGAAGGATAAAAAATTCAAGGTGTGTAACATTTAGTCAATCCTAGAAAAAAGAATTAGAATATTTTATCACTGAGGAAGTCATTAGAAATTACCATTCATAAGTCACCTTACTTAAGGAATTAACTGAAGCAAGTTCCAATTGTTTCTGCCTTTTCTTTCTTTTCAAAATATTCTCTAAAAACCCTGAATATAAATGCTGTTACGTAGTTCAAAACAAACTTCGGAGAATATAATACTGTAGGGTTCATTACTATAGAAATGCTTATTTCAAAAACGTAAAATTTCAGGAAAAGACAAGATGGAACAATCATCTGATGAGTTACGTTGCTAATGAGAATCTCTTAAGTCCAGCTTTCCATAGGTTTCAACACATTCCTGAAGAAAAGATCTCACTGATCTCTCGACTTTTTATAACTTGATTTCTAACAAGTATTTAAAAACAAGGCCCCCCAGCCTAAATCCTTGAACCCTCAAGCCAAGGTGCAAGTAGATTCTAGTTTACGTAGTTTCATTGTCATTACTTCAGCAATAGTTTTAGTTTTAGTAACTGAACTAGCCAGCAGATGATTTTCTAAAGGATCCAAAGCACACTGACTGAGATTAAAACATTGGACTCTATCATTTACTCCTGAAATTGTTTCTCTGTCCCTCTGGTGTCAGCAACTGACTGAATCCTGTGCAGAGTTCTCCACGATTTAGTTGAGATAATGTACAACTATGTTCATTTCAAGCCTCATGCTAATTTTTTAATCCTTGTCATTTTGTTTTCAAAGCAGTTTGTTATTGAGGTAGGACCCAGGGGAAGAGCCCAAAGACATGCACATTATGAGAGAGAGAGAGAGAGAGAGAGAGAAGGAAAGAATTTCTAATTGAATTCAATTTACTTTAGTCTTCTATAGATTATTGCGAAAAACAATGAAGTGCTCTTTTTCGAGGATAACAACAGGTATGGTTAAGGCTATACCCATTGTCCCTTGAATTCACCTAGGATTACAAAGTAGAAGAAGGTGTATCTTTTGAGAACTGACTTATCAACCTTCTTTAATTGGTCAGTGAGAGCTATCTGACCCAGGCTTAACTTCACCTCCAGAAAGTTCAGACTCAAGTATTTAATGTGCAATTGTAATATCTCATTCCAGTTGCTTAGATGCAGCTATCTCTTTCCTCCTCTATTGTTTCTAGTTTTTATTAAAATGAAGTTTAAAATTTTTTTATGAGATAGCAAATTTCCTTATAACCTCATCATCTTAAAACTATTCATGTTTTTCCATGTTCTTTTTCATTCTTTGCTCATATACTTACAAATTTTCATAAAGCTTTTATTTTGTATTCCATTTTTCTTAATTTCAGATAAATATTATAACCTTAACATTTAATGTCTCAAATGTACGGTCTACGTATATGCTAATGCGGATCACCTTTGTGAAAGCAGGCTGGGTATAAAACTTAGTCATCCTTGGGTAATTTTACGCAGCCTAGTTATAATAGCAGAGCTATGGGCATCACTTCCAAATTTCATTAAGGTTCTTACCGACTTCTTAAGGCTCAACTTAAATGTTGTGCTAAAGTACTAAACAGAATGCTCCTTGTATGTTTTAAGTATCCTGAAAAGTGGGTTACCTGACATCTGTGGCTCAGAAAATTTTATACTGCAGGACATGTATCCACCTGATTTAGTCATCTTGAGCATATGTTCTTTCAAGACCCAGAGAAGAAGAGACATACTAAAGGTCTCTGAAACCACTGGTTGAACAATTTCCTACTGGACTCAATGTGTGTCCCTCATTTTCTTGCCCTGACTTCTCGCACCAGCTTTCTTGGGGACTGAAGGTGATGGGAAAGGGAAGAAGAATTATGTAAACAGAGTAAATCTCAAATTGAAACCTATTCAATTGGGTTACTAGGCTTGGAACCGACCTTGACACTTGCAGCCTTCAGATTCCAGTTGGTTGGGGTCAAACACAAATGTCCAGTTGCTGAGTGATTTCCACATGCTTCTTTTATGTACCTTAACTAGGACAGACAAAAGATGTTTTCCCCGTGGGACTCACTCTTTATGAGGCCTGACCCTCAACAGAGCAAACCAATCTCAGGTGATTTGGGGGTTTTAGGGCACTAAGAACTTTCAGAGCATGGAGAGGTAATTTGTTCAATGGTACCTTAAAAGAGTTAATTTACCTCCAAAAGGTGAGTTTCTTTACTATCCTGGGTCCTTCACTTCCTCTGAGATCAGACTCATTATTTGCATAGCAAAGCATTCCCTTCAGCTGGAAAGGAGGGGGTGGGCACCCCTAACAGGGAGAACCACTTTTCCCACTGTCTTTCAAAACTCAGGAGTGCGATAAGTGGGTTTGATCAACCTTTCCCCTCCCCTAAACTCCAAAACTTCAGGCTATTTTGTTCGTTATCTATCTTGAGATTGACCAGCTTTTCCGGATTGAAGGGATGCAGGATTTAGCATATAGCTGCTGAGAGGACAGATCTGCTAACATTGTTTGAGTCAGTTTAGTGTGGACTTTTCAGGTGAAAACTCCAGGAAGACAAACTCCACCAACATCCCTCCTCCTCTTCTTTACAGACATTGCATTTTATTTTTAATAAACCCCCCCCCCCAATACTCAGGGAGGAAATTTTTAATATATTGAAGACACTCTGCATGGGAATTATACAAATTTATCTTGATATGTTTGTCGCTTGGCAATCCTGCTTGTTCTACCCAAACTAAACTATGCATTAAAATCATCTCTGAGGGCCTACACTATGTGTAGGTTATTGTTTATTTAATTGTCACTTAGCAATTCTCCAGAACTAGCTCATAATTTATTTTAACCAAATATGCCCCACCTTAGAGACCCATCACCATAAAGGACTTTTTAAGCATTCTTGAAGATTGAACACTCTGAGGTTCTAGTTCGTGTGAGATCTACTGTGCTTCTTTTAATGTGTCTATTATTTCCAAACTGGGAGATTAGTCACAGAGACCTGAGGGAAGAAACCAGACCTTTAATAAGCTCTGTCAATAAAAGGGGCCATTACAAAAATTTGAAGGATTTGCTGCTAGAAGCCAAACTATGATTTTGAGTTGAAACTGTTAAATTTTGAGCATTTGTGGGAGAAACTAAATCTAGCCATATCTCCCTAAGATCAATGATGTTGTGTGACAAGTCATGGGGACTAAGAAGAGAAAACTTAGGGAATTGTTGGAGGAAGAAAATGACAAACAGGACCAAATGATCTGTGGTCTCTTTTGCAGTGTTCCATCCATTGACAATGTATCTAGGCTTCTCTGAGAGAAGCGTGACTCTGGGGAGGGGAGTGTGGCAGGGTAGGGGAGAGTCAGGAAGGCACTTCTGTTTTCCCCAGAATAGTTCACAATGAAACTGTATTTAGGTTGTGTGCACATGGTTAAAAATAAATACCCAGAATTTTAAACAGAAAAGTGTTCACTAAGATAAGCATGAATTTATAAAGAATTGATTGCATCCCTGTGTTTTAATGCCACACTAACTAAAATCTCCTTAAATATTATATGGCACTTAAAAGATATTCAGATGGATCAATGAATGGGGGAGAATACTTCCCCCAATTTTAAGGTAATATAGTTGACTGGCCTTAGAAGATATAAAAATGTTATGACAGTTATAAGAAGCCTTTGTAATTAGGTTATCAGTGGAAAAAGAGGTCAGTGGAATAAGCATGTAACTCAGAAATATTTAACGTATTGTTAGAGCTTAACATCTGAGAAACTAGAAGCAATATAGGAGTAGGTACAGGAATTACTAAGAAATGCTACGTGGTTAAATGTATATCACATGAAAGTGATATGATATAGATGTATACACCAAACTTCACATCCAACTTCAGAAATGTCTAAGCATATTAAAGAGTTAACCATAACTTATTTTTAAGTATAAGAAAATTGAAGTGCTTGTTATCCAATCTATTGAAAAACACACACTCAGACTAAAGAAATTGAGGATATTAAAGGTAAAGAAACTGAGTTTGTTAAGCAGCAATTTAAAAATTTAGAACAAAATGTAATCAAATAAATATCAAAGGCAAAAAATACAGTATGGAATAGGACAAGTACTTAATAAGTATTTACTATAAAATATGTAAATTATGGCTATAATCCAACGTTCATATGAAGATTTATAGTAAAGTAACTGAAAAGATGCTTTAGACAAGAAATGGCAGACTTTTCCCATAAAGGGCCAGATAGTAAGTATTTTAGTCTCTGTGGACCACAGTCTCTGGCACAACTGCTCAGCTCTGCCAGGGTTACACAAACACAGCCCTGGAGAATAGTGAACAAAAGCACGTGGGATGTGTCCCAATAAAACTTTATTTATGGGCACAGCAATTTGAATTTCATGATTTTCACACGTTGTGAAATATTCTTTTGATTTTTAAAGACTATTTTTAAAATGCGTCAGCTATTCTTAGTTCAGGGACTGTACAGAAGCAGGCGGCCTGCTGCCTGCTGGATTTGGCCTAAAATCAGATTATCAACCCCTGCTTTTGGCCACTGCATTGGCCAAAGCATTTTCCTTGAAACAATAGTCTCAAGAGCTCCTTTATGAGAAAAGAATGTCGTGACCAAATGTATTTGGGAAGCTCTGGGAACTGTATTACCTTCTTGGAAATTTACAAAGAACATTCACATTTCAAAGGCTTTGACAAGTCCCGCAGGGAGAAACCTGCTCAACTTCGGTCAGCCCAGGGATGCGGCAATTTATTTGACCGAAGTACGCCCTTTTGTCCCAGATCTTCAACCCTATGTGGTCTTTTGCGTGATTTGGCCCCTGCCTGTCTCTCTGAGGGCACTTCAGGCCTCTTTTTTCCTTGACGACTAGACTCCAGCCCCACAGGCCTCCTGTCTGTTGTTTAACCACCACAAGTGTTCATTCCTGCCTCAGGGGTTCTGCTGTCTGCTGTCCCCTCTAAGAAGTTCTGCTGCCAGACAAAGCTCCCCAAGGCTGGCCTTCTTCTTGTTCAGTTCTCGGCTCTATGTCTCCTTCTCAGTAAGGCCTCCTCTGATGAGCTACTATGAAAAGTCTCCCTGCTTCCTGCATCCTTGATCATGGGATTCAGTCTATGTTCTTCATTGGATGTTATATGAAGTTCTCTGTCTCTGTGTATATGTCCCATCTCCTCACAGTAATGAAAGCAATATGATTTTAAAGTAACATTCATTTAAATTCTTTTGTAAGTTTTGGGCAAGTTCTTTTCTCATTTTATAAGTCATGGAATATGGTGAATATTTGGCCAGCACACTGATGAATAATTGGGATTTGACTGGGTCTGTTATATGTAAAACATCACCACCCTTCTCATCAATAAATAGAATTGTCCAGTTCATATATGTCATTATGCCACTTCTTTATGGTATGCAGAATAGGCAGATATAGTCTCTAAAATATAGTGGTTTATGATCCAGGAATAATTTTTTTTTTAACCAAAGAATAGAGAGACATAGTGGCTAGAAATGTATATTTGAATTATTCACACAATTTTCATCTTGGCTTAAAAAATTAAAGCATGATATAAAAATATGTTTTAAATGTTATCAGTTGAAATTTGTTCATCATTTTAAGGTAGCTAGTTAATCCTTTGTGTGCTTTCAAGAAGATTATTTCAGCATGGAAGGCAGAAAATAAATATGGTTAAAGTTGCAAAATTAAAATAAATTACATACAACATTTGTAATATCATTGCCTCACCTACATGGCGTAATGTATAGAAACTTTTTTTATTCAGTAGATTACCTATAATTGTAAATATAACATGAGAATCAATTACTAACTGATACGTACTTTTGTAGCTTATCAGCCTATGTTCTCGGCGCTGTATAGAACACAGGTTTAACACAATTCTTAGTACTGAGCAGCGTTTCCAGTTTTTAATAAATATTATTAGGCATCGAGGTGGCATCATGCTATTTAGTTTAGAATAATTGGGGTTTTTTTAATATTTGAGAATAATCCTTCCTTGTGATTAAAGGAGATGCTTAGAATATCCTTAATATTACACTGTAATTTTCTTGTAACAGGTGCTTATCTCAGCAGATGCTTAACTCAGCAGTTTATTTATAAGTGTTTCACTAGGCTAAACACGTTCAGTAGCAGACCTACAAAATAAGGAAACGTACTCAGGTATTGCAGACCACAAATAAACATTTTAGTGCTGACTTTTAATTTTGTTTACATTTGATCTGAATAACTTGATAGCTCTTTATACTTCTTTCTCATGTGTGCCAATAGTCTCTTCTTTAAATTGCATTTTCAATAGAAAACTCTACCTAGTTTGTTAATCTAGGGAAATACGAAGACATTACAAAGAATTTGTGGTCCATTTATAAAGTGATTGATCTGGAAAGAGGCAAAGAATACTTTATTTAGAAACTTATTTTATTACATTATTTCAGATGGAATAGAACATCAATCTACAATATTCATAGTTTTCAAAATGAAAGCTCTCTTTCATTTTGAGCAGTATCCCTGGAATGCCTCCAAATGGGGAATTAGGCCGGGTTACCAGGAAGGCCTGTGAAGACAGTGTGGGTGTTTTAGGGGTGAAATCAGAACAGCCTGAGGAAGGAAAAGATCAAACCAAGAAAAACTGAAATGGGATTTGACCACAAAGTGTGGAACAAACATCCTGAAGAATTAAGAGGTGACTGACAAGATGCCTAAATAAAATAATAAATGCATTTTGAAAAAAAGAATTAATCAGCCTGACAATTTAACTTTAATACGTGGAAGCCCTCAAGGTTATCACACATTTTCTTCAATATAAGCTTTCATAGAGCCAGCGAAATTTGAACTAGACCTTGAAGGTTGATAATTGTGTCCTTTCAGGAGTTCCTGACCTGTTGTGTCCCACGTGGACTTTGAGGCAGTTTTCCATCAGTGTCCTCGACTTGCATTGCTTTTCTATACAGATTTTGTCTCCAGGTTCCTTAAGGGACCAAAATACTACTGAATTGTTAGGGCAGTCATCTGTGACTGTGCCACAGAGGATAAAATCACCGATTTTGTAAACTGATACTTTGACCTTGCCCCTGAGCGGACAGTGCTATAACCAGCTTAGCTAACTAGTCACAGACCTAAATAGATGAGCTTGGTTGACTGAGGGGAAGCAATAAATTATGTTTGTATTGACCTTAGTAAACCTTTTAATTCTTTCCCGCATGATATAGTTCTCAACAAATTGGGAAAATATGGCCTGGAGTCTAGGTAAGTGCATAACTACAGATCAATGGCCAGGGCCCACAGCATCAGTTTTAGGCCTGTGTCCTCAAACAGTTTCACCATTGGGAATGGTGGGCGCTTAAACTCCAGGCCAGTCGCTCCCCTGGGCCCCAAGAGGATTTTGACCTTGTGTTGACTACAATGGTGGGAGGGAGGGGACGTGGTCCCTACCGCATGTGGGAGAAAACACTGCTCCAGGTATGGGGCGGGTCAGGGCTGACAGTGAGGAGGCCTGAAGGTTACTGCTGCATTTCTTCTAGCCGCTGATCTCTCGGAACAGAGAAAAGGGCCCGATTTGGCCCCTTGCACCGTTCATTTGGCCGCTGGTTGCTGTCGACTTGAGAGGGAATCTTCCTGAAGGGTCCTGGGATTTTTGTTTCTGCCTGTTCACTAATAAGTTGCTTCACTCTCTCTCTCTCTTAACAACAAAGGAGAATACACAAAAACTTACATGGCTTCCAAGTTGGAAAGTCTGTACGATTTGTAGAAAATTCACTCCCTCATTCACTCAATACGTAATTGTTGAGTAATTCCCACCATGTGTCACCCCTGGACTTGGCAGTGGGCCTACCGGATAAGGTTCAGCCTTTGCTCTGGAGGAACTTCCAGCCTCTTTGGCGACACTGACATGTATATATGTAATTACTGTATTAGTTTGCTAGGGCTGCCATAACAAATTACCACAGACTGCATGGCTTAAATGACACAAATTTATTTTCTCACAGTACTGGAATCTAGAAGTCCAAGATCAAGGTGTTGGCAGATTTCGTCTCCAAGGCCTCTCTCCTTCGTTTGTAGGTGGACACCTTCTCCCCGTGTCTGTACATGGTCTTTCCTCTGTGTGCACGTGCATCCCTGTGTCTCTGTGTCCACATTTCCTCCTTTCATAGGGACACCAGTCAGACTGGATTAGGGTCCACCATAATGGTCTCATTTAAACTCAGTCAGGGCCTATCTCCAAATACAGTCACACTCTGAGGTAATGGGGGTTAGGGCTTCAACATAGGAATTTGGGGGGACACAGATCAGCCCATAACAATGAAACAATGGTGAGATAAGCATTAATAGAGGTAAGGAGAATCTTATGTGAGCTCAGATGATGTCTTGGGACCAGGACGAACATCAATTCTCAATATTATTGTACTAGAGTATAAAGCAGGTGTCACTGTGGCAATTTATAGGTGGAATTAGGTCTATGGTCATGATCATTTGACCAGTATTGTGTTTAAAAAGTTCTAAATCTGAATGTCTTTAAGGTGGGACAAACATTGCCTCTTCTCCACTTTTACAATACCTGTTTTGTCTTTAGAGGTATTCAAGCTTGCAATCCCTGGCTAAATTCATAAGGAAGAAGGGAAACATTCTCTTAACCATTCCATAATTTTCCAAGACCTCCAGCCCACAGTCAGTAAACTACATTATTTTAATCCTAACAATTATTATTTTATCCATTCCTCTTTTTCTCCCCCTCTTCATTTAGTTCTTCCCCCAGAACTTATTTCTTAAAAAGTCTTTCCTGTTATCTCAAAACTGTGTATTCTCCATTCTCTGCTAATTTAAAATTACACGTGCTTGTGAATTGACGATAACCAAGACCTACTTCATGTGATCCTTTAACATTCAGTTACACTGCCAACTGGCAACATTTCTTGATACCCTGGTTGCAATAGCAGGGAGATAGAAATGAATCAGCCAATTGGATTCTACTATCAGGTGGTAGGTTACTACTGTTTATGGTATGAATGACGTTGGCGAGTTTCACTGTAAAGGAAGGGTAAGTAGGCAAGATATGTCCAGATGCCTTGAATACTTCATCATCTTGGTATTGCCTATTTTTCTGTAATGGTTTAGGAGTAACATTTTTTAAGCCAAAGCAATGAAAATAAAAATATTTTCTGTACAATGTAAAAAAGGCGAAGAGTTTCAGTAGTAATCAAAGAAATGCAAATAAAACAAATGAGTTATTCACAAATGGACTTCTCAGTCTGGTAAAGATGTACAGGTTGGTGATATTCTGCATTTGCAAGAATGTGGAAAAATGGGCACTTACTTATACATTATAAATGGGGTGTATGTTGGTACAATTTCTGGATGCAGCTTGATCCTGGATTATCAAAATTTAAAATTTCACTTCTAGGAATTTCTCAAGTGCACCAAAATATATATATATATAAATCATCATAGCATTGGAAATAATTGGAGAATAATGGGAGACCTAAACATCCATCAGTAAAGGATGGATCAAAATCATTACCGTGCATACATGTAATGGAACTCTATGTTGCTGTTAAAAAGAATGGGTCATAGCTATACCCACTGTCATGGAAAGATATTGCAAAGCATACTCTTTTATAATTTAATAAAAGCAGTTTTGAAAACAACTATGTAGGACAATTCCATCAATATTGTGTGTGTTTTTGTGTATGTGTACATGGAGAGACGCTATGACAATGTTCATATGCATAGTATAAGGACAACCTCTGGGAAGTAAGACGTGGGGTGATTTTTACTGATGTTTTAATGATTCAGGGGAGTTTTTCTTTAGTCTTTTGTAAAGAAACATTTACTTTGTATCATTTTTATAATTTGAAAAAAGTAAATTTAAAAAATCTGGACAAAATTATGCTTCCCAAGGAAAAGGTGTTTACAAAAAGGGTTCCATTTCACTACCTGACTCTAAACTGTTGGCTTGCTTAAATACCTTAGTGTTATTTATAGCCATAATTCATGTTATGGAGAATATTATTAAAAGGGTTTACAGTGTATATTGAACTTCTTTTAGTAAGTATGAGGTATTCCAATAGTGGCCAATTAAATTAGGAGTATGCACATATTCATTAGGGGCTGAATTGTTTCTCCACACACCCCCCAAGTGCTCCCCCTCCTCCTCCCCACCCCCCATCCCGCCCCATTCATATGTTGAAGTCCTAACCCCCAATACCTGAGAATACGACTATATTTGGAGATAGGGTCTTTAGAGAAGCAATTAAACTAAAATAAGGTCATTAGGATAAGCTGATCCAATATGAATGATGTCCTTATAAGAACAGGAAATTTGGACAGGTACAGAGGAAAGGCCATGTGACGACACAGGGAGAGGCCTCAGAAGTAACCAACCCTGCTGATGCCTTGATCTGACTTCTAGTCTCTAGAATTGCTAGAAAATTAATCTCTGCTGTTTAAGCCACCCAGTCAGGGGTACTTTTTAATGACAGCCCTAGAAAACTAATACAGTAAGTAAACCTACCTCATCTGTAATCCCTATTGAAAGTCTTGTTCTGTTCTGCAGTATTTTGAAGTCATTTAAACATTTTACATGCATGGTCTTAAATTTTATTAAGCTGCCCAAATTAGTAAAAAAAAAAACCCAAAAAACAAAGTAGGTACCAACTTTAAAATCATTTAAGGTAGAAACCTAAATATAACACCAAAGAAATGGAATTATACCAGCCCAAGTTGGGCTGGATTTGGCAAAGACCTTTTTATACACAGGTGTGGAGTCGTTCTGCAATTTCAATTACATAAAAGTATTTGGACTAGAAATACGATTTGAATCAGGGCTATATCTTGTACAACTGAAGAACCTGCTGTTTTGTTCCATTTATTGTTTTTGTGTATATGGCTTTTCATAGACTTTTCACAGGGGGAAGAAAAACTCCCAATTCAGAGAGTTTTAACAAATGGGAAGACGATGAACTATTTCATTTAAAATATTCTTAAATTAGTGGATCTTTAAAACTTGCAGTGACAAATGAAGTCCATATAGTAATTTTTATTTAGCAGTATGTAAAGATTTTATTTTTTATTTTTAAAAGTTATTTATTTATTATTTATTTTTGGCTGTGTTGGGTCTTCATTGCTGCGTGCCGGCATTCTCTAGTTGCGGCGAGCGGGGGCTACTCTTCATTGCGGTGCGTGAGCTTCTCATTGCAGTGGCTTCTCTTGTTGTGGAGCACGGGCTCTAGGCTTGTGGGCTTCAGTGGTTGTGGCACGCGGGCTCAGTAGTTGTGGCGCACGGGCTTAGTTGCTCCGCGGCATGTGGGGTCTTCCCGGACCAGGGCTCAAACCCGTGTCCCCTGCATTGGCAGGCGGATTCTCAACCACTGCACCACCCGGGAAGTCCCAGCAGTACCTAAAGATTTTAGATAAAGCTTTTAAATGTTTGGAATGTAAAGGGGTATTTGTAAATGTAGGGTTTAATTTTTCCAAAGGTATGGTAGCTACTTGGTTAAAAAGTATGAAATCCCCTGGAAAAAAAAAGTTACTTTTAGCTAGCATGTGTTGGATCTTGTGTATTTACAGGAAATGTTTCCATTTAAGACCATTGATACATTAATAGTTTCCAGGCACATTTTATGACAGTGCCTAAGTTTGTTCTCTTTTGAACAACTAGGAAAGGATGTTTTTAAAATAAGCACTTAGATTTGCCTGGATCTCATTTATAAAGTAAGGGTCTTAGTTCCAAATGTCTCTAAAATCAAACTATGTCCTGGAGTAGCGAATTCCCCAGAGATGACCAAAGCGTCTTCCATTCAATTTCTCTTTATCATCATTCAAACTTCCTAAGTCTCTTGTACCCCTGTGTTTTCTTTCTTGAAATGTAGTGAATGGATTCAGCTCCTGGCTGTCCCTCCACATCTTCCAAATTTATTCATGGATTGTCTGTGATTTTACTTTCATAGTTCCTTGGAGAAGCTGCTAATCATAAATCATTGATTACAGTACCATTTTAAAGCTCTGTGTTTGTTTTGACACTGGGGTTTGACTGGCATCTTTTAGCAACATGATGAGACCTCTAAGAACTGGTGGGGATTTGATGAGGTGGAGAAAATAGGAATGTATTCTCAAGAACAGGTGAAGGGCTGTCCACCTGACTCTGTCTTCCAGTGTGTAACTAAAGCCCCCTAGTGGCCAGGTAACCCCAACCAGGTGCTGTGTGCCCCCTTTCTGGGGAGAGGCTCTTGTGATCCTAGCTCTTCCTCTTTCCAGATCTCTCTGAATTATGAGAAAAGACAACTGGGTCCCCACTACAGCCCAATCCCCTGGTTCAGAACTTCTCAGGGAGCCCTGGCCTTTACCCCTGCAGGCTTCCCAAGGAAAAGAGAGGCCAGAAAGTTCTCCAGCTGCAAAGAAGTCCTTTAACTAGCTCTTTAAAGTGGTAAGGGATATTGCTACTGTCAGTGCAGACTGAAAAACTCATTAAGGCGTTGAGAGCTGCGACCTTGGGTTCCCCGAGGTAGCTTCCTGGCTTTAGATGTCTTACCCTGCCTGCATAACTTCAGAAGGAGGAATGGAGTCCAGATTTCCCATAGACGTTCTCATAGGAACGTTCAGGTAGCACGAAAATATAGTCTATACAGTTACACTCACAAGACTTGGGTACTTGCCCGAGTAAAATCAAATGACCCCTCAACTGTGTCTACAGTGTAGACCCTGAGGAATCCCCTCCCCCCCAGGAATCCACTCTACTATGGCCATACGGCCCCACTGGGCAGAGGTCCACTTATAAACATGCGTGTAAACACGGACCACATCTTCTCTGTGCCCTCAGTGATGCGTAAGCTGTCTGGCACACAATAGGGGCGCACTCAGTCTTTGGAATAAGTGAAAGTAGTTGAGTCAAGTCAATTTAACTGAGGGGACCTCTAAGTTGCAAAAGATGCACTTTACCAAGTGCATCTTTTTAGTTCAGATGCTTCTTGCTGCGTGAGAACGGTGTGCGGAGCAGAGGGGTCTCAGAGTGAATTAATTCCCGTTCCCGATGAAGAGTCTACAGTCAAGAGGAAACCACATGCCCCGCTTGACCCCATATCACCCTCTAACCCCTGCCCTAAATTTCTTCTCCCTATCCACCTTCTTAGCGCCCTTTCCCCACTTCCGACTCCCCCTTCAGCCCTCTCCTGTCTGCATTCTCTACCCATCACTTCATGGAATCCGCTTGTGCCGAGGTCACACTGTGTCGTGAACTCAGGAGTCACTTTTCAGTCCTCCCAGCCTTAATCTCACCTCTAAGAGCCCTTCCACGTGTGACCACTTCCTCATTTCCACTTTCTACTCCTGGTTTTCTTTTACCTTCTGACTGCTCTATTTTCAGTCTCCTTTGCCAGTTCTCCCATATCCTTTCAGATCTAAATGTTGGCTTTTCTTAGACCTCTATAGCTTTGAATCTCTTTTCTCATATCGCTTTTCTGGTTATTTTAATCCTGAATGTACATCAGGGAAACATCTGGGGAGTTTTGGGGTTTCTTGGGGTTTTTTTAGCTCTACATATTCAGACCCCAGATATTCTGATTTGCTGGGCCTCTGGTGTGTGTATTTTGAGAAAAGAAAATTCCACAGGGGATTCCTAATAACACCCCTTGTTAAGAACCGTGGCTCTGTTTCTTTGTGTGTATCTCTTTCTCCCTCTCTCCAGGTGATTTCATCTTCTCCTGTGGCTTCCATATGCTGATGGCTTTCAAATCAAAATCTCAATCCTAGAGCTTGCCTCTGAGTCCAGATCACTGTATATGCAAGTTCATTCATTCTTGGGTGGCTCAGGGGCTTCTCATAAAACTTGTCCTTAATGGAAATCATAATTTGTTTCTCCAAATATGCTCCTCCTCCTGTCTTTTCCATTTCAGTAAGTGACATTGTCTTTTGTACAATCCAGAAAACTGGACCTTCTCCTTGATTCCTTCCTCTCATCCCCCAGACCCAAGGAAGCACCAAGGCATGCCAAGCCTACCTCCTAAATATGCAGTCACTGATAAGCAAATATTTACTACACAAAAAGGCAATTTCAAATGATTCAACCCAATGCTAATATTCACTTTTCTCTATTTCAGTGACAGTGTCTTGGTCCAAGTGCTGGTTCTTAAATGGCTCAAATATCTTTCTTACTGTTCTCTCTCTGTTTGCTCACGTCCCCTCTTTTCCATGGTTTACAATGTCTCCAAAGTGATTTTTTTAAAAATGCAGACCTAATTACATCATACCTTCACTTGTAGTCCTCAATAAGCTCTTAGTGCACTTGAAATAGTTAAATGGCTAAAATTATTAAATGGCCTAGGTGAAACTCTATCATCTGGTCTTTTTTCTTCTGCACCTCATTCAAAGTAACTTTTTTCTTTCCACTTTTTTTCCTATGGTCCCATCTCACTGGACTTCATCAGGTACCTTCTGGTTTAGGGACTTTGTACAAGTAACTTCCTTGGCCTGTTGTGTGTTTGGGCAGCTCCTGCAAACTCCTATCTCAGCCTAAACATCACTTTTGCTGAGGAGCTGGTGCTCCCCACCAGGTTAAGGGCCCCTATTATGTAGCCTGAAACTCTCAATTAATAGTACTAATCACCGTCGTTATTCATTCTGTAACATGTTGTGCAGCTATTTATCCAAAACTGTCTCTCTGCTAGACTGAGGCTCCATGAAAGCTGGGACTACATGCATCTCATTTTCTGCAGTTATTCTCAACTTTTAACAGGGTGCCTTAAATTTGGTTACATCTCAATGTACATGCATTGAATGCATGAATAAGATGCATAAGACACAAGCGTAAAAAATGAATACGAGAACGTATTTTAGAAGTGTCACAGTAGAGGCATGAACAAAGTACAGTGGGTGTTGGGAGCGAGCTAGAGAGAGAGAGAAGAGAGAGAGAGAGAGAGAGATTATCCTGGGCTTTTCATGGGAAATTTCACACAGAAAGTGATCTTTATCTTGGCTGTTCACAGATGGTGAGGTTTTCAGGGAGAGGGAATAGCATTGTGGTCAGAGGCGAAAACAGAAACAAAGACATAAAGGTAGAAAAAGATAGAGTAAACTTAAAGAACAAGTGATGCAAATGACTTGAAGATAAAGTATGTGCTGGGCAGGTAGTAGGTGAGAAGGTTGAGAAGTTGATAGGAGAGAGGGGCAAATGGAGGACCCAAGGAGTTTAGACTCAGTTTTTAGCCATGATCCAAGAACCGTGTTCTGAGAGAACGGAGCTGGTTTTATACCCAGTGGGAGCTTTGGGCACCCAATGTCAGTTAGGAAGATTGCAGTGGACTTGAGAGAGATAGATAATGAGAGCCAGAATTCAGGTGTCACAGTAGGAGGGAAAGGAAAGATGGACTCGAGGCTAAGATTACAGAAGTAGCCTTGCTAGGAGTTTGATGACTTGTTCCACCCAATGGCAACAGAAAGGGACTGGGCCAAGATGAGCCCCAGATCTGAATGCTAGAAAGAAGGCCAACAAAATTAAAAATTGGTCAGTAATTTCAGAGTAGCCATTAGTTAGAATTTAAGGGGGAACTCGTGATTGCATCAAGTGTCTATCCTGCAAAAGCTACAAGAGTTCATTAGACAAATGCAGTCACCAAGATTCCCTGCTTTTTTTTTTTTTATCCAGTGTCCACTCTGCCAGAATATTCCTACTTGTGAGTAGTTTTGAGGTGGTGTAACCTGATTTTTAGACTGGTGATTAAAAAATATGTATTTTTTTGCATTAAAAAATCTTCTCTTTCCCCAGAATGTTGTTATGGTTCAATCCACTTCACAGGTATGCGGGAAGCTTGCAAATGACAATTTCACATCTACTGTGTAAACTAGTGACTCAGTAATGTTGTTTTAGAACCAGATATGTGTGGTTTTGCTTCACTTGAGGAATTCAGTAAAGAACATACTTCATGTCAGCAGAAACCCTCGTAAATCTACACAGAAAAAGACATGAGTAAAACCTCCTTTTTACAATCACATGGCCGCATGGAATGTTTCTTTTTTTTCTTTTTTTTTTTTTAATGGAGAAGCTCTAGATTTTTCTTTCATATCTCGGAAAAGGCTTATTCATGCCAATGAGCTGATTTTGAGGAGGGACACCGTTGTCATCTTTTTCTTGAGTTTCCTTTTCAAGATTAAAAAATGATTGAAGGAGAAAGAAAAATTCTAGGGGTTGTTACTTTGCTTTGTACGTAATAGGTATGCATTTTCCCTCTAGAGCGGTACTCCAGGGGCAGTTTGCCAGAAAAAACAAACAAGGCCGCAAGGCACTACACAGTTTCTCCTGCACAATGGCTGAGCTTCTGTATCTGGCCTATGTATATAAACTATGTGTCCTGGGATAGAAAGTCTTCCAGAAGCGCACAAACATGGACACTAGAAGCAGGGGAGAGAGGTAATTTTTTTTTTTTTTTAAGTTGTAAAGAACATTTATACCATTACTATTTCACATTGGATATTAAGCTTTAACATTCTAAGCTTTAAAAAATTTTCCATAAATAGCATCTTCTGACTGTGCAGGTTTTGGCTCACAGAAATCAGGATTAGTGAGATTAAGTGAAAGGAGATAAATATTAAGGGAGAGTCCTCAGATGGGAGGGTTTCTGCAGGAGACACCTGCCCAGCTTGTTGGCAAAATGGACCCAGCGGCCTGGCAGAATCTCTACTTGAATATTTTGGTTAAATTGATGACCTTTTGTGGCTTTTGTGGCATGGAAAACACATATAATTTATCTTTTTTTTCGGAATGGAGTGCTATACATTCCTCTAAAGAGTCCTTGGCATTCTGTTGTCTCCCAACCTTTATTAGTGAACTTCGGCAGATCCCTGGACACGTGTGATGTTTAGGAACAACTTTAGGACTTTAAATTTTCATTTTCTGTATGCCACTTTACAAAATGTCCTGGAAATTGATGTATTGTGTATCTTAATTTATACTGAAATGCAAAGCAGTTCATGCTGTCGCAAGGACATTTACTTAGTATTAGTCTTTTAAAATGTGTTTTTGCTTCCTTTCTGCCCTAAATAAAACCATTCTCTGTGTGTGTCTGTGTGTGTGTATGTACACACATGCACGTGCTCTAAGCTCTGAAATTTGTCTTCCTTTGTTTGACATTAGACGACTTCGGAGGCTATTCGTCATGCCTCGTGATCAGTGCAAAGGGACCGAGCATCCCAGAGTACACGGGTCTGGGAGTGGAGGTTGCCAGCCTTGGTTTAATAGCAGCCTGAGTGCTCCCCGTGGCCAGGTATTTTAATATTTCCTTTGGTGAGTAGGAGTAGAAAACATTGCCCTTTTAATTTATAGATGACACTTTCTTGGAAGGAACAACTGAAAGTACACATCTGAGATCAGAAGTAGACTTCAGAATAACTTTGATAGAAACTGAGGAATTAGCAGAGCACAGCTTTGTTCTATGGCGAATACCTTCCCTGGTTCACAGAGCGCCCTCCTGTCTCCTGCTTTAACTCAGACCCGCCTGCTCCCCGGGACTCCTCCTGCTGGGGGCTCCCCGTGCAGGCTGCTTGCCCAGGGCCCCGCTCAAGCCCCACTGCTCCTTCCACACTCACTGAAAGCCCGGTCCTCTGCGCTCATCTGGATCCATGGCTGTCTTCTGCTGACTTCCATCTCCTGAGCACTTTCCTCTCACCTTTCACTGACATTCCCTGATGGTTTGGGGCATGTTCCTTCTTCATTTTTCCAACACACATTTGTTCTTCTGCCCTATCATGATGGAGAAGATGTTCCCCCTTCCACCCAAGGTCAATCTCTACTTGTGGGTTCTCAGTTCCCTACCTCTGGCCTCTTTACACCCTCTGATTATATCCACTTAACAGCTCTTGGATTTTTTTTTTTTCGTATCTCCAGCTTCACTGCCTCTGTTTGAATTTAAGCCACTACAATCTCACAATCTCTCTGCTCCCCTAATTCATTTCTCTGCACATAGTATTGCCTTTTCCAGACCATCCTTCCATGAAGCCAGAGTGATTTTTCCAAAATGTAAGCCTGAGTATTTCACATAACCCCTTCCTTTCCTAGCACCCTGGGTCTCCCTTGGCCATTAGAATAAGGTCCATACTCCCAAGTATGGCATTCAGGGCTCTGGTCTTTGCTTAGCTCTGGAAGGAGATAACAAATCACCTCTCAGCAAATTAAATAGTGACATGGATTCATAAAGTCTCCTATGTTAAAACATTTTTTAAAGACATAATTTCCAATATATACATAGCCTGACTTTCAAGCGTCGAGGGAGAACTTTGGAGATTACAGAACTTCGTCTTTTCTTTATAGGCATCCCTATCAAGAAGACTGTTTTTGACATTGGCAGAATCTCTAAAAACTATATACCTTTTTCTTTTAGATGCTTATGATGCATGTTTTGGACAATTTCTTTTGTACAGAAGATGTGATTCATAGGAGAGATTCATAGGAGAGAGAATTTAAAAACCATGAGTTCTAATTTTAGGAAGTTGCCTGTGCAAGGCATGGGTGCAATCTTTGCCTATTTCCTAAGGTAAGATGGTGACAAAACTACTATTATCACCTCCATGGACGTTTGTGAAGCATGACTAATAAAAATAACAGGCTATGTTATAGGATATTAAGATGCCTAGCAAATAATGATCTTTTTCCTTAACAATGCATGAAGACTTACAAGTCTTTTGGAATTGTTTTTAATCCCTGAGCTTCGTCCTTCTGTAACTTAAGCAAGAATAATCATAGACAAGGTGGTGATATTTCCTGCTTCTCAGTGTATGTCATGTATATTCGATGCCAAAATAAAACCATGAAATTCAGAAAATCAGCTAAAAGTTAGCATTTATGAGTGTCATTTTGCTTTCACAACTCCTTCCAAACCTCAACGAATTAATTTATACACATCTCAAAGGAAGATGACGATTATCTGTTTTAAAGGTGGGAAGAAGCTGAAGCTAGCTGTTAAAAGCCTTGCCCAAGGCCACAGAGGAGGGGCAGGTTTTGTGCCCAGCCGCAACCTGGGCAGTCGCTCCTGCAAATTCAGTGGCCACACACTGGCTCCCGAGTAGGACCTGTGCTTCTCTCTACAACAGCCTTGAGGGTTGATTGAATGGAGCTTTGACATTTGACCCTCAATGGCTTTAAAGCTGAAACTAACGTGTTTTGTGATTCATGTTGATGTCATAGGTCCCCCCACCCAAAACTCAGTTCATGGAAACTTATTTTTTAGGGATGATTTTTAGAGAGAACAAAAGAGGCCTGATGGAATAAGCAAAAACATGATATACCAGGAAGCGCTTCTGCTCCAGCGGGTGAGTGAGCAGTAACTGCTGGCCGGTGTGGCTTCCGGTGAGGACATTTAAGCATTTAGTGTTAAATGTTAATTGTGAGTGCACTTGCCCTACCTAGTTCAATGTGATGAATTGTCAACTTCTAGAGGACAGAGATGATGGTGTCATTCCTTTGTACCTGCAAACTGAGCGTGACAGGCTAGACAGGTTGTTCCAAGTGCTCTTTGAAAAAGGACTGTCAGAGGTCTTAGGTTGCCTGCATTCCTCAATTTACATAACAGATATATTCCCCTCAAGTTTGTGTAAATGGAGTCCTATTTTTACAGAGCCAGGAAATCTTGCCTTTTAAAGGATCCTTGTTTTGAGTCCATTTGAAAGTGAACTAAACTATTGTGCTAGAGACGATTGCTTCTGAATTAATCTATTGTGCAGATTTGGCTTTTCAAATGAGTGGATTTTTAAAAGCAGAGCCTTTCTGTGAACTTGTCACAAAATGCGGCAGTGATACTGCTACACGTGGAAGGTAGTAGGGCCCCTGGAAGGACAAGACCTTTAGAGGCAGATGTCTCTGAATTGCAATATAAATTCTGTCAATTAATACTGAGTGACCACAGGCAAGTTTTCTTTGGTTAGTTTTACAAAGAATAGAATAACTTTATACTGAGAATTTTAATTTAACCAAGAATCACGGACAACATTAAGGCAGTTCTGAGGCAGTTTATCATATAGATCTCTCTCATTCTTTTAACATTTGCATGATATTCCATTGCATATGTTTAGCATAGTTCATTTATTCATTCTTCTAGTATTGGATACATTACAAAAACTACTGGAAAAAAAAAACATTTTCACAACAAGTGTTTATGTATTTCTATTATGTATGTAGGTCAGACTCTGAAAGTAGGATGACTAGGGGTGTGTATTTTATTTTAAATATATTTATTTATTTGGTTGCACCAGGTCTTAGTTGTAGCATGCATGTGGGATCTAGTTCCCTGACTAGGGATTGAACCCCGGCCCCCTGCATTGGCTGCATGGAGTCTTTCTTAACCACTGCGCCACCAGGGAAGTCCCTAGGGGTGTGTATTTTAAATCTCATGGATCCTGAAATTGTTCTCTAAAAGGCTGCAGCACTTTGTATTCTCGTGAACGCTGTGTCACAGTGCTCATACCCTGACACCATCGCCTATACTGGGTACTGCCATACAGTCTTATTTATCTAAACTGTTGCATGAAAAAGTATCTCAATGTTTTGGGGGTTTTTTTGTATTTAATTGTGAATGAGCCGAATAAGCAGATTTTGCACGTGTGTTAGGCCAACAATTTTGTTTCTGGATGATTGGAAAGGAATTTATTTATAATAAGACGTGCAACTTAATCCAACTCTGGGACTAAGAACTTCCTTGATATTCTCCTTTGTTATAATGGAGACACCGATTTGCAGGATAACCTGACTTATCCAACATATTGGAGAAAAAAAAGTGAAAAGGTGTAAGCAATTCCTGTATTGTCTCCAACTTTATTAAGATTCGATATTAAATCAAGTATTTTTGGTTCTGGGAACTGGAATTAGTGGAAATGCTTTTAAACAAAGCTTAGGAAAGAACTTAGTTTCAAGGAAAATGAGACTAAGATTTTAGGAAAAGAATGATTAGTATTTAAGGGAAAATAATTTTATAGCCCTGAGCTTTTACTTTCAGCTGGGGAATCATTTGTTGCCGTAACAATTTGATTGTTATTGTTGATAGTAGTTGCAGGCTTAATCACTATAATTCATGGTTTGCACAGCCTACTGAAATCTGGCCTGTATCATTTTGAAGAAGATGACACTTTAAATGTGTTACTATTAAAGAAAAAGAATCACCTCTCTGTGAATATTAAGTCTGATAACAAGCCTGTCTTTAAGGCTTTCACTGTAATTCTCTCTCCCTTTCTCTCCTCTTTCCTCCCCTATCCCCCTTCTGTCCTCCCCCCACCCCCTGCCCCAATCAGTCAATTCTGCTTCTTCCTTATCATTGCAAGAAGCATTTTTTTCAGGTCTTACCTTACCTTATACTAATCAAAAAAGAGAAGAGAGAAAAAGAACCAGAACATAAAAGCAACCACTTTTTAACCTACAGGAGGATACAAAAAAAGGATGGCAATTTTTTAAAAATTTTAACTCTTTTTGCTGTTAGCTCCTTATGACGGCAGCGCAGTTTCTCAAACATGTACTACTATTTGGAAAACCCTGTGAATGTGGGATTAAACAGAAATACCTACAGGGATAGAGCTTATGTCTTTTGGAAGAACAATTACATTGTTACCAAGGAATCACAGGTAGTGAATTTCTTTTAACTAAGGGTTTATAGTACTCTAATTAGTATCTCAAATCCAGTTTTGAAGAAAGGTCTAGTTAAAGCCCACCTTCCTAATCAGAAGAAGAATCTTTAGTACTTAAAAAAAAGACTATGAAACCAGCCCTATCCTATCACTTTGGTCATTTTGATGAGAGTAATTTGATGGGGATGGGATGGTGATAGAGACAGATGTGGGACAATGGAAAAGGACAAAGGGCCAGCAAGGTGGGCAAAATCTGGTGTGCTATGGTGGGAGTGGTCTGGCCATAAACATGGTCGTGGCCAAGAAGACTTTTAGGAGCAGGGAGAGCTAATTTTTAACTGTATGTTGTTTGCATGCCTGCAATTCATATCTTCTTCGTTTCATCAAAACTTCAGTCAAATCTGCCTATACATACACAGGGTTGTGTGAATATTTTTTAAGTTATTCTTTTGTTGGAAAGTCAAGAAAGGGTCTGAGCTGACTGGGTTGATGTGTTCCGTAGGAGAGACAGCATACATATGCCATCTAAATGATTCATAGACTGAATTAATAATTGGAAGCAGGAGCCAGAAGTCAGAGGCTACCTCGAGAATGTAACCCTTGAGCCTCTCTGACCAGTCCTCTCTCTCAACACTCCACTTCCTGCAACACTCTGGGAGTTGTAAAAATCTTCGGGTGAGGGTGGGAAGGAGGAACAAGGAATTTTCTAAAAAACCAGGATGACAGATTCAGGCCGATCCTACCTAGATTTTAAAAGTTTTATCTCTGAGTAGGCAGATATCCAGATTCCACCTTGCAATTGAGGAGAGGTGTTCCTCATAAAATAGCGAGCTACCTGCCCAGGTTCTGGCCCCGAGAGCAGATAGAACTTTGGGGGATACATTAGCGTTGGAGACATTGCATCAAGATTTAAAATGCATGTATCTGTTGAGTGTATGATTGATTAAGTGAGCAAAAAAAATATGTATAAGGACATTCGTTGGAGTAGTTTCATAATAGACAAAATTGGAAACAACTCTGTCTGGCAGATGAACTGACTGTCTATGCTGACAATCTAAAGGAATCCACAAAAGCAAATTCTACTAGAATTCCTAAGTGAGTTTGGCAAGATTGAACAAGGTCAGTATACAAAAGTTTATTGCTACTATATAGAAATACAACAAACAACTGGAAATAAGTTTTTAAAAATGAGTATCATTTAAAATAGCACCA
Organism: Balaenoptera physalus; assembly: GCF_965194825.1. Classification (NCBI taxonomy): domain Eukaryota; kingdom Metazoa; phylum Chordata; class Mammalia; order Artiodactyla; family Balaenopteridae; genus Balaenoptera; species Balaenoptera physalus. Next base: position 46,903,865 of record NC_138883.1, read on the forward strand.
GAAACATGAAATATTTACGTATAAATCCAACAAAATATGTGGAGGATATGTATGTTGGAAGCCCCCAAAACACTATGAAAGGTGATCTAAATAAATGTAGAAAGATATATCATGTTCATGAATTGAAAAACAGTGCTATGAAGATGTCAATTGTCCCCATCTTGACCTACAGATTCAGTGCATACTTACCCTAAGAAATATATTCCTGTTGTTAATAAATACAATAGATTCATTCCACTTTTGCTGCTACCACCCAAGGCCTTCGGACCTTGGTCTGGTCCTGGGGAGTTCTCCCCTTTGGGAAGCACGCGAACTGCTGCTCCGGTTGATGCCTTAGGTGCAGAGCTGGCTGCTACCTGGGGGGATGTGCCAGGGCATTCATGTCAATGGATGCACATGGGCATATGTATCTCCAGGAGCTTTACTTCCAAACAGGAGGAACATTATTTAGATAGCCCTCTAATAACTAGTGTGCTATTTGTCCTAAAACCTAGTTCCCTTCTTGGCTCTCTCTCATGCTTAGAGTTCCTTCGTGGTTCCTTCTCTCATCTAGAGCGCGAGTAGCACATTCATTTCTCCCTGCTCCATTGCGCTTGCGTGTGTGCTAGACTTTCTCCTAGGTTTGTATCAGGTTTCCTTGTGGGCATCTCCTTAACTGTTCTAGCTGTTGTTATCTCTGACCTCTGGCTGATCCACTTCTCACAATTCTCTGTGTCTCTAAGCTATTACTGTATGTCCCAGCTTCTCCCTCTGCCTGTCTTTCAGCCCCTCGCTGGCCCCCCCTCCTTCCCTCACTGTGTTTTTTCTCTCCCATTTGGACTCTAGATGTCATACAGAGGTCTGGGGGTCAATCCTCCCTCCAACTCCTTGAGGCCAAAATATTTGAAATGATTCTGTATCTGGCAACAAATATCTGTGCAAATATTGCTTATGAATATAAACTGTCAAGTGTGAGGATTATAAAAGAGAATGTTATTTGGATTAACCTTGCCGTATCATTTTTATACATACATAGCAAGAGGCAGTGTAGTATAACGGCTGGGAGCGAACACTCTGGGGCCAGATTACTTGGATTTGAATCCCTGTTGTGCTATAGGATCTTAACTTCTGTGCCTTGATGGTCACATCTATAAAATAGGGATTTTAATGGTATCTATCTCATGGTGTTGCTGTGAGGCTTAAATTGGTTGTATTAAAATCATTTGAGGGGGCTTCCCTGATGGCGCAGTGGTTGAGAGTCTGCCTGCCGATGCAGGGGACACGGGTTCGAGCCCTGGTCTGGGAGGATCCCACATGCCGCGGAGCAACTAGGCCCGTGAGCCACAACTGCTGAGCCTGTGCGTCTGGAGCCTGTGCTCCGCAACAAGAGAGGCCGCGATAATGAGAGGCCCACGCACCGCGATGAAGAGTGGCCCCCGCTCGCCTCAACTAGAGAAAGCCCTCGCACAGAAACGAAGACCCAACACAGCCAAAAATAAATGAATAAATAAATAAATAAATAAATAAATAAGTCAGGAACTCTTTAAAAAAAAAAAAAATCATTTGGGGGAGTGCCTGGCACACCGTAAGTGCTACATAAATGCTAGCTATTATCATTGTGGGATAATTTCACCTCTGGAGGCCACGAAGATGATGACAGAAATAAGCATTAACTACAAAGGTCAAACATAAGTTGGGGCATGAACCAGTTCTCAGAGGAAGAGCATTCTCTGTGATCTGAACAGAGACTGGCAATCAGGGCAGAGGGCCCAGCATCCTGAGAAGGTAGTGGGGTTTCCTCAAAGGCTGAGACACTTCAGGCAGCTACCCCAGACGCAGCTGTTTCTTGGACAGCTTTTACCTGTGAAGACTGGAAGGGTCAGAGACCAGGAAGCTGCTTGTCCCGTCCAGTTTCACGTGTGTGAGTGTGAGCGTGTGTTATGCGTGCAGAGGGGGATGGGGACGGAGGGCCTTCCTTCTCCAGCGCTTCGTGAGCTAAGCAGAGGCTCTATCAATAACTGCATCATTGGGACTTCCCTGGTGGCACAGTGGTTAAGAATCTGCCTGCCTATGCAGGGGACACGGGTTCGAGCCCTGGTTGGGGAGGATCCCACTCGCCACGGAGCTACTAGGCCCGTGAGCCACAACTACTGAAGCCCGCATGCCACGAGCCCGTGCTCCGCAGCAAGAGAAGCCACCGCAATGAGAAGCCCGTGCACTGCAACGAAGAGTAGCCCCTGCTTGCCGCAACTAGAGAAAGCCCATGCGCAGCTATGAAGTCCAAACGCAGCCAAAAAAACAAAAACAGAAACAAAAAAACACTGCATCATTTAAAATGATGCTTCCACTAACTAGGTGGGCCTGCCTTAGTTCTTGTTTGGTTCTCACCTTGACCTGGGAGAAACTCATCTGCTGGGGAGGAGTTAACAAACTTCATTTTGGTTTTTTGCAATGTAAATTCAAGACCCTGAGAAACCTGTTTACCTTTCCTGTTTTTTTTTTTTTTTTGTGGAAGTCTTTTTTTTTTTTTTTTTTTTAATTTATTTATTTATTTATTTTTGGCTGTGTTGGGTCTTCGTTTCTGGGCGAGGGCTTTCTCTAGTTGCGGCAAGCAGGGGCCACTCCCCATCGCGGTGCGCGGGCCTCTCACTGTCGCGGCCTCTCTTGTTGTGGAGCACAGGCTCCAGACGTGCAGGCTCAGTAGTTGTGGCTCACGGGCCCAGTTGCTCCGCGGCATGTGGGATCCTCCCAGACCAGGGCTCGAACCCGTGTCCCCTGCATTGGCAGGCAGATTCTCAACCACTGCGCCACCAGGGAAGCCCACCTTTCCTGTTTTGCTCTGTTCTACCTGGCCAGTGACTCGCACACAAACGCGTTATCACATCATTTCCGCAGAGAACAGAGGCAGCAAGAGGAGATTCAAGTGTACACACATTACAGGGAACGGGCTCTTTCCTCAAATGCACGACTGGTAGAGGACATTTTCTAATTTGATTATATATTTCCAGCATGCATCCGTTAAAGGCGGCGCAGTATGTTTACATGAGTTCTGTTTTCTTACAGTAGTGCTTTTTGAATCTTTTCCCTCTGACCTGAGGATTCCTGTGCATACCCTCCAACCAAACAAAAAAACAAAACAAAAAACTCAAGCGGAGGGCAGCCAACTGGAGGAACGAGGTTGAATCAGCAAAAGATTGTGCCCAGGAGGGATTTAGCTACAGAAAAAATAGAGAAATAAGGCCAGAGGGGCTAGTCAGAGAGTGGCCCTCGAGCTACCTAGGAGGGCAAGGACGTCATTGTGGAAAGAGTCCCTAGCTCCTTGATTGGAAGAGGGTTCAGGATATTGATTAATTTTTTTTTAGGCAAAATTTTGAAAAGTGATATTTTTAAAAATTCAATTTATCATAACCTTAAAAAGCATAAAGTACTTAGGAATAAACTTCTCAAAAGGCATGGAAGTCCCCTACCCTGAAAACTACAAACCACTGCTGAAAGAAATTAACGAAGACCTAAATAAATGGAGAAAATATATATGTTCATGGGTCAGAAGTCCAATGTTGTTCAGCTGTCAATTCTCCCCAGATTGGTCTATAGAGTCAATGTAAGTCCAATAAAAATTCCAACTGGATTTTTTGGGGTTAAAAAATCGACAAGGTGAGTCTAACATTTATATAAAAAACCAAATGTCCTTGAATAGCCAAAATGATCTTGAAGAGGAAGTATTTCATATACTTTAGATATTGATGACAAATGCTATTGTTTAGTTTAACGATTTTAGGCTCCTTTGGGGAAAAAGTTAAAATACTAACTGATATGCCTAAGGGGGTTATTTTTTGTTTTCACCTTCTGTATGTATTTTACTGGTGGTTAATACTGAAAAATAACGCAGTTATGACTGCATTTGGGTCTTGGTTGGCTGACTTCTTAATTCGAAAGCTAGATAGGGTTGAGGTGGAGGTAGGAGCCAGCAAGACAGATGATTTCCCTGCATGCTTCTGTTAGTTTCTAAGCGTATAGGCAAAAATTTAGCTCTAGCATACACAACTCTCTAAATTTACTAACAAAATCCCTGTGTAAATCTTAAAAGGTGGTTTATATTTATAACTGCTTCCTAACGTCTTCCCTCCTTCGGTTCTCTCTTCAGACATGCTAACCATAGGGTTTAGAAAACTGGGGCTGTTTAGAGAACGTTAGAGAATTTTGGATTAAGGCCAGGATGTGTTAAACTTCTAAATGTAAATATCTACTAACATCCCATGGTGAGTGGGAGTGCAGCTAGCATTTATATTTACCATTGGTTTCCATAAATTCACATTAGCTGGGCTGCAAAGTTAATCTGGATACAAAACTTGAATGGAACTCCTTTACTATGTAAAGTCTGTGAGTGGATGTGAATGGTGATGACAGCAGCTAGAATAACAAAATTGAGGAGAGGAAAAAGGATAGCACAGCTCTCATCCTGAGCTCAATTGTTGCTAATTGGAGGACCAGTCTCAGTATCCAGGCAGCTTGTTCTGGGCTCAAATGGCAGACAGATGCTCTCAAGCCCTTGGACTCAGGTATCTTATAATTGTGGATCCAGCCAAGGACAAATTTGATTTGTAGCCACATTTTGACCTCTCTATAGTGCAAAGTGCTGGAACTTGTTCCCACTTTGCCCCTCTCTTTCAGATTGTTTCCATCACAGTCCCCCACTCCCAACTGCTTGTCAATTTCCAGAACTACGTCCATATTTTACTAACAGTCCTCAGGAGATTGAATTCCAGAAAGAATGATGGGAAAGAAATGAGACCAGAGGAGAAGGCAGGGCAGACTCATTGTAAAGGTCACCATGAAGCTGACCCACTGGCTCTTTGGGGGCAGCAAACACACAACATTCACTTGGGAGGTATTACACTTCTTGGAAGACCATGTCTGCCTCTCTAGTGCAGACTTTATACAGGTAAAATCAAATTTAAGGAAGAGTGAAGGCAAGTTTGAAGGGAAAGAATGTCATGAGAGCAAGACAATTTATGCTCGGTGTATAAGGGGGTGGTGTTTGGTGACAGTTGAGAAGTTTTATAAACTAAATCGTGTATCATGAGTTTCAAATTTTCAGTGACCAGATGTCACAATTGCCTCTCATAAAATTATGAGGACCCTGTAAATGCTGTCACCAATATGTGTGTCCTTGGGTATTTACCTTAAAAATAGCTCATATTGATGGTGAGGCTTATGGGTAGGCACCCTGAGAAGCTGTCTAGTTCAATTAGGACACAGCCTTCGCATTAGAGCTCCTCACCACGAATGCTGATGCACTTTGCATACAAACAGTAAACAACATCAGGGCACTAATTAAAACTTCTGCAGAGTTCTTTATTTAGGTTAGAACTCAGTAGCCCCCAGGCATTTGTCCTTTCTCTTTAAAACACTGAAGCTGGCCATTACAAGGAGGTTTGCTTTTCTAAGAAAGAAATATTTGTGAAATTGTAAGAGATAACATGCATCTTTCCTTATACATCATACTGATCTTACCCCCTCTAGATAGGTGCTGTTGAGTAGTCACTAACTACTTGTGGCCATTGAGCTCTCAAAATATGGCTAGTCCAAACTGAAATGTGCTGTAATTATAAAATGCACACTAGACTTTAAAGATTTAGTGTAAAAAAAAGTAAGCTATCTTATGAATAATTTTTATATTGCTACATGTTAAATAGTTTGGTACATTGGGTTAAATACAATGTTAAATTTTTTTTAACCTTTTTTAACGTGGCTACTAGAATTTTAAAAGCACATATGTGGCTCACATTGTATTTCCATGGATAGCACTGTTCTAGGTTTTTAACATAAGAAACTTGTAAAAAGAAAGCTGATCAACAGGCAAGATACTGATTCAAGATATTTCCCTTATCTAAACGGTTAATATTTATTCAAAATCAACTATGTGACCAACACTTTGCTAAATGTAAAGGAGCTTACGATTTCAGTGCGAAGAACACTAAGATGCACTCGTGTCTAGTCACTTCTTAGCTGGAGATTGGAAATGAAGGGTATTATACCTACAGTACTTTCACACGAACAATCATCCACGATGAATCAGATGAACCAGGGAAAAGTTACACGAAGAGACAAAACCACGGGATCTCAGAATCTGGAGCAAGTTCAAACCTTGGTGGTAACAGATTCCAAAGCTTTCATTTTAAAAAGGCTGGGGTGAGGGGTGGGAGAGGGGCTGCTACGAAGCCTTCTCTATCTAGGAAGAGTGACTTGCCCAAGGCTACACAGAATCTTTTTTTGGTCTCTGCAGACCAGTCAGAAAAAAGCATCCTTCTGGGCAGACCAATCAGAAAATGGCCCTTCCTCTTTAGGTGAACCCTGGGCTTGGTGAGAACAGTAGGGGCTTGGTTTCTCTTTGGCCAAACACCTCTGTATACGGATACAGGCAGAGGCCCTGAGGAAGGTCACTTTCCTCTGATCCTCTCATCACAGTTAGGATAGTTCCAGCTTTTCAAAGTTTTCCTATTTCCCCCTTCTAAGGGTCACTGTAGGAAAGCAATAGGACTGTCACAGTCCTTGTTGATTTCAGGTTGTAAGGAAATCGCTTTATTATTTCGGTTGTTTCAGGAGTTTCAAAGGTATGCTTCAACCTTCCTAAGTGTGATGTGAATCCACGTTCCTTATTAAAAATATGTTTAATATTTTTATACAGGCATATCTCATTTTACTGTGCTTTGCATTATTGTACTTCCATTGTGTTTTGAAGAGTTGTTTTTTTTTTTAAACAAATTGAAGGTTTGTGGAAACCCTGTATTGTCAGATGATGGTTAGCATTTTTTAAACAGAGTATTTTAAAATTAAGGTATATACATTTTTTAAGACATAGTACTGTTGCACACTTAATAGACTGTAGTATGATGTAAACATTTCTATGCACTGGGAAACCAAAATATTTGTATGACTTTATTGCGCTATTCACTTGACTGTGGTGGTCTGGAGCGAATCCCTGATATCTCTAAGGTATGCTTGTATTTTTAAAAGTTAAATGAAGAACTTTACAATCATATATAACAAGATTTTTGGTATAGTACTTTTGTGTTATCAGGAAACCCATCAAGTTTTGGATTTATAAACCCAGTATTTGATTATAGGCCATTGCAGCACGAAGTTGAACTAACTTGTGGGAGCTAGTGTTTTGGGTTTTTTTTTTTTTTTTTTTTGGTGTAATCCAAGTTTTTTTTGTTTTTTGTTTTTAAGTTTTTAAAAATTGTAAGGTGATAAACTCACTTCTTGCGGGCTCACTTTGAGACCTGCCACTATCATTTACCTTTCCCCTCAGCTTTGAGATATAATTGACACATACATTATGGAAGTTTAAGGCTTGCTATGTGTTGTTTTGATATATCTATAAATTGCAAAGTGATTACCATCATGGTTTTACTAACCACCTCCATCGTGTCACATAGTTACCATATCTTTTTTTGTGGTGAGAATATTTGAAATCTACTCTTAGCAACATTCAAGTACACAATCTTTATATTAATCTTAAGTTCTCATTTTGATCTTGGGCATTTTCACCCCCTGAAGTTAACATTTTTTTTCTTTTAACTTTAAGGAAATAGGAAATGTATGTATGAATATTTTTTAAATTTTTTTAAAAAGTATTTATTTATTTATTTGGTTGCCCCGGGTCTGAGTTGCAGCACGTGGGCTCCTTAGTTGTGGCATGCAAACTCTTAGTTGCAGCACACATGTGGGATCTAGTTCCCTGGCCAGGGATCGAACCCAGGCCCCCTGCATTGGGAGCATGGAGTCTTACCCACTGCACCGCCAGGGAAGTCCCTGAATTTTTATTTCTATGGGTTCTTCTTTAAGATCCGTTTCCCTTAATAGTTAATAATTTTTTCTATCCTTTTTGAAGCTCTGAATTACCATTACTCATGGTTTGTATTCAGTAATTTCTAGATAATGATTTTTGTTTCTTTGAAATTTTTGCTAATAATTTAGGATTGAAGATTTTTTTCTCTGCATATAGATTTCTAATTTCTAATTCTGGATCTTACTGCTTATATAAACTTACTTACTGCTCTATAAACTACAGTCTTGAAAATAATTTCTCCCATTTTCTTGATGCAGTTAAGCTGCAGAAGTTGGTCATTGATTCTGTTCCTGTTTGTTTGTAGAAGGCTTATTTCTTTGTGATTGATCTTATTCATCATCCTTGATGAATAACTTTTCAATTGGAATATAATCGTTTTCTGGCTTTTGTATACTTATTGATAACCAAAATATTAGTTTCTTATTGGCAAGTTGCATTTACATACAGTAAGCTCTCTGTTTCTAAACTCCAAATACCTAGAAAGTCGTTTTTAAAAGATTCTTTTAGTAATATTTAAAAAAATGATCCCCAAATTTTATAACGTTTCAGAATGCTCTGATAAATGTATTACAAGAGAATGATATTCAAGAGGGTCAGGATTATGGATTATTGCTTTCTAATATGGCCTATAAATTGAATAAAATGTTCTGAACCTGGATTTCATGTCTTTTGTGGACTCCATCTCATTGACTTGGTTTTCACACTTCCTATAGAGTAACTCTCAGTTTGCCAGAATAGTAAATTAGCCAGAATATCCCATTTCCAACCCCAAGAACAACAGAAACAACAAAACCCCCTAGGTTTAGTAATATATTCTTCCTTCCATTCAGAATGCACCAACTTACTGAAACAGTCCCAACATTTAGATCACATAGTTGAATAGTCCCACCCCAGATTTAGATGCTGCCCGATTTAACCTCAAAACTGATTCTCAGTGTCTGTATACTAACAGTCCAATGTGACTGACTGACCTAATGGTACCTGGAGGGATAAATGTTGTGAGTGACTATTCCATAGTAAAGTAAGCAAAACTCGCTGTGATCTCCGTTAACACCACCCCAAATTATACATTGGTAGTGTCTGTTTCCCCAACCAGATTGTGAGCCTGGGGTGTGTCCCGAGGTTGTTATAGTCTACTTTGTTTTCCCTGATTCATCTAGCCCAGGGCTTTGCATGTGGTGAGCACTCAGAAATGTTTATGAAGTAGAAATAAATAAACATTTAAAATGGGCTTTGGAAAGCACTTCCTTTACAGATGCGGCACCGGGTCTCAGCTGGTGCCAGTGAGGCCTCCCAGAGCTCTCTCCTCTGCACACAGCCCTGTGTTCAACAGAACTGGAGAAGATGGAACAAGAACGGGGTCCTGGGTTTGCTCAGGGCCTGAGACTGCAACGTAGGGACCCTCCAGAGAAGAACACAGCAAGGGATGGGGGCGGGGAGAAGTGTTCTGGTGGAGAAGCCTTGGTTTCTAGTCAGGACCTGGTGCTTTCAGGGGGCAGTTCTCACTTATTTTGGGGTTTCCTTTTCCCATCTATCAAATATAGGTATATATTGTGGGCTAGTATATAGGATAAGAGACCAATGCTCTGCAAATGTCAGTATGCACACGCATCTGCTGGGCTGGGCATCTTGTTAAGATGCAGATTCCGAGTCAGTAGGTCTGGGGTGGCGTCTGACATGCTCTGTCTCTAGCTAGCTCCCGGATGATGCCCACGTTGCTGATCCGTGGACCACACTTTGAGCAGAGAGGGGGGACCCGTTTAATTCATCCCTGCATGTCTAATCCTGTGAATGGACTAGAGCAGGCCCTTAACAACTGCCTGCTGGAAAAAAAAATTCTATATTACATACCAAAGCTGTATAGCTTTCAATTCAGAACCAGGCCCTTAGAGGAGACAAAGGAGGATTTTGAATTCCAAACACTTTACTTTTAATATCAAAAGCCTGGTGGCCTGAGAGCACAGAACGTTTACCAGGAGGCACGCAGTTGGGAACCATGGCCGGTTTTGGCTCAAAAATAATTCGAGTTCATCCAACGGTGAAGAAGGAAGGATGGGAGACACAATGACAGGTGAGGTCCTAGTGGGTGCCTAAGAAAGGGTCCCTGCAAACTGCATGCTTCAGGGGTCAGGCCCCAGAGGGGGTTCCAGAGCAGCAAGGACAATTTCTCCAACTCCCAGGGCAGTGCCTGAGGAATGGATCCATAAGGTGAGGACAGCCTCATGGAGCTGAGCCCCCTGAGAGAACTTGAACTGGCAAGTGCAAGAGTTCCAGAAGTTGGGCTTGTGATCTAAGTCGTGTGCTATGTAAGTTAGCAAGAAATAAAATATTGTTATTGTGTGTCTCTGCGGTGCATCAGCGAATTTTAAATTTGCTCCCGATGTCTCATATTGGGCTGCACCTGAGGTGGAAAACAAGAGGCAAACAGAAGGGTGAAGTAAACAGAAGAGTCACGGAAGATGCCAGACAACTGTTGCGTGGATGAGTAGCAGTTTCCCAAGTGTCTCCTGCCTGGCTGATCTAATGCGTTGCACTTATTCGATTATGAACGTAAGCGGTTGGGAGGATGAAACAGTCCCAAGAACTCCAGCAGGTCTTTGGTGACCCAGGCAAGTAGAAATGTTCAAATGTGGAATTCACAGGCCCCTCACAGGTTGTCCTCAGGGAGGACCAGAACCGATACAAGGTCACTCTCAAAGATGGGGTTCAGACAGATCCTATTCCAGATACGTGAAGAAGCGGGGGCAGACATAGCAGAAGACCCGCCTTAAAGAAATCGAGCTGAAGAGAGTGGAGTGCTTTTATTTGTTTACTTATTTTTTACTGTGAACCACTTGAAACCCGCATGCCAAGGTTGGCATTGTCTGCTCTGCGATACCTCCCTCCCCACCCTCAGCGGGATGCTATGTTCCGTCCTCCTTTACCCCACAAGATGAATGGGGAGTCTGAGAACCCAGCTCAAGTCGTGCTGGACTCTCACAGGCATGAGTCCAGTTGCAACATCTGGTGGCTTGGGAGGGGCGCTGGCCTGAAGCTTGGAAAACTGTTGTGACATCCCTGTCCTCACGAGAGGCAGTCTTCTACCCCAGCCTCCTCTGGAGCTCCTGCACCACCCAAGCGGACAACTGGGGGAGTGGGTGGGATCATAAATCAAGTAATGGCAGGACCCTGGGGCCCTGGACCTTCAAAAGGGGTGGACTCAAAACTTGGTGCCCTGGAAGATCACGGACGTTTATGCTTCTAATACTTTGTCTCTTTGCTAATTTCCTCTAGCTTTGATCTCAGAATTGTCTGAGGACCTTGGAACTCCAGGCTCCTACTTGCACTGGGTGAAACCCTTAGCTGGTAACAGTTCAGATTCCCAGGTCTTACCCTCAAACTTGATGATAAATGTCCGGGATTTCTGGATAAATGTCCAGAAAACTTTTTCTCTCCCTCCTCCTTCCCTCCCTCCCCCTTTCTTCCCTTTTCTCTGATTCACCTCTTTCTTCCCCCTTGGGTAGAGCTGGGCGGCATGGTGTTTGTGAGATCTCTGGCCATGCCCCTCACTCCTCTTTGGCCTCACAGACCAGACTCTGATGTCCTGCCCAGGCATGCCTAGCAACTATCCCTTCCCCGGGTTTTTTTTTTTTTTTTTGCGTTTTTTATTTGTCTCAGCCAAAGCCTCGCAACTGTAGCAAAATACAGAGAGAGGAGGGCTGAAGGCCACCCTTGGGAGAAAGCCTAGATGGGAATCATGGTGCCTGGCAGCCACAGAGGAGAAGCCAGAGGGGTGGTGAGAGAGTCAAAGGATTAGCATTTCAGAGGCAAGGAGAGCCATTTAGGGAGGTAGGTAAGCATCAGTGCCGATATTTGCAGACATGCTATCTGTAGAAATGTCAAAGGGAACGTGTACATTTTGAGGAAGGGCATTTTATTGCCGAGTGGGTGGTGCAAGGAGCAGCCAGGTAACAGGGGTAAAGGAACTTATGAGAAAGCCTCATTTAAAAGGAAAGGAAATTGCTTCCCAGTATGGCTACCATAGGCAATTATCTCCATTTTCCAAGTCTCAGTGTCTTCATCTGTAAAGTGAACATAGAATAGTTATCAAGTTTAATTGTTTGCCTCCATAGTAGCTAAATATGTAAAATAGGGCTTGGCACAAAGGCAGAGCTCAAAAACCATTTCTTTTCCCTCCTTCTCCTCCTCTTTTTCATTACTCTTAAATCTTGTTACAGACTCTGGACTTTGCACATAAAGGTAAGCAATTATCATTATATTATTATTTTAGTTGTCAGAGATATTGACCTTGAGTTAAAATTGTAACTTTTTATGAGTACACACTTCCCATCCTTAAATTTTGCACACATAATTTCCTTCTTTTTCTGTGCAGCTGAATTCATTTGAATCTCAGCATCCAGGCAAGTTACAAGGATCCGAAATAATGCTATCGAAGGCCAAGCAAAGTTACTGTACTGAGCTGAGTCTTTCGTTGAAAGATTATCTGCATTTAAATGTCTTACAGGGAAGAGTCTCCTTTGACTCTTGGGATCCTCTTTGCTTCTTTGATCAGGATTTATTTCTTAGGTATCTTGTTTATCTGTGTTACAACTTGTTTTGGCATATGTGGATTTTCTCCCATTTATTGGAATCTTTACTAGAAGCGAAAGGAATGAGGGAAAAAAAAAAAAAAAAAGCATATTGCCTCACCAGGTGGAAGTTATTATTTACAATCAGACAGAAAGGCAGAAACAACAGTGATCTGCTTTTGGTGGTCTTTACACACAATTTGGTAACTGAAAATTGGTTGGGGGTGAAGAGGTAACGTCACTGGTGGTAGCACATACTTTTCCTAAGTTTGCTTTAGTATTACTGGAAGGTCCTTCAGGGCAGATCTGATGGCTTCTAGTTCTCTTTTACCCACGCACCAGGCCTATAGATTTATTAAAATTTATTGGTTTCTTTTTTATGCTTAATAATCCACCACCGTAAAAGTCTTGACTCAAATTTTCTGGGACCCTATTTTCGTTTCCAGGGCATCTGAGTTCTTAACGTACCTTTAAACCTTAACACATTGCTTATTGCTTCCAGATACTGAAGCCATCCTGTCTTTATTGGAAATGCTGTGCTACCCCTACTCAATTGCAAACAGTGGTAAAGGAATGCTATATTGGTGGCCTATTGTTCTAGGCTGGCAGACCCTGGAAGACATTTGTAACATGTTTTTTAAGTATCAGATTTTTAAAGCGAATATTTACAGGGTCAGCTGTTTAATGTTTTTCACTAATTAGACCAATCCCTTACAGTTTGCCCCTTTGTGTTTTGTTTATTGTGATCTATATAACACACAAGAATACATAAAGTCTTTACTACAGTAAAAAATGTAACAAGTAATTAAGTAACATTCTTCCTGGCCAGGGTCATTTTAGCTACATCTTCCTCCCTTCCCTTCTTCCTTTTGTTCTGAAGGCTCCCCAGGCCTGTGCCTTCAGGGGACCCATAATTAATAGGCCTTTGTTCTCAGTGGGCCCTCTGTTCTCCTGGCCCACCTCTCTCCCGAGTGATATATTGGAACAACCAAGGGGTCCAGGCGTTTTATTCTCCCATTCCCTTAGGGGCCTGTGGTCTCTGAGTTTCAGGCCTTGGATTTCCAGAAATCTTAGCTGGGGAACACTGAGTGGCCTAGCCTGCCATCTCTGCTTTAAGTTCTGTAGAGCTGTGAGCAAAGAACATCTCTGGAGGAGGGGAAAAAACTGCCCACCAGCTGGGATCTGGAGTGAGGTTCTACCCTGGGTTACAGGATTCCTGGAAAGATCATGTCCAGAGCCAGTGCCATGCTCTTTGTAGGACTAAGTAGGTACTGATGTGTCACCGACATCTGGTTTTCCCTGGAGATGTTTGCATGCAACTGTTCTATGAAATCAGTCCACCATGCAAACTCATCTTACTGAGAAAATGTGTGCAGATGATTTAACTTAATGACTTAGTTGAGTTGAATGGCTTCCAGTAGCATAGTAATGTGTTTTGAGAAGTTTTGAAAGAGAAGAGAGGAAACGCTGGTTTCCCATCTCATTTAAATAATTTTCCATTCCTCAGGAGGAGAAAGGAAGGTCTGAGAATCCAGCAGAATTAGTGCAGGTTACCCATTACTTCATTTTATGATGTTTGGCACGGAAAGCATGTAAGTCAGTTAAATCTGTTTATTTGGCTCTTCCAGGCATTCCATGTGGACGGGGCCTGGGTGGGAAGTGATGGTGCAGTGTTCTTCTGCTGGGATGCCTTCCTGGAGAGAAGCAGGTCTGTTTTGTAATAAGCCGTCCTGGCGACACCTGGATTCGAATGGGTTCCTTAGGGACCCAAGGGCTTACTTGAGCATTTGTCTGCAGCAGTCCCTGCTACAGATGAAGAACCTGCGAAGCCCATCACTGACTCCTCAAGCTGTTGTGGAAAAGCTCTGTTTGGGGCCACCTGGTTCAATTCCTGCTCTGCTCTTCACCAGCAGGTGACTTTGGGCAAGTCATGAAACCTCTCTGCATCCTGAGGAGACGTCTCCCTTTCAGAGGACTGTTGTCAGGATCGCACGAAACAGCAGCTGTAAACGTGCCTTATAATCCGTAAACCAAGATAACAATGCATTCTAAAAAAAAATCATTCCTCACACTGACAGTAGAAAAGCATGTTTTTGGATAGAACATGGTAGTGGAGAGGGCAGAAGATATGTGAAGTATTAAGGATTCTTTGAAGGAAAATATCAATTTTCCAGACATGTTCCAAAAGGGCATGATGGGTATTTGCGAAAAGATAGACTTATAGGGATCCGTCAAGTGCAGTGCTTAGCAGGGGCCATAGGCTACGTTTGTACCACAGTGGAACCAACCTCAGCATGTCTTAGCAGAAAGTGAGAGAGTGGAGGCTGCACCAGGCAGGTGAGGACGGCAACGCTAATGATCTTGATGTCAGCTGAACAGGGACCCTGCTGGGTGCTGACTTGCATCACCTTGTTTCTTCTCCACAATCATCAACTCTACTCTGTTATCTGCATTTTACTCTGTAAATCTGTCAAAATTTACAGTCAGAAAGTAGCAGAATGGGAATTTGAAGTCAGGCCTGACTCATTTTCCAACCCACACCCTTAACCCACTGTTATAGCAAGGCTTTTGTTTCCTCCCTGAAAGTCCTGACAGAGAAACTCTCTTTTCCTCTACTCTATCAGGAGTAACCCCAGAATTCCTTGGGAACACCTAGTAAAATACAATTAGAAAGGGCGGAGGAGATTACGCCATGTGGCTGCAATTATTGCTTATGATTAGCTAGAAGCCAAGGCACCTCTGAGAACCGTTAGTCCTCAAGAAGGCCTCTGGACTCTCCCTTTTGAGATTTCAGGATAGATGTTAAAATGCAAGACTCTGCCCTGCGTGAGGACAGACAACGATGCTTTTGGTTTCTAAGGATTCCCTTTGGCATCCAGAGCTCATGCCTCATCATTAAAGAAATACTTGGTGACCAGCAGAATTGATAGAAATGAAAACAAACCCCCAAATTCTCTCTAGACCCTTTCCTTTCATCACTTCTAAAAAAACAAAAACAAAAGCAAAAACAAATAGAAAACCAGCTCTGAAGTTTGTGGCTCTGAGAACTTCTGTAGCTAAGCTCTGAAAGCAAGACTCGGTATCAATTCGCTGGGCAGGCAAGGCCCACTGGCCTCTGCTAGCGTGGACCTTTCACTTCCATCTTCCTTCTGATTTGAAATGTCCATTGAATTCAGATCTGGGGGAGGGAGCAGATACCACCAGAAGGGAAGTGGAGCTATTTGGCTTTTCATTCAAGACTTTTGGTCCTCCATGATTTTGTCTTGCTCTTCTCAGGTGGTGCTTACAAATAAACATGAAAGCCTCAACGAAATGGATGGAGAACGCTTGTCTAATAATTGCTGAGTCATACATGCCTAATAGTTTCTTTGTGCTGAGTCTCTCTTTTCCTTTTTTTTTCATTCTTTGATCAACTCCACACACATCTGAATCATTGTGAAAGGTAACTCCAAGGAGTTTTACTCGAGAGGAAAAAACAATGATGCCAGAAGGCAACGGGCTCTTTTATCTGGTGCAGAGGTAAAAATCGTGCATTGTCACTGGGACGATGATGAGCCTGGGATTGTATGAATGGTGCTTGCGCAATAGTGTGTGAGAAAGGTCTGGGTGAGATGTTGAAGCTCCTGGGCCCAAAGAGATGATGCACAAAGCGCTTCAGAAAGCACATAACCTGCAAAACGAAATCACCCATCCTGCTTCTTTGTGAAAGGATTCTGATCCAGGTACTTTACACTAGACGTTAGTCAAGTCTGTACATAAGAGATTGTCCCAGCTTCCATCTTTTACTCCTGCTGTTGGGGAGCCCACTTTCTGGTGTATAATATTCTTTACAGGTAGTTTTGTAGGTAATTTACAGAGTGGCGCAGTGGAAAGACCCTTATCCTAGAGATCAGGTGGCCACATCCTTCTTGGTTTTGCTACTTACCACTATTTATTGATAACTTGACCTTGCCACTTAACCTTTCTGAGCCTCAGTTTTCTACTTCGCCTACTTCACAGAATGGCTGTAAGCATAAATTCAGTAGTGTCTGTGAAAAGACTCTAAAAGCTGTAAGGCACTAGGCAAATTTAAATTTTCCTTACAATTTTTGAAAAGGCAGGGTCATTGTTAGTAAGGGATAGATGGAATGGAGAAAAAAGTGTTTTTAATTTTGCTCAAATGTCTATGGTAAAGTCATATAAACTGGAGCTGTTTTTATTGTATGCACCAGTTTTGATTATGTAGGATTCATTTATGTGACAAAATAGAAGTATGAACAGGTGTATCAGTTTACAATAAAAAAAATCAGAAGCTGATTTATTTTGTAACCACACTGTAGCAAAAGTATTGGCATACTTTTTAATCCATGGTCAAGGTGATAAGAAATCTGATTTATGGTTGCTTTGCACTGCTTAGGTAACATTTATATAATTATTCTACTTATTTAGAATCAAGTTATAGTAATTACTATAATTATAGCTAATCAGAATTACTTAGCTATTCTACTTATGCAGATTACTCCTTCATTAGGTAGAGAAAACACCTTCTTCCCAACCCTGACCCCCCCCCTAAATTCAAATACCTTATATTTACATAGTACTCTGTAGTTTTCAAAGCCTTTCACAGATACTACTTAATTTGAGGCTTACATAATATAAACTTTGTTTTTCTCTCCAGGTAACAAGGGAGGTGAGACATCGGTGATTCTAACAGTCCCACAATGCTAAGTTAACCGTAAGGATGTTGTGAAATCAGGTTCTTTATTAGATGCTCTCCCAGCACTTCCTCCCTTTCCTTGTGGCTCTTGCCACGATTGTATTTATAATTAATTTCTGTGATGACTTGGGAAAGTTCTTTCTTTCCCAGGAGATATTAAGTTCCATGAGGGCAAGCGCAGTCTGTTTGCTCACCTCTGTGGCCCCATCTCCCCACACAGTGCCTGGCACTTAGTAGGGGCTCAGTAAAAGGCTGATGAAAGAATGAGTCCAGGACCGTGTTTGTTGTGCTATAAAGGATCTACTTACTTGAGGCTTCCTGGGAGAAATTTCTTTGTGGTCTTACTATTGCAAATAACATTGCTTCTCTGAAACCGTTTGTTCTTAGCTCATAGACACTCTCAGCTGTGTACCCGTTCATCTTCTCCTGCTCTTGTTGGCAGCAGGAAAGCTTTGAAATAAATTGTGGTTGCCCCTTAGCAGACGTGAAGGACTTCATGGTATGTACTTTGTGCACTGGCCACTTTCCTGCTTAAAATTTGTGCCCCGTTCCTTACTTTCCCTTATTTTTCTTCACTCTCCTTTCGTTTATTATAATGCATATTTTATGTTTCCTTTATTATCTTAAATATATTTGGCAGCTAGGCAGTTTATAAAAAATAGTACTCATAGGAATGACCTTTAATGTACTGGGGTAAGAGATAAAAGTTAGAATTTCAAGAATGGGATATTTTCATACAACAGTAACTCATTTCAAATTTTTGTTTTTTAAATTTCATGGTGAGGTAATGACAGAAAAAAAAAACACAACTCAATGCTCTTACTGAGATTCTTAGGTTATAGCAATGTAAGATCCTACATAGAAATGGGGACTTCTGTGTAGAGGGTGTGTGAGAACTAAGAAAGTTATTTGAATAGTGCCTGGGCCAGAAAGATTGCATTCTCTTAGTTTGCTTCCTCATTCCTTTAGTTTTGGAGACATGAGTAAGGTAGGTTCTTCTCCGGCCCACAGGAGTTTTGCTTTGCTTTTCCTCTAGGCTTTAGGGATGTCAATGAATGGAGAACCTGTTTTCCACACGGAAAGCTTGGTCCAGCCTCGACCTTCTCAGGCATTCTTTTTGACTTGAGAAAGGCTGTCTGACCCACTGCATCCCCGAATTAAATCTTAGAAATAGTTCCAGCCACGATTTCCACAGTGCTCAAGCCTTCTCTGTGCTTTTGAGACCTTCGTGACTCCCGCTTATGGGAGGCAGGGAGTTTTGTTTACACGTGAAGCAACACTTTCAGTTACACTCATGATTATGTGACTTTCGGTATTTGCTATGTCCTCACTCTTGGCCAACACAAATATGTTATCACATTCGACCTTCCTTAGCATAAGAATGACTTTGGAAGCCCACAAGATTTTCTAATATACAAATAATGAAGGAAATGAGAGCACCTGCAAAAGGAAGGAAAGCCTCCAACTGCAGATTAGGAGATAAGACCTAACAAAGCCAGCCACGTTCCTGTTAAGTGATGGTCCCTTCCAAGAATGTGGAATGCTATGACCGCTTGTATGGAATGCCTGCCCTGGTCCGCTTGCCAGGGAAAATCTTCTGCCAGCCAGCCAGGGAAAATCTTCTGATCCACTGTTGCTGAACGGACCCTCAAGCATTCATCCCAGGGTTTCCCTGACCCCCACCAAGGAGACAAAGGAGAAAGCTCCTGGTACCATTATTATCCTTGAACTAAGTTCTTTGAGGGCAACAACTGCAATAGCTAGTCCCAACCCTTCTCCCTTTTCCCTTGCTGCCATTCCCTTCCACCCCTACCCCAAGTATTTAGAGTTCTTTTTATGAAGACAGTACTTAAGGTTGGGAGGAAAGAGGCTCCCTGCTTATTTGTACTAGAGAGAAATCTTAGCTTCTATTAGCCTCAGTTTCATCCTCTGAAAATAATCAGACTAGGTGATCTTCAAAATTCTTGTACCTTTTTTATACTGTTAACTCCATTTCCCTACTTCCAAAGATGCAACCAGCGTCTCTTGGTTGCTCATTTAACCTTCTCTAGATTGTCTTTTCTTTTACTCCTTGTTGGAAGAGCAGGCTCTGAGTTCAGACTACCTGGTTTCAAATCCTTGCTTTGTGACTTGCTAACTATGAGATCTTAAGCAAATTCCTTAAATTTTCTAAGCCTCAGTTTCTTCATTGGAGGGAAAAAGCCCCCAATAATCCTTATTTATGCCTGTTTCCCAGGTTTGTTGCGAGAATTAGGCGAGGAAACCCGTGTACAACGCTCATGTTCTTTCCTTTTCTTCTCCGCCCCCCTCCATTTTTCTCTCCTTCCTCGCCTTCTCTCCCACTCTGCCTACCATCTCCTTTTCTCCCTACTTTACTCATTTCTCCTTCCTCTTCTCATACTCCTGCATAAAACTTGGGTAAAGCAGAATCTAAAAAGGACCAGCAGTCAGATACTGGGTGGGAATATTTGAGTCCCTACTTCTTCTAAACAAGGTTTGCTTTGCTCTATGCACAGCAAGTAAAAATGCTGAGACACCGAGGTCTGCAGCAAAGAGAGAGTTTTGACTCCCAAGGCAAGCAAGCAGACGGGAGAACAAGATTCAGTCCTGCCTTCCAGAAGCTGAGCGGCTGGGGGCAGGGTGGTGTGTGGGTAGTATTTATAGGATAACGAATAAAGCAGCAGGGTGGTCTGAGGCGTGGGGAAACGTGATTGGACAAAAGGCGCCGTAATTGTCAGTCAATCTGCGCAGGCGTAACTAACTACGGGCCTCTGCACGCGCCAACGTGGAGGTGCGTAGCACGATCTGAGGGTGGAGTTTTCAGGCTTCTGACGTCAAAAGGTCACCGAGCGGACACTCTCTAATGCCCAGTTGGAGGGTCGGTGGTCCTATCCAGTCTTAACTGGCTCAGCTCCAACTAGACACAGCTGACTCCAAGTTCCTGGAAAACAACTCAGGGGAGCATGTTATCGTTTAGGCTACGTGCCGCTGGGAGGACCTGCAATTCTTAAAACGACCGTGATTAATGAACGCAGGTGAAATGGGTTTGACTAATAGTTACCCATAGTTTCACCTCTACGTCCCATCATGAACGGGGAGGCCAGCCCAGAGGCTCTGTGTCCCTGATACCAGGAGGTAACAGGAGGGGGATCCCAATGGCCTGGAGCTGCCTGGACCAGGTGAGAAGTGTTTGTTTGCATTTCCTTTCAAAACGGATACAAGCATATTTAGTCCCTTAAAAAGTCCTTGTGGGGTGAAGCAATGACCTCACTTCCGGAAGCTTCTTAAAACATTCACGGCCTCATAGTAGGTTCTTAGAGTGGTCTCCCTTGTGGAACTGTGACAACCGCTCTTACTGAGGGAAGGACGGAGAAGTGGAGAGGGGGGAACAAAATAAAAGTTTGTATAGGTAGGTGCCTGGTGAATTTTGGAGTTGGTTTGGTAAGGAATTCGTAGTTGAGTTTTAGGAAAGGTTTCTTTTTCCTTCCTTTCTTTTTAAACCCTGTCTAATATATCCCGAGCCTCTGCTGCTTACGAAGCAGTGATGGTAGAACTACGTTTACAGAAGAGATGGAGAGCACATGACCAGGATCCCACATACAGTGATGGTGATTAGCTTTCACTTCATGTGCCCACCCCTATGGATTTGCAGTGTGTGCCTAGAATGTTGCCTTGAGAAAGATGCAGTGGCAGCACTTAGAATCGGGGAAAGAGAGTGCTACAATTTCTTATCAATGTCTGCCACGGGCAAGGCAAGAGTAGTGGGTATATATGGATACATAGTTGCCAGGTCCAGATTAAGGTGCAAGATGATGACGTCACCGTCATAAGCAGGAAGCAAAATAACCTAAGGCTTCTCTAAAGCAGCACGTGGCATACCGAAAGAGGAAGAGGTGAGTGCTTTTCTCTTGGGGTCAGGGTGGGGAATGGAATGGGGAAGAGAGAGTGGAGAAGGCAGGCTGCTGAAATGAATAGGGGAGAAAAAAGAAGTTGTTTCGTGGGAGGGAAAATAGAACATACATGAACCTTAACTCTTTGTGAGATGACGTCATATGAAACAGTGTTTTAACAAGTCTCTCCTTGCACCTGTTAACGTTTAACCTCTCCTGAGGTGGACGCCAGTAATTCAGCTGGACATATCTGCTGAGTATAAATGGTTTTCTAGGTTTCCCATATGCTGTTTGTGTCTTAAGGTACTGATATCTGCAAAGAAAAGGGGGGAAAAGTTTAACTCAAGTGTATGGAAGAAGCCTTGCTTGTCTTCGGTTCCCTTGATGAAAAGTTCTTTTTAGATAAATTTGACTGTAACAAAGGCTCTACAAAATCTCTCCTGCTTTGAGGATTGTTACTCCCAGAGATGATAATTTAAATCTGAGGGATAAAGCAAAATCTGGCCAGGCTACTCAATACAAACTCAAATTGGAACTGTCCCTCTGTGTCCCACGGGCTTAGGTTCCTTAATATAATTTAGGATGTATTCCAAAAGGTTTTCATTAAAAAGTTTTATAATGACAGTCATTATTTCAAACGTTGGGCTTGTTATTATTGCATATTTGATGTGGATATGATGATGATTTTTTTCTACGTGTCCCAATTTTGCAGTTATACATTCACAGCTTTCTGAGGCAGCACAATGAGGACATGTGTAAGGAATTATGTATTACAAGGCTTGTTCTCTTTCTGTAATGACGACTCCTTCTTCCCATGTCAGACTGAACACTTGTTCCTTTTGATTTCACCTTCTAATATCTTTTCTTGTGCTTAGTTCATAGCTTCATATTGGTCTCCTTCCTCTGTTCTTATTCAGTCCATCCTTGCTTCTTTAATCTATTTGCCAAACTCCTGCCATAATAATCTTGCTTCTCCTTTACTTTAAACTGTTCAGTTTTCCAGCACCTGTAGGATAAAGCCCGTTCATGCTTTGTCTACCTCGCAGCGCCATCTCTGTCCTCTCCATCCTACAATCCATGTCTCTGGCACATCAGGTCTCTTGGTGTTCTCTCTGCATTTCCTGGTGATCATTACCTCCTTGTTTCTGTCTGTACCATCTCTCTTCCCTTCATCTTTTTGTCCACCAGGTAAACAATTACCCTTTGAGATCCAGGCTAAGCATTATCTCTGCTCATCAAGCCATTCTTTCTGCTTTCCCCTTGTTTTTGCCGCTGTCATAATCTGGGCAGGATCTCCAGGCTGTGTGCTGTAGTACAGAGAGGTTGTTAAAGAATTAACTGCTTCTACCAGGACCACCTGGTGATTTAGCAATTACAGGGTTACTGCCTGCACTATCAGGGGGCCTCCCTGACCCTGGACTATTTTCAATTTCCTCCTTGATTACATTATTCCCTGCGAGGTGCCTGTGCGCGCCCGCCCACCCCGTAGCTTTTTCTGTTTCATTGACTCACTCTTCTAGCTCTCCTTCTAAATTGTAGCATCTCTGAAGACAAGGATACAGTCTTTCCCAACTCAAAATCCCCAGCATCCAGGGCAGAAATAGAAACAGAGCAGGTGCCTAATGAATACTGAATGAGACTGAGACTGTATCCCAGGGTGAGGTGGGTTACTGTAGAAATGATGTTAACTGATTTCTGATTGGTTCTGCACCTGTCCACACCGGTTTCTCTTGAAGCAGTGGTTCTTATTTGGGGTGATTTGCGCGCCCCCTACGGGATGGTTGATGATATCTGGATACAGTTTCAATTATCAGGACTGTGGGAGTGGGTGGTGGAGAGGAGGGGTGCTGGTGACGTCTTGATGGGTAGAGACAAGGAGTGCTGTTCCACTCCCTACAATGCATAGGGCGGCCGCCACAACAAGGAGCCGTCTAGTTCAAATGTCCACAGTGTCGAGGCTGAGACCTGGCCTTACGGTCTTGGCAAAAATGTCCTTTCTTTTCTACTTCCTGACATTGAGGTCCCGTCCTCTTCTTGGTTAATGCCTTTTTCTCTCGATTTTCCCTCGTTCCACGGTTCTAGTGAGTCTGAAGAAATTTACTAGACCAGGAAGAGAAGAAAAGAGTAATCTCTTTTTTCTCTCCCTCCCTTTCATCTGCTGCCTGAGGCAGTCCTGCTACCCTGCCCCTTACCTCTCCCGTGTCCTGCCAAGGTTGAGGGCCTCCTTTTTTTTTTCTTCTTTACATGCTTAAAAGTGAAGAGTTTTGAACAGTGTGTAAGATCTGAAGTTTACTTCCCAACCTGACATACTCAGGACAGCGTTTGGTGTCTGAGAGAGAAGTAGTGAAAGACAGGAGGAGAGTCTGGATATTTTGTGTCTAAAGGACATCAAAACACTAAGTGGAACATGGAAAAGAGGGCCTTGTTTATGTGGAACAAGACAATTGTCTCCTCCCACGTGAGTGGCTGCTTTTGTATTATCTTTATGTAGCCACTATCCTTTTTTTCCCCTACAGACCAACTAGAGCTCATTCTTTTTGTGATCTCTGTTTTGATTTTGAGGATTTTTTTTTTTTTTTTTGGTTTCTTCCAATGAACCCTTATTTTGCTGCATAATATCAAAATATTTTCTTCAAAGACAGTTTCCTTTAAAAATAAACTGTTATCAGGAGAGAAGCTATGTTCACAGCTGGTAAAGGCATGATTAAATAATCACCGTATGGGGAATTGAAAAGTAATTTCATAATATAGCTGTAGAATCCAAAGAGAAAATCGAAGGAAACATCCCAGTTAGTTAAGAAAACTTTTAATCTAATGAAATGTTTGAACTCTATTTGGTTTTTGGATCTTTTTTTTTTTTTTTTTTTGCAACTTTCTGTATGTGCATGTTTTACTTGGTGAGAGTTTGTAAGAGGTTATCTTAATACAGTTATGGGCTTCCTGAGAGTTTGGTTAAGCTTCTAATTACATATAAAATAGCCTTGCAAATAGTTACACTAACTGTTTTAGACATAAATTTGACATGGGTCCTTATCTTTATTGCCAGTCTCTGCTATAGCTATGTTTTTTTATTTTATTTAAAAAATTATCATCGGTTGAAGAGGAAACAAGAATATCTTAAGAGAAATTCCTATATTCTTTAGGCTCATAGAGTGACAGACTCTTTTACCCAAGAGTAGTATGGAGAAAGAGAGCCTACTTTTGGTAGGGAGAGGTTGAGGCTCTGCCAGTGACCAATATGTAAGTCTCAGAAATCACCTCGCCTCTCTGGGTCTTAGTTTACCTCATCTGTAGACTGGGTAGTGTTACCACCCTTCAGGTTTGTGCTAAGGACTAGAGTTTACCATTGCAAAGCCCTCATGACAGTGTATGGCAGGGCCTGGATGCTCAGGAAACAATAGATATGATAGTACCATGGTTGTGTTGGCGATTCAGGGGATACCAGCTTTTTACATAAAAGTTTTCATTCTGTAACTGATGAAAAGTCAGAGCTACTGAAGAGAAATTTGTAAAATGCTTGTAAGAATTTCTAAGGGCCTGTACAAAATGTAGATTCTAAGATGAAATGTAATTTTATGCCTATCATTTTGGGACCAATATATATTGATTTTAGTTGAGAATTCTTGGATTATTTTTTAAAGCATCATTGTATATGGAAATCCTGTGCTAATACTAGACATAATACTTTACATACCTGTAATTGTGAGACAGTGTATATTGCACTAGAAAATTGTACTTGATGATTATGTTATTGTTATCAGCCCGATTTTTAAATAATAAATTTAATTTTGAAACTTAACATTATTTAAATACAGTCAAAGTAATGTAAATTCTGAACACTTTGAACTTTGCAAGTTGAGTTAATTGTATAAGCTGAGGTAGTCTGTTTCTTTTCTTTTTTTAAAAAATTAATTAGTTTTTATTTTTGGCTGCGTTGGGTCTTCGTTGCTGTGTGCGGGCTTTCTCTAGTTGCTGCTAGCGGGGCTACTCGTCATTGCAGTGCGTGGGCTTGTCATTGCGGTGGCTTCTCTTGTTGTGGAGCACAGGCTCTAGGCTTGTGGGCTTCAGTGGTTGCGGCACACGGGCTCAGTAGTTGTGGCACACGGGCTTAGTTGCTCCGCAGCATGTGGGATCTTCTTGGACGAGGACTCGAACCCGTGTCCCCTGCATTGGCAGGCGGATTCTTAACCACTGCGCCACCAGGGAAGTCCCCTAGTCTGTTTCTTAAAGCTATATTAAATCTTGAAAAAAATGAAATAATTTTTAAAAATCCATATTTTGTGAAATGACTATTTTTATTGTTCACATGTAGCTCAGAATATTTTAATGTATGTGTATACATATAATTAATATTATATATTCTGATATTCAAAATAATCAAAATTATATATTCTAAAAACATACCTTGAACTTCAATAACAGAATTGACATACGCTTTGGAGCTGTACTTGAGTAGCACATGCAGTTGAGCCATTTAGTCAATTTAGATAATTACAAAATACATGATATTTGAAATGTCTTTCCAAAGCGTATTTACCTGAATTTTATTGCCCATCAAAAATTTGAATTTTATTTAAGTACTTACATGTCATTTTTGTATTCATCTTGAAAAATTATATTTAACATTTTGTAAAGATCTCCATTAGCATTAATCCAATGGATTAGTTTAGTATTAATCCAATAGATTAATTCCAGAGAATGGTATTTTAATTAAACTCTTGTTCTTTTACCTTTTATAGGAGTGCTATATCATACCTGTTTGTAAGGCTTAGGTTGGAGGAACTTCAATGAAAAGATAACCTAGCTTATCCACACACGACCTTATATGCACATAGGATTTTCAAAGATGAGATGAATTCAATTATCCAGCAAATGACATTCTCTGATTCTTAAAAATGGAAAGAAAATCAGTGACATGCAGATAAAGAGAATCAACCTAGTCTTAAAGCTTATTGCTTTGTATTTCTGTCTTATGAACTTTGAATTGAACTTCTGCACAGGATCTGATCTGGATGAAATGTCATATCTGAGACTGATCCTTATCTCCTAAACGTTTCCTTTGTTTCTTTGATTCTTTGGGCTTTACCCTCTTATTTTATTGTGAGTGGCCCAGAGCTTTGATCTTGCAATAAGCTCTGGCTTGCAACACAAACCTTTGCTTTGGTATGACACACAGAAGGACATGGGTATACTCAGAAAATCTAAATAGACAAGAGGTTACTTCTTCTGTGGTTAGGGCTGAAGGCAAATGGGGTAACTTCAGAATTTATTGTCTCCCATTACATTATGGGAAACTAAAAATTCACACGGGTATTTTAACATTAAGAAAGCACACCTGTGAGAACAAGTTTGATGTACAGTATATATCTCTCATTTCATTTACAATACTTTCTTGAGTTCGAAGAATTAAAAGTTTCCCCTTTGTATTGCTGCAGACATAAAAGTTTTGAGCCATCTCTCAGATTCCAAATTCCTTCTGGTTAAAAAAAATTACATTAAAATAGTTTTGAAGCTGTATAGTAAGTACAAAAATGTAAAAAAAAAAACCAGTAAAGCTAATATACTGAACACAGAATATATCATACATAGGCGTTTTTTTGACCTAAATAGTAATCAGAAATGCCAAATGCCTAATAAAAAGAGAAGTTATAAGTATTTTGTTTGCAAATAATATTTCATATTTTCTGACCATTTAAAATTTTTCTTTCAAGGAAAAAAGGAGCATAAAATTTTTTGAACCATACATTTCATTGTATCCACAGTTTCAGAGAATGTACTCAATAATCATGTATCAGAAGAATGTATTTAGACTACAAACACCCTATACATGTTAGATATATGTGTACAGTGTACATCTAAAATTAGGGGTGTCAGAGTGCTTCAACACTCACATAATGCTAAGGATGCTTGAGCAGAACTTCAAAGAGTTTCCTCCTTAATGAAGATCTACTAATAAGTTAATTATGAACATAGACATAGTGGTTTTTAAAGCAATTTAAAAACTTTTTTGTCTTTGTTTAAGCAGCAAGCCAGACCCAGCCATATGACTATATTAATGGCAAGTTTATCTTTTTGAAATGGACACTGACACTTTGTTGCCTCTCAAAATAAAAGAAGCTAAGAAATTGATTTTACATGCTTAATAAATGAGGAATTAGGATGCACAATTTTTATTTGCCAATATCAGACATTTCCACTAACAGCTTTCATTAAATTTGAGAAATTTTCACTGAAAGAGCCAGGTTAGAAATATATTGGTAGAAAACTTCAGGTTGCAATAAGGAAGCAGTCTTATCATGACTATTATGTCGGTCTTTCATTCCCACCGAGTATGAGGCTTTGGTTACCTTGCGCTGTCTCTGCCTCAGCCTCTGTCTCTGTCTCTCTCTCCCTCTCTGTATATATATACACTTATATTTTTTTAAACTGGGACTCACCCGCTAGCTACTAAACAAGCACTGAACTTTGTCCAGTGGGTTCATAACCTGAATTCAAGTTGTAGGTAATGTTTGTAATTCTAAAAATGCCGACATTTGTCATTGTGAATTATGTTTCCTTTAGGAAATTCCTTTACTAAAGAGAGGCAGTCATTTTTGACACTAATCAGATGCCTCTGTGCTGACCCTCTTGCTGAATGAGGCCAGGCTTTCTAGGTTATTAGTATTTAAAAAGAAATAGCCATTCAGTGTAGCGTTTCAGTAAATAATGACCTACAGGACTTATTAGGCATATTCTACAAATTTTCCCACCCACAGCAATGATTAACTTAGAAAACGTTATAGAGCTTTTCTTGTGTCAGCTGAGCAGGGGTTTGTAGTTCTTCATTCACATTTTTCACTTACTCCAATGGCTTTGAATTCTTTGCCTTGTAAGTTTCTGTATATAAAGATCAGAAACTGCTTTTGGCTATGCAGAATTACATGCTTTTAGATGAAATTCAATCCATTGTAAAAGGTTTTTTTCAGAGCAATACTATTTATTCCTTGTTGAATTTGGATGACACAGAGAAGAATATTAGTTAACTGGGAACAGAAATTGTGTTACCCAGTTTAACAAAGCTGTAGCAATCATTTTGGGAAAGACTAGAAAAATTAAACACCGGTGAGTTTATTTAAGCCTTTTAAGGAAAAAAGGAAATACCGGAAGATAATCAAAAGTGCAGGGCTAACATTTTCTCTGGAATGTCTTTGAGTTGCCTGTCTTTTATATAGGTTATGTCATAATGAAGGTTGGGGATTGAAAAAGAATTTTTGGTATTTAAGGAAGTGATGGGTTTTTGTGATTCTTAGTACTCATCTTTGAGTAAAACAGGTTAAAAAAATCATTAGGAGTGAAAAAGGAAAAATATTTGGATCTCAGGAGCTATTGGAAATGGTTTTCCTTTTGCCTGTTTTTCAAATATACTAGGTTAAAAACTTGGAGAAACTCTGAAAAGTGATTACTGTCTCCTAAATGTTTACTCTATCTGACTGCTTACAGACCACGGGGGAGGCTCCTATCTGAGATCTGAGGTGAGACTCTTGATGTTTGGCTGCAGGATTCCAAAGAAATTCCATGATTTTACATGGAGTTTGGGGGCAAGGGTGGGGATGGGAGTAGGAAAGGTGTTCACACAAGGAGGAGAATACTGAACAAATATTTCATTTGTTCATATAGCAGGATTAAAATTTTTGTGCCCTGTGGAGCACATGCATAAATCCTTAGACAATCTGCAAAATTTGTAGAAGGATCCCTTGAACTTAAAGGCAACAAACTCTTGGGGTCTTTGGGTTACACATTTATACGTCCTTATGCACTTTACAACTAAGGGAAAAGGCAAAACAGTCTCGCCAAAGACCTCCTTTATTGTTCTCCATGTCCTTCTGTGCCTTTCACGTCTTAATTTCTTCCCAGATGCATTTAGCAGATTTTTGTTTTGGTTTGTGTAAGTGAGCTTCATCTCACAGAAGCCATGTCCCTCCCACTTCTGAATCCACTCTTAATGGATAACCCTTACTTCCTTGTTTCCCAGTCTTCCCCCCTGAAACAGTTGCTGCTCTGCTGTGTTTAACATTAGCTTTAGATGTTTCTCAGGATTCATTCAAAGATGGGAAATGAGTTTTTTTTTTTTTTTTTAATTGACCTGGCTGGAAGGCGCTTATATAGAAAGGATGCTGGGAAAAGAAAATGAGCAGACATTCTAGGGAAGTGAGGTAATTGCACTGGGCAGAGGGTGGGTCCGGAAGGTCCCACTCAGAGTGGGCTTCAGGGTTAAGGAGTGTGAATCTCCCAGTTCCTGGCTCAGTGCCTTATGATAGAAAAGGCATCGTAAATATTTAACCCCTCTCCCGATGGGGCCCTCTCCTCCCCAATAAGTATTATTCACTAATTGACTGTTTGCTCCTGGAAGATTTTTATTCTTTTTTAAGAAGCTTTTTTTTTTTTTTTTTTTTAAAGACCAAAAAGCCATGCTATCACTGAGCTGAGACCCAGACCTCTGACAAATCCCGTTGAAGAGGAAACTGGAAATGCTCACCTGACGAATGTAGGTGGCTCTTTCATGTGTACCCAACTCATAATATTTGGGGGGAAAACCCAAAGTAGGGGAAGTTAATATCACCAGAAAGAACACAGAGTGGGAAGCTCTGAGAAGGCTTGTGTTGTGACTGTCCTGGCCATCACCGCATCCCCCGGGTAGTGGGTGCTTGCTGAATGGATGGATGGGTGAATTATCCTGCAGGCTGTAGTTGCCAAGTCTTTGGCTTGTTTCTTTTTGATGTCAGTTGTATTAGGCCTGAAATTTGCTTTGAAATCACAGGAAGAAAGACTCTATATAAACTAAATGGCCATTGTTTTTGCTAATATTATTATGTCACACCCAACCCCCAATCCCTCCCAGACAACAATTGAACCAAAGCAACATCTATCACGTGATGCCTGGGGTCAAGTTAGTTCACCTCCCTTCCTCTAGCCTGGCATTATGTAAACCACTGAAATAAAGGCGAGGAAGTCTAATATTTCTTTGGAGGTACATACTTAATAAAAACACAATTTGAGGTGAGAGGGCAGAGAGAGGACATTATTCGATTTCCTCCAAAGGAGTAAGTTATGCTCAGACACAGACCCAGTCTTCTGCGAATTCCTTTTTTTCTTGGATGAAGTTAACAAAAAGGATTTTGGCCTTCCAGATTGCTGTGGGGAGGGAGGGCCTGTCCTCACTTGGACAAGGTAATTTCTGTCTGTCTCATGGTAGGTGCTGAAGTTCAGACACAGCAATAGAGTCAAGGTGAGTTTATACTGACATTTTGGTAACAGTAGGGGCAAACAGAGACCATAAATTTCCAGCCTCATGACAGCATCCTAGGATTGGGGAAATCTGAGTGCTTGCATTTCGGAATTTACAGTGAGAAAAGGAAGTGCCCTCACGTGTCCCCAGATGTTGATGAGGAGTATACCTTCTCATGATACTGTGCCACTAGGTCTTCATGTTTTTCATTTATCTGTACAAAAGATACTTATTTGGCAACTATTATGGGCGGGCCAGGGGCAGATGGATACGATTCCTGCCTTCCTGGCATTGCACTGAAATAATTTTATCAATATACAAAACTCTCACATTCTGAAATACTGTATTCAGAAGCTGAATTAATAATGAATAATGAATGTATAATAATGAGGAGGAAGAGGAGAAAAGAGAAGGAGGAAGAGAAGAGAAGCAAATTAAAGTATAAAGCATAAACCAAGAACAAACCAAAAAGAAGTCCAGGGACCGTGTTAATCAGTAGCAGAAGGTCAGCCCTGATCCAGGAATCCCCCGTGCCACCTTTAGGCACTCTATCGCGTACTATTTGTTTAACGGACCCGGCAGAGTGGGAAAGAGCAGGGGAGCCAAGGCTTGGTGGGTCAGGCTGCGGGTGTTTGCCCTTCTTTGGGGAGTCCCCTCCCAACGCAAACACCTGCTGAGTAACTGGGAATTGTGGCAGCCACTGAGAAAACACAGAAGGGCGCTCCCATTCCTCTTGCAAGGGCAAGTTCAGGCCACATGTTCAGTACACCTTCCCATGATGAGGTCCCTCCACTGGGGATGCTGAGCCTAGCCATCTTGGGCATTCAGGGGCAGTGGCGAGGGACCTCCTGCTTGCCTCCCTTTCCTTGGTCTGCGCCCAGGAGAAAGGAGGGAAGAAGCCACGCATGATGACAGAAGTCCTTTCCTGCCCATGCCCCCATTCTTCCAGATGCATCTGCAAGCAGTGCTCCAGACAGAGCAAGCCATGAAAAACAAGTATGTTGCACAAATTAATAAAAATATTGTCCAAGGAGTGAGCCCAGTGCCTTACAGGGCAGATGGGAAACACAAAGAGCAGAGTGGCCAGAGTGGTGAGAGGTGCTTAAGCCAGGGCCGGGTGGGCAGCGTGAGCCCCACTTCGCAGGTAGCGGCAGCCTAGTTCCCGTGGAGTATTGCCATGAGGGGAACATGGGTCCAGTATTGCTCAATCCTCTTGGTTTTTTCAAGAGGGGCCAGAAATCTAGACTCCTGTGTGAAATCTCATTAAAAAAAAAAATCTCATTTTAAAAATGTGACTATCACTGTTTTTAAAACACTGTGAGGACCAAACAAACGTACCTGTGGGCCAGATGCAGCCCAAGCCTGCTGGTTTATAGAGCTAGCGAAGCTGAAAAGAAAGAGGACCCTATCGGGGGAGACAAGTCAATGAGAAGAACAACTTTGAAAGAGTTGTTTTCGGTCCGTATTCATTAACTCTTTTGGTTTATATCATGGAGGATATGCTAGAGGCCGTGAGGTTCTAGGCAAACCTGCTACGTACTCTCCACCTCTGTCATTGTGACGGGCTCTCTTTGGCCTTCTGCTGCCTTCTCAGAGCAGGTACCTGGAGTCTTCTCATTAGCTCCAGGATACAAAAAATCTCCTCAGGGTTACCCCTTGTGCTTAATTCATCCAAATTAATGGAATGAGCTTAAAATAACTTTTGTGTGAGTCTTTCTATCTGGTGATCAGTGGAGGTACCAACTAGGCCATGCTCTGAGAGTGATCACAATAAACAGCAGTACCTGACCCCGATATATTTAATTATAAGTTGTGGGGAAGGGTGGAGAACTGAGGCCTGATATCACTCTGGGAGTAGGAGAAAATGGACTTCTTACCCCAGTCAGTACAAAGAGAATTTCCAGGGTGTGACCTGCGGAGAACATCTGCGACCTTCTTTATTTCAGAAGTTCCAAGAGAAGGCTCTGGCTCTGGCTGCCACCACTGCTTGAGCTGGTCAGCAGGAAGCTTGGCCTGCCAGAAAAACAAGGGAGGGAACAAGAGAGGCGCCTTTCCAGTTTATCCAGCTGCCGCAGAGCCTACAGCTGATTGGCCAAAGGGAACTGATTTTAATGAGTTTATCTTCACTAGTCTGTATTAGATGTGATAGGCTGCCTGATGCTATAACAACTAAACCTCCAAACCTCAGTGGCTTAACACAATAGAAGTTTATTGTTGCTTAGGCAAAGTCCATTGGGTGTTCAGAGGGTGGCTTCGGTGGGCTATCCTCCAAGCATAGATTCTGGGATCCAGCTCCTTCCCTTTAGGGGCCTCTGCTGTCCCCGGGCTTACCTTGAGGTCCTCTACTGGGACAAGCAAAGAGAGAGAATTGATTGGTCTGTTTTAGAGCCAGGCTTAAGAGTAGCAGTCTTTGCTTCTGTCATATTTTGTTGTCTAGAACTTAGTCACATGGGAAACTGTTTACCCTCCTGTTTTCCCTGGAGGAGGAGACACTGTGTGTGGGCATAGAGTCATCGTGACACACGGCACTTTGACCATCTAAGCAGAGGAGGAAGAGTTGTGCCAACAAGTTCCTCTCGCCTTGCCTCCCATTCTCCTTCTCTTTCTTTCCCTCTCTTCCCCCTTATCTTTTTTCTCGATCTCATGCTGATTGTGACCGGCCAACCACAAAACCAGTGAAACCCAACTGATAACAGGATGATAGCCTGGCTTTCTGTGAGGCTGGACTTTAAAAATCAGAGAAGTGTGATGGTCTCATTCAGATTGGAGCACAAGAGCTAATTTGTCTCTAATTAGCCTATTGCTGATTTCTCACTTGGTAGAGTTGTTTTCAAAGAACTCTTCCTTCTCCTGCTTAGTAAGTCTAAACTCATAAGAACGCATAGACTGCTGTAAGGTGTGTGTAGACCATTCCAATTAAATATGTAAACATATAGGTTCCCTTACTTAATCTCTTCCATTTCCAAGACTAGGACAAATCGTTGAATTCATTGACTCTTTGCACTTTCAAAGTGGCTTCCATCAGAGGACCTAATGGTGGTTCACAAATATTTAAGTCTTTTACATTAATCAAAATGAATTTTTTAGGTAGCTGAGCCAAACATTGAACTTCTTTTGTTTATAGGGGAGAAACTGAGTCACAGAACAGAGATTTGTCTGTGGTCACTCCCAGAAGTAATCATTATTGCCAGAAGTTCCTAAGGCTCTTAATCACATAATTCCCTAAATCAGGCCAGAATTTGCATTAAAATTCCTTACATAACTTCTGCAAAAATTAACATATATTTATGTTTCATATATTTTAAATATGCATTTTTGAATCGATGTGACTAAAATTACAGGTATTTTGTCCTAATTCAGAAATGCCTGGGACGTGTATTTTAAAAGTTCACTCAGTCAAAGGCAAAATTTTGAAAGCCACAAGGTCATGTTAGACATCCAAGCAAGTGAGTTCTCTTGGTTTGTGAATCTAGCTTCATAATGGACCTGTGTTCCTATGAAACAAGCCTAAACAACATGCCTGACCTTTGAGTGCAATTTACAGAGTATCAGTAAGACGTGGTGTTCTTAGTGCAAATAGCTTATGTGGGAGGCAATGATATGCTAACCAAGTTAAGTGAAAAATGACCATTTAATGCCCTGTATACAGAATTGTTAAATAAAAAAAGATAGACTTTTGAGTGGGCTTAAAGTGACATTTTGGGGGAGGGTTTATTGACCAGATGCAGTGAATCTGAGATCAATTAATTTTGCTTTGAAGTTTGTTCTTGATCCAGATCTTCAATAAGAAGGTAGTTTCCAAATCACTGGTCTGTGAACACTGCTTGTGATTAATTACCCTTTTATAATCTTAGGAATTCTGTTCTTTGCTATATTTTGAATAACTCAGACTCCATGGGGAGTTGTATTTTGGCTGGTATATTTGGAACTGCTAATAAACACCTACTTCCTGTTTTTCTTACTACTGTGTATAGCAAATTGTAAAATTACTTGAATTGCCATCTCTGTTTCTTGTGTGTTTAACCAGCCCTGATTTATGTTGTGGAATAATCTGCATCAAAGAGTCTTTGCCAACACATTTCTCATAGTTTCAAGATGTAAGATACTGTATCTTACTATTGCAGTATAAACTTGAAGGATGATAGGAGAAAGTATTCCATTTCATCAGCACAGAAAAATTGGAATTTTAGTATCTTGAGCTCCAAATAACTCTTGGAAAGAAGTTAGTGTATTTTTATTTTATTTCTTTACATGTATTTTTGAGGTCAGTAGTTTTATTCTTTTAGGAAGACGTGATGGGATAGAAAACATTTTTCTGTTTTCCTTTGAGGTGTAATTTTTCTTGCTACAGGCTAAACAGTGTATTCAACTAATAATAAGTGCTATGATTTAATAGTACTCATCACAGGTTTTTAATTTGCAAAGTGCTCTGGTTGCTTTTGTTGCTCATATTCACCTGGCTGTCACTGAGCCCGCTAGCTTGTGCTGTGTAGGCTGCAGGTCTGTGTCAAAGTCCAAGAAGTTGCTGATTGGGGATAGATTAAGGCTTCCTGTGAAAGACCAGGTGCCTGGGGAGAACTGGCCCTGGGTCTAGCATTGGCCCCAGGAGTAGGTGACTCTCTTTGCTTTGAAAGTCCAGACTGTTGTTGAGTGAATGATCAACAGATATTCCTTCTCCTTTGCTGACAGAAGAGTATAAAGAGTTAATGAGTTACTGGTGCCCTGGAACCTCTACCCTTTCTCTGCTCTCCCACGAGAGCTCCACCCTACCTTTCTGGTGACCCAGGTAGGAATGGAAATGTTGAAAATGATAGGAAATATTACTCAGGAATAGCCTCTGAATTTGGCTCTGCATCAGCCACGGGGCAGTACTACCCTTAGACCTGGGCAGTCGTCCAGAACCCCTGCTTTAGACAATGCTGCTCAGACCGTTCTCTGCTTTGCCCCTAACTAATGGGGCAAGATACTTCGGGGAGTTAAGGGTATCCGCCCAGAGCTCACGCCCTACTCCTCTGTAATCTGGTACCCAGGACTAGAGAGTCCTTGTCCAAATGACCCCAGGACTTCTCCCCAGGCCTCTGAAGGCCTTGTTCCTCATCCATCTTCCTGGGCAGTGGTTGGTATATGTGTGTGTGCTGGAAGAGAATCTGGACCTGAAGGATGGGGTGTCCACACACAGCCACCCCAGGCCCTCCCAATGCGGGGTAGAGCTGGTGATGGGAACAGAGGAGCAGGCCAATAACTGAGGCCTCCATTTATTTTCGTGTCCTGGCTGGGAGACGTTAGGGGCAGGCCTGCTGTGCAGCGCCAAAGGGAAGGTGGAGCTTCAAAGCCGGCATGGTGCTCCCCAATTTTCTTTCCTTCCTTCTTTTACCTTCTTTTAAGCTCTTAACAACATTCTCACATTACCTCTCCCCTTGCTGCCGTTGACTTCCTTCAAACCATCTTTCTAACCTCTCTTCACCAAACTCTAGACTCTCACCTTCAGTTGCCTTCTTGTTTTCTCTTCCTAGAGGTCCCATCAGCACCTTGAATGCAACATGTTCAAAACCGGAATCAAAATCGGACTCTCCCACAACCAGCTCCAGTTTTTGAGATCTCTGCTTTGTCTAATCACACCAGCATCCATGATTATTCAGGCAGCTGTATTCAGAACCAGTTTAGACTTCCTGCCCTCCTCTACTGTCCTCCTTTAATTGATTCAAAATTAATTAACTAATTAATTCTGAATGGGAGGTGGAACGCCACTGTGCAAAGCCTTTTGTTCGCTTCCCGTCTCGCTGCTGCACGCTCCTGGGGGTTTCACAGCTGCTCACCAGAGGAGCTTTCCAACCGCTCCCCTCCTCTTGCTCTCTGTTCCAACTACCCTATACCACCTGGCCCGACTGCACTCATACCAGTTCTCTGCTTAAGAGTCTTAAAAAGTTTCATGTGTTGATCAAATTTAGTAAGAACTCCTTAGCCAGTTATTTAATTCTTTTATGTTTCCATGACATACCTATTCCTGTGTCTCCTATCAAATCATTGTGGTCCACTAAGATCTACCTAAAATAATACCAAGAAATCTATCTTGAATTCTCAATTGTATTAGATATTTTTTCATTTTTTAATGCATTTTTATTGTAAAATATTTCAAAACAGACAAGAATTGAGAATAATATGAAGAGCATTTACCTACTATTCAGCCTTATCAAATCCCAACATTATGCTGCATTTGTTTCAGACTTTTTTTTAAATTTAAGAAATAAAACATATTGTGAAGGGTCCCAGGTACCCCAAATCCATCTCTTCCTTCCTCTTTCTCTCCCAGAGACAACCACTATTGTAAAGTCAGTGTTAAGTCAGTGTTTATTATTACCATACATATGTTTGAGTTACATATTTATGTATCCATAACTACATTTTATTACTTTTATTACTTTTTTATAAACTTAATATAAGTTAAAATTTAGCAATTATTTTGCTCTACCTATTGTTTTGCAGCCTTATCCATGTTTATTTCATTTAATGACTATAAGTTATTTCACTGTATGAATATTCCACAATTTATTGATCCATTTCCCTTTGATGGACATTTATTTATATTGTTTCCAATCCTTTGCTCTTTATTTTTTTGAATTTTTGAATTTTGTTTTATTTATTTTTTTATACAGCAGGTTCTTATTAGTCATCCCTTTTATACACATCAGTGTATACATGTCAGTCCCAATCTCCCAATTCATCCCACCACCACCACCACCACCACCCCCGCTCCGCTTTCCCCCCTTGGTGTCCATATGTTTGTTCTCTACATCGGTGTCTCAATTTCTGCCCTGCAAACCGGTTCATCTGTACCATTTTTCTAGGTTCCACATATATGCATTAATATACGATATTTGTTTTTCTGACTTACTTCACTCTGTATGACAGGCTCTAGGTCCCTTCACATCTCTACAAATGACCCAATTTCATTCCTTTATATGGCTGAGTAATATCCCATTGTATATATGTACCACATCTTCTTTATCCATTCATCTGTTGATGGGCATTTAGGTTGCTTCCGTGACCTGGTTGTTGTAAATAGTGCTGCAATGAACATTGGGGTGCATGTGTCTTTTTGAATTATGGTTTTCTCTGGGTATATGCCCAGTAGTGGGATTGCTGGGTCATATGGTAATTCTATTTTTAGTTTTTTAAGGAACCTCCGTACTGTTCTCCATAGTGGCTGTATCAATTTACATTCCCACCAACAGTGCAAGAGGGTTCCCTTTTCTCTACACCCTCTCCAGCATTTGTTGTTTGTAGATTTTCTGACGATGCCTGTTCTAACTGGTGTGAAGTGATACCTCATTGTAGTTTTGATTTGCATTTCTCTAATAATTAGTGATGAGCAGCTTTTCATGTGCTGCTTGGCCATCTGTATGTCTTCTTTGGAGAAATGTCTATTTAGGTCTTCTGCCCATTTTTTGATTGGGTTTTTTTTTTTTTTTAGTATTGAGCTGCATGAGCCGTTTATATATTTTGGAGATTAATCCTT
Organism: Balaenoptera physalus; assembly: GCF_965194825.1. Lineage (NCBI taxonomy): Eukaryota > Metazoa > Chordata > Mammalia > Artiodactyla > Balaenopteridae > Balaenoptera > Balaenoptera physalus. Next base: position 46,941,634 of record NC_138883.1, read on the forward strand.
TGTCCATTGATTCATTTGCAAATATTTTCTCCCATTCTTAGGGTTGTCTTTTCATCTTGTTTATGGTTTCCTTTGCTGTGCAAAAGCTTTTAAGTTTCATTAGGTCCCATTTGTTTATTTTTGTTTTTATTTCCATTACTCTAGGAGGTGGATCAAAAAAGATCTTGCTGTGATTTATGTCAAAGAGTGTTCTTCCTATGTTTTCCTCTAAGAGTTTTATAGTGTCCAGTCTTACATTTAGGTCTCTAATCCATTTTGAGTTTATTTTTGTGTATGGTGTTAGCGAGTGTTCTAATTTCATTCTTTTACATGTAGCTGTCCAGTTTTCGCAGCACCACTTATTGAAGAGACTGTCTTTTCTCCATTGTATATCTTTGCCTCCTTTGTCATAGATTAGTTGACCATAGGTGCATGGGTTTATCTCTGGGCTCTCTATCCTGTCCCATTGATCTATATTTCTGTTTTTGTGCCAGTACCATATTGTCTTGATTAGAAATAAAAGGAATACAAATGGGAAAAGAAGAAGTAAAATTGTCACTGTTTGCAGATGACATGATACTATACATAGATAATCTTAAAAATGCCACCAGAAAACTACTAGAGCTAATCAATGAATTTGGTAAAGTTGCAGGATACAAAATTAATGCACAGAAATCTCTTGCATTCCTATACACTAATGATGAAAAATCTGAAAGAGAAATTAAGGAAACACTCCCATTTACCATTGCAACAAAAAGAATAAAATACCTAGGAATAAACCTACTTAGGGAGACAAAAGACCTGTATGCCGAAAATTATAAGACACTGTTGAAAGAAATTAAAGATGATACAAAGAGGTGGAGAGATATACCATGTTCTTGGATTGGAAGAATCAACATTGTGAAAATGACTATACTACCCAAAGCAATCTACAGATTCAATGCAATCCCTATCAAACTACCACTGGCATTTTTTACAGAACTAAAACAAAAAGTCTTAAAATTTTTATGGAGACAGAAAAGACCCCGAATAGCCAAAGCAGTCTTGAGGGAAAAAAGTGGAGCTGGAGGAATCAGACTCCCTGACTTCAGACTATACTACAGTCCTTTGCTCTTATAAACAGTAAGTACATGCCTTGTTGTATTGCCTCCTCACATCTAAGTGTGAGAGTTTCTCTAGGGTTTATACCTAAAAGTGGAATTTCAGGGTTACCAATGTGCCTATCTTTACTGGCTAAAGTGCTCTGTAAATTGCACCCATTTATTTTCCTGCTGGGGTGTGTGTGTGTGTGTGTGTGTGTGTGTGTGTGTGTGTGTGTGTGTGTGTGTGTGTGTGTGTGTGTGGAGTCCCGCTTCTCCACACTCTCACTCACAGTTGTGATCATCAGACTTTTAAAATGTTGTGAATACAGTTGGTGAAATTGGATCTCATTGCTTTAATTTGCATTTCTCTGATTATCAGTAGAGAAGGCTTTGCTAGGTAAGATGCATGAAATACAAGCATGGTAGATCCATGAAGGATTCATACATTTGACAGTCCAAAAATAAAGACCTCTGTATAGCAAAAGATAACCATAGAATTAAAAGATAAGACATACACAGGAAGAATGGATATGGAATGCAGATGACTAATATGAAGTTAGTATCCAGAATATGTCAGGGAACTCTTGTAAAGTTTAAAACAAGACAACCTAATAGAAAATGAACAGATGTTATGAACAGACAGTAATCAACAGAAGAAATCTCACACGTTCCTGGAGTTCAGTAAACGTTTGCTGGTAATTAAATGAATAGAAGGAGTGGCTGAAGCAGATCTCTGCAGATGTCAGTGTCTTTAGTGGGTTCCTGGGACTCAGACCCTGAGACGGAGGTTTGTGTGGGGGAAGTTTAATGGGATGTGATCTCATGAGGGGATTAGGAAAGCAGGATTGGACAGAGTGAGAAGTGGATTTGGGAACTCTGGAGGAGGTTGGCCCTTCACAGGGATCCTAAACTGAGGCGAGGGGCCGGGCCTTCTTCTCCTTGCATCCATCAGTTACTGGTTACAGGTGTCCCTGAGGAGAGGAAGTAACCATTGGCGGACAGATCCCTTTGGCAGAGGGGACGTCCAAGGGGAGACTCAGCTGTGAGCCCTCGGTAGCCTATGCTCCTGGCAGCTGTGGGAATGAGACAGGAGCTGGGTGGGACACACCACAGCGTCCACTTCATCCACTATTAAGACCCAGGGAACGAATCCAAGTTCCTATCATGATTCAGAATACTGGCCTTGGAGTCAGAGAGCCCTGGGATTGAATCCCAGATCCACTCCTTACCCAGATAGGTAACCTGGGCAAGTTAACTGGTGTCGGTCTCAGTCATGATTTTCTTTCCACGAATATTGAGTACCTGAGAGTACCTACCTTGAGGTTGCTGTGAGGGTTAAGTGATTGAATACTCACGAAGAGCATAACACAGTTCCTGGCACACATTTAATGCTTGACAAACAATGACTATTATTTTTTATTATTAATACTTGTGGGGAAGAGCCTGCGTTTCTTTTGCTCTGTCAGCGAAGTACAGCAAGAAACTCTCTTGGAATGTGCTTCCGTGGCTTTCTTAGATAAATGGAATACTCGTGAGGTTAGTGGGATTTACAGCAGGCTTGTTCTCTAGTCTAAGCCAGTAATGCCTTAGCTGTTTAATAAAACATTTCCTGGTTTCATATTTAAAACTCCACTGACTTCCTACTCCTCCAGGCCAATTGTTATTTTTCTCTTTCTATTTTCATGGGACTTAATTCCTATAACAAATGGAAACTCTCAAGCAAGAGAAACTATTCCAGTGCCCCATCTCCACCTTGACTCTATCAGGTCACGGTGGCAAGTAGCTATGGACATCAGAAAATTCTTTCTTTGTTAGAATTGGGTAGAATCAAATAAATTTTAGAGCCAGAAGGAATCATAGACCTTGAAGATTACCAAGGGTAATGGGTTTTGTTTTGTTTTTTTTAAAGTCGTGGGGATCTAACTCCTCCCACCCCCTGCCACCCTTTTTATAAGTGAAATCTTATGCAGCAGCCTCTTATTTGGAGCAAGAAAACACAGACTGGCTGTGGCTGAAGTGGATGAGGAGACTAGCGGTCACCCTCTCTATCTGCTGTTTGCAGTTCACCTTTTAATATAGCTGTCCCTGATGTATCTCTTGTTTTAAGAAGTTTAAAAAACATCACTGGCATCATGTAACAAATTCATTGTAAAGATGAAGGAGTGCCTGGTTTCCTTCCCTCCTCACGGGCTACTTCTTCTCAGTCTCCTTTGCTGACTCCTCGTCTTTTTCTACCCCTGGGACTCCTCAGGACTCTGTTCTTGGACCTTTCTTCTTTCTACAGTCACATCTTTGATGATTCTTTTCAGTCTCATGGCTTTCAATTCCATCTATATGTTATTGCTTCCCAAATTTATATCTCTAGCCCAGATCTCTTTCTTGAACTTCAGACATATTTCCAACTGCCTCATTGACACCTTTCTTGAATATCTAATAGCTCAAAATTAACATGCCCCAAATGGGACTCCCGGCCCCTCCTGCTCCATCTTATTTAATGGCAGCTCTGTCCTTCAGTTGCTCCGTCCCCCAAATCTTAAGAGTGATCCTTGACGCCTCACTTTCTCTTATGGTCCACGTCTAATCCATCAGGGACTCCTGCGATCTCCTCTTTCAAAATATATTTGAATCAGATCACTTCGTCATTGCTATTAACCTATCTCATGCCATCATCATTTCTCATCTGGATTTTGAAATAGTATAGCCTCTGAATTGGGGTGATAATATAATGTATCATCCAGACTGGGACACTTTAAAGACTCAAAAAGGAGAGGCATTAATAATAGTATTGAGACGCCTGGCTCAGGATTGCTGTGGGCAAACAGGATGTACGGTCACCCTCCTCTTAACTCATTTTCCTGTCTCTACTCTTGCTACCTTGAAGTCTAATCCTCATATATCAGCCAAGATGTCCCTGTTCAAATCTAACTTTAGATCAGATCATACTCTTCTAACCCCTTTACTGGGCTTCATTTCACGCAAAATAAAAGCCAACGTCCTTCCAAGGTCCTGTACCATCTGCTCCCCCGTTGCCCTCCAACCATAATTCCTATTGCTCTCCTCCTCCGCCTCTCCCTCCAGCAACGTCTTTGCTGTTTTTCGATCATACCAGGCATGCACCCACCTCAGGACCTTTGTATTGGCTGTTTCTCAGTCTGAAATGCCCTTCCTCTAGATATTGCATATCCCTTACCACCTTCAGTTGTCACTTGGTCATTTAAACCTACAGTTACCATGTTATTTTAAATTATAACCACCCTCTTCTACTCCCCCTTTCCCTTTGCTTTATTTTTTTCAAAGAATCCCTCTAATATTTTATTTAATTTATTTATTATATTTATTTTTCTGTCCTGGCCAATAGACTGTAAGCTCGATGTGGACAGGGAATTCTTTTTTGCTTGGTTTCTGCTGCACCTCCTGAGCCTAGAACAGAGCCTGGCACATAGTTGAAACTTAAAAGATATTTGTTGATAACTGAGTGAAGAAGCCAAAAACTTCAGAAGGTTAAAGAGCTTCCTTCAATCACTAGATGAGCTTGTGGAAAGTCTGAACCTAGAGCTGGAGTCCCTGACTTCCCATTTCAAGGGGTCTGGTTGGGATTGTAGAACTACAACATGCGATGAGATAACAGACCAAACTAATAATTGTTCAGCTGAGCTCTGCTCTAACTGGGCACTTTATCTTGTTCAGATCTGGATGTCATTTCTGGAATCTGGATACCAAAAATGACGTTGGATGTGGGTTAGAGAAATTCAGGAAGAACTAATTCTTAGTAGAAGTAATTCTTAGTTTTGAGGGCAGTGATGTGAAAACAAATGAAATCCTATTCAAAGGATGATCTGAGAAGGATTTCTGCCTCGATCCTATGGAACTAGAGATTAAAGTAGCACTTTTTGTCGCGACTGCCTCTGAAAACAGAATAGTTGGAAGAAATTGGCTCTGTTTGAGGAGGAGAATGGGAGCCTGGAGGCTGGGTTCTGTGACTGCTTGGAGATCTGGAAATCTAGGGCTCTCTGTAGTTACACTTCCACAGCCTCTGTTTCTTTGAAAATATAAATCTTGTCCTCCTGCAAATAGTAGGGTGATGAGTGAGTCAAATTTTCAGTATTAATATGAGAATTGCTGCTGGTAATGTGTGACTTCTTCCACTTCTTAGGCCTGAAATGTCCTCCCTGCACTCTTTCCTAGTTCCTTCCAAATAAGAATCCAAAGTTTAATTATTTTCCATAGTTTGAAATATTCATATGTTGCTTTGTATGGTCTATGTTGTTTTCAAAATGTTATCAAACTCTTTTCATGGAAGTCTGTCTTGTATCTCCAGTTAAATTTAAAGTCTTCTGCACGTAGAGGATGGGTGCCTGTGTACATTTTTGTTTTTTTTAAGTTTCTCTTAAAGTTATTTATCTCATAAGGGCCGATGAAGGGAATGAGAAGACCTTGATTCCACTTTCAGTTTTACCTTTACTACCTATATAATCTCTCTGAAATTCAGTTTTCTCCTCTGTAAAATGGGAACAATAATAGTAATAAAAACTTCAGTGGGCGGGGTAGAGGATCAACTAACTAATATAGGTATTAGTATCCACTGGGTTGCCTCTCCAGGACCCTCACTTTTGGGGTAATTGTCTCCACTGCCTGGCCCACTCCCATCCTCCTCATGGTTATAATGGCTGGGCTCTTACAAGCCATGGTTGAGTAACATGACCCAGCCTCCTATGCCAGGTGATTGACAAAGGATGCCTGGGCATCTGACCAAGTAGGCCCTTTAAACACTTGCAATTAAGACCACAAAATTCCAGTTTCATCTGGCCATCCTTTTAAACAAAGAAGAGACAAACTCAGAAGGTTTTGGCTGGTGACATTTTTTTCAACCATGCAGTTGAATCAGAGAAAGTAGCACTGCAGTTAGAATAAAGACAAAAGAAAGAGAGGATGTTGGGGCTTTCCTGGAGTAGGGCATCCCACTTCCTCATTCTTGGGGCCCAGCTGCATTCCTGCCCTGAGCTCAGTGAGATACTCTGGTATGCACATAATCAATGATTATTATTGTCATTTGCTTTATTTAGTTTGAGTTGGTTTCTGTTACAACCAAAAGCAAGGCTGGTTAATGCATTATATATGAAAATGATTTGTACATCACATATAATTGATAATTACTGAGTAGCTTCTTTTTTACTGTGTTCCATAGTCTCCTCTTATGCTTGAGCCCTAATGGCAGCAGCAATGTGTTAAGATTTTGAGGTGAATCAACACCTTAATCTCCACTTCCATCCCCAGCACACACCGAGGCATCTTCTGTTGCCAGCAGTGACCATATATCCAGTGTACTATATCAAGCTGATACAGCTGTTCTCTGGGCAAGAAAGGAATTGAGACTTTTGTGGTAGCAAGTTTAGATTGAGTCAAGGAAGAAAGATTGCATAGACCCTGAGAATGATTGCTTCAACACAAAGTTTCCTAGAGCAGTAATTCTTTTTTTGGTGGAGGGGAGTGTGCTGGCGCTAGTGGGCTAGAGACCAGTGAACCTGGGCGATATTATTTCATAGCAGTGCTTTCAGAATCACTTGAGGCCAGAACTTGCAGGGATACTGGGCTGTGCCTCACATTTAACACTAGTATGCGGTCCATTTTGGTTTTGTTCACGCCACTTCCTAACGTGACCTCTACGAGCCAAGATAAAATGAGACAGATGTGCTGCATGGTCGGATGCAAAGATCTGTAAGTTGAACTCTTTTCCTTTAATTTCATATTGAACTCTTAGAAACTTTAAAAGAGATTCTGACACAAAGGACCCATTCAAGTTTTCTACCCTTGTAGAGAATTTGAAAACACGCATATGCCAGCATCCTGGCTGTTTGCTAGCTACAGAGGATACAGTTAAGAGCACCACTGAGCCTTTCTCCACACCTCCTATGTGTAAAGTCAATAAATGAGGTTAATCGCAGGCACCCATATCAGAAATACTTTTGGAGTCAGAAAATGGTGAGCAACCTTGCCCTTCATGAGAAAGGTGTGACTCTGCGTGGCAGATGTCACAGCTGGCATGGCATGCTGAAGAAAACCCTACTTCTCTGTCATCTGTTCTTTTAGGTCAAAACTCAAGTGTTTTGCCTATAGCTGAGCTAGATCTGTCTCCCATCACTGGGAGACGTGAGAAGGGTCTTGAACACGCCTCCTTGAGCGCTGTGGTGGTTTTTAGAATGTGGCAGAAATCGATACACTGGAAAAATGGGTGGTAGAGTAACGTGACTTAAGCCATCTCCTGCCGAAAGGTAGCCAGTTAGCAAAGGAACGGGGCGGTCAAGCGGATCCTGGTCAGAGTTAAAGTGAATGACCCAGATGAGACCCACCAGGATTCCCTTAGCTGTCATTTTACTGTGAGAACATCCCACGTCTGCACAGGGTTTGCAGAGGAAACTTGCTCCCTCCAAATTTACTTTCACCCCTCCCCCATACTCATTGATTTTAATAGCTTTAAAATAAAATATCCTGAAAAATAGATGACCAAATGATTTTTCTCCCCCCCCAAAGTTCTCTGCTAGGTATGTTCTCTTTTAAATTTTTGATTATTAATTTTCATTCTATAAGAGCTTGGTGACGTGCCAATCTGGAAACACCCAATAAAAAGATTTATGTCATTGCAAATGATACGCAATTATATTGCAATTCAGTGACTTAAGAATGTTCTAAAGCTAAAAATAATTGTAGTCTTTGGTTGATCTGCATATAAAACAAATAGCAGAAAGGGGGCACAGTGTTAGCCAGCCACACACAGTATCAGATCCCAAGATAAGTGGTAATGCTCTCGTATCGATTTCTTTGTAGGTTAATGAGTATCATTACACAGTTCAAGGAGCATGCACTCTGGGATTAGATTTGGGTGTGGATCCTGGCTATACCACAGCAAGTGTGTCATTTTGGGCAACTTATTTTTTTAAATTTTATTATTTTCTTAAACATCTTTATTCGAGTATAATTGCTTTACAATGGTGTGTCAGTTTCTGCTTTATAATAAAGTGAATCAGCTATACATATACATATATCCCCATATCTCTTCCCTCTTGCATCTCCCTCCCTCCCACCCTTCCTATCCCTCCCCTCTAGGTGGTCACAAAGCACTGAGCTAATCTCCCTGTGCTATGCAGCTGCTTCCCACTAGCTATCGATTTTACATTTGGTAGTGTATAAATGTCCATGCCACTCTCTCACTTTGTCCCAGCTTACCCTTCCCCCTCCCTGTGTCCTCAACTCCATTCGCTAGTAAGTCTGTGTCTTTATTCCCGTCCTGCCCCTAGATTCTTCATAACCATTTTTTTTTTTGGATTCCATATATGTGTGTTAGCATACGGTATTTGTTTTTCTCTTTCTGACTTACTTCACTCTGTATGGCAGACTGTAGGTCCATCCACCTCACTACAAATAACTCAGTTTCGTTTCTTTTTATGGCTGAGTAATATTCCATTGTATATATGTGCCATATCTTCTTTATCCATTCATCTGTTGATGGACACTTAGGTTGCTTCCATGTCCTGGCTATTGTAAATAGAGCTGCAATGAACATTGTGGTACATGACTCTTTGAATTATGGTTTTCTCAGGGTATATGCCCAGTAGTGGGATTGCTGGGTCATATGGTAGTTCTATTTTTAGTTTTTTAAGGAACCTCCATACTGTTCTCCATAGTGGCTGTATCAATTTACATTCCCACCAACAGTGCAAGAGGGTTTCCTTTTCTCCACACCCTCTCCAGCATTTGTTGTTTGTAGATTTTTTTGATGATGGCCATTCTGACTGGTGTGAGGTGATACCTCATTGTAGTTTTGATTTGCATTTCTCTAATGATTCATGATGTTGAGCATTCTTTCATGTGTTTGTTGGCAATTTGTATATCTTCTTTGGAGAAATGTCTATTTAGGTCTTCTGCTCATTTTTGGATTAGGTTGTTTGTTTTTTTGATATTGAGCTACATGAGCTGCTTATATATTTTGGAGATTAATCCTTTGTCAGTTGCTTCATTTGCAAATATTTTCTCCCATTCTGATGGTTGTCTTTTGGTCTTGTTTATGGTTTCCTTTGCTGTGCAAAAGCTTTTAAGTTTCATTAGGTCCCATCTGTTTATTTTTGTTTTTATTTCTATTTCTCTAGGAGGTGGGTCAAAAAGGATCTTGCTGTGATTTGTCATAGAGTGTTCTGCCTGTGTTCTCCTCTAATAAGAGTTTTATAGTGTCTGGCCTTACATTTAGGTCTTTAATCCATTTTGAGTTTATTTTTGTGTATGGTGTTAGGGAGTGTTCTAATTTCATTCTTTTACATGTAGCTGTCCAGTTTACCCAGCACCACTTATTGAAGAGGCTGTCTTTTCTCCATTGTATATTCTTGCCTCCTTTATCAAAAATAAGGTGACCATATATGTGTGGGTTTATGTCTGAGCTTTCTGTCTTGTTCCATTGATCTATATTTTTGTTTTTGTGCCAGTATCATACTGTCTTGATTACTGTAGCTTTGTAGGATAGTCTGAAGTCAGGGAGCCTGATTCCTCCAGCTCTGTTTTTCTTTCTCAAGATTGCTTTGGCTATTTGGGGTCTTTTGTGTTTCCATACAAATTGTGAAATTTTTTGTTCTAGTTCTGTGAAAAATGCCAGTGGTAGTTTGATAGGGATTGCATTGAATCTGTAGATTGCTTTGGGTAGTAGAGTCATTTTCACAATGTTGATTCTTCCAATCCAAGAACATGGTATATCTCTCCATCTCTTTGTATCATCTTTAATTTCTTTCATCAGTGTCTTATAGTTTTTTGCATACAGGTCTTTGTCTCCTTAGGTAGGTTTATTCCTAGGTATTTTATTCTTTTTTTGCAGTGGTAAATGGGAGTGTTTCCTTAATTTCTCTTTCAGATTTTTCATCATTAGTGTATAGGAATGCAAGAGATTTCTGTGCATTAATTTTGTATCCTGCTACTTTACCAAATTCATTGATTAGCTCTAGTAGTTTTCTGGTAGTATCTTTAGGATTCTCTGTGTGTAGTATCATGTCATCTGCAAACAGTGACAGCTTTACTTCTTCTTTTTCGATTTGGATTCCTTTTATTTCTGTTTCTTCTATGATTGCTGTGGCTAAAACTTCCAAAACAATGTTGAATAATAGTGGTGAGAGTGGGCAACCTTGTCTTGTTCCTGATCTTAGTGGAAATGGTTTCAGTTTTTCACCATTGAGGACGATGTTGGCTGTGGGTTTGTCATATACGGCCTTTATTATGTTGAGGAAAGTTCCCTCTACGCCTAGTTTCTGGAGTGTTTTTATCATAAATTGGTGTTGAATTTTGTCGAAAGCTTTTTCTGCATCTATTGAGATGATCATATGGTTTTTATTCTTCAATTTGTTAATATGGTGTATCACATTGATTGCATATATTGAAGAATCCTTGCATTCCTGGGATAAACCCCATGGTGTATGATCCTTTTAATGTGCTGTTGGATTCTGTTTGCTAGTATTTTGTTGAGGATTTTTGCATCTATTTTTATCAGTGATATTGGCCTGTAGTTTTCTTTCTTTGTGACATCTTTGTCTGGTTTTGGTATCAAGGTGATGGTGATGTTGGCCTCATAGAATGAGTTTGGGAGTGTTCGTCCCTCTGCTATGTTTTGGAAGAGTTTGAGAAGGATAGGTGTTAGCTCTTCTCTAAATGCTTGATAGAATTTTCCTGTGAAACCATCTGGTCCTGGGCTTTTGTTTGTTGGAAGATTTTTAATCACAGTTTCAATTTCAGTGCTTGTGATTGGTCTGTCTATATTTTCTATTTCTTCCTGGTTCAGTCTGGGAAGTTTGTGCTTTTCTAAGAATTTGTCCATTTCTTCCAGGTTGTCTGTTTTATTGGCATATAGTTGCTTGTAGTAATCTCTCATGATCCTTTGTATTTCTGCAGTGTCAGTTGTTACTTCTCCTTTTTCATTTCTAATTCTGTTGATTTGAGTCTTCTCCCTTTTTTGGGCAACTTAAATAACCTCTTAAAACCTGTTTCCTTTTTGTTAAATTGAGAGTAAAACCCACCTTACTAAGTTGTGATGAGAGTGAAACGAAATGCTAAAGACCTGGTGTTGCTGTGAGCCAAGTGAATATTATTGCTTCCTGCCTCATACCCACTCCCACTTTTTCTCCAGGTTACATTTACAACTAGCACATAGTACATTGTTTTGATGCCTCCCCCCACCAATTATTTAGTTCTTAAATGATTTTTCTCTTCAGGGGAGGCATCACAAAACCAGAACAACAGAACCATGGAAAAACAATCCCTTAGGAATAAGTTGATTAATTACTGCTGATTATTCTCAATGTTGAGTGTGGTACTTGTCACCAGTAGGTACTCAAGGTTCCTGATTAATTGACTGTTCACTAAATACTTTAAAAGTTCAAGCTTTCCTTTAAAAGGAGCAAGCACCGTTGCCAAGCAAGGCATTAAAACTTTCTTAGAAAAATATCACTATATATGAAAGGGTACTGTGATTTGTTCCAGAGAATAGAATTAGGGACAGAAGTTGAAAATCATAGGGAAGGTAATTGCAACTCAGTTTGAAGAACTGTTTACTAACAACTTGGAATTTCAGAGCCATGTTGCATTCTGGACAAGCATTGTGAAGTTCTGGCCATGTCTTAGGTGAATGTAAGACGTGAGGGATGTGGATACAAAATGAGCGAATAGGGACCTCTGCTTGTGAATCAATCTTGGAAGGGTCAAGAAGTGATCATTCAGAATTTAACTGCATGCCAAATCAGGTAGCCAGGATCCAAGAAAAGTTCTCAAAATATGTCTGTGTCCTTCAGCTGAGTGTTCTTCACTAGCTCCCCCAGGTAATTTACCCAGGGCTCTGCTGGGTGATCAACTGGGCACCTAACATCGGTGGCAAGTGAGGGCCAGTTTTATGACATTCTCTGTTTGCCATCAGATGGATTTTAGGAACCCAGTGGAGTCTCACCCTAGAAGTATCCCTGTCTCCAAGACTGAGGGGTAGAATGGAGGGAGGGGAAAGAAAAGACTATACTGAATTGGCTTTTCTATTCATCTTTAATCTTCCATCTGTTGTAAAAGACCTGTTGTTAATGGAGACTGACTTAATCAGTCTCATTCAGTTTGGGAAGGAAATTTGAAATCCTAGTGACTTCTGAGATTTTTATTATCTATTAACTTGGACTTGCCTAGAACCGTCCAGAGAGGTGGTAGAAGCTTCTGTCCTTGCAGAGGTTTTACAAAGGGCTGATGCAGGAGGTGTGAGGGTGGGCAGGTCAACTCTGTGTTATTGTACAATTTGGGGAAACTGAGAATTTTTAAGACGGGGGAATGAATTTTGGTTTTGGAGGTGAGGAAGTTCTCGACTAGAAGATCTTACCATGTGATTCTGTTGTAGAGCCTCTGCTTGCTGTAGTGTTAGTATCTTAATCCAGCTGCTGGGTGAAATCTGTACATTTTCTCCAGTGCTACTTTCACAAAGGGGTCGACCAGAACTCTTACCTCCCAGCCTAATATTTAGCGGCTCAGAAGGAAGCTATGGAAACACCTTGGATTTAATCATGGCAAATGATGTGTTTACCTCAAGACATTTTAAGTTAATGAAAAACCTGGAAAATATCAATTTAGTCATAATGCAAAGTCCAGAAAGCAGTAAATAATTCTAGCACCTTTCTGTGTCCGTGAACCACAAAACTAGCTTTGTTTTATTTTTTCTATCTAAATCTATTTTCTGTTTTAAATCTCAGTGGGATATATTTTCAGCTTTGAAAGGCTCATTAAATCACTGATCCCTAAATTAGGTCCTTTCCAATGGGTTTGAAAAACACAAGCACCCATGAGTTCTACTAATTCATACTGTCTTGAGTTATCTGGGGGAACACATTCACCTTCAGACAGAGAGACTTGGTCAAACTACTGAATCATTACAGGCAAAAACATTTTAGTTTATCAATGTATACTTGAAGGAATTTAGCCATATCAACACTGGTCTCTTAATCCATATTTATTTTATAGTCTTCACTTGATGATTGGCAGATTAAACACTTCATTTACATGCTTTAAAAGGGCTATAAAGAACAATTCATGCTAAAATTATTCCTGTTTGGGGCATGGCTTGGGTGGAAGGAAGAAGTGTTTAGGGATAAGCATGGTGCAAGTAGTATTGCTTCCTGAGGCTGGCACTGTAGTGGCAGTACAGGGAGTGTACACGTTATTCAGCCAAAACTTATCAAGTCCCTGCTGTGTGCCAAGACCTGTTTTGGATACTTCGGGTACCACTGTCTACCTCATGGGCTTAACAATTTTGTCCATTGCTCATGATTGTTAGGGATAGCTCACAAGAGTTGTGTGAAGGGAAGTATGAAGTCAGGTTATGGTACTGACTGGATTGGGACGGATCCCAGCACCACCTAAGGGGGGGGCAGCCTAACCCTCTGTTACGTGTGGGCTCCCAGGGTCAGTTTCCCAGGAAGCTATATAGACCTTTTGGTCAAGAAGCCAATGGTAAGTCCTCAGATTGTAGGCCAATTCAAGAGCAGTTTTTACGTGTTATGTCATAAATGCCATAGCAGAAATTCAGATTAAGCTAGTGAAATAAAAATAGCAAGCAAATTTTATGTGACCAGGAGAATAAAAAGCATTTTTATCCTATTGCTTATTTTGTAAAAATTTACTGATTCAAAAATGGCTAGCATTATTGAGTTCTTACTGTGTACCAGGAGCTGTACTAAGTATCCTGTATACATCCTCTCATTTAATCTTCAATGTCAGCCTTATGAGCTGCATACTATTATCATCTCAGTTTTACCATTAGGACATTGAGGCTCAGAGAGGCTAACTAACTTGTTCAGCATTATGTGGCTACTGAATTGGAAGGGAAGGCAGTGGACTTGAATCTTAGTCTCTGTTCAAAGCTCATGCTCTTGCCTGGTCACGGCCACTTGATTTAGCTCTTGGTATTGGAGGAAGGATGAAGATAAACCAACACCGGCTGCTCCTCCTATCTCTCCAGCCCTGTTATCTTCTCCAGCCAGAAACCTGGGAGTCACCTTGACCTCTTTTCTTCCTCTCCTGCCTTTTCCCCTCACCCATTAGTCTTTAAGTCCTGGTGGTTTTAATTCCTAGTATTTCTTCTTTTTTTTTTTTTAAATAATTATTTATTTATTTATTTATTTATTTTTGGTTGTGTTGGGTCTTTGTTTCTGTGCGAGGGCTTTGTCCAGTTGCGGCAAGCGGGGGCCACTCTTCATCGCGGTGCGCGGGCCTCTCACTATTGCGGCCTCTCTTGTTGCGGAGCACAGGCTCCAGACACGCAGGCTCAGTAGCCGTGGCTCACGGGCCCAGCTGCTCTGCGGCATGTGAGATCTTCCCAGACCAGGGCTCGAACCCGTGTGCCCTGCATTGGCAGGCAGATTCTCAACCACTGCGCCGCCAGGGAAGCCCCCTAGTATTTCTTGTATCTGACTATAGTCATCATTTTTTACCTGGACACCTGCAGTAATTTCCTAACCAGAATCTCTCTTCCAATCCAGCCTTTACAGCTGTCAACAACACTGAACAGCAAAGATGTTCATGCCGCATCTCTGCTTAAAAACCCTTAGTGACTTTCAGACCCATCATGATCTGGACCCTCCACTCACTCCTTTCTCTTAGTCTGTGCTCCAGGGACATTGATCTAGTTGCAGTTGGCTGATTGTGCTGTTGCTTCCATGCCTCTATCCTTTTCTCTATGACCAGGATGACCTCCTCATGGTTTTCTGCTCAGGAAATTGGCTCTAATGTCTCCTCTGGACGTCTTTCCCAGCCCTCCCAGACAGAGGTAGGTTCCCTGCCTCTGACTGTACCTCATCCGTGTCTTTATGATAACAGTCACCACTCTGAGCTGCAATTTAATACCTACCTGTTTTCCCCCACTGCATGGTGGATATTTCAAGGCAATGTACTGCGAAGTATCAGATAGACACAGTGTTTTAGGGGGGAGCTGTCCACGCCAAAAGGAGCACCAATAACAAGCATCTTATCGTACCCTAAGTCCCACTGGAAGTCCTGCTCAGGGTCATCAGAAGAGAAGCCTGCCATATAGGGATCTGTGACACTTGGACACCTGTTTTGCTGGTGGAACCAGCTCATATACCAAATGCCAGCCCTGTCAGCATGGTCCCTCTGTATTTCTGCTGGAATGTGTTCATTTAGGCTTCCCACTCATGTCCTCAACTATGCTGTTCTCTAAGTTTGCAGCAGGGAGGGTTTTGCCAGATCTGGTATCCCTCCTTACTAACTGGACATAGTCCCTTTGTCCCTGAACATGCAGAGACATCATAGGAACATGGTCTGTTTTTGCCTCAAAATAATCTTAAATGACAGGAAAACCCATATGTATGTTCTTTGAGGTGGGATTGAAAATATTCAGCCAACTGAGGATAAATTTTTAGCTTTAAAACAGAAGCATATTAGAGGGCTGCAAAGAGATGAGTGTCTGTGATGCAATATTGAATAGTAAGAAAGAGGCTGAGCTAAGAGTCAGGGAGATTAGAATTTCATCTGGTCTCTGCCTATTGCCAGTTGTGTGATGCTGGACAGATAGTTTAATGTCTCTAAGTCTCACCCTCTGCGTGTGTAAAATGGAGATAGTTATAAGACCCATGTGAATGTATAATTCTGTAAGGCACTTCAGAAGCTTGGCATATAATCAGCACTCAATCAATGGGAGTATTATGTGACAAGTGGACCTATAATAAATGACAATGCATTTTATTATTTAAATTGCAGTCAGAATGATTGCCCTTGGTTAAGATAATCTCTTACTCCTCTGATAGACTTTTCACCAAGACCCTTAAATCAACTAAACAGCAGACTTGAACTATAGGGAAGATTAACTCTGAACGAATGAATCCCGGTCTGATATGACCTTAAAGCTGGGATTGACTGCATTTGCTGCAGCTGCCCTAGGCCTGCCCTAAGGCCACCAATACTACATTTGCTCAGTGTCCAGCTCAGGAAGGGCTGGAGCCCTTCGAAATATCACCCCTGTGGCAAAGAATGCCATGATTAACCCAGCTCCTAGAATGAAGAATCTTTTACTGGTCACAAGATTTGGTCTTTAGCAGCTGCTCCAGGAGCAGTTGTAAACAGACCCGGAGAACTTATGTGTTGCCCCCTCACAGCCTCTGAACCAACATATACTTAGAGAACAAGACAGAGATGATTATCAATTGGTCTTCAAATCTAAGGAGTACCGCTTATGGGCAAATAGAGTTCTGAGTTTGACAACCCTCACTGCAGCTCCCAAGGAAATCAGCATTGCTGTTCTTATTTTATAGGCAGAAAACCCAAGGCACCAAGGGATTAAATAATTTGTATTGGAACGAGATTTTACTAACTCTATAGAAAATTGACCTAAAACTTAAACATGGATAAACCACATCCTTTATTTAAACAATATTTTATAGCCTGTGATGAAAGAATGCTTAGAGATGGAATTTCCAGATTGGCTGTTCATGAACTCACAGAAAAATTATGCAACTTTCCATTCATTCAGCAAACATTTATTCAGTACATACCAAGTGCTAGGCACTGTCATAGGTGCTGGAGAGACAAGCTTATATGAGACTATTTCCTGCTCAGAAATAGGGAAATCAGAAGGAGGAGACACACATATAAGGAGATGGAATAAAATGGTATAGACACTGTGATAGTGACAAAAATCTTTATACGTTACAGCAGGGGCCCAAAGAGGAGGCAAGTCCTGAGAGATCACTCTGTTTGTTTTGCCCTGGGTAGGCTTGGCAACAGGAAGACTGCTACGAACCCTAGAAGAGCTGCAATACTTGCCAAGTTTAAACCCACAAATTGGTGAACATAATATATGTCTAAGTGCTGGAAGTCATGAGTGCATGTGCACAGGGAACGTTATCTTTTATGTTCAGGATCTGAATTGGGATGTTAATTATTTTCCAAATCCTGAAAAACCAGGCTTTTGAGTTTCCTATAATTTGACCTTTAAATAATTTCTTGCTAATAGCTGTCTTGCCAAAGTAGAGACTTACCATGGGGAGGGCCCAGGGGTTTGATGGTTGGAAAGAAGATGGCGTCCCAGGCCTCGACAAAATGAAACACAGCTTTCAACCCACTTACGTGCTGTCTTCTTGCATTGACTTTGGCATCATCCCATTTGCCTGCTTCCCCTCTAACTTACCAGCACTCCTTCCTAGCTTCCTTTGCTGACCTGTCATCCTCTCTCTCTTTTTTCCTGTTTTCTCACTATGCTCTCCCCCGAGGTAATTGCATATTCTGCCATGACTTCTGTTACGTGGCAACCACTTTCACCTGTCTCCAATTTAGATCTTTCCACTGTCATCCAGACACATATGTCTAACTCTAAACTTGATATATCACTTGGGGTCCTCTGTCAAAACTCACGTAGGATGGAAACTCATGGAATTTCCCCTCAAACTCCCTCCCTGTCGTGTTTTCTACCTTGGGAAATCTCATCCCTGACTTCACATTTGAAACATCTGAGCGACATTGAAACCATAACTGTGCCTGGGCCCCCTGCTTAACCAATTAAATCAGAACCTTTGGGATGAGGGTCTTCAGGTGGGTTTAATGAGCACAGCCAGGTTAAGAATCCCTGAGCTATTTGCTCAAGTTGGAAGTCTGTGAGTCATCTTGACCCCTCCCTTTTCATTATCCTTTAATAGTCAGCCATGTGCTGATATTTTGTCTACTAAAGCTCTTGACTTCATCTACTGTTTTCCATCATCAAAGCCACCATCCCAAACCAACACATAATTCTCTCTTACCTGAAATAACCTTCTAACTGTCCTCCTTGCCTCTATTCTTGTTCCCATCCTCACCATTATTCACAGTGCAGCCAGGGTGACTTAAAAAAATCTGATCACATCACTCTCTTGCTTAAAATATGGCACTGGCTTTCTGCTTGCTCTATTTTTTTTTGTATTTTATTTTATTTTTTTACACAGCAGGTTCTTATTAGATCTATTTTATACATATTAGTGTATATATGTCAATCCCAATGTCCCAGTTCATCCCACCACCATCCCCCACCCCTCTCTCCTCCCTTGGTGTCCATACATTTGTTCTCTACATCTGTGTCTCTATTTCTGCCTTGCAAACTGGTTCGTCTCTACCATTTTTCTAGATTCCATATATATGCATTAATATATGATATTTGTTTTTCTCTTTCTGACTTACTTCACTCTGTATGACAGTGTCTAGGTCCCTTCACGTCTCTACAAATGACCCAATTTCGTTCCTTTCTATGGCTGAGTAATATTCCATTGTATATATGTACCACATCTTCTTTATCCATTCATCTGTCGATGGGCATTTAGGTTGCTTCCATGACCTGGCTATTGTAAACAGTGCTGCAGTGAACATTGGGGTGCATGTATCTTTTTGAATTATGGTTTTCTCAGGGTATATGCCCAGTAGTGGGATTGCTGGGTCATATGGTAATTCTATTTTCAGTTTTTTAAGGAACCTCCATACTGTTCTCCATAGTGGCTGTATCAATTTACATTCCCACCAACAGTGCAAGAGGGTTCCCTTTTCTCCACACCCTCTCCAGCATTTGTTGTTTGTAGATTTTCTGATGATGCCCATTCTAACCAGTATGAGGTGATACCTCACTGTAGTTTTGATTTGCATTTCTCTAATAATTAGTGACGTTGAGCAGCTTTTCATGTGCCTCTTGGCCATCTGTATGTCTTCTTTGGAGAAATGTCCATTTAGTTCTTCTGCCCATTTTTGTTTTTTTTGCAAGGCCAATATCAAAAATCATCTTTATTCCTATGTACCAACCAGAGAATTTAAAATTTACATTTTGTGAGTACAGCTTTTAATGTAACATCAAAAATATTAAATATCTGGGAATAATCTAACAAACATGAATACCTCTAACAAAACTACAAAACATTATTTTAAAAGGCTAAAGAAGAACTGAGCAAATGGAGAAATATATCATGTTCATGGATTACAAAACAATACTGTAAAGATATCAGTTCTCACCAAATTTATTTATAAATTCAATTCAGTCGCTGTATGTGTGTGGAAATTGACAAGTGAATCCTAAAATCTGTGTGTAAATGCAAAAAGCCAAGAATAGGTAAGTCCAAATTTAAAAAGAAGAAAATAGACATAAGTATTGCTGCATCAGGCATTAAGACTTATTTTTAAAGCTACAGTAATTAAGAGTGTGGGATTTTGTGCAAGGATAGCTAAATCCATAACAGAATAGAAAGCAGAGTTCAGAAACAGATGTACACATACATGGATGCTTGAATTGTGATAAAAGTGGTAATGGAGAGCAATAGAGAACAGTCTTTTCAATAAATGGTGCTGGATCAATAGGCTATACATATGGGAAAAAAAGAAACTTGATCTCTTCTTCATACCATACCTAAAAATCAATTTCAAGCAAAGGAATGCCTATCCAAAAAAAAAACAAAAACAAAAACAAATCACTTTCAGATTAATTGTAGAATTAAATGTAAAAAACAGGAAGCATCTAGAATATAATGTATTAAAATAGCTTCATGATCTTGAGATAAGCAATAATTCTTCTAATATGATACAATGATCACTATATCTAAAGAAGTATATTGAAAATTGGCCTATATTAAGATTATGAACGTCTGGTTACCGGAAGTCACACAAAAAATGTATATAGGCAAGCCACAGAATGGGAGAAGATAGCTGCATCACCAGGAAAAGGCTTGTATCCACAATGTGTAAAGAACCACAAATCCTTCAGTAGAAGACAAACAACCAAAAAGAAAAAGTGAACAAAAGACTGGAAGAGGTGCTTCACAAAAGGGGATATAAAAACGGCCTGTAAACATTTGAAAGAATGCTCAACACCAGTAGTCACTATGGAAATACAAATCAAAGCCACAAAAAAGATGACAGTACACCCCCACCAAAATAACTAAAATCAAGAAGATTGACAATGCCAAGTGTTGTTGAGGAGAAGCACTGGGAACTATCATAAATGGCTGATGGAAGATAAATTGATACAACCACTTGGAAAATAATTTGACAGTATATGCTAAGGTTAAATGTAAGCATATCTAATGACACAGCAATTCCACTCCTAAACATATGCCCATATAAATGCATACATACATCCAGCAACAAGAATTTCATATCTGCCCATTTTTTGATTGGGTTGTTTATTTTTATAAATATTGAGTTGCATGAGCTGTTTATATATTTTGGACATTAATCCTTTGTCAGTTGCTTCATTTGCAAATATTTTCTCTCATTCTGAGGGATGTCTTTTCGTATTGTTTACAGTTTCCTTTGCCGTGCAAAAACTTTTAAGTTTCATTAGATCCCATTTGTTTATTTTTGTTTTTACTTCCATTACTCTAGGAGGTTCGTCAAAAAAGATCTTGCTGTGATTGATGTCAAAGAGTGTTATTCCTATGTTTCCCTCTAAGAGTTTTATAGTGTCCGGTCTTACATTTAGGTCTTTAATCCATTTTGAGTTTATTTTTGTGTATGGTGTCAGGGAGTGTTCTAATTTCATTCTTTTACATGTAGCTGTCCAGTTTTCCCAGCACCACTTATTGAAGAGACTGTCTTTTCTCCATTATATATCCTTGCCTCCTTTGTCATAGATTAGTTGACCATAGATGTGTGGGTTTATCTCTGGGCTTTCTATCCTATTCCATTGATCTGTATTTCTGTTTTTGTGCCAGTACCATATTTTCTTGATTACTGTAGCTTTGTAGTATAGTCTGAAGTCAGGGAGCCTGATTCCTCCAGCTTCATTTTTTCCCCTCAAGATTGCTTTTGCTATTCAGGGTCTTTTGTGTCTCCATACAAATTTTAAGATTTTTTGTTCTAGTTCTGGGAAAAATGCCATTGGTAGTTTGATAGGGATTGCATTGAATCTGTAGATTGCTTTGGGTAGTATAGTCATTTTCACAATATTGATTCTTCCAATCCAAGAACATGGTATATCTCTCCATCTGTTTGTGTCATCTTTGATTTCTTTCATCAGCATCTTGTGGTTTTCTGAGTACAGGTCTTTTGTCTCCTTAGGTAGGTTTATTCCTAGGTATTTTATTCTTTTTGTTGCAGTGGTGAATGGGATTGTTTCCTTAATTTCTCTTTCTGATCTTTAATTGTTAGTGTTTAGGAATGCAAGAGATTTCTGCGCATTAATTTTGTATCCTGCAACTTTACCAAATTCATTGATTAGCTCTAGTAGTTTTCTGGTTGCATCTTTAGGATTCTCTGTGTATAGTATCAAGTCATCTGCAAACAGTGACCATTTTACTTCTTCTTTTCCAATTTTTATTCCTTTTATATCTTTTTCTTCTCTGATTGGTGTGGCTAGGACTTCCAAAACTATGTTGAATAATAGTGGTGAGAGTGGACATCCTTGTGTTTTTCCTGATCTTAGAGGAAATGTTTTCAGTTTTCCACCATTGAGTATGATGCTTGCTGTGGGTTTGTCATATGTGGCCTTTATTATGTTGAGGTTGGTTCCCTCTTTTCCCACTTTCTGGAGAGTTTTTATCATAAATGGGTGTTGAATTTTGTCAAAAGCTTTTTCTGCATCTATTGAGATGATCATATGGTTTTTATTCTTCAGTTTGTTAATATGGTGTATCACATTGATTGATTTGCATATGTTGAAGAATCCTTGCATCCCTGGGATAAATCCCACTTGATCATGGTGTATGATCCTTTTAATGTGTAGTTGGATTCTGTTTGCTAGTATTTTGTTGAGGATTTTTGCATCTATATTCATCAGTGATATTAGTCTGTAATTTTCTTTTTTTGTAGTATCTTTGTCTGGTTTTGGTATCAGGGTGATGTTGGCCTCATAGAATGAATTTGGAAGTGTTCCTTCCTCTGCAATTTTTGGGAAGAGTTTGAGAAGGATAGGTGTTAGCTCTTCTTGAAATGTTTGATAGAATTCACCTGTGAGGTCATCTGGTCCTGGACTTTTGTTTGTTGGAAGATTTTAAATCACAGTTTCAGTTTAATTACTTGTGATTGGTCTGTTCATAATTTCTGTTTCTTCCTGGTTCAGTCTTGGAAGGTTATACTTTTCTAAGAATTTGTCCATTTCTTCCAGGTTGTCCATTTTATTGGCATAGAGTTGTAGTCTCTTATGATGCTTTGTATTTCTGCAGTGTCCATTGTAACTTCTCCTTTTTCATTTCTAATTTTATTGATTTGAGTCCTCTCCCTCTTTTTCTTGATGAGTCTGGCTGAAGGTTTATCAATTTTGTTTTCTCAAAGAACCAGCTTTTAGTTTTATTGATCTTTGCTATTGTTTTCTTTGTTTCTATTTCATTTGTTTCTGCTCTGATCTTTATGATTTCTTTCATTTAACTAACTTTGGGTTTTGTTTGTTCTTCTTTCTCTAGTTCCTTTGGGTGTAAGGTTAGATTGTTTATTTGAGATTTTTCTTGTTTCTTGAGGTAGGATTGTATTGCTGTAAACTTCCCTTTTAGAACTGCTTTTGTTGCATCCCGTAGGTTTTGGATTGTTGTATTTTCGTTGTCATTTGTCTCTAGGTATTTTTTGATTTCCTCTTTGATTTCTTCAGTGATCTCTTGGTTATTTAGTAACATATTGTTTGGCCTTCATGTGCTTGTGTTTTTTACGTTTTTTTCCCTGTAATTTATTTCTAGTCTCATAGCGTTGTGGTCAGAAAAGAGGCTTGATGTGATTTCAATTTTCTTAAATTTACTGAGGCTTGATTTGTGACCCAAGATATGATCTATCCTGGAGAATGTTCCATGTGCACTTGAGAGAAAGTGTAATCTGCTGTTTTTGGTTGGAATGTCCTATAAATATCAATTAAATCTATCTCGTCTATTGTGTCATTTAAAGCTTGTGTTTACGTATTAATTTTCTGCCTGGATGATCTGTCCATTGGTGTAAGTGAGGTGCTAAAGTCCCCCACTGTTATTGTGTTACTGTCTATTTCCTCTTTTATAGCTGTTAGCATTTGCCTTACATCTTGAGGTGCTACTATGTTGGGTGCATATATATTTATAATTGTTATATCTTCTTCTTGGATGGATCCCTTGATCATTATGTAGTGTCGTTCCTTGTCTCTTGTAACATTCTTTATTTTAAAGTCTATTTTATCTGATATGAGTATTGCTACTCCAGCTTTCTTTTGATTTCCATTTGCATGGAATATCTTTTTCCATCCCCTCACTTTCAGTCTGTATGTGTCCCTAGGTCTGAAGTGGGTCTCTTGTAGACAGAATGTATATGGGTCTTGTTTTTGTATAAATTCAGTGAGCCAGTGTCTTTTGGTTGGAGCATTTAATCCATTCACATTTAAGGTAATTATCAATATGTATGTTCCTGTTACCATTTTCTTAATTGTTTTGGGTTTGTTTTTTAGGTCCTTTTCTTCTCTTGTGTTTCTCACTTAGAGAAGTTCCTTTAGCATTTGTTGTAGAGCTGGTTTGGTGGTGCTGAATTCTCTTAGCTTTTGCTTGTCTGTAAAGCTTATGATTTCTCCATTGAATGTGAATGAGATCCTTGCCGGGTAGAGTAATCTTGGTTGTAGGTTCTTCCCTTTCATCACTTTAAGTATATCATGCCACTCCCTTTTGGCTTGTAGAGTTTCTGCTGAGAAATCAGCTGTTAACTTTATGGGAGTTCCCTTGCATGTTATTTGTCATTTTTCCCTTGCTGCTTTCAATAATTTTTCTTTGTCTTTAATTTTTGCCAATTTGATTACTGTGTGTCTCGGCGTGTTTCTCCTTGGGTTTATCCTGTATGGGACTCTCTGCGCTTCCTGGACCTGTGTGGCTATTTCCTTTCCCACGTTAGGGAAGTTTTTGACTATAATCTCTTCAAATATTTTCTCGGGTCCATTCTGTCTCTCTTCTCCTTCGGGGGCCCCTATAATGTGAATGTTGTTGCATTTAATGTTGTCCCAGAGGTCTCTTAGGCTGTCTTCATTTCATTCCTTTTTCTTTATTCTGTTCCGTGACAGTGAATTCCACCATTCTGTCTTCCAGGTCACTTATCTGTTCTTCTGCCTCAGTTATTCTGCTATTGATTCCTTCTATTGTATTTTTCATTTCAGTTACTGTATCGTTCATCTCTGTTTGTTGTGTTTTAATTCTTCTAGGTGTTTGTTCTTTAATTCTTCTAGGTCTTTGTTAAACATTTCTTGCATCTTCTCGATCTTTGCCTCCATTCTTTTCTGAGGTCCTGGATCATCTTCACTATCATTATTCTGAATTCTTTTTCTGGAAGGTTGCCTATCTCCACTTTGTTTAGTTGTTTTTCTGGGGTTTTATCTTGTTCCTTAATTTGATACATAGTCCTCTGCCTTTTCATTTTGTCTATCTTTCTGTGAATGTGGTTTTCGTTCCACAGGCTGCAGGATTGTAATTCTTCTTGCTTCTGCTGTCTGCCCTCTGGTGGATGAGGCTTTCTAAGAGGCTTGTGCAAGCTTCCTGATGGGAGGGACTGGTGGTGGATAGAGCTGGGTGTTGCTCTGGTGGGCAGAGCTCAGTAAAACTTTAATCTGCTTCTCTGCTAATGGGTGGGGCTGAGTTCCCTCCCTGTTGGTTGTTTGGTCTGAGGCCACCCAGCCCTGGAGGCTACAGGCTCTTTGCTGGGGCTAATGGCAGACTCCAGGAGAGCTCATGCCAAGGAATACTACCCAGAACTTCTGCTGCCAGTGTCCTTGTCCCCACGGTGAGCCATAGCCACCCCCTGCCTCTGCAGGAGACCCTCCAACACTAGCAGGTAGGTCTGGTTCAGTCTCCTATGGGGTCACTGCTCCTTCCCCCTGCATCCTGATATGCAAACTTCTTTGTGTGTGCCCTCCAAGAGTGGAGTCTCTGTTTCCCCCAGTCCTGTTGAAGTCCTGTAGTCAAATCCTACTAGCCTTCAAAGTCTGATTCTCCGGGAATTCCTCATCCCATTGCCGGATCCCCAGGTTAGGAAGCCTGACGTGGGGCTCAGAGCCTTCATTCCAGTGGGTGGACTTCTGTGGTATAATTGTTCTCTAGTTTGTGAGTCACCCACCCAGCAGTTATGGGATTTGAGTTTATTGTGACTCTGTCCCTCCTACCGTCTCATTGCAGCTTCTCCTTTGTCTTTGGATGTGGGGTATTTTTTTTTGTGAGTTCCGGTATCTTCCTGTCAATGATTGTGCAGCAGTTAGTTGTGATTCCGGTGCTCTCACAAGAGTGAGTCTGCTTGCTCTTATAATAGACTCCAGACCCTTTTGGCCTATAAAGATGTGGATATAGGGCTATAGCGTTTTTGTTTTGGTCTGATCAGCACACTTATCAATCTCCAGTCTTCTGATAAGATGTCTTCCTGACCACCAACACACAGTGTGGGCTTATGATCTGGTCTTCCAGGGGTGGGGTTGGTGATCCAAGCCTACTAGGTTAACCAGGGTCTTCTTTCTTTACAATTTTTGGAGCTAGAGTAGAAGCAGCCTTGACTTGGGTATGGTGAAGGGATATGGATTTGGAGTTCTTGGCAAATGTATTTCCTCCTCCCCAACTCACAGACTCAAATCCAATACTCCTGGCAACACGGGAAATTCTCTCTATGATTAATTACTTATTTGAGTAGTATTTTGTTAACTGTCTCTCTTTCCTGCTCAAATGTTAGTTCCATGAGGGCAAATGCCATGCCTGTTTCATTCAATGCAGTATATTAATTTCCTAGTGCAAGGAAAGTCATCATTCTTTGATGGATAAATGAATGAATGAATGAAAGAATGAATGAATGCCTAGTCTTGGAGACATCCACTTCAGTAAAGGTCAGATTAAGGAAACAGATGTCAGTGGAAGGTTTGTGGATCCATTTAACCAAATGTCACTGTGCTGACTGAGCAGAGGGCCCTGAAATGGAGGTATGTATGATAATGTGAAAGTATAGCAACACACCTTGGTACAGTTAGGGATTTCTTTAGCTTTCTCTCATCTCGAGATGTTCCCCTGGCATTTTTAGACTGCTCTTCCCTAGTAACGTGAACTTGCTGTCCTAAAGCACCCCAGAATGAAATAGTTACTGTGGGCTGCTTTATTTTATAATCTGACATCAGAATGGAAGGGGAGAGTATGCTTTTTAAACTCCTTATAATGCGGTTCTATTGGAAGTAGCTGTTGAGACACATCCAAACAATAAGCTGCTGATCAATGATAAGAGAGATGGTAGAGTTCTAGAAACATGTTATGGTGTTCTACCTAGAAATATTGTGCAGTATGAATATCAATTCATTCCTTAAGAATTTAACTAAAATGTACATAATCCTCTATGAATTTTGCTTCATAATTTAATTCACTAAGGTTTTTGATGTTTGCATGTAGCCATTTGATTCAGTGATATTGAGGTAGAAATGTATATATATATTTTTTAAATTTATTTATTTATTTATTTATTTATTTTTGGCTGTGTTGGGTCTTCGTTTCTGTGCGAGGGCTTTCTCTAGTTGCAGCGAGCGGGGGCCACTCTTCATCGCAGTGCGCGGGCCTCTCACTATCGCGGCCTCTCTTCTTGTGGAGTACAGGCTCCAGACGCGCAGGCTCAGTAGTTGTGGCTCACGGGCCTAGTTGCTCCGCGGCATGTGGGATCTTCCCAGACCGGGGATCGAACCCGTGTCCCCTGCATTGGCAGGCAGATTCTCAACCACTGTGCCACCAGGGAAGCCCAAGGTAGAAATATTTTGATGTAGTCTAAAAAGTAAACCCTAAACGTGTATCTATTTTAATTATGAATGATATATGAGTCAGATTTATCCCATCTTTGAACTCCACTTCATCTTTAGCCTATACTTCCTGGGATAGGGATTAGGGATGAGATAAAATCAGGGATGGGTTAGTATCAAGGTTGGGAGAGGGATGGTGTGGAAATATGGTTCCAAATGGCTGACATACTACATGGAAAAAGCAGTCATAGTCTCACTACACCTGCCAGTTTCAGAAAGGGCCACACATCTTTCTAAGTCAGGAGGCTGCTCATTTCCTGAGAATTCACTTGCATCATCTGTATCATAATATCTTGGATTTATTTCTGAAATGACAATTGTCATTATCATTCGCTTTTAATCAGTAAATAGATGTGTTCATTTAATTTAGGTACTCCTATCTTTTCATTCGAAAAATCTGTAGGATGAGCACGTTTAAGTTGACTTCTTGATTCTATAACCCTATTTCAGTGGGTATTTACTATCCACTGGGCAAGATGGAGGTGGGAATAGGAAGAGAATATTTTGTAGCACAATACGATTTCATATTCTCCAGTTTTCGCAGAAAACACCCAGTTAAATTTCTGATAGTTTTCTCAGTCGTCCATTATTTATAGGTTTCTTACTAATTATTAAGCTCTTTCAAAATGGAGGTTGGGGAACAGGTGTTGAGCCTTAGAGTCTAACTTGGTCAATTCCAGTAGACTTAAAAAATCTGTGCTGGTTTTCTGACTTCAAAATGAAAGCTAATTCATACAGAATAACATATTCTATATTTAAATAATACAGAAATAAAATTTTAAAAGAGGAAAATTCTCCATGATCAAGTTTGAGGTTAGGGATGGAGTATAAGCCAGGGTCAAGGCAGATTCATTGCAAAATGTTGAAGCATAAACTTCAAGCCCTGGGAGGGCATTAGTAATATGTAGATATGGTCATTTGCTTGTATAAAATTTGTAAAAGTAAAATATTTTAACCTCAGTTAATGAAGGTTGCTTTCTCTTCACTCTACCTCCTCTGTTTTTTCTCATGTTAAAAATGGGGTTGTCACAGGCCTTTTGGAGAACAGGCTACAGAAGAGTTGAGTTGGGGATCCATTTATGTTTAGGTCAGAGAGGCATATTTACATTGTTTGCAGTTATAGCAGTGTAGAGCTATTCAGCTAGCTGATTTGGTGTAGAAATTACTTCCAGGCCTACTCTTACCATCCACTGCTTTGAGTCACCAACATTGTGACACAAAAGTGTAAGGCCAGAGCTTGCATGGTAACAGGAGAATGAGCTATAGCTCCTACCACTGAAAGGACGTGGGTGGTGGAGGAGAAACACGGTTTGAAATATGTGGAGCCAGAAGCCAGTCTGTAGAAAATTCTTCCAATCATCAGGCATGCAAAATTGAAAGTGAATCATTCAGTTTTCATCAATGCCTCGTCAAAACAGAAGTTCTTTGCTGCCAGTAATATACTTGATAATGTATTTGATACATTTAGAAATATTTTGGAAATCTCTCAAAAGGAAATTTTTATCCGAATTACTGTATTTTTGTAGGACACACATATGTAGCGGTACAACAAACTTTGCAGTACTGTATATCTTTGTGAAGTTACATGTTTTCTGCATCCCAATTACATGGGTATATTGGGAAAATATTTACATTTCTAACTTAAAATGAAATACTGATATCAACAACAATTACATTGTTGTAATGTATCATTATAACAAGTTTCATTCATGAGTTATTAACTTCTGTTCATTCAAAGAGCATTTAAGATTGTTCACTATACAAAAAAACCTTGAGATGCCCTGAAATCCTACAGCACATATATGAAAGAAACTTGGTAGAAGTTTTCCAATATTTGACAACAATCCTAAGAATGTATGTGTATTTCCAGTAACAAATTGTGAGGCTAAAGTATCAGTAAATATCAGCAACTTTTCTAAACTATCAAAAATTAAAAACAAAGTTAGATCAATGATGCTGGAAGAAAGAATTATTTTTTTCTTCTCTCTAAGGACTGATATTACAAAGTCATTGGCATATGAAGGGATGATCAAGAAGTATATGGTCAAAAAACATAGGAAAGTGTTCTGTAGAGGTCTGCTAGGTAGTTAATAAAAAATTGTTATTTTTCTTTTTTTTGATATTTGTGCTTTTGCAGCTTTTTCAAATTTATAGTTTGCTGTATGTTTTTAACACATTCTAAATAAATACTTATTTTCATAATAAATTTGTTCTTTTTCCTTCAAATATAAGACCTAGGCCCCATAATACCTGAATCCAACACTGGTAGGGAATTATCACTTTTATGTTTTTGAAAAGATGGTGATTTTACTTGTCAACAAGGTGGTTTGACCTCAAATGGCTGCATCAAAGTGTTGGGTCCAAATGCCCCGCTTGGAATCAAGCCCATCCCAGGGTGGGGCTGAAGGACTGCTGAGTCATGCCTCACATGCACAAACTATTCCTTCGACGTTACCTCCAAGTGAGGTTATACCTGTGGTTACCAGGACATGCCAAACTGAAAGTAGAAGTTTTTCATCACACACCTTTCTGCTTGTGACCTACTGTCAGACCATATGCCCTGGGGTGCACTTTGATATTAAAAAAATAATTATCTTATGCCTAGTATAATTGTAGTGCTTTGGATTTTTTTTCCTCTCAAAGACATTGATTTGTTAAATGTAAAACGTTTAAAACAGGCCACGGTTTCTGTAACTTTGCCTTGACCTTGGGAAGGTTCTGCCACGCCTCTGGTCCTGGCTCTTGGGCTGGACCAGAAAGCTGTGCTGGACTTTTTGTTTCCCTTGGTGTCTGGCACATAGTAAGCCTTCAAATATTTTTTGTTTCCCTTCTTTCTTTATTGTTTTTCTTGGGGTACTGTTTTTTGGTTTTTTTTTTTTTTTTTTTTTGTCTGTCAGGTATGAGGACATTTTTGAAAAAAGAAAACATCCCTAGCACATTCCAACTGTATTACCAAGTGACTGCCTTTATTAAGCTGTCTAGGGTGACAGAGTGCAGGTCTGTGACAGCATAGCACCTAGGAACTGTCTTTACAACTGGCATAATTTTTCATTGTTTCAAACAGGACTGCAAGCAAACTAATCAACTACGACAAACCACAATGAAGCATATTTATCTAGATGAAGACCGACGTTTAACTGAAAGACGATGTACTTGAACTCTAGTCCTTATCTAGTCCTTACAGAATAATAGCAATTAATAATAATAATAATAACACACAATTGTAAACTCTTTTTTTGGCATATAGGGTCCTTCTACATTCATGGCCTCATGAAATCCTTTTAAGAACTTTGGAAGGTAGGTATGAACTTTACCCAAATTTTTGAGAGAACAGTGCTGCGTGGGAGAGTGACTGTCCCAGTATACCTTGGCCAATGAGCGGAGATACAGGACTGTACTACTTCTGTGACTCTTGACTTTCTTATGGCATTTAGATGAATGGTCTTCAAGGTTAGTGACCTGCCTTGCTGGCCGCCTCCTCCTCTCTCCTTAAACTCTACTAAGATGGAAACCATTGTGGGAAAAACTTGGATGTTTTACAAAATGTTAGCACATCAGGTAGTCTCTGGTGGCCTCTGGGAATAAAAATAGAAGGAAACGACAGAAAAGCCAGAAAGGAGGTGAAAGCACTGAAGCAAGAAAGAGCTTGGCATTTGGAAGAAAATACCAGAAAGTAGGAGGGTGGTGAGCCACTGGGAACTAGGTAGGAATGAGTTACCCATGGCTTCCCAAGAGATTGTATCTGTTTACTAAACACTTACATAGCATTTCATATGTGCCAGACACTGTTTTAATCCTCACGTCAGTTCTGTGAGGTAGAGCTTTTTATTAATCACATTTTTCAGATGGCAAAGCCAAGGCACATGGAGGTGAGGCAGCTTGCTGATTGAACTCAGGCAGTCTGGCTCCTGAGTCTGGTACCCTATGGAAGGGTGATGGAGTCAGTTTATCATGGCGCATCCAAGTGGGATGTCTCGGATCAGTTGGATGTAAAGCCTGAAGCATAGGCTTGAGGTTGGGATTGAAGATGCAGATGTACCTGTCGCGTAGGCTGCAACTGATGCTTCTTCATCGCTTTTTTTGTTCTGTTTTACACCAGCAGATTTAAGGATGATGTTGTTTTTGTTTTTGCTCCCAATTAAGGTAAACTTCTCTATGTGTTGCAGTAGTTGGCTTTAAAGCCCCCTGGCTTTCCATGGATTTGCTTGCGACCAGATGTACTGAAATCACAATACCCTTTCACTTATTTGTTCTATTAATTTTTTAAAAATTAAAATACTACTACTGTTTAGATAGTACTAAATACCATAATAATAAGAGTAAAGTAGTATTAAAATACTACAATGACTAATTACCATGAAAAAAGCATCTATAAAATAAAGCAAAATGCACATATATTATTTAAAAATGATACAATATAACAACCTAACAAATCCATATATAATATCAAAATTTCTTTATCTAATCCTGATTTTATTCATTTTTGAAGAGAATCCTCCTCTCGTCTTGGATTTTAATAATTGTATAAAAAGGGTTTACAGGTATATTCCTAATGTCAGTGTACCAAAACTTCATTACTAAACTAGTTTTAAAATTCTTGCCTTAATTCATTGGCAAAAATACCAAACTTTATTATGAATTAAAAGGAAAACATTAGTTTGCTCTTGCCAAGTCTCCTTCTGGTTTAGCATTGTACTAGAGCAGCATGAATGGTAATGAACAAGAGGTAGTGTCAGCTCTGGAAGGGTTTACAGTCCAGGGAAGCATTGGCCATGTAAACAACTCACCATAAGACAGTATGTACAGGGCTCTAAGGGGCACAGACAAAATACACTGGAAGCAATGACCAGAGGAAATGACCAGAGAAGAAAACACATGTGGTCTATCCCTATATTAACCAGTGGGAAACTCCATACTGATGCCCAGTTCTTACTTTGCATAAAATAACACTGCAGTAGTTAATACAGTCACTTAGAATGATTATACATGAACTCTGCTGTGTCTTAAAGTCACTCCTGGGACTTCCCTGGTGGCGCAGTGGTTAAGAATCCGCCTGCCAATGCAGGGGACACGAGTTCGAGCCCTGGTCCGGGAAGATCCCACACGCCGCAGAGCAACTAAGCCTGTGCACCACAACTACTGAGCCCACGTACCTACAATACTGAAGCCTGCGTGCCTAGAGCCTGTGCTCCACAACAAGAGAAGCCACCTCAATGAGAAGCCCTCACACTGTAATGAAGAGTAGCCCCCACTCACCACAACTAGAGAAAGCCCGCGTGCAGCCATAAATAAATAAATAAATAAATAAATAAAATTAAAGTCACTCCTAAGCTTATAAAGCAAATATACCTGGAGTTTAAGGATTTGAATGAGATATGATGAAATTTCACCACTGTGCTAATGTGTTTTTCCATTTGCCATTCCGAGTTATCTGAGTTCTTTATTTATATTGCCTCTTTCATTTCAACATTTTTTCCTTGTGTCTTCTGTTGTAGTTAAGTCCTTGTCCTTGAGATCTAAATAAGTCGTTTCATGTCATCCAGCTACAATTAGGCCTTGAGTCAGACTCCTGTTTGGAAAGCAATAACCAAGTAAATGGCTCACTTCTCTCACTCTTCCCATATTCAATCTGTTTTTATTTGATTGTGTGACACCTGCAGAAATGCATGGAATTATATAAACTATTAATTGCTTCCCACAAAGAAAATTAAAAGCAGGTACTACTGCATCAGGTAGAATTATAAAATCCATTTATGGGGACAGAGACTATTTCTTTGCCTGAGATTATTTAGGAGGTTAAGTTTTTTGTATTAAAATGGAATTATATGCTTAAATTGTTTATGCTTTTGTCAGCATGGAGTCTTGATTATGAATGCATTCAAGCATTATGAATTTTGTGCTGGCTATTTTCCCAACTTTCCTAACACGTGAAAATGGGATGTTTGCTGGTAATAATAATTTCAGATATTTTCTAAGTTTGTCCACCAAATAACAGACTGAATTAACTTGCTAATTTGAATATTGAGGCAAAAATCCTAGATTTTTAATGCCTCTTCCTGTTTAAAATTATCCCCAATATGTCCCACATTGAAATGCTTTGTCCTTTTCCATTCCCGTTCTAGTCTCCTTGTCTCTTTTAAAAATGTAGCCCCTCCCTCTCCCACAACTTAGTTTAGAGAATAAGCCTCTGTTCTCATATTTAAATTTTTTTCGCTATTTTTTCAGAGAGCGGGGATGCATGTGCCAGTTCGATTTTCTCCTGTATTGTTCCTAGCTTCACTTAGTTGTTGTTGTTGCTGTTTAAGCTCTTTCCCTAAGATCATTAGTCCTGCCCATGGATTAAGGACCAGTCTTCCTTCCCTCATCCCAGTTCTCTTACTATCCAGGTGCTATGCTCACAAAATCAGTTCATGCTTAAGTGTAAGCTGGAGATATGATTGATGGCCTTTGAGTTACGTGTAGCTCTCAGTTCATTAGGACTTTTTTCTGAAGTAATGAAAATCCTAATTCAGACAGGCTTAGGCAAAAAAAACAGAAAAGAATCATTGGCTCACATACCTAAAAAGAATAGAGGTGGAAATTTTGGCATGGCAGGATCCGGACGTGTAAGTAATGCAGTCAACGTCCTCCACGAGGTGTGCCCTGGAAAATTTAGCTAATTCCTTGCAAATCTGATCCCAGTAGTAGACCTTTTCTTTTCTGATATTCCAATGCAAACTCTCAGATTAGCTCTTGATTGGACCAATTCAGAACATTTGCCTTCCCTGAGCCAATGATTGTCACCGGAGAGACATGAAGTATAATAACTGGGCAAGCCTGGCTTGTGTGTCCATTCTTGGAACCTGGGAATGGGGGTCAACCCTATCAGAAACACAAGGATTTAGGTGGGGAGAAGTGGTACCCAAATGAAAATCAAGGTGCTCATACACAAGAGGGAATGCATGCTGGCCGCACGAACACACAGGTATCCATTATGAACTCCTTCCCGGGCAGAATGTGATCCTTTCAGAGCTCTGGTTTCTGTAGTTGGATTTTGAACCCGACCCACCTCTGTCAAGAATACTGTAGAATATGGTGTTTTCATTTAACACTAATAACAAATCATAACTGTAGAGTAACAGAACCAATGATTTAGATTTCCCTGTTTGTACAAATTTGTCAGGAAATGAATATCTGCTATTTCTTTACCTCTATGGTTACTAATAATAGTTTGGGGCAATAAGAAAAGTTTTTAGCAGAATAGGTGATAGGACTCCATTGCTGATCCCATATTCCTGAGCCCTGATATCCGTGTGCACCCTTTGGTCTCAGAATTTTGCTTCACTCCAGGGCATGCCTGATACTGTCCTGGCTCATTTCTGTCTATGGAGAGCATGCCGGGCACCTCACAGGTTGGATTCTGCCAGTGTGACTATCACAAAATTTGTCACCTGATGTATGTCACGTGACTTACTAGCTGTGTGGCTTTGCCTGGGACCCATAACCTTGCTGACATTCATTTAAGGTCCTACTAAATTCCTGCTTCATAGCATGAGCATAAGGGTCTTTTGAGTTAATGTGAAAGTGGAGTGGCCTGGCACATAGACAGTTGTCAGTAAGTGGAGGTTATTGGAGGTTATCCCTGGAAACACATCCTCAGAGGCCCAGCTTCCTGCTTGGATCTCTTACTCTGCTCTTTTAGGATTTCCCTCTCTCATTTCTTCATTGCTTCTCCTTCACCTGTTCACATCTGGTGAATTTCTTTTCTCTTCTTTTCTTGTGGAAAGAACACTTATCATGAGATTTACTCTCTTAAAAAAATTTTAGCTATATACTATATTATCATTGGCTATAGGGGAATTCTTAACGAGTTTATTATAACTTCTATTGTATTTATTGAGTGTTCACTATATGCCTGAGCATTGTAGATTGTTAATTATTTGAGCCTCACAACAAGACCATAGGTAGTTATTTATTGTTTTCATTTGACAGATAGGGAAACTGAGACTTAAGAGGGGTTGTGCAGAAGAAGGGGGCAACATCACAAAGCTGCGGAGACAGTCCTGGAACTCAGGTCAGAATCAATCTGACACCCTTGTTCTCACCCAATGAGTGGTTCAGAAATTTCATCATGCATGAGACTCCCCTGCAGCATATTCAAAGTGCACATTTCTGAAGCTCACCCTCAAAGGTTCCGAAGTGATGGCTCTGGAGTAGGTCAGAGAAATATGCATTTATAACAAGATCTCCAGGTGATTCTCCCACAAGTGGTCCACAAACCACAAGTTTGCAGGTGGACTTAAGATGACTGAAATCCCTTCCTGTGGTTTCTCACCTCTCCTAGCTTCTCTAGTGGAAGGAGGGAGCTACAATGCTACCTGAAGGTTCTGGCATCTGCCCTTCTGCCAGGCACACGGTTGCCCTCTCCTGGCTTCCTGCTTTTTCCGACAATTCCTTAACCCTTTGAGTACCCAAGCTAATCTGATCCCCTTTGAGCCACTAGCACTTGAATTTACGTTGAGTGTGAGTGTATTTGCCCTGTTCATATGAGTATCTGGTGTGCACTATGCATATAACAGGAGCTCAATGTTTATTACTTTTCTACTGCGTAAATTTCCATTTAGTCCTCTTCAATTTGTATGTTCCATTTCCCTCAAGGAGGTTGTAAGGTGCTTAAGAAAAGAGACTGACTGGTCTTCCATTGTCTCTGTATTACCCAAGATCTCTTCATACACACTCAGCAAAGAATGCTGACTCATTCAAATATAGAAGAAGATGTGTAATACATGTTTATTGAATTAATCAACCATTCAGAGGTGTTGGTTACCACTGTTCTTTCATAGGTGATGAGATTTTCATGACAAAATCTTTTGAATATTTACATTTGGTTTTCCACCTTAAACATTCAGAGGGAAGGAAAAAAAATAACCCCATTTTAGCTTTAGAGGTAAAATATTTAACTACTCAACATTCTTTGTTTTGCATAAAGAAATGTTTAACCAGGATTCCTCGGGTTCCAGTCAGATGACCAAACTTTTACAAACAAATGTGTGCACACAAATATGCAGGCAGCATTTACCTCAAAACGCAACTGCTTATCAATTATGTCTCTACTTCTATTTCTTCACAGGAGCTCAGGCTTTTTCTAAAGCTTGGATCTACTAGAATAAATGGTTTGTCCTTTGGCATCGAAGTCCCCATCAGAGATAACTGTTGAGATCCCCAAAGTCCAGTAATAACACCAGGAGTTAGAAATGAAATTATAAGATAAAATGCCTAACGTATAGCATGGTGACTATAGTTGAAAACATCGTATTATATAATTGAAATTATTAAAATTTGCTAAGAGAGTAGAACTTAAATGTTCTCACTAAAAAAAAGTGAATATGTGAGGTGATGGATGTGTTAATCTGGGGGGACTCCTTTTGCAATGTATATGTATATCAAATCATCATGGTACACTTTAAATATCTTAAAATTCTGTTTGTCGATTATACCCTAATAAGCTGAAAATAGCTAACTAAATAAAAATAAGAAAAAAATGCCTGTTTTCAAGGAAACTACAATCTAACTGGAGTGACAATAAGTGTGCATAATAGACAGTTGATAGTAAAACATTGTTGTCTCTGTTAGGGATTTCCAGAATATTACAAATTATCTCGTTCAAACCTCTCACTTTTCAGATAAAGGGGTTGGAAGAAGAGATGCAGTGATGTGGCAAGGTCATAGAGAATGTTAAGTACGTAGCCTGAACCAGAGCACTGATCCCTTTTCTCCTGTTTATGAGCCCTTTGCAAATCACAATAAAAGCTAAACTTCTCAGACAAAAAAAAAAAAAAAAGCATACATCTTACCAGAGTATTAGCAATCTGATGGAGTTGGCCAGGAACACAAGGCTTCTCAGACCAGAGAATGATTAATTATATCAAAGTGAATATCATGAAATTGCAGCCAGGGAGCTAATTAGCATGAAGATGAGTGTATGAGGCATATCATTTCAACTGGGGAGGCAGAAGACAGGGTCTAGAGCAGTGCTCTAGATATATAAAATATATGATGTGAGCCACAAATGCAAGCCACATGTGTAATTAAAAATTTCTGGTACCCATCATAAAAGTAAGAAACAATTTTAATAACGTTTTTATTTAACCCAGTATCTCTAAAATATTATCATTTCAATATGTAATTAATATGAAAGATAATATATTTTACATTTGCTTTTGTGTATTAAGTCTGAAATCTATTGTGTGTTTGTGTTATTTATTTGTTTATTTTTGGCCACACCGTGCGGCAGCTTGAGGGATCTTAGTTCTCCAACCAGGGATTGAACCGAGGCCCATGGCAGTGAAAGCATGGAGTCCTAACCACTGGACCGCCAGAGAACTCCCTTATTGTGTGTTTTACACTGACAGCACATCTCAGATGTTTAATAGCTACAGTTGGCTAGTGGCTTCTGTATTGGACAATGCAGGCCTTGAGGATTCTCACTGATGAGAGGGATTGGGAGAGCAGCATAATGCCAAGTAGACTGTCCTGATCTATCTCCTAGAGAATGCTTCTCAAACTTTAATACGCATAGAACTCACCAAGGGATCTGATTAAAATATTCTGATCCACTAGGTCTAGGATTCTGGGGTAGGCCTAGGATTTTGTATTTCTAACAAGATTTAAGGTGGTGCTGATGCTGCTGGTCTGTGACCTACACTTTGAGCGGCCAGGTAAATTTAGGAGATTAACCATGGTAGGGAGAAAAAAAATAAAGTTCTAAGTGGGTCAATTAGAATTTTATCAGCAGGAGGAAATGTTTTTCCCCACTGAGTTCCTTAGCCCATGAAGTGGGAACTTCTCCCAACACTTCTGCTCTCTCAGAAAAGTAGAGGAAACCATTCTGTCTGTGGCTTCCTCTCCCTCTAGACTATGACTGAGATCTGCTGAGGTGTGCTTCCATGGGGGAAGAAGAGAGAGCAGAACTGTTGCTAGAAGTTCCTATTTCACATCGTGAAAGTAATATGCCTTTAACTTATATAGAATTCATTTAATGTATTTTAAAACATTTTATGGTTTCCTCCATAAAGTTCTTGAATATAATTTGGTAGATTTATTCCTAGGCAGAATTTATCATTTTTGTTGCTGTAGTAAATAACATTTTAGAAAATTATATATTTTTTTCTCAATTTGTTACTGGTATCTAGAAATACAATTGATTTTGATTTCATATCTAGAAAACCTACTAAATTTTCTTATTAATTTTAATAATTTATATGGACTTTTTTTTTGGAGTTTTCCAGGTAGACTATCATATCATCTAAAGATAATACCAGTCTTTTTTTTCTTTCTAATCCTATTCCTTTATTTATTTTTTCTTGTCATGTTGCACTGTCTAGGTTTTTCACTGCATTGCTGAGTTGATGAGGTGAGAGTGGGTATATTTGTATTGGTTTTGGAAGATTCAATATTTGCCATTAAGTATGTAGTATGTTGCAGATGTCCTTTATCAGTTTAAGGGCATTTTATTCTATTCCTGTTTTTTTTTTTTTAATTATGAAAACCTATGCTAAATTATATCAAATAAATTTTCTGCATCTATTGAGTTGATCATATGTTTTTCCTCTTCTAAGCTGTTAATGTGGTAAATTATATTAATACATTTCTAATATTGAACTCATTTTTCATGTCTGGAATAAACCCTACTTAGTTATGAGATATATTTTTTTATACATTGCCACATTTGGATGCTAATATTTTACCTAGAATTTTTGTATTTTTGTATATTACTGAGATTAGCCTGTGATATTCCTTTTTTATACTTTCCTTATTTATTTTGTCATCACAAGCATAGCTAATATAATGAGGCATAGCTCATATAATGAGTTGGCGAGATTTTCCTCTTTTGTCACTCTTAAAAGAATTTGTCTGTGTTTATAATGATCTGCTCTTTGAATGCTGGAAAAAGCTTTCCTGTAAAGTTTCCTGTAAAAAGCCTGCTGTTTTCATTTTGGGAGGATATTTATCTACTAATTTAATTTCTTCAATTTTTATAGTATTATCCATTTTTCTATTTCCTCATGGGTTGGTTTCGGTGGTTTGCATTTCCTTAGTAACTTATCCATTTTATTGGTTTTCAATTTTTTTGGCATAAAGTTCTTCATTTCTCTTGCTATCATTTTCCTGAATTATCTACAGTTTCCCCATTTTCATTTCTAATATTGTTTATTTAGACTTCTTATTTCTTGATCAATCTTGCCAAGATATTATCAGTTTCATGAGTTTTTTTTTTTAAAGGACCAACTCTCAACTTTGTTAATTCTCTCTATCATGTATTTGTTTTCTATTTCATTAATTTCTGTCCCTGTCTTTGTAGTCTTTTCTTTGCTTTCTTTGGGTTTACAGTATTTTTTTTTAACTTCTTAATTTTTAGTCTTCTTTTCTCTATACATCATTTAAGGCAATACATTTTCCTCTAGGTACCACTTTATCTTTGTCCCATATTTTTTAGCATTTAGTTTTCTAATTTCCATTGTGTTTTGTATCTTTGTTCCAAGAATTATTTAGAAATGTTTTAAAATTTCCAAATGTATGGAGTTTTATTAGCTATCTTTTTATAACTCTTCCTAACATTGTTTTCATCGTGGGAAGTGTGAGAGGTTTTATAATGCCAGTCCTTTAATGATTTGTAGAGGCTTGCAGCAGCTTGTGATTAATTTTTTAAAAATAGTTCAAATGTGCATGAAAGTCAATTCATTCTCCAAAATTTGGGAACATTATTCTATGAAAGATGGTTTCAAATCTTTACTGATTTAGTTTCTGTGTCGTGTATCAATTACGAGAGGGTAATTGTCTATTGTAATGATGGATTTATTAAATTTCCTTGTAGTTTTACCTATTTAAAAAAATATTTTTAAGGCTGTATTAGTAGGTACAATCCAGTTTATAATTAATTTCTTTTTAAAAAAATTTTATTTTATATTGGAGCATAGTTGATTAACAATATTGTGCTAGTTTCAAGTGTACAGCAAAGTGATTCAGTTATATATATACATGTATCTATTCTTTTTCAAAGTTTTTTCCCATTTAGGTTATTACAGAATATTGAGCAGTGTTCCCTGTGCTATACAATAGGTCCTTGTTGGTTATCCATTTTAAATATAGCAGTGTGTACGTGTCAATCCCAAACTCCCAGTCTATCCCTCCCCCCACCCTTCCCCCTGTTAACCATAAGTTCGTTCTCTAAGTCTGTTTCTGTTTTATAAATAAGTTCATTTGTATCTTTTTTTTTTAGATTCCGCATATAAGTGATACCATATGATATGGTATTTGTCTTTCTCTGACTTCTTCCCTTACTTTGATAATCTCCAGGTCCATACAAGTTGCTGCAAATGGCATTATTTCATTTTTTTAATGGCTGAGTAATATTCCATTGTATATATGTGCCACATCTTCTTTATCCACTCCTCTGTTGATGGACATTTAGGTTGCTTCAATGTCTTGGCTATTGTAAACTGTGCTGCAGTGAACATTGGGAGTGCATGTATCTTTTTGAACCATGTTTTTCTCCAGATATAATATGCCCAGGAGTGGGATTGCTGGATCATATAGTAGCTCTATTTTTAGTTTCTTAAGGAACCTCCATACTGTTCCTCATACTGGCTGTACCAATTTACATTCCCACCAACAGTGTAGGAGGATTCCCTTTTCTACACACCCTCTCCAGCATTTATTGTTTGTAGATTTTTTTAATGATGGCCATTCTGATTGGTGTGAGGTCATATCTCATTGTGGTTTTGATTTGCATTTCTCTAATAATTAACAATGTTGAGCATCTTTTCATGTGCCTCTTGCCCATTTGTATGTCTTCTTTGGAGAAATGTCTCTTTAGTTCTTCTGCCCATTTTTTGATTGGGTTGTTTGTTTTTTTGATATTGAGCCACATGAACTGTTTGTAAATTTTGGAGGCTAATTCCTTGGCAGTCACATTGTTTGCAAATATTTTCTTCCATTCTGTGGGTTGTCTTTTCGTTTTGTCTATGGTTTCCTTTGCTGTGCAAAAGCTTTTGAGTTTAATTAGGTCTCATGTGTTTATTTTTGTTTTTATTTCCATTTTCTAGGAGACAGCTCGGAAAAGATAATTGCTGCGATTTATGTCAAAGAGTGTTCTGCCTAGGTTTTCCTGTAAGAATTTTATAGTATCTGGCCTTACATTTAGGTCTTTAATCCATTTTGAGTTTATTTTTGTGTATGATGTTAAAGAAT
The DNA here is from genome assembly GCF_965194825.1 of Balaenoptera physalus. Classification (NCBI taxonomy): domain Eukaryota; kingdom Metazoa; phylum Chordata; class Mammalia; order Artiodactyla; family Balaenopteridae; genus Balaenoptera; species Balaenoptera physalus. The sequence continues at coordinate 46,982,671 of NC_138883.1, forward strand.
GTTCTAATTTCATTTTTTTACATGTAGCTGTCCAGTTTTCTCAGCACCATTTATTGAAGAGACTGTCTTTCCTCATTGTATAGTCTTGCCTCCTTTGTCATAGATTAATTAACCGTAGGTTCATGGGTTTATTTCTGGGCTTTCTATCCTGTTCCATTGATCTATATTTCTGTTTTTGTGCCAGTACCATACTTTTTTGAGTACTGCAGCTTTGTAGTATAGTCTGTAGTCAGAGAGCCTGATTCCTCCAGCTTTGTTTTTCTTTCTCAAGATTGCTTTGGCTATTCGGGATCTTTTGTGTCTCCATATAAATTTTAAGATATTTTTGTTCTAGTTCTATGAAAAATGCCATTGGTAATTTGATATTGTGTTTAACTTTTAATTATTATTCAGTTACTTTTTAATCTTTAGTGATGCTTTTTGCCTTAAGTCTATTTTGTCTAATATCAATAGCTATAGAAATCTTTTTTGGGAAGATTTACAAGTGTCTGCCTTGTATATTTTCTTCCATCCTTTAACACTAAACACTCTTGTGTCCTAATGCTTATAAGTATGTCTTATAAACAGTATTTAGCTGGAATTCTTATTTTATCTAGACTGACAAGCTTTTTCTCTGAACTGGAGAGTTTTAGTCTATTTATAGTCATATAATTACTGAGGTATTTGTATTTATTTCTGTTGTATTCCCTACTCTTTTTTCTGCCCTTTTAGTTTTCTCTCTTTTCATGCTTCCTCTGTATTGTTTTTTTCTTTGTTTCCATTCCATATCCTCCTCCTACTAGGTTAGAGAACTTAACTTCTAAAGTGTATATATTTACTAGTCACCTTTAATATTTTAATATGGTCACCTAACTTGTCAAAGCCTACAGTTACTCAGTTTCCTCCACCCAAATTTTACAAAGACCTTAGAACACTTTAACCACCAGCCTCCCTATTTATACTCTGTTTTGGCAGCATATTTTAGTTCTAACCTGACAAATAAATTTTTATTACTGCTGTACATAGCGGTAATTTAGATCAGCATTTCTTAACGTCAGCACTATTGACATTTTGGGCCAGATAAATCTGTATTGTAAGGAGCTGTCCTGTACATTGTAGGATGTTTAGCAGCATCCCTGGTTTCTATACACTAGATGCCAGTAGCATCATACCTCCCCTAGTTGTCTCAGACAAAAATGTCTTCAAACATTGTTAAATATCTTCTGGGGGCAGGCTGGATTGCTCTTGGTTAAGAACCACTGATTTAGATATGCCCACTTATTTAACAATATCTCTTCTCAACATTCTGTCATAGCTCACACCTACCATCATTTTCTTTCTGCCTGTAATAATAATTCAGAATTTTCTTTAGTGAAGTCTGTATGACAAAAGGTAACAAATCTGTTTTTGGTAAATCTGAGAAAAGTCTTTTTTTGTTGGTCTAAAAAGATAATTTATTGGGTATAGAATTCTAGATGAGAGTTATTTTCTTTTAGCACACTGGATAAATCATTCCAGTTTGGTGACGTTGTGGCTACTGAGAAGAAAGAGCTATTGATTTAATTGTTATTCACTTTTAGATAACATGTCTTTTCTGTCTGGCTCATTTGAAGAAATTTTTTTGGTCTTTTCTATTACGTATTGCTATAATGTGTCTAGAAATATATTTCTTTTTATTTTTCTTGCTTGTGATTTATTGGGCTTTTTGAACCCAAGAATTGGTAACGTTCAACAGTTTTGGAAAATTCTCAGCGGTTACTTCTTTAAAAGTTGTTTCTTCCCTATTCTCTGTTATCTTTCTGGAAATTAGGTTTTCTCATGTTATCCTCCATTTTCCCTTGAATTTTCTTTTACATTTTCCTTCTCTTGGCCTCTCATTTTCATATTTCTTTATATTTATCTTCCAATTTAGTAATTATCTCCAGTGTTGTATAATATGCTGTTTCACCTTTGAATAGAGTTTTTACTTCTGGTTTTTAAATTTCTATTCTGTCCATTTGGTTCTTTTTCACATGCTTTTAAATTTTTAAAAATATTTCTTCATTCTACTCACATTTTAAAGCCACTCTTTTATTTATTTAAACATATTAAAGTTATTTACTATTTTGTGATGATTACTCTATCTTTGTGGGTCTGATTTTGCTGGCTGTTGCATCTACTTGTTCTTTCTCATGGTGCTCTGTTTCCTTGTGTGTTTTATGTTTTTGAAACCTTGGGGATTCTGTCAAGCCTGGATTGAGATTGATTTTTGATGATTTCTGCTAGTCACATTTGGGTTATCACTGATGTGTGATTTTCTTTTTTCTTTTTTTTTTAACATCTTTATTGGAGTATAATTGCTTTACAATGGTGTGTTAGTTTCTGCTTTATAACAAAGTGAATCAGCTATACATATACATATATCCCCATATCTCCTCCCTCTTGCGTCTCCCTCCCACCCTCCCTATCCCACCCCTCTAGGTGGTCACAAAGCACCGAGCTGGTCTCCCTGTGCTATGTGGCTGCTTCCCACTAGCTATCTGTTTTCCATTTGGTAGTGTATATATGTCCATGCCACTCTCTCACTTCGTCCCAGCTTACCCTTCCCCCTCCCCGTGTCCTCCAGTCCATTCTCTATGTCTGTGTCTTTATTCCTGTCCTGACCCTAGGTTCTTCAGAACCATTTTTTTTTTCTTTTTTTAGATTCCATAGATATGTGTTAGCATACGGTATTTGTTTTTCTCTTTCTGACTTACTTCACTCTGTATGATAGACTCTAGGTCCATCCACCTCAGTACAAATAACTCAATTTCATTTCTTTTTTATGGCTGAGTAATATTCCATTGTATATATGTGCCACATCTTCTTTATCCATTCATCTGTCGATGGACACTTAGGTTGCTTCCATGTCCTGGCTATTGTAAATAGAGCTGCAGTGAACATTGTGGTACATGACTCTTTTTGAATTACGGTTTTCTCAAGGTATATGCCCAGTAGAATTAAATTCTCCATTTAAGGTTTTTGTTTTGTTTTTGTTTTTTTTTTTTTAACACCACATAAGTAGGTAAAATTAGTCTGGAAACCCATGTGAGGGAGACCTTATGGTTTCTTATGGGTGATTCTCCCTCTTTACCCAATATCTTGTTTCCTTGCTATCCCTTCTACACCATGGGTTTATAGAAATAAACCCATAGATTGTAGTCCTTTGGAGCCTCAGCCTTTCCATATCAATGCCCCCTAGGCTTTTTGTGTGTGTTTTTTTCCCACATAGCCTTTGTTAAGAATGATGAAGGGCCTGAGATGTTTATCCTGCTTTTATCCTACTTTCAAGCAATCAAGTTTCATGGATTCTGGTATAAGACTTGAGACTCTTGAATCAAAGATGAAGAAAAAATATATATATTTAACAGCAATAGGAGTAACCAGAGTATCAACATTTTGCATTAGTTCCCTAAGCCTCAGTTTTCACAGGGTGACATGAAGAGGTGTCAGATGACATCTATACTGCAGTGGGTTGTATTATTAGACAGGAACTCTGAGGTTAGGGAGCCCAATTTTTTTATAACAGGCATTTAATCATGCCTGTTTCTTTGCTCTGCAGAGAGACACTGTCTCTATCTTACAAGGCTGCTCAGTAAACAAACATTCTTGAAAAGATAGTTTAGAACAAAGAACAGCTAGTGCCTTTCTCACAACACATGTAGAAACGAGAGAGACTTGTGGGGAATTATCTCCCAAAAGTCATCAAAATGGAAGGTCAAGTTTCAGCAGATACCCTTAGAATTAAAGTTATTAGTGCTAGCTAAGCTCAGAGAATTCCTATTTTATTTTAACCGTTGCAGCTTCTTTACTTTTTTCCTGATGAAATGTTTATTGTATTTTATTCACCGTTTTTTAAAAAACAAAACATCTTCTCAGATTTCTAGTCTGTGATATTGTTGAAAATTGAAATTGCAAAGTTAATTTATAGAACTTAACATAAGCCAACTACTTATAATAAGCTTGTTTCTTACTGTAATTCTTTAATTTGTCCTAATATCTGAACTACAAGCAGTTTCTTTATATTTCCTTTTCTACTATGGTATCACAAAATATAGCTTTCCATTTTAAAAAAGAACAATATAGAAAGGAAGATTCTGCTCTTGTGTTTTACACACAAATGGTTCTCCACATAAGCATTTGTCATCTCTTTTTTGAAGACAGAACAAAGGAACAGCTCTGTGCAAATCCCAGTTAAGAATGGCACCTCCATGGTTGATGGGGTTAATCATCAAGAATAAAACTGTATTAGGTTAGTCTCTCATTTGAAATGATTTTTCCTCAGTTGATTGGGAGTACTTTGGATTTGCAAATATTGGTAAAAAGTTTTTACTTCCTTTTTGTATGTTTCAAACTCTCTTGCAACTTATTTCTCATGAGATTTTTCTTGTGGCCATATGTATGTGGCCTACATGTAGATGTCAGGAAATAGTTAAATAGCCAACATTTAAGACATAGTCTTGTTAAGTTCCAACCTGAGCGGTGGTTTGTCCTTTTATTTTGCTATCTACAATGGGTAGTCTTTCGTAGTGAAAAATAGAATAAGTACCACGAGGATACATTTATGTAAGAATAGAAAATCTTTCAGATAGGATTTGCCAGAATTGATTTTTTCTACCCAACCCCTGAAGGTATTTCTTGCCACTGTTGGTGAGGTTAAACGATTTCTAAGAGGTCACTGAAAGGTATTTACAGGTCACTCAAGCTGTAACTGTTAGTTCAGTTTCCAGATTTCTATGCTATTGAGTTTTGTGCACTAAGGATAGGGCTAATTTCCACATTACAGATAAAACACCAAGGCCCAGAGTAGTAAATTATTTAGTATCATATTGCTGAGGAGTAAAGAGCTGGGTAGAGACCTAAGCTAAGGTGTTTTCCAAGTTTAATGCTTTTGTCAAAATATAAATTTTTCCCAAATTGTGCCCAGGAATCTTTTTTTTGAAATAGATGTCAATATGTGTTCCTCTAAATAAGGGTCAAATGATTTTTAAAAATGCTGGTTTAAATAAAATTTAGATTTTTTTTCATGTATTTTGAATCCTAATTCTTTATTGGTTATATGTTTTATAAATATCTTTTCTCATTCTGGGCCTTGTCTTTTTATTTTGTTACAGTATCTTTTGATGAATAGAAGTTTTAACTTAAACTGTAGACTAATTTATCATCGTTTAATCTTTTGAGATTTGGTTTTAGGGATTCCTTCCCATTCTCATATATTCTCATGTATTTTCTACTAGAAATTCAATGTTTTTGTTTTTTACATTTTTGTCTATAATATACCTAGAACTGATAATAGATCTGGAACTGGGAATATGGTGTGAGGTAAGGATTAAAATTTTTTTCTGCGTGAGTAAATAATTGTCCCTGCACCATTTGAAAACTGATCTTCAGGAACTACTTCCACCATGTGTGAAATTTCTCTATATATGTGAATCTGTTTCTGACCTCTCTATTTTGTTCCATTTTGTTACTCTGTCTACTTGTACACCAATACCAATACTGTTTGTAATTGCAAAAAAAAAAAAAAGAAAAATGGTCTAAATGTTCAGCAGGAGGCTAGATGAATAAATTGTGATATATTCATAATTAAACATTATTTAACAGTGAAAATAAACAAATCAGAGTTATATATGTTAAAGTCTCATAAAAATAATATGAAGCTCCCCCAAAAGAATAAGCAAAATAATGCCTAGAATATTATACCACTTTTAGAGAAGGCTGAAAACATAAAAAACAGAACTACTCATTGTTTAGGAATATATGGAAATAAAATAAAGATGTTAATAAATTCATAGAAATAATCTACATTTGGAATTTTGTTACTTCTGAGAGATGGAAGGGGTATGATGAGGGAAAGACACACAGAGGCTTCCACTGTATTTGTAATATTTCTTTCTTAAACTTCTAGGTAAGTACATGGGTTTGTTATATTGTTCTTTACACCTTTTTATGTCTTAAGTTTTTCCTAGCGTTTTCACAAATAACAGTATAAGATGCATTTACGGCAGTAGTTCTCAAAGTCTTTAATTTGCTAATAGGCCTTGCCTTTATCCAAAAAAGGGGGCATTCTATGAGTATTTCCCAAATTTAATTGACCATGGAACCTTCTTTTCCCAGCAACACCTATTGGTACCTTGGGAATTAGTCTGCTTTATGGATCCCAGATTCAGAATATGTACTTTAGACCATACTGCTTATAAAGATGAGACAAATCCAAGGTCTAGTCTCTCTTTAGTGTGTCATCGAGTTACAAGAAGTGCTTTGAACCCAGCAGGGTATAAAGGGAGGTGTTGTGCATGTGGTTTTTACCTTAGGGTCTTTCTTGAAGTTCATGGATATTCCTACAGCTTTAAGTTGTTGGGTACATCCTCCTCCCACCACACCCTGTGGGGACAGTTTGAATGTTTGCAAAAGAGAAATCAGCAAAGTATAATTCCCACATGGTGAGAGTAAAGTTATAATGTGGCCTCGTCTTTGTTTCCAAAGTGCAGTGCGAATAGCACACAGTGTAGAGAGGGTTTGTTATGGGAATAGCAGCCACCAGAGGCAATTCATTGATCAAGAGTCAGATACAGAGAATTTATTACCACCCTACAAATAGAGCCTTTTTTATGATGGGTAATCCTCGGAAATAACATTGTTATATAGAATACATCTTTTGTGTAATGAAAATCATCGTAATGAGACTGTTTTAATTAATACTTTTTAATATATAAAAATGAGGCTGATTCTTACTTCTTTTGCAGTAGGAATGCTTAATTTGGCAGACTTTATATATAAAAAAAGAATATATAAATAAAGCAGCTGATTTGACCTGGCAAGCTTCGATTCCATTCGGCGTACTTTCCCTATTTATAAAGTGCAGTAAAAATGTTGGCCTTTAGAAACTGATATTCCCTGGGTGAGCAAGTGTGGGTAAGGCTTTTTGTTTTTTTTTCTTTCTGTTGTTGTTATTATTATCACTCTTTTAAAAAAAAATGTAGCAATATTCTAAGAGAAAAACTCCAAATAAGAGCTAATACAATGTTTTTATGCTTATAAAAAAGGGAACACGTTATTTTAAAATGACTTTTTAAAGATTGTGGCCCCAAATGGTGACTGCAGGCCTGGTGCAGTCTAGTATATGTGCTACTATAATCTTGCTTGAGGCTCATAAATCTTGCATTATTTGGAGTAAGTGTAGACACTCCAAAATGAATTTAGAGGCAAATGTGCATGTGTTTCTGTGCACAGGCCGGGTGGAGGGAATGCTGTGATCATGTCTCAAAAAATTCTAATCATCTGGTCTTATAATGAATGGATTAGTTCCTCCATTCTGCCAATAGAACATGAGCGTAAGAAAACTTTGAAGTGCGGGAGGAAACGGCAAAGAAAACAGTAAACTGTTCATGTGAGACTGGCTTGATGCTTGGTGATTAAGAGATGAGGACCCCGCGGGTCAGCTCCCCATAGGTACAAACAGATGTTTGCACTGTTTCACAGCTGCTAAATATGATATAAATCCAAAGAATTTTTCTTGTTTTTATAAAGGAAAAAAATACCCAGACAGCAAATTTTTGGTCATTCAGATACTCTTACCAAATGACATCTGGTTTCTGTACTGCTTATTTAAGCAATCCTTAAAAAAAATGTTTGCCAAGGGGAGTAACTCTAAACTTTCAGTCCTTCACCATACATAACAGTACAGTTTAAATTACAGTGTGGCATGCAGAGTTTATTCTAAGCAATGCTGTTCTTTATTTCTTAACTAGCAAGTTTTATTTTCGAGAAAATGGGTTAGATATTATGTAATTAGTTAAGGGAAGTCTATGATGAAGTTACATTTAAAGTATCTAGGATTCCTATCCTAATGATGGCAAAGAAAATGAATTAATTGCTTCCATATGTTAAGCATGGTGGTGAGCAAAGTTAAACTATACAGTTACCCAAAATAAAATGTCAGCAATATAGCAAGACAGTATTTTGACTTGCATCAAGGTGAGAGAACATGAAAGGCAGAAAGGAAGCAGTGGCAGGTTGAAGGTCAAGATGGAAATGAATCTTAATAAAAGACTTGCCTAAATCTTTAGAGAAGAACCAGATTTTTTTTTGCCATCTCTATATACATTACACCTTCGAGTTTACATGCAGAAATTAGTTTATTATTATCCCCAACATGTTTATATTGATTGTTCCCCTCTGAGGTGTCTATTTTGAAGGGTCTAATGCCCAAGTTTACAGGCTTGCTTTCCGAATATTTTCTACCTCAACCTTTGTGTCTGACATTGATCTACGGTTTCATTAGAGCTTTCATTCAGTGGGTCTCCCAGAGCTTAGCACTGAAACAGAAAATGTGATAATTCCATAACAAATTTGGCAATTAGCAGCATTCCTCCTTTTGGGTTTTACATCATTATTTGGCCTGATTCTGTAATTCCAGTCTGATATTAATAAAGGGTAAGCAGTCTGACAAGTCCAGCTTTGTTGGAGATTTCTCACCCAAAGATTTTCTAGGTCTGTAGAGAATTCAGAACCTGTCCAATTGGAGTTGCCCAGAGTGAACATGGACTTTTCTTTGTCTTCTTTTAAAATTGACTTGTTTGGTTTTTGAGTACTATGTTCTTGCCATTATGTGATATAGGGTCTGCAAGAACTGAATTTGCAGGAGGATAATAATTTTTCCTATTGTGTTTTACTTTGTAAAGTTTGGTTATGAGTTAATCTTAGGTTTCAGCATCAAGTCTAATTCACTGGTTCATTTACCATTTCTTTTTTAGTCTTTAGCAGGAATGTTGCCTTCCCCCAGATTCCATGAGGAGGTTTACCCTATCTTTAGCATACCTCATTTTTGTGTTTACTAACTTTGGGAAACCTCTCCTGTCAAACTTTCTCATATATACCATCTGTGCATGAAAGTCCCAGGTGGGGGCTTGTAAAGAGGTTTCATGAAATCATGGCTGAGGAGTCCCATATTCAAGCTGACACTTAACTGCACAGCTAAATCCGCCACCCCCATGCCCCCAGTGCCAAGTTCTCCTTATCACTAACAGCTTCCTATTGATGTCAGTGAGACTAAATATGCAAAGGAAACATGAAGCTCTTCATTCCCTGAGAACCGGGATATTTAGGTTGTGCAAATCCCTGAACCCTAAAATGGATTTAATCAGCCCAATTCACATCATAAATATCATGTTGCAAGGACACACATGTGCTGGAACAGATAGGAGATTTCATTTTAACTTCTAAATTTGCAAAATTATGCCTTGTGGGCCATCAGTTTTTCTTGGACACTCCAGGGACTTCATGCCAAGAAGAATTCTTGTGGCACTCCATGCCAAGAGGAATTCTTACAGTGAGTAAGTTCATGCTTTATATTGAGAAGGGAGCAGTTTCCTCTGTTATCAAAGATATCATATTTCATCTTCTAGAACCCTCTTAGCAGTTCTTCCTGCCCCTGTTTTCCCCAGACTATTCTGAGGAATGGCCAGGTGATCTTTTGCAAGGTCTATTTCTATTTTTTATCTTTTCTCTCTCCTGTCTCTCCTGTCCCAACCTTCCTCCTGCCTCTCCCCTCCCGCCCTTCTTCCCTCCCTTCTTCCCTCCCTCCCTCCCCCATTCCTTCCTTCCCTCCCTCCCTCCCTCCCTTCTTTCCTTCCTTCCTCTCTCCTTCTCCCCTCTTCCAAATAACCTATTAATGTATAGTGATTCTCTACTGAATCTCATCTAAATCTGGAGGAATAACTGAGGCTAGTTTTTTTAACTAAACTTTTTATTTTGAAATAATTGTAGATTCACAATCAGTTATAAATAATAGTGCAGAGAAATCCCTTGTACACTTTATCCAGCTTCTCCAATAGAAACATCTTGCAAAAGTATAGTACAATATCATAACCAAGATTTTGACATTTATACAGTCAAGATACAGAACATTTCCATCATTATGAAAATCCCTCATTTTGCCCTTTTATAGCTATAACCCACTATCCTCCCACCTCAACTTCCTCCTTAACTACTGGCAACCATGAATTGATTTCTATAATTTTTTTCTTTTGAGTTGCTGGTCTCTTAATTTCAAATGCATTTCAAATATCCTGCACTTGTACTCTTGTCCTCTTATGATTACTGGTTTTGATATCATATTTGTGTGTGGATGATTTCCTACCTTTATGTTTGCCGTTACTGGTGAGCTTTCCCATTTGTAATTTTTCTTGTTTCTAGTTGTGACCTTTTCTTTTCCACTTAGAGAAGTTCCTTTAGCATTATTGTAAAGCTGGTTTGGGGTGCTGAATTTTCTTAGCTTTTGCTTGTCTGTAATGCTTTTGATTTCTCTGTCAAATCTGAATGAGAGCCTTGCTGGGTACAGTATTCTTGGTTGTAGGTTTTTCCCTTTCATCACTTTAAATATATTGTGCCACTCCCTTCTGGCCTGCAGAGTTTCTGCTGAAAAATCAGCTGATCATCTTATGGGGATTCCTTTGTATGTTATTTGTTGTTTTTCCCTTGTTGCTTTTAATATTTTCTCTTTGTCTTTAATTTTTATCAATTTGATTACTCTGTGTCTTGGTGTGTTCCTCCTTGAGTTTATGCTGTACTCTCTGCACTTCCTGGACATGAGTGACTGTTTCCTTTCCCATGTTAGAGAAATTTTCAGATATTATCTCTTCAGATATTTCTCAGGCCCTTTCTCTCCCTCTTATTCTTCTGTGACCCTTATAATGTGAATGTTGGTGTGTTTGATGTTGTCCCAGAGGTCTCTTAAACAGTCTTCATTTCTTTTCATCCTTTTTTTTTTTATTCTGTTCTGCAGCAGTGATTTCCACCACTCTGTCTTCCAGATCACTGATTCATTCTTCTGCCTCATTTATTCTGCTATTGATTCCTTCTAGTGTATTTTTCATTTCAGTTATTGTATTCTTCAACTCTGGTTGTTCTTTATGTTTTCTAACTCTTGGCTAAAAACTTCTTGTAACTTCTTGCTGTGTGCATCCATTCTTTTCCCAAGCTCTGGGATCATCTTCACAATCATTACTCAAGTCTTTCTCAGGTAGATTGGCCATTTCCACTTCACTTAGTTCTTCTGGGGTTTTATCTTGTGCCTTCATCTGGAACATATTCCTTTGCTTTCTCACTTTGTTTAAATTTCTATTTGTATTTTTAGGTATGTAGTAGCTTAGTTATGTTTCTCAACCTTGGAGAAGTGGCCCTCTGTAGGGGATGTCCTGTGTGTCCCAGCAGTGCACTCCCCTCTCATCACCCAAGGGCCAGGGACTAGCAGGTCCCAGGGTAGGTTCTGACCTGTGTTTGCAGACTCAGTTCTGCAGGCTGCAGGATCATAGTTTCCTTGCTTCTGGTGTCTGCCCCCTGGTGGGTGAGGCTGGTCTAGAAGTTTGTGCAGGCTTCCTGGCAGGAGGGGCTGGTCCATAAGCTTCTGTAAGAATGACCGAAGTCCAGAACACTGATAATACCAAATGCTGGTGAGGATGTGGAGCAACAGAAACTTTTCATTGTTCCAACCAAGCAGCCCATAAGGCCCTGCCTGGATCTTCAGGCAACCTTATCCACCAGGAAAAATGAGGAGTGAGTGACAGGCAGGGGGGCCTGTGTTTTGCTTTGCATCCAGAGAAAGGGCTGCAGTGAGCATCTGGCCCTGGGGACACCGGGGGGTGCCGGGCTGTGTGGGGATGCTCCTAGCCCATCGCTGTGCTGTGCTGGGCTGCCAATTTTGTCCTTTTGAGAATGTTATGTAAATGGACACACAATACATAATTTGGGGGGATTAGCTTTTTTTCACTGAGCATAATTTTCTGGATATTGATCCAAGTTATTTGATGTATGAGTAGTCTGTTGTTTTTATTGCTGAGTAATATTCCATGGTACAGATATACAATAGTTTGTCTAGACATTCACCGAGTGAAGGATGTCTGGGCTGTTTCCAGTTTTTTATGACTAAAGCTGCTGTGAACATTCGTGTACAGGTTTTTTTTTTTTGGCTGTGTTGGGTCTTCATTGCTGCACATGGGCTTTCTCTAGTTGAGGCAAGCAGGGGCTACCCTTCTGCGGTGTGCAGGCTTCTCATTGTCGTGGCTTCTCTTGCTGCAGAGCACGGGCTCTAGAGTGCAGGCTCAGTAGTTGTGGTGCACGGGCTTAATTGCTCCGGGGCATGTGGGATCTTCCCGGGCCAGGGATCGAACCCATGTCCCCTGCATTGGCAGGCAGATTCTTAACCACTGAGCCACCAGGGAAGCCCCGTGTACAGGTTTTTATGTGAACATAACTTTTTGTTTTTCTGGGATAAATACTCAGGAGTACAACTTCCAAGTCATATGGTAGTTGCATGTTTAGCTTTGTAAGAAAAGAAATGGCCAAACTGTTTTCTAGAGTGTCTGTACCGTTGACCATTCCCGTCAGCAATAACATTAAGTTATACAGCCTGTCTGTGTTGGATGTTGTCACTATTTCTTTTATTAGCGATTCTGATAGATGTGCTGTGATATCTCATTGTGGTTTTAATATGTATTTCCCTAATGGCTAATGAAGTTGAACACCTTTTTTTGGTCTTATTTGCCATCTGTATATTCTCTTTGTCTATTAATATCTTTTGCCCAGTTTGTAATTAGATTTTTTTTTACTGTTGAATTTTGAGAGTTCTTTACATTTTCTAGATACTAATCCTTTGTTGGATATGTGATTTGCAAATATTTCCTCCCAGTTCGTAGCTTGTCTTTTCCTTCTCTTAATAGGGTCTCAAGGAGAGCAAAAGTTTTTACTTTTGATGAGGTCCAATTTATCTATTTTTCCTTTCACAGATTATGCTTTTAATGTCAAGTGTAAGCATGCTTTGCCTGCCCTATGTTCTGAAGATTTTTCCTATTTTTTTCCTAAAAGTTTTGAGGTTTATAAAGCTATAGTTTGTATAGTTTATAAGTTATATGCATAACTTATTGTCAAAGCCTACTGCTGTTGACATTTTACAAGTTTGAGTAAAGTACAGAAAACATCTCCTCCCTTTACCCTACTCTATTTATAATATAATTGCCTTAAGTATTTCCTCTTTATAAATTTAGAACCACATCAGCCAGTGTTGTAATTTTTGCTCTCATTATTGAACACGATTTAGAAAACTCAAGAAGAAAAGGAAAGTTTATTATATTTAACCCATATTTTTGTTTACTTTGTTCTTTCTTCCTTCTTAATGTTGTAAGGTTCCTATTTTTATCATTTCCTTTCCATGTAGAGAACTTTCTTCAGTCATTAAGTTAGCTTAGGTGTGCTGGCAACAGAGTCTCTTAGTTTTCTTTCATCTGAGAATGTCTTGATTTCTAACACAATAATAATTCCTCTTATAAATTACTGGTTTTTATTAACGGGGACAAATTACTCTTATAGGTGAGTTTCAAGTCTCAGCGACTAAAGAAGCTACTTGCCTACTGTTTCAGACCACTTACAACTTGTAGTGGATAAGCAATAATAATCTCTGTTGTTCAGATCAGGCAACTGAGGAGACGGAAGACTGGGACAACTTTGCAGCTTCATGTAGATTCATAATTTTTGTGTAACTGCCCAAAAATGCATTTTAAATGCATGCATTTAAATGCATTTTATTTTAGTTACACATATGGAGAAGTATGTCAGAGGGTGGTCTACTGGGAAGTGGAACCCTGAGCCCTACCATTCCTCATGAGTTATTTGAAGCTATGCCTTTTCAGATGGTTATAGTTGATCACTAAGTAAAGGCCTTTCTGAACAATCATTGATTTTTATCAATTTCTTTTCAAAACAGGTATTTCTTTCCTATTGATATTAAAGTATGTATACCTATCATTTTGGAAAGTGAGTTTCTGGAAATATGAACTTTCAAATATAATAGAAAGTAATCAGAAGGCATAGGTACTAGAAATGCTTTTAGGAATTAACTCATATTTTTGATACTTAGTTTGGAGCAGGCATGGTGCTAGTTGCTTCACGTACATATCTCATTTAATTCTCAAAAAATACTCTTGAAGTTCACACAGCTATTAAGAGATGGGCTCTGTGTTTGAATCCAGGTCTGTGTGACCCTAAAGCACCTACGTGTTTTTCTTCCATACTCCGTCACCATCCTCTAGCATTTTGCCCACTTGCCTGTACAAGGTTATCATCTCTGTACCCTGTTTCCTGGTGATCGACCAACTTCCGTGGATTCTGTTACTATTGCTGGAGTGAAGGATCCCAAATTTACAACCCCAGGGCCATATTCTAGACCCATTCAGAATGCCTGTGCCTGTACCGGTGGCAACTGAACTCACTGTGTCCCAGATCAAACTGTGACTTCCACCCATGGACAAGCAATCTCTCCTCCTGAGTTTCTTATTTCTAATAAGAGAAACATCATCTTTTCTGTCATCATTTCAAATCCTTTGTTTCCTCCTTTTCGACCTCTGTTTCTCCTTCTTTCAGGGCTCACTAAATTTTATAATTTTCAGACCCCAATATCTGTATTGCTGCTACTACTACCAGGTCCACAGCCATCAGTCTTCTTTCTTTTCTGGGCATGTCATCTTAGACATTGCTGCCAGATTTATCTTGAAGTTTGGGATTGATTTTACTGTACTTTTCCCCTACGCACTTCAGCACCTCCCCTCTGCCTACTGATTTACATACAAAATCCTCAGCCTGCCTTCAAGACTCACCATAAAATGGTGCCTGAATATTTTTTCAGCCCGGTCTCCAGCTACATTTCTTACTAAACTCTCTGCATCCCCCATATGATCTGCAGTTTCTGTTTGACCCCTCCTCAGTGTTGTTCCATTGCACCTACTTCTCAACAGAGGGCCCATCTCAAATGCGGCCTCTTTAAAATATCCTTTCCTCATTTTCCTAATGGAGGTCATCTTTTATTCCTTCAAAATCAAATCTTTGATGACACACATCTTGCCTTTTATTTTAATTGTGTGCCAATCAGGAAGGCTAATAAAATGTTATTTGTTCTTACCTTCTTTGCAGCAGACCTATTCATAATAGGTCTTGAGTACTTGTAGAGTTGAGTTTTGTAAGTGAATCTTCAAGGATCAAGTGTCCTAGCAAAGCTTGATCTAAATTGCTGTGTTATGCCTGACAGGTACACTCTTACTGAATCCTCCCCTATTGATTCATCTGGATAAAACACATACTGATCTTGACAGAAAGGGTGATAACCACCCACTAAATGCTCTTCTCTCACTTGCCATCAGGATGAATTTTCAAGGTGGGAGAATTAACTTCCAAACTGGTTTTCCGAGCATAAGTCTATTGTATATAAAATCCCACAAGGCGGTTCCTCAGCTGTGATAATGGATAAGCATATTCTTTGAAATTTGATGGAGTATGTCTGTTTATTATGGATATGTTGTGGCTTGGTAGAGGATGAAATATTTCTGAAAAAGGTCCCATTAAAAAAACTAAGTATTCCAATAGTTTATACAAAATGAAATCTGTTAAAATGTGTAATACCTTTGTCAGGTTTTTTCAAGATGGGTATGTGTTCCTTTAGATTTGAAACTTTTAAGCTGAAATAGAAGTATAAGGTTGGCTTTTGACATTCTTGTTGCATAGGTCTCAGAGGGTTTTATACAGAGGAACTGTGGATATGGGAGCATCCTGGGCCACTGGGTTCTAGTTCTGGTATGTTACTTTCAATTCACAGAACCATTTTTCTTGGAGATCATTCTACAAGAATGTGGATTTATGGCCTGTATAATTTAGTAATTATATCCAATAAATGAAAATGACATCATGTAACTTGGACTTGGGAGTATAAAATTGCAAAAAGATGCCAGGGAAGAATGTTCATGGTGAAAATTAGGGCCACTAGTCATTCATTGTTGAGCTTGGAGACTAGATGACAGTGCTGTGAATATAAATAATTCCCAGCCATGGAAACATGCAATACCTTTTTTTTTTTTTTTTTTTGCCCAGCATATATTAAACACCAACATCCTAGTAATAAATCCCACAGTGTAGATTTAACCTTCACTCATTTTCTTTTACTCTCCATTTTTCTCCTCTCCCAAGTATATACTCCATTCCCTTTACTAAGATTTACTCATAGTAATTCCATGTTAGAAGAGAGGGCTGTAAAGTATTTGATTAAGAGAACAGGTTAGAGTCAAGCAAACCTGTTTTAAACCTGGCTGTGCAATTTTTTAACTGTGTCCCCTTAAGCAAATAACCTAACAAGGTTAGGTCCCAGTTTCCTCATGTGAAATAGGGATAATAATCACATCTATCTTATTAAATTATGGTGGGATTACATGAAATAACATATAGAATTTAGCCTGACAGAGTACTCAATAAGTGACAGCTGCTATAATTATTATTAGCTATTATTTATCTTTACATTTGTAATTGTTAGTAATTTGGAATTAAAAGTCAGCTGGCTTGGTCTTCAAACCTAAGGACCTACCTACCTTATGTAGGGCTGTTCCTGAAACCAGAAAGAATGAACACAGCCACCAAAATGTATGCAAATTCAGCATAAGTAGTGGGTGGCAAAGATTGTATGTGAGATCCACTAGAACAGTTTACCGATATCCCGAGTTAGCAGATACCTTATTCATTTAACCAACATTGCCTGGGTACCTGACATGTGCTAGACATTGTGCTGGCCCTGGGATCCATGCCCTGGTATTGTTCACCGTCCGTTTTGCAAACAAAATCCATCCATTTGAATGGACTTGTTTTTCTCAGATAACTATGGAAGAATATATATGAGGTATCTGCTAACGCAAATGTCAGAAAACTGTTCTCTCTCTATATATATGATGTTGCTTGGATTTAGAGATCCCCACTGGGCTTATATCTTTGCAGGCGGGAAAGCCTCAGTCACCAGTGAAGCCAGTGAGCATGGTGGCCACTGTGAACAAGTCTGGCTCCTCTCCAGGAAAGAGGCCTGGGAGTTCTCCTCCTGACTTGCTCAGAAATGTGTGGTCTCACACCGGCATTCCCGTGCTTGCATCCTTTGGGGACACACAGACATGGCTGGGGTGGGCTGAGCTGCTCTCTCCATGTGCCGAATGTCTCGTGTTGCAGAGAGAAAGGAGCTGATGAAGCGTCCATCAGCCTGTGTGCAGTAGAACAGCGGCTGCGGCTTCACTGCAATAAAGTGTTAGAGTTAATCTCCTTCATCTGTTTTCATTTTGCTAATCCACCACATCAGGCACGAAAAACTAAATTTATTAATTAAATGTCCCACTCTCTGAAGGAAGGCACTTGGAAAATGGAAAAATGTTCATGAGCAACAGGAAAAAAAAAAAAAAAAAAGCCAGAGAATAATTTGAATCTTGAAACTTCTACAGTTGGAATAGCAATGAAAAAAAAAGGAGAGATGGCCATAAAATAGTCCGTTCTTGGCATTGCTTAATTGGCCTATTTATTTTTCTGTCTCTGAAGCTGTCTTTAGTGACACCTACTGATAAGAGCCAATCGGAACCATAGCTGAATTCCTTCGGGCTGGACCTGCCAACAGACTGCTCAGCCCTCCAGATGTTGCCGCTTTGTGAGAAATGAGAACTCCATAAACCAGGCTCACCCTTCCTCCTGGGGTGAACGCAGAGACAGGCAGATATGGAAAGTCACTGCTCAGCACCATGAACAATGTGCTCCAATGAGGGGTTGGGCCAGTTCTTATTTGTCTTGGTGGAACAGACAGCCACGGAGCCTAATGCAAGAATGTTAGCCGGCAACAGTTCAAAATGTGACTATACATTGAAATCGCTCAACAAAAGGAGGCCTTTTAGCTAGCAAAAGTCCGACAGTGGGTCTAAACAAATAACTACGGGAACTTACAGAGAGGGTTAAAGATGGATCACGCGTGACTGTCTTATGCTGAACGTTTCTCCACTTTTTGTCTTTTTCAGCTTCCATTCTTTCGTGTTATGTAACAAATTAGAAAGATGCTGCAGTAAACAGCCTCATGGCACATCCTAACGGTCAATGAATAATCCTCAGTGAGCACTCGCAGTTCTGGGAATAGAACAAAGTGAGCTAAAGTGAATCCGTTTTTGTCCCTCAGACTGGAGTGTCCCAATCTTTCTTAGTACAGGATACACTTGTGACCTTGCTGTGAAATAGTAAGAAAATGTATCACTGTTCTTTCTTCCTGAGCCAGTCCCTTAGCCAGCTGTCTGTCCATCCAAATCTTCTACTTCCACCCACATTATACACAGTCATGCACCCCATGACGCCTGATTAAGGCCAGCCTCAGTAGATGATGAGACACAATTCTTCTCCTGCTGCAATCCCCAAATAAGCCTTTTGACTAGGGAAATGGATATTATTGAATTAAATGTTTACTTAACGATATTTGATTTATTAATTTAATTTCCCATATATACTTGCAATCACATATATAAAGATGTGTTATTTTAAAACCAATTTTTTGAGTTCACATCTGACATAATTTTTATTTGAACTCTTCACATGTACCTCGGAGACAGCCAAGATGTAGCAGAGCCTTTGTCATCAGTAGAGCTGTTTTTCACATTGCCTAATACAGTTTCCTAGAGTTTGTTGCCATCATTTTTATTTCATGTTTTGAATCTGAGTGTGTAATACAGTACTGCAAATTTTATCCCAGCCACATGTACCCATTTGCATAGTATTAGAATTTGAAAAAAAATCACCCTGTGGTCCCCACAATAGAACCACTTAAGTGAACCTTGAAACTCTCATTAACATGAGAGCCAATATGTGGAATTGTCAAACATCCAGGAATAATGACTAAATCTGTGGTAATTTTTTTCTTTTTAAAACGCTCATATCAGATGACTTCTACAAGCTTCCAAAACTAGCACTGATTGAAGCCTGTTTCAGCCTAATGAGTCTCCATCCAGTGGTATTTTTTGTTCAGAATAAAGTAATTGAGAAAGCATCCCCATGGTATGACACTTGGCAAATATTCCATATAAGGTGACTCTTTTAAAGAGGTAATATTTGGGGGGAAAATTTGCCTAATAATCAGGCATATTCAGTATACTCAGGTATTACCTTTCCTTATGCCACCTCTTCTTCCTGCCACGTCTACCATCATGTCTACACCCCAAGTCCCTACTCAAAAATTAGCAGAAAGAAATATTTCTCTCTGAGGATGATTTCACGCCTCAGAGAGTTAGGAGGTACTGGTGAAGAAACGATGCTTTAGATGCTCACTGTCTAAGATAAATTATAGTGTCCTCAGATAATTTCAGAACAGGACAGATGTAGAGGGCAACAAATAAGCAATGATGTGAGAAGACAGTGGTAAGCCTACTAATCTAAAAAACCAATATTTAGATGAATCACTCAGTGAAGTGTTCCTGGTTTTGGGTAGATCGATGTCTGAGTAGGTTATTAGAGTGAGAGAGAAGCATTATCTCCTTTTGGATTTAACCCTGGAGGACTTTGAGGAGGAAGAGGAATTTTTAGGTCTTTGATTTGAGAAGTGAGACTGGGTAAATTATTGTAGAGTAGGTCCATAGGAGGCAGTATTTTTGAATGGTTAAGGGAAAGTTCAAATGGATTAACAAGGAGGCTGATTAAAACAAATCAGAGGCTGTGGGGAGAAGAAGAAAGAAACTGATACATTGGGGTCGGTGGTTGGTAGGCACTTCAACCTAACGGAGAAGAAAATGGGAAGATTTATTGGCTCAGAAAAGAAAGGGAAGTAGATTTATGATGATAGTTAAGAAGAAGGATGGCTATTACAGTAGAATGTGATGCTGATGGAAGGTGAGTGCTGGAGAAGACCCGAAGCTCATTGGAGAGTAGAGAACAGTCATCCCACTTGGAAAGAGATGATGCCATAGGATGTCAAGGATTCAGACTAAGGCTTTCCCCTGAGGTTTAGGGAAAAGGATAGAAGACATGGATATGAGTGGTATTTAGATTATGAAATTAGGTTATACCTCTCACATACTTGCATATAACTAGGTTTATTTGTATTAGGTTTATTTATTTGTAAATACTTTGGAGATTAGATGCTCAAGTCATAGAATGTAGTCAGACATCAGCTGTTAATCATTTCATTAGTCAAAAGGCATTTAGGATATAGTTAATGAATGCTTGTTAAACCTAACTGTATGCTTGGCTCTATACAGTGAATAAACCAACCCAAATATCACATGTGGGAGTCAATTATTGATGTTGCCGATTAAAATGTTTAGGTGATTTCCTGTTCTCTGCACTTGGATTTTCCACATTGGTGTATCTTCTAGGGTGCTTCCCTGCCCAGTAGGCATCTTCCACCTATGAAAGTCCTGAAGGATGCAGCCCACCTTCTTATCCCACTCACTCAAACCTAGTTAAATGTATGATTCGTGTTGCCTCACCTATTCTGAGCACTTAGATATACCAAAAACTTTGTCCACATTAGGTTTCACGTATGACTCACAACTGCAGAAGTTGACCACTACTATTACAGATAAGGAAATCAAGGCACGGAGAAGTTAGGCAACTTGCCTAAGTGTACACTGCTAGTGTGTGGAACTGGGAAGTGGAACCCAGTTCATTCCAAAGTTGATATTCTCCAACCTCAGAACCTAAGTTGCTTCTGTCATTTATTTGTGTATATATGAATTGACTTTTTAAAATAAGAGCTCAATTAATTAATATGAGCTTTTAGAGAGGATGAAGAAATTATAAAATTGGAAACATTTATTTTTAATTGCACATGTTTTATATTATTTTATGTAACAGTGTTATCTACTTTCAGAGAAGTGGTTTGATGAGAGGAAAAGCCCAGATTCTGGCCTAAGACTGACTTGAATTTTAACCCTGTCTCTAAAACTTACCGGATTTGTAACACTGGGAAATATTTAACCTCAAACATGTACCCATAAAATAGAGATAATGATAGTCACCTTACAAGGACACAAATAAAAGAAAAGAGACTAGTTGAAAGGTAAAATGAGAAAACAGCTGACAGGAATTCGTATATTTGGCCAGGGAGGGAAAAGTAATGATTCTTAGGTTTTAGACTTGTATGACTGGGAAAATGTTTGAAAAACTAACAGAAGTAGAGAAATCAGGAGGGAAGGGAGGACTTGATGACACGTTGAGATGCCAAAAATACATATGGGTGGAAGTGGGCCACTAAGCAGATGAATATGACCATTAAGCTTTGTAAATGTGTCAGAATTATAGATTTATCCATGTAGAGTTAAGGAGTAGATGAGATTTCTAGAGTGTGAAAATGAAAAAGGAAACAAGAACTGGATCTTGGAGGACGTGTCAGTTTGGGGAACAGAGAAGAAAGAGGAGCTATAGAAGGAGATAGAGAAGAAAGGGCAGTATTTTGAGTGCCATGTGAGCAAACAGGGACTTGATTTAAGGAGGTTTGAGTCAGCTATGTCGAGTGACAGAAGGGTTAAGAAGAATGAGAAAAGTCCAGGGTGCTCGATACTGAAGTCATCAAGGGCAATGGCCTTGAATAAGGTGAAGAGGAAAACTTAGCCAAGTGCTAGCAGCACTTAGGAGGATGAGAACCTATTGGGAGATGGGTGGAAATCTTAAATTAATGAAAGAGATGGTATAAGTGGTTAGGGTATACTTCAATAAGAGAGTTTGCTAAGTGATTGTGGAACCAAATCATGGTCTGAAGCTCTAGACACAGAGATGGAGAGAGGTAGACTAGGCTACAAGTAGAAGCAGCCTCATCTGAGAACTGTGGGAGAAATGACGTCAGCTAAAGAAATCAGCATGAGATAAAGGAAACAACTTTATTATTTTTTTAAATAAATTTATTTATTTTTGGCTGCGTTGGGTCTTTGTCGCTGTGCGCGGGCTTTCTCTAGTTGCGGCGAGCGGGGACTACTCTTCGTTGCGGTGCACGGGCTTCTCATTGCGGTGGCTTCTCTTGTTGCGGAGCACGGGCTCTAGGCGTGCGGGCTTCAGTGGTTGTGGCTCGCTGGCTCTAGAGCGCAGGCTCAGTAGTTGTGGCGCACGGGCTTAGCTGCTCTGCGGCATGTGGGATCTTCCCAGACCAGGGCTCGAACCCGTGTCCCCTGCATTGGCAGGCGGATTCTTAACCACTGCACCACCAGGGAAGCCCAGGAAACAACTTTAGAAAAGTGAACAGCCAGTGGAGTAGGAGGAGCCCACAGGATGTGATGACCAAGTTTGGTAGAAAGTTGGGTATGGAGGAACTGGCAAGAGGAGGTGTCAGCCTAAGCTTTATACAACTAATGGTGAAGGAGGAGGTGGCGATGAAAGGTCCCCCACAGATAGGTATGGATTACAGGTGTGAGAGAGGCAGGGGTTGGCAAACTAGCTGAGGGTATTCCTTTGGGAAAGAGTGGCAATGTGACTTGTCCTGCTATTACTGTCGGAAGTCCTGAGACAGCCTTATTCTGCGAACTGAACTCCTTAGCTATTAAGCCTTTCTATAAAAGGCATTCTCCTGATTTCTAAGGCACAGCAAATGGGGGAGGGAACAATAGTTGTGTATGTTGTTACAAATTTTTGCTTTTACTGGACATGTGATTTAAAATGGTTCTTGAAGAACTTTTGCTGGAACACAGGTTAGGAGGTTATTTGAATAACCTACTGACTGGGGTTTTGGTTTTGGGATTAAAAACAAAGAGACAAAAATAAGACTGCAGAAGGTTTGACAAAACTTGTAGGCAGACTAGATATAAAGAATGAAAAAAAATAGGGACGTGCACGACTATTTCAAATTATAATTTTGGAGGACTGAGAAGTTAGAGGATATCACTGAATGTAATAGGTAAGGTAAAAGAATATAGAGAATATAGAGAAAGAGGAAAAGGTAAGTAGGAATTTGGGGGGGGGCATATCCTATTTTGACAACAGAACAAGATGTTTTATAACAGTTTTCATAATTTGAATATCATCTTCATAATTTTTTCCATATCTGCATACCATCTGTACTCTTATTAATTTAATATTTGTTTGATCAATCTTTTTTTAATCCTAAATATATAGTTCCTAAGCAGCAATATCCATAGAATCTTAAATTTGATGCACAATTTACATGCATTCCTAAAATTCATGGATATAAACATAATGTTAAAGATATTTGTATACAGCCTTTGGAAAATAGCATCTTAGGTTGGAGAGAAACTTGAGATAGTCTTTTAGGACTGAGAACTAAATTAGTGGAGCATGTAAACATCCCAACAGAGTCATATAGAAGAAAGGGCTCTGTAAATAAACTTTGCATGGATTTCCAAGGTAGTAATCAAGGAGAAGTGGGTTATTGGAATGTGAAATGGTCCCAGGATCTGCAGGGATAAGGGGGTACATTTGGGGGGCATCAACTTTATCTGCAGATATTTATGGGAATGATTTTAGGAGAGTGATATGAAAACAGAAAGTGAATCATGGTAAACAAAGAGGAATGGACAAAGTAACCAAACTATAGAACTAGACTACCCATCCCAGGTGAGCTCTGAAGGTTACTTTGCAAGGTCAGAAATATTTATTATTGTGAGGATTTATTGAATAATACACAAAGTTCTTAGCACAGTGCCTGGCACATAGTCACCAATAAATGATAGATGATGAAAATGAGGATGATAATGATGATACAGTTATATAGCCTTTTAAGAAGTAGACATGAATATATGTTCTAGGTCCAAGGAGACAGAGCTGGAAAAGTTGCTGCCAGGGAGAGGCTATAGGACTCAGAGGCAGGTCTCCTTTTAGGGAGAAGGGAAGAAACTCACAACTTGAGTAGCAATGGAGATCAATGTTTCTGGAGATGTAGGCATCGTGGCCTTCCAGAACTGCAGGGAAGAAAAGGAAAGAGGTGGGATAAGTACTCTGTTGAAACGGTAGCAGGAGCAGCTGGGGGAGATGGTGCTTGGGATTGATCTCTGGGAGGGAGCTTGGAGTGGGACAGGATGAGGCTTTGGCGAAGAACCAATGGGGCTCGGGTGCTCCAAAGACCCTGGATATATTTTTTAGGGAGTTGTGCTAGGCTAGTGTCTTAAAATTCTGCACTTGACTCAGATTTGGTAATTTGAAACCAGTCTAGTGTGTTGAGACATTGAAAAGCAAGGATCATAATTTCAAATATAGGCCTATTTGAAAAGCCACAAAAAAAAAACCACATGAACTTTTAAGGATAGATATGTATTTTGGCTCAAATCTCTAGGAATTTATGGTTTTAACTTTCAGAAAACACTCAACAATAACCTTGATGCAGTTAGGAGTGCGTATATTTGCTGGGGTCAGGAATCTGGGCTGTATACCCCAGAAGCACCCAAATTTTCAAAATGTGACTTAACACTCCAGAATTCGAGAAGTCTTTACATCGCTGGACAAATGTAAACTGGTTCTGCCCTCCGTGTAGTTTGGGTGAAAGTTCCCAGTGGCAGGGTTGGGTTTCCCAAGCGTCCAAAACTCCCTGAATGTCAAACCCTGGGCATGGGTTCCTTCAAGGTCAGTCGCTGCATTTTCATTTCAAAGATTTTCTTGTTCTTGAAAAGGACCAGGCAAAGGGAGGGACCTCTGATCTGGGGCATCTTTTCCTTTGGCCCAGGCACCCCTCAGCCCATCATTTTGATTCCTGCTCTGTAACCACAAAGACAAGTATGATGGATCTCCTTTTGGAACACAATGCAGTTTGCTTGGAAAAACGTCCACTTTAGACAAACAATAAAAGCAGCCCGAGTGGGGCCTTGGCTGCTCTCCTGGTGTTACGCTCATGCATATGCCTCTGGTGCTTGGCAGAAAAAGTTTTCTGGTTGCACAAAACGGCAGACAACCTTTTGGGAATACCCATCTTCTGTCCTTGTTGTTCAAAAACATAACTTGGAATTTAAGTTATTAGCCCAAAACAAGATGCAAATTTGACTCTCTAAGTCTCAATTTCTATGTATTGTAAAGAAGGATTTTTCCCTTTTAATCTACTAATCTCCAGGGGGAAGAAGGCTGGGGGAGATGGTGGAGCAGATGCTGTGTAAACACAGCTCTGTTCTGTTGAAAGAGATATCAACTCAGCCACGCAACCTCTACTGATCCCCTCTGTTGGAAATCATCTCTCCTCTCCTCTGAACTCCTGCTACACTTTGTTTCTTCTTACCGAGCATTTACCACACTCTTCTGTCTAGTATTATAACTGCTCGTGTTCATGTCTTAATTTTCCTTCTAGACTGTAATTTTCAAACTGGCATGGACTGTCTTATTTAACTTTGTTTTCCCCAGAGATTCTATATATGTATTTTAATAATCAATCTATTCCCATATAACCCCCGGTTCTGACAGACATTCTTTTGCTGAACATCTAGTATGTGTTGGTTCCTGAAAATAACCTAATATTTTTTATCGTTGTTCTAAGTGTTACACTTCATGCTTGTTTATCCTATCACAAAGGAATAACTGTTATTTTAATCATGTTTTTATAAGTGAAGAAACAGAGGCATAGAGAGAGCATGAGCAATTGTCCAAGGGCCATAGCACCTGTAACTTGGCCGAGCCAAGATTCCATCTCACTCGGGGCCAAAGCCTGTGTTCTTAACCACCATGCCGTACTGCCTCTGGGTGTTGCCTCCAGAAATAGGATTAAGTAAGCAAAGATGAAAAACATTTGGCCCCTAAATCAAGCATTTCACATTCTGGTAGAAAAGACAGACCTGTAAAAACATGAGAGGAATTTAGAGAGATTGGCGGTGGTGATGGTGCTGTGTAGAAAGGGCACAAGTCCTGGAAAAGGGCTACCTCCAGGCTGTAGTGTCCTCAGCAGAGGGCTTATGTGGATATGGATTTCCTTCACCTGACAGGAGCTGTCTCAGCATCAAAAGTAGCTCTCTTAGTAGGAAGGGTAAGTAGATTTCTAAAGGCCATCTTCGAGTTCACTCCCTTTATTGCAAAAGAGGAACTGAAATAAAGAATTCAGGTGATTCACTCCTCAGACACGATGAATTAATTGCCCACCCAAGATGGAACAGAAAGGGTAGCTATCAAAATCCTGTCACAACCTTAATTTTTTCCCAAAGGTTCATTTAGAAGAAAAAAAAAAGTAAAGGAGATGTAAGAAATGGTTGTGTATTTATGAGACGTAGAAAAATCAGCGAAGAAACAAAAACATCTAGAACCACCAATGTTGTACTGGTAGATCTTACTTCGAAGAAAAGTATAAGACTTGCCCCCTTTCCCTCATATTCCTCTGCCACCCTCCTCCTCCTACACACGGTATCTATAGATGCTTCTGATAGAACTGGGAAACTATTAGGCTTGGTGGTCTGTGCTCGGGACCCCAGATATGGTCTAATGGATTGCTAGTTTTCCAAGAGACTGTAAATCCAAGTGCTTACAATCCTGTTACAAGTTTACCTCAGGCTTTCACTGACTATTTCAGTTAAAACAGGTGCCATTTGGCCAAACAGAATATTATAAAAAACAAGTTTAATTCTCTAGCAATTTAAGTTATAACCACTTAGGTAAACTTCCCTGACCTCCCCACGTTCTAGGTTAATTTTAACCTCTGCCTTTTTTTCCCCTGTTATTCTGCCTGCCTGGATTTCCCCCTCATTTCCACTCATTTAATTCTTTGCTCCTTGCAACACCCAGTAGGAATTCTGCGTCTCCCATGAAGTGTGTCTGAGCTCGAGTTCCCAAAGCGAGTTCTGTAGGACACAGTTCCCCGAAGAGCTTCCTGAAAGCTGGGCTCCATGGTCAAAAGGAGCTCAAAAAATATCTCTTACACTTAAATACCATCTCTTATTGGATCTATAGAATTTATAATCTGTACCTCAAAATTTAACATTCATTTATTGTGCATATAAAAAAAGATGAAATATCTATTATGGGCCAGACATACACAGTGCTGGACGTCAGAGTTATAATCGTTTCCTCATCTTAAGTAAGTCTTGCCTGTTTACACAGATTTTATACTTTGGGAAAGTACGGGCAGGTCTTATTTTGTGTTATACTGTTATTAATATAGAGTACAGTACTATGACTGTAACAGAGCCTTGATAAATGATTGTTGGTTGGCTTGTCAGTTAAGTAAGTAAATGTGAGTTAACTTTTATCAATGAAAATTGTTTTTATCTTATTCTTGAAAGCTACTCTTTGAGAGAGTGTCCCTTTGACCCCCCTTGTGGTATTTCTAATAACAAAACCCTTCAAAGAGAGGGTGAAATGCCTCTGCATATTGTGACCGGCCCAAATAGCAATGCCCAACATAAGAAAAATACCGATTTTCCAATTTTTGAAGTGCTTACCATAACGCATAATAGACGGGGGAAAAAAACCCCACAATTGACCCCATTACAGTCTCCACTACAGAAATCCATCCTCTGTCACTCTTGTCTAGTTATAATCACCTGTGACTGAGTTGAGTTCATTAACTGAATTTGGGTGGTTCTCATTAAATTCCTAAATAGAGGGGAATATTTTTTTTCTCATCTGACCAGCCTTGACTAAAAGGCAGCTTATGGTGAAGACAGTGCAAAGTGAACCATACCATTCTCCCATCACCGAGATATCTGCCCAGGAACCAGATCAGCATTCAGTGATTAATGCCGTCTGTCCAACAAATTCCTTGTTTGGGGGCTGGGTGTCAGGACAGAAGGATTTATTATGCCGTAAGATGTTTATGAACACATTCCAGGGACAGATGTGGTGAAGGCAGGACTGAAAAGGCTTGGTGAGAGCATCTCAGTGATTCTGTAAGGGACTTGTCAAACTTTAAGTGAAGCAGAAGGTTTTTATGATTTTTTTCCCTCTTTCCTTAAGTGGAATGTCAGTTATGTTACTGGAGTTAATGCTACCAAATTTGAATGCTTGAGTGCAGCTCTGTCTTTGAGTATTTGTCAAGGAAAAAAAAAAAGGCCATTTAAAGCTTAGCAGAAACTTCACATACGAGGTATGAGAGAATAAAGGATCTCTGAGTTGCGCTACTGAGAAGCTGAAAGGACCTGTGGAAGACCTTTCAAACCGATCATAAATTGGAATTCAAATCAATGAAGAATTACTATAAAATCTTGATTCAGAGCCCACTTGAATTCGGCATTTCCCTTACCATGGCCTTTCTCAGTGTGTCACTTAACACCGTGTACGTGGTTCTCTACTGTCCGAGGATGGTGCCCGAGGCTTCCTGTTGCTGTTGAGTGGAGAATTAAAAGCAAAAATGGCTCCACATTTCAGGTCTGCACTCCGCAGGCGGGCTGTGAGGAAGGACCTTCTGCCAGTAGAGTACATGCAAAAGGGAGCTGAGCAAGGGTGTGAGCTGGCCCCTCAGGGAGGCTTGGGATGGCCCCCATCAGCTGAAATGCTCCATTTTCTCCTCATCTGTATCAGATCCTCTGTAAGGATAATCCTAGTCCTTGCTGCCGTAAAGGCAGTGGAAAGGAAGCAATGACAGTGACGGGGGTGGGTGTTTCCACTGTGCTGGTCTTTGATAAATCCATTGAGAACAGGAGGCAGGTCCACGCTACAGCATAGACAGTGTTCCCCAAAACGTGGCCCTTGAACGACCTGCATCAGCATCACCTGAAAAGACTTTAAAATGCATATTTCCAGGCCCTAGGCCAAATCCTCAGAATCAGTATCTCTGGGAGTAGGCCTGGGAACATACATTTTCACAGATTCCCCAAGGGATTTTGATACACTCGGAACTCCTGTCTTAGGGACTTGAATTACCTGTTCCCCTTGTAGTTGCAATTGTTTCCCATGCTTCTGAAGATGAGGCAACGGGGGAGGGGTGAGAGGGTGGTGGAGGAAGGGACAGACTAGACCCATCAGAATGGTGACCGTGGTCATCAAATGTAGGGCTTCGAGAGGGGCTGTAGGGAAGAGATTCCACACTGGTGGCCTGCATGTATATTTTATTTGGACTACATGGCACTTAATATTTTAAAAAGCAGGAATGCCTTTGTGTGAGGGCATGCCTTCTCCAGTGCCCAGCAGCCCCATCCCTGCCTGCTCACCACTTGCCTCTGAAGGCACTTGATCATCAACTAGTGGGGGGGGGGGGGGTGTGAAGATTTAACATTAACTGGCCTATGGTCTCCTTGTCTTTAAATCATGAAATATAAACTTGTTCATAAAAGTTGGCCCTCAAGAGAATAACAGGCTTTTTTCTTTGATTTGTCTTTAAGCCAAAGTTACCTTTGTTTTCCCAACTTGCTGGAAGGCACCAATGAAAAAGTACCTAGCAAAGTGTTTTTGTGCAGTGCATGCCTCGATAAATAATTTTTGCATGAACAAAAGAGTAATGTGATACAGCTGACGATTGAGTTTAGGACTGTTTTCTCTTAATCCTCCCATCCCCTGAGCCCTTCTAAACTGCAGTTTTCCCCACCACAAAATGGCAGAGGAGGATTCCTATGACCTGGATCTTTTCATTCACCTGTTTTGGGTAGGACAGGTGCAGCCCAGATTTTTCTCTGTCCTTGTATCAAATCCTCTGTGAAATAAAGGCACAGCTTTCAGGTCTGTCTGAGAGGGCTTTATATACTGTTCATTCCTGAATGTTTTCATGAAAACATTTTAATTTGTGGCAAATCTGTTTGTTTGTTGTGTTTGTCAAGTTAATGTAAACTGTAGTCCATTAGGCCTGAGATGAGTCTACTAAATATTTTCAGATGTTTTTTATTTCCCTAGCTAAGAGATGGATTTGAACCAGAGCTCAGGGGTGAAAGGGCAATGTGTAATATACTGAGACATGAAGTTCGACATATGAAATAAAATAATGTAATGTTTTTAATATTTAAGATGAAAAAAGCAGCAACGAAACACTGGAAGGAGGAAAACATGAATACCTGTATATTTTAATTTTAAATGCCTGCAGATGTTGAATTTTAATCAGAGCATGTCAGATTCTGACTCTGACAAAGGCAAAAATGTGAGATCTGTTTTCTTGAATTGCTTCCACATTTCATGCTTCAGATTTTTATTACATATAGCACTGCATCATCATATATTTATGTAAAGTGCCAGCATCCATTGACTTAGCATGTGCCTGATGGTTAACATATAAAACAGTATGCAATGAAGGAAAGGCCCCCTCTCTCTCTCCCCGGCATAGCTTCTCTCTGTGACCTTGTGGTAAGGAAGGCATTTAACCCCTCTGTGCTTCAGTTTCCATAATCTCAAAATAGGAACCACCACTCTTGTTTCTTCCTAAGCTCCATGGGTACAGTGAGGCTTATTTGAAATAGTAATTGATCTACGTTCTTACTGCATAATAACAATAACAATATCATATATATGTATATGTGTGTATATATATTTACTTAGATTGAAAGAGAAAAAGAAAACTAGTGAAAATTAGATGGATATGTATTAAAATCTAAAATAAAGGTACTTTTAGATTTTATGCATATTTGTGAAATATTTTTCTCTATTTTTTGCATCGTATTTCCTAAAGCAGTGTGAAAGCCAATGACCTTAAATTTCACACTGTAATTCTACTACTGAAAACAATGGATTTACAAGTACACAATATAGTTCAAAGAAATAATCTATAAGTTCCCACTATATTTTTCTCTGAACAGTTTGAAATGTATAGGATAAGGAAAGGAAAACCAGTTGATTTGATTGAAGATTTCAATATAAGATCAATCCTCATCTGGCTTCTTGCTCGTAGGGTCTTTTAGGCTAAATGACTGTATTCCTGGTCCTTTTAAATCTTTCTTCATCTGGTCTCTTTTGCCTTCTAAGGGGATCTGTGCTGACTTGTAGGAAATAGTCATGGGGCTTCTGAGAACAGTGAAGTCGAGTATTAAGTGTTAAATTATCTGTGGTGTGGGCCCTTTCTTGTTATTCTTAAATGTTCAGAGAGGTCGCTATGTGCACAAATGTTTAGGGAGAAAGATGAAGGGTGGTATTTTCATGTCTAGAATGATGTGGTATAGAACATGTGTAACATATTCAGAACAACAAGACAGTCCATCTGCTGTACTAAGTTAGGGGAAACAGGACTCACAGCCAACAGAGAAGGGGAAACTACAGGAGTCTCTATCCAACCATCCCCTCTACCAAATTACCAACAGATTATGTATATTTTTATATACAGTTTATATTTAATTTTAGTTTTAAGCAACTGCATTTATTTGACTCTTTGAAGACTTTTAACTGTATTGCAATGGAGAGTTTTTTCACCAGAAATTCTTCTTAAGAATATTTCAGGCATATACCCTGAGAAAACCATAATTCAAAAAGAGTCATGTACCACAATGTTCATTTCAGCTCTATTTACAATAGCCAGGTCATGGAAGCAACCTAAGTGTCCATCGACAGATGAATGGATAAAGAAGATGTGGCACATATATACAATGGAATATTACTCAGCCATAAGAAGAAATGAAATTGAGTTATTTGTAGTGAGGTGGATGGACCTAGAGACTGTCATACACAGTGAAGTAAGTCAGAAAGAGAAAAACAAATACCGTATGTTAACACATATATATGGAATCTAAAAAAAAAAAAAAAAATGGTTCTGGGGAACCTAGGGTCAGGACAGGAATAAAGACGCAGACATAGAGAATGGACATGAAGACACAGGGAGGAGGAAGGGTAAGCTGGGACGAAGTGAGAGAGTGGCATGGACATATATACACTACCAAATGTAAAATAGGTAGCTAGTGGGAAGCAGCCGCATAGCACAGGGAGATAAGCTCCGTGCTTTGTGTCCACCTAGAGGGGTGGGCTAGGGAGGCGGGGAGGGAGAAGCAAGAGGAAGGAGATATGGGGATATATGTATACGTATAGCTGATTCACTTTGTTATAAAGCAGAAACTAACACACCATTGTAAAGCAATTATACTCCAATAAATATGTTAAAAAAAAAAATTTCAGGAGAAAAGTGGTCAGAGTGAGAAACAAAGCCCATGTCCCAGGAGCTCTGTGCACTTTCCCTGTGGGAAAAACAGAGGACCAGGCAAGGACTTTGGATGCCCGGGTGCTCCTGGAGGGACCTGCACAGCTGCAAGGTAGGAGAGGTCACGCTGGTCCTTTCCGCCTGGACGGCAGGGCACGAGAATGGTGGCGTGGAGAGAGTAGTGTGCGGATGAAAGATGGAGAAAAGTTCTTGTAGCTGTTGTGAGTGGAAGGTTTAGAGAGAAAATTCTGTGTCAGACTTCTGAAACAGGAGTTTCAGAAGCTTATCTGTGAAGAACTTTGTGAAACCTCCAGCCCCACCATCTAAGAAAAGCTACAGTAAAGATACATGCTGTTCTCCAAGAGTTGGTTATCATGTTTCTGAGATTATTTCTTGGTCTCTGGATTGTGATACACACAGTCAGATGGGTCCATCAAATGGCATGCACCATCAAGGCTCAGCTCCTGCCTTCATCAAGCCTCCTTGATTCTTCTGATGTAAAATTAATTTCATCTTTATCTCTGTTCCCTTAACCCTTTTCATCTGCATTCTTGTGTGTCACGGTAATATAGGATCCTAGGTTGAAACGTACTTGAGAGGTAATAAGTCCAAGCTCTCAACCCGCTTCTAATGATCTCTTCATTCACTCATTCATTCATTCATTCATCTAGTATTGGCTCTCTGGCCACTAAAACACAGTAGACATGTCATGTAAGAAAATTACTTGCCGAGAGCTTTTGCAGAAAAGCCACACCTTTGTGAAGATGGAGACCAAAGAATCCCACTCTCGGCTGGCCCCTAAGCACCCCAGGTCTATCCTTTTACATGTCGTTGTTCGGCTTACTCTTCCTTTCTCCATAGGGGCTAATCCAGACTTTCATTACTTTCCTCAGAATTTCTATTCCCATCCCCACTGCCATATTGTGTTTTAAGTTTGAATAATAACCCTCTGTGATTTAAATATTTGAGTAAATGACCCTGGGCAATTTTTTTTTTTAAATGAACTCTTGTTCCTTTTATTATTATTATTATTTTTTTTTAAAGAAATTCATGTTCTTTTATTTATTTATTTATTTATCTATGACTGTGTTGAGTCTTCGTTTCTGTGCGAGGGCTTTCTCTAGTTGCGGCAAGTGGGGACCACTCTTCATCGCGGTGCGCGGGCCTCTCACCATCGCGGCCTCTCTTGTTGCGGAGCACAGGCTCCAGACGCGCAGGCTCAGTAATTGTGGCTCACGGGCCCAGTTGCTCCGTGGCATGTGGGATCCTCCCAGACCAGGGCTCGAACCCGTGTCCCCTGCATTGGCAGGCAGATTCTCAACCACTGCGCCACCAGGGAAGCCCCCCTGGGCAATTTTATATTGATGTTATGTAGCCACATCATTTCACAGGTGAAAAAAACCCTGAAGTTTAAAGGAATTACATGAGGTACAGGGTCACATGGCTGGTTTAGGGGTAGACCCTGCAGTAGGCTCCAGTAGAATAAACAAGTAGAATCTCTTGCCAATCTTCTGTCCATTAAGCCATCCTGATTGAGTAAATGTGCCCCACTTTAAAACACTGCCGTAGAAAACATCAACTTTCTGTAATAGGTTAAGGGCTGTTACTAATTTAGAGTTTACACACTCACTAAGGACTGCTTCTGTCTATGCCCCTCTGCCTTTCCCCATGCAATTCGTTTGTAAATATAAATGTTAAATGTTTATGATGCTCTTAGGCTTAAAAGTGGAGAACAAACAAAGATATAGAAATTAATATACAGAAAGACTCTTAAGCACTAACAGAAAATATCTTCTACCTTAAGGACCAATTTTTCTATCCTATTTCTGAATTCCACATCACAATTCCTGAAATTCTACTAAAGTTTCTATTACATGAAATAGTATGTTTAAAAGCAAATCTGGGGCCATCCCCTTTCAGTCAAGATGGAATATCAGGGACTAGTTTTACTGTCCTCCCTGAAGCAACCAAAAACTGGACACAAATAAAGGGTGAAAACATAACATCATATGCTTGGGATTCCTTCCTAAATCACTCATAGCTTTCACCATGTTTGTTTCAGTGTCAGAGATAATTACATGATCTTTTTCTCAACTGATTGTTTCACCCTATAAATATTTCTTCAATCAGATTCACTAAGTTTGCTGTGTGACACCCAGAAATCTCTTGGCAGCCAAGTAAAGCAGATGCGGAGTTGAATTCATCATTAATCTCCGGGTCTGTCACACTTAAAAAAAGACTTGTGGTACTGTCTGCATGTCCTAAAACTGATAAACAAAATTATACAAAAGTGTCACATTTATTAATATTACTAACTTTTTTGTGCACAGAAGCATGCTATACAAACTTTTTCCCCAATAACTTGTTTTCTATAAATAACTATTTCCTAGAATGCATAATTTGGGTAAATCTCAATATTCTGTTACCTTCAGCTATTAAAAATGGTTAGTAGAGCACAGAGCGGTTTGGTTGTTCTTTGAAGGAGCTTCTTTCCTTGGCTCACAACTGCGGCTCTTCGTTGGGCAGCAGAAGCCGTGTGGTGGTCAAAGTGGCCTAAGACTTCGGTGTTGGATGCTAACCAAGAGGACTGCTTGCAGATCCTCGGGCAGGAAAGCGCCTGCAAGGACCTGGCCACTAAGACTGCTGGAAAAGAGCCCCCTCTGTCGGCGGGGTGAGAAAACCTCACCGCGACAGGCCCAGATCAGTTACCAGAAATCAACTGAGCTTCTGATCTGGAAGCTGATTTTCCAGAGGTGGATAAGGGAGATTGCCCAGGATTTCAAAACTGACTGGAGGTTTCAGAGTGCTGCCACTGGCGTGCTTCAGGAAGCTAGTGAAGCATACCTGGTGGGCTTACTTGAAGGTCCTAATCTGTGTGCCATCCATGCTAAGAGAATCACCATCAGGCCCAAAGACATCCAGCTGGCTCGCTGGATGTGGGGAGAGAGAGCTTAAGTGAAGGCATTTTTTTTTTCATGGTGTTTGCATTCTGTAAAATACTTTGGTTTAATTTGTGACTTTTTTGTAAGAAATTGCTTATAATGTGTTGCATTTGTACTGAAGTTATTCCATCTTTCACACAGGATGAATGCAAAAAGTGTTCACAGACCTCAGTGATGTGAGCGCTACTTAGGAGTGATGTGAGCACTACTTAGGAGTGACAAGTTGCTAACACCAGAAGGGATGGTGATATTTCTTGCTTCTCATGATGCATGTTCCTCTGTTTGTTGGTGACTTGTTGGGTAGCTGTTAAGGTACTAGAATTGATAAATGTGTACAGGGTCCTTTGGCAGTAAAACTGATTATGACTTGAAAAAAACCTTGAAAAATGATTAGTAAATTATTTCAAAAATAGTTTTACTTATAAAGATAGCATCCAGAGAGTCAAAAAGTAAGGAATTATTATTATTTTTTAATATATTTATTTATTTATTTATTTTTGGCTGCATTAGGTCTTCGTTGCCGCACATGGGCTTTCGCCAGTTGCGGCAAGCGGGGGCTACTCTTCGTTGCGATGCGCGGGCTTCTCATCGCGGTGGCTTCTCTTGTTGCGCGGAGCACGGGCTCTGGGCGCGTGGGCTTCAGTAGTTGTGGTTCGTGGGCTCTAGAGCATGGGCTCAATAGTTGCGCGGAGCACGGGCTCTGGGCGCATGGGCTTACTTGCTCCGTGGCATGTGGGATCTTCCTGGACCAGGGCTTGAACCAGTGTCCCCTGCATTGGCAGGCGGATTCTTAACCACTGTGCCATCAGGGAAGTCCCAAGGAATTATCTTCTTAAAGCATTCTTTTAAAAAATTTTACCAGTGGGGAAAAATATATGATTGGAATAACTCATTTTTCACTGATGTTTTCTTCTTTACTTCGTATTTTCCATACTCTTCTTAGATCTGGTATCAAAGTCTATTTACAGTTTATAAGGTTGTTATTTTAGAGTTTGTCTTCCTCATGACTTTTAAAAAACTTTTTATCATGGAATAATTATAGGGTCACAAGAAATTGCAAAGATAGTACAGAGAGTTCCCCTGTACCCCTGTATTGTATAGCACAATATCAGAAACAGGAATTTGGCACTGATACATGTAAGTTTGGTTCTGGGCATTTTATCCCATGCGTAGATTTGTATAACTACCACCACAATCAGCTATTACACCATAATAGAGATCTCATCACATCCACTTTCCTCCTTTCCCTCTACCATCCCTAACCCAGACCACCACTAATTGTTTTTCCATCTCTATAATTTTGTCATTTTGAGAATGTTATATACATAGAATCATATAATATGTAATCTTTTGAGATTGTCTTTTTTCACTCAGCATGATGACCTTGAGATCCATCCATGTTGTTGCACGTATCAGTAGTTTGTTCCTTTTTATTACTGAATAGTATTCCATTCTCCATGGTGGAGATGTATTACAGTTTGTTTAACCCTCCACCTATTGGAGGATATTTTGACTATTACAAGTAAATATGCTATGAACAATCATATATAGATTTTGGTACAGACGTTAAGTTTTTATTTCTCTGGAATAAATGCTCAGGAGTGAAATTTCTGACTTATATGGGAAGTATATGTTTAATTTTTAAAGAAATTTCCAAACTATTTCCCACCAGAAATGTATGGGAGATCTACTTTCTCTACATCCTTGCCAACATTTGGCATTGTCATTATTTTTAATTTTAGCTGTTCTAATAGATGTGTAATGATAGCTCATCATGAGCTTAATTTTTATTTCCCTAATGGCCAGTAATGAACATTTTTCATGTATGTACTCACCATTCCTGTATCCTATTTGGTTAAATGTCTCTTTATGACTTTTGTGCATTATCTAATTGGATTGTTTTTATATTATTGAGTTTGGGAATTCTTCTTATATTCTAATCGTCTGTGAGATATATTATTTGCATATTTCCCCCTAGTCTGTAGCTTGTCTTTTTATCTTCTTAACAGGGTCTTTTGGAGAACAAATATTTCAGTTTTGATGAAGTCAAATTTACTGATTTTTTTCTTTAAATGATCATGCTGTTGGTATTATGTCTAAGAACTCTTCATCAAATCCTTGGTCAAGAAGATTTTTTTCCTGTTATCTTCGAAAAATGTTTTAGTTTTATGTTTAAATCTGTGATCGATTTTGAGTTAATTTTCATGTAATGTTTGAGGTTTAGGTCAATAATCATTTCTTTGCCTAGAGATATTCAATTGCCCTAGCACCATTTTTTGAAATGATGGTCATTCCTTCATTGAATTGCTTTTACACCGTTGTCAAAAATCAGTTGGGTATTATAGAAGTCTATTTCTGGATTCTTTGTTCCGTTCCATTGACCTATGTGTCTGTCCTTCTTTCAATACCACATAGTGTTGATTATTATAGTTACATAATAAGTCTTGAAATCGGGTAAAATGATTCTTTTCTCTTTATTCTTCTTTTGCAAAATCGTTTTAGCTATTAAGTTCCTTTGCCTTTCTATATAAATTTCAGAATAATATTGTCTATATCAATAATTGTTTTGGCTGGGATTTGCATAGTAATTGCATTAAACCTCTATATTAACTTGGGGAGAATTGACATCTTTACTATATTGATTTTTCCAATCCACAAACAAGGAATGTTTCTCCAATTATTTAGATCTTCTTCGATTTCTCTCATCACCATTTTATAGTTTTCAGTGTATAAGTCTTATACCTACTCTGTTAGATTTAGAAACCTAGAGATTTCTTTATTTTGAGTGTTTACAAATGGTGTTATATTTTTAATTTTGGTGTCCATTGCTGATATATAGAATTAATATTTGTTTATCTTGTATCTTGCCTCCTTTTTGAACTTACTCATTAGTCATAGGAGTATATTTTTAAAAATCTTCTTTTGAATTTTCTATGTAGACAATCTTGTCTTCTGGAAATAAGAGCAGTATTATTTTTCCCTTTTAGATCTGTGTGCCTGTTATTTCTTTTTATTGCCTATTGCACGGGAAAGAACTTCTAGCACTATGTTGAATAAGAGTCATTAGAGCAGACATCCTTCCGTCATTCCCAGTCTTAGAAGGAAAGCATTCAGTCTTGCACCATTAAGTATAATGTATTAATAGCTGTAGGTTTTTGGTAGATGCTCTTTCTCAAATTGGGATGTTCCCTCTATTCTTATTTTTCTGAAAAATTTTATCATGAATAGGTGAACTTGAATTTGTCAAATGCTTTTTCTGCATTGACTGATATTATCATGGGAGTTTCCTTCTTTAGCCTGTTAACATGACGGATTATACTGATTGATTTTCAAACATTGAACCAGCCTTGCATTCCTGGATAAATCCCATTTGGTGTTGGTGTATAATTCTTTTCATATGTTGTTCAATTCTCTTTGCTAATATTTTAAGAACTTTGGCATCTATACTCAGGAGGGATATTGGTCTGTAGTTTTGTTTTTGTTTCTGGACCATCTTTGTCTGGTTTTGGAACCAAGCTAATACAGAATTCATTGAATGAATTCAGAAGAGCTCCTCTTCTTTTATTTTCTGGAAGAAATTGTGTAGAATTGATATTAACTATTATTTACACATTGAGTAGAATTCTGTGAAACCCTCTGGACCTGGAGATTTCCTTTTTGGGAGTTTTAAAATTATGAACTCAATTTCTTTAAAAGTTGTAGGTTTATTCAAATTATCTATTTCCTGTTGGCAAGTTATGATACTTTGTAGTTTTCTAGCAATTGGCACATTTTATCTAAATTTTTTTGTATAGAGTTGTTAATAGTATTCCCTTATCAGTGTCTATAGTGATGACTTCTATTTCATTTCTGAGCTTTGTAAATATGTCTTCTCTCTCCCTGTTTTGTTTTTTCTTTGTCAATCTTACTAGTGGTTTATCTATTTTATTATCTTTTCAAAGAAACAGCTCTTTGATTTACTGATTTTTCACCATTGTTTTTCTTCTTTCAATTTCATTGATTTCTTTTGTTATCCTTCTAATTTCCTCCTTCTTAAACTTCAATGCCTCTCAAATTTCTGTTGTCATATTTTTTGCTCTCTACTGTCCTTTTCCCTTTTAATTTTTTTCACCTCTTTTGCTTTGCTTTCTTTTAGATGACTGAATATTTTTTCTCAATCCCTTTCTCTTTACTAATTTGGAGAAGATATTTTGTATTTCTATCCTTTAATCAACTACCCCAGAAATTTTTAACCTTTACTTTTAACTTATGAAAGACTTAATTTAGTCAATGCCTTTATTATCCTTCTGAATAATACAAGAATCTTGTAATACTTTATCTCTGGTGATATTTTATCTTCCAACAATAAATACTATTGTAATACTATACTTTAGTGCCATCTTTTTTATAACGTGCATGATACTATTTCTATTTTTTTATATTCCCAATGTTTGTTTCAGTTTACACATATATTTAAGACTTTCTTTGCTATTTATTTTTTCTTGCACCTAAAGCCTTCTGTCTAGGAGTATTGTCATTCTGTTTGGGATACATCTTTAGAAATTCCTCTAATTAGGGAATGTTGGTATCAAACTCTCTCAGTTTTAATCTTTGACTATTCATTTATTTTATCCTCATCTTGAAAGATAATTTCACTGGAAATAAAATTTTTAGTTGAAATTTATTTTTTCAGTATTTTGAATATATTCAATTTATGACTTCCATTCCTGTTGAGAAGTTATTTGTCAGTCTATTAATTATTTCTTTGAAAGAACTTGGTGCTTTTCCCTGGCTACTTTTAAGACTTCTTGTATGATAGAGCTATCATTAATATCTATGTGCCTAACAATATAGTCTCAAAGTATACCAAGCAACAAATGACAGAACTCCAGAGAGAAGCCAATGAGCATTTTTAGCTGGAAGTTTTAATATATACTTTTCAGGAAATGATAGATCAAGGCAGATAAAATATAAGCACAGCTTTTTGAAGGCCAAAAAAAAAAAATACAATTAGTAAGTGTGAGCTACTATATATATTATATTATATTGTATTATATTATATATTATATATATATGGAATTCTATCCTAGCAAATGGAGAATACTACTTGTTTTCAAGCATACATGTAGCATTTACAGAAGTAAACTTTGTATTAAACCATTGAAAAGCCTCAATAAATCAATATCATACAGACTATTTCCTCAAAATACACTGCAGTACAATGAAAAATTACCAACAATAGACTAGCTTAAAACCCCCTTAAGTTTCAAAAGTAAATAACAGAAAACTAACTTTTGGGAAAGGGGAATGTAGTCCTTTTCTCTCTTCCTGCTTGTAGTTTATCCTTTCCTTACAAGATTTCTCATCCCTACATGGTCTAGCCAAGGGGGAAAGAGCACAGTCTTAAATAGCAAGTGCTGTTATCATTGACATGAGACTGTCTGAGTGACAGATAATACA
Organism: Balaenoptera physalus; assembly: GCF_965194825.1. Lineage (NCBI taxonomy): Eukaryota > Metazoa > Chordata > Mammalia > Artiodactyla > Balaenopteridae > Balaenoptera > Balaenoptera physalus. Next base: position 47,022,811 of record NC_138883.1, read on the forward strand.
AATTAGGATAACAATCCTCTACAGTTTGCTTGGGTCAATGTTGGCTTATATTTATTGTCCCAGAATAAATATTAATAGCTTCCATTTTCACTCTCAAAAATGTTCTAGTTTGGTCACCCTAAGTAAATCTGACTCGTTTTTTTGACCCTTTTGCTAGTTCTTTGGAGATTCCCACCACTGAGGACCACGTGTAATTCTATTTGGGATGGTTATTCACAACTACTTCCGCAGCTTCTAGGAATCCAACTGTCTGTCTTCAGTTTTTTGGTGCTCAGTCCCTCTGTCCCTCTAGATACTTTTATTTTAAGGGACCCAAGGCAACCCTTTGTTAGCCTGCTCTCACATGTGATTCACCTCTAGTCCCTAAGAAATACTCATGCATCTTTTTCCCTAACAAACTCTAGGACTACAGACTAATTCCAAGGCAGCTATCTCCATCCCATTGCTACAGGGTGTTTTAACACTCTTAGTGTGTGCTAGTGACCAGTCCTCTGTGTTCCCCAAAGATAAAGAATATATTCAGAGGTCTCTGAGTGAGCCCATGGAAGCCCATCCTCACAAGACTGGAGGTGACGGAGTGGCACTTCCTAACTCTCCTGCTTTGGGGGAGGGGAGCACAGCAGCAGCTCTTTACAGTGGCATCTTCCTGAAAACCCCCTTCACTATCCTGACCCCTTCATGTTCTCAACGTGAATGAAGGGTCCTTTGGCAAATGACCTAGAATTGTAAACCTGGTACTTGACTATTTCATTTCTAAAATCAGAAATTATGGAGGCCTGTCTCGTACTCATTCTGAATCTGTCCTATTGATGCCTGACTCAAACTAATACACTGAGACCATCATTTTAGCAGCCTGTTACCTACAATATGTTTCTCATGAAAAAAAGAATATTTGTTTTAACAAAACAGGGTCATCCTATACATACTTCTTTAGGCTCTGCTTTTTACAATTAATAACATTTCCCAAACAACTACCCGAATCAATACATACGTTTATCCAATATGTACTCTCACTCTTCTAAGAGAGTAACTTAATCAATTCAAAAGTAATAATAACATTCTTTTCTCTTTAGCAAGGACCCTACTGAGACTCAATGAAGTCACACAGGAGAATTTCATGTAGGTCCATGTCTCTGGCGCATTTCACACAGAGGATGCCTCAAAAACCAGCATTTCATTTCCATCACTGAAGCGATGGTAGTGGTGTGGTTGTTATTTTGCTTCACCCAGAGGAGCCAGCTGCTTTGCTCTGATTCCCCCAGCTACTGGCTTCGTGCTATGCTGAAATGTTCAGGGGTGGGACAGGGGAGAGGTTTGGGAAAAGAGGGCAGTGGGAATCAACAAGCAACGGTACATAGCTTTGTCACTCTTAGAAGATGATTTGAAATTTTTACTTCAGAATAAAACCACACCTGTTTCTATTAAGAAGGAAACTGAGACTTAATGAACAAAATCCTGACCTGCTAAACCACCTAACGGAATTTTTCGTTATTTTCTTGCTGACTTGTTCTCTCTTGCCACCGTCAACCACCGTGTGGACACTGTGTTTTAAAAGAATACCTATCAGGTTTCACATTCTAAAACCAAGTTAGAGAGGTGTGCTTTGGAAATTTCAAAATAAAGACTTAAAACTGATGCCAAATCAACCACAGACAAGACCATATTTAGTTACATTAGATCACCTTGCCCACCCCACCCTATCGTGCACACATCCCAGATGTCACTTACATTCTGTTTCCTCATTCTGTCTTATTTCCTAGCAACGATCTGCTCCAAAACCATGCCTAAAAGCCACCCTCCATGACAAAAAGCCTGCCTTTTAAAAACTTATTTTACTTCCTCATTTTACAGTACCAATTATGTATACCACTCAGAAATGTCTTGTGGAGTTTTCTTTCTCTTGGCTCATTAGGTCTAGAAATCAAAGTTTGTATATTCTTACCTTTATTGTTAACTTTCCATCTTCCCAATTCCCCTCATGAGACTTTTTGTCTCACATCCTGTGTTCCTTTCTGAAACCAGATTTGCCCCGCCTTCCAGGGCTCTCTGAAGGCCTTTCTATCAAGCTAGCTTTGCTTGTGTAACATACGTGTATGAGCTGGTGAATTATGCAGTTATGAATCAACCCTGTGTTTTCACCAATAGCTAATTTCATCTATTTCTAGTCATCCTCCTCGTGTGCTGGCTCTCTGTAAGGGACAGAGACAAGCTGCGAAGTGAAGGGGTTGGGACCATATGGAACCAGATCCTGCTCTATATTGCAGCCGAATGTCAGGGCGTCCTGGCCAGCTGAGAAGAGGCTCATGCAGCTTATTACTTCTGTAGATTATAGATTAGCCAGAAGTATTCTCCTGTCTGATAGGCCTATGAACTGCTGAGTTGAGCCCAAATTCCTCAATAAGGTTTTTTGTTTGTTTGTTTCTGCTTTTTTTTTTTTTTTTTTTTTTGTGTATCAGAAAATAATTTAGTTTGATATTCACCTAAAGTATTTAGAAACTTAGAGCATGGAAAATACTGAATGCCAGTCAGTATGTGTGCTTTTAACATAGGCTTGTGTTGCTGCTGTGCTTTAATAATTTTGCAAATCGCTGGCTTTGCCTCTTTGAGAAAAAGGAAAAAATGAAGTTGTGATTGGTGACCAGGTACTTTATACAAGATTCTAGTGCTTTTTAAAAGTGGGTTCCTTGTATGACTAGTTTCTCATGATACTCATTGGCATTATATTGAAAATTGGTTTTGTGGTCACATCAGTTTGGGAAACACTTTTTAATATAAGTTAAAATAAGTTAAAAAAATACTAATATTCATTGGATTGTGGTGGTTGGTGTATATGTGGGGATGCTGGGGGGAAATACGTATTAGTTCTCAATCTCCTTGAACTTTTTTCTCCAAAAAGCCTTCTGGGGGATTAGCATTCCTGGGAACATACTTTGGGAAACTCTAGCTTGCACTATGCTCAAGGGTACCAAAAATGTGAGAATAAATATGCTTAAGTAAGTGAGAAGTACTACACCTTAATGATATTAGATTTAGAGCATTTTTGAATGTCCTTGTTGTTAACTTTTACTGTATATTGTTTTCCTAAGAATTCAGATTTCAAGATCTTTATCACTGTTTCCCTCTCTATGTTTGGGTGTGCATTGGAGGTGTTCCCTTGAAAACACAGAGCAGGTGAATAGTTTCATTTCCCAGAGACAGGCTCTGTGTTCCTCGCAGTGGAAGGCGAACCACTCCCCACCTCTCAGGTCCTCTTAGGCAGGGGTGGGCATTAAGTACCCCTACGATTTAGCCCTCAGGCCTGGAAATTCTGATTCAGTAGGGGTGTGGTGGGGCCCGGGCACATGGATTTTACAAAGCTTTTACGTGTGCTTTGCGTGTGAACTCGTCTCTGTCGAGGTATTTGACAACTTATTAAGTTAAATTAATTGGGTACTCTTAACTCACAGAAAGGTGTTATTTACACTTTTTGGCAAATAAATTTCTATAATAATGTAATGTAAGGGCATTTAGAACTAGTCAGTCATATTCCTTTAGACACTTTCGGGGGGGGGTAGTTTTCCACTTCGTAATATTTCTTTTTCCCTCTCAATCTTTCACTGCTGCCTTCCGGGATCAGTCTGCCTCTGTTCATTTCCCCGATTGAGTGAGTGCGTGTGTGTGTGCGCGCGCATGCGCATACGCACGCACCCCTGCCTGCCTTTTGTCTCCGTGTGGCTTTGCCTCCTGCTGCCGCGTGCATGTGGAGTCTCCATCAGCTCAGCTGGGCTCCTCTCAGCTTCCTGCAGTTTACACAGGTGTCTGGCTCTGGGGGCAGCGTGGTCTGTTTCCTCCAGTCCTTGCAGGCCTCTCTGGCATGCATCGCCTCCTCCAGCCCATGCATTCTGTCTGTCTTTCTTCTGTCCCACAAGGACGGGAATGCCAAAGGCTGGGCCAGACAGACGCTTCGGAATCCTGATAATGGGCGTGCCCATGGGGAGCAAGCTCCATGGCACTTTCCACAGCAGGGACGGGCGGAAGGGCTTGATTGTTTTAAAAAGGCTCCTTGTCACCCAACCCTATCTCCCCTTCTCCATCTCTCCCCTTGCCCCCTTTCATATTTCCTCATTTCCAGACAACTTCCTCCTTCATTTTGTTGCATTTGGGCTTTTTTCTCCTTTCTTCTCTTTCTTCCTCTCCTTTTAAAAAGATCTGTCCCTGTCTTTTTAATTCAACTGTCTTTCCTCTATGACTGAGAAGTTCATACCATTCAACTGGAAATGCATTGCTGGGACACACCTGAGGATATGAAATTTACACTGGGATGATTTCTCTGTTATTCTCCAAAAAGAGTCTAGAGGCAGCCAGATCTGTAGCATCTTTCCCATCTCAAATGCATCACTTGTATGCAAACAACATAAATCTCAGCAAGGCTCTTTTCAAGAATTGACTCCAGACAAAGAACAAACACGTGTGTGTGCTCTGGAGCATTGGGCTGCACACTAGGAAACTGAATATCCAGGGAGGAGAAAACAACTCTAAACATATGTCTAGACAAGGATGTTGCTGGAACTCCAAAAAGATATTTCTTTGGGGGGATTTCTGTGTGAATGAGATGATCTGATTCACAGAGAGTTGATTCTGGGTATTGAGCTGTGTTTGCTATGCACATACATACTGTCGTGCAGACAGATTTAATAAAGCCGCTCTCCCTGACCTTTTGTGTCCAAATTCTACCTATTCCTCAAAGCTCAGTGTACATAGCCCGTCTTCTTCAAAGCCTTTCCTGACCTCCACTCCACTGCTCAACTCTCCTTGCACCTTATATTTGCCTCTCTTGACAATTATCCCTGTCACCTCTATTTCATAGTAATAAATGTAGGTAACTTTATTTCTTCAGCCACACCATATGTAAGGCGCTTTGGGCGCAGATTCCATGTCAGACTTATCTTTCCCTTTTGCCAAAGCATCTAATGCAGTATGTTATATGGAACAGGCACCCTACAGTCTCCTGTTGGATAAGCTTGCATGAATTGAATGGACAAGGCATGAGTGGCTTTGAAATCCTTGTGAAGTTCTTGGTTTAGAAACAGTTGAGAATTCCAGATATGAGAAAAGATACATATAAAGGGAGCAGATAAAATGTCTTTGCATCAATCCTAACAGCTTCACAGAAGCCTGATATTCTTTAGGGAAGGAAGCTCTCTGGATAGAAATGCTAAATACCTAAGGAGAGACACGAGGGAGATGGCTCTTAACTACAGCCCATCTAAAGGAGTGTTAAAGTGTCCCCCTACCAAAGTAAATTCTCTCTTTTCCCTCTTTTCTGCAGATTATTTCTCCCCCCCGACACACCCACCTCCAGGATTTGGTCATATGTGACTTTAGTGCCTGCCGATTAACCTAAGCAAGTGCATTTTAGATCTTTTTCCTGGTGAAATCTTCACATTTGGGGGGCATTTAGTTGTCAAATTTGCAGTTTTATGTAATTCCAATTCTTAGTTAATTAATATCTTCAAGGTTGCAAAATCTTGCTACTACTTGCCAATTCTAAAATTTAGTGTTCCACTTTCCTCACTTGACTTTTATTTGCTTAGGATTTCAGATGAAGCCTTCCTTTGTGTGTGCTCGTGTCTGGAGGGCAGCTCAAGGAGGGCTTCCTAGTTCTGTCAGGATACTGGCAAGCATTCTGTTAGGACAACAGGTCCTCAAAGACTCCCCCGCCTCATGGAATTCTAGCGGGTGCAGTGCACACCTTAGAGTATCTTGAAAGGCATGTTCCTAGCAATTACGGATAATATTTTTATTTAAACACTTAACTTCTTTTACTGACTGAAAGAGTATTGAGGGAGGCTCCCAGATATTTGCCTGTGCTCCAAGGGCTCCACCTGCATAACTGTGCAGTTCCAATGAATCATTTTGAGACTAAAATTCCCAACTTCAACTGACATTTACAATGCGTGAATATCTAGAGAGAACCTTTAATGCCAAATGTTTGAAAGCTTTTTCACAAGTACTTATCTGAGAGCAGTTTATCCAGGTAGAGAGTCTTTGAAGAGCAAGGTATGAGGACAAACCACAGGCAGTTGGAAAGGGTAGAGTATGTCACACACTCAGTTTTACCATCAGAAACCCAGCCAGCGGGACAGGGGTCAGAGTCTACAGCTGAGAACAGTGATTCTCAGGACTCACCCCAAACCTACAGAACTAGGATATCTGGGGGTGGGCCCAGCAATGTGTGTTTCAGCAAGCCCTCCCGGTGATCCTGATGGATGCTCAAATTGGAGAACTACTGGTATAGAAGGTAGGAGCATTTACCATCTCAGATTTGGAAGGTCTGTGTGCAGAGCTGTGTAGGGACATTTTCATGAACTTTGAAATTCTGTCGTGTGGTCTCAGGCCACCTAGGTTTTTCCCTGGGAGTTAGCATTTTCCTGGAGTGGGAAAAGTTAGGAGTTTACATTGCAAGCGCATGATAGTGGAAAATGCCTATGTACAGTCACGACAGAATGAGATAAAACACCATTATAAAAATGGTTCTGATCTCAAGGGCCTCTTGAAATGGTCCTGGGGATCCCCAGGTTTTCTTGGACCACACTTTGGGAATTGCTGTTTTATACCAAGAGCAGTTCATATCCAGAGCATCCACCAATTGTTTAGACAGAATCATTTAGACAATTATTCCTGATGTAATTTCTACTCATTTCATATATATTAGTCTTTTATTTTAGATTATAGACTTCTTCTATGTGTATATTTCTCCTCTGTAGTGTCTGATTTTAGGGCTAAACACTGTATGCTTGATAGGTACAGAAATGCAGAAATAGTAACTTAGTAGTTATGGTCAGATGGATATTTCTTAAGTATATCTCTGTTTTTAAAAAAAAATTATTTATTTATTTATTTTTGGCTGCATTGGGTTTTTGTTGCTGTGCATGGGCTTTCTCTAGTTGCGGTGATCAGGGGCTACTCTTCGTCGTGGTGCGTGGGCTTTTCATTGCGGTGGCTCCTCTTTGTTGTGGAGCACAGGCTCTAGGCATGCAGGCTTCAGTAGTTGTGGCACGCGGGCTCAGTAGTTGTGGCTCGCAGACTCTAGAGCGCAGGCTCAGTAGTTGTGGCGCACGGGGTTAGTTGCTCCACGGCATGTGGGATCTTCCCAGACCAGGGCTCGAACCTGTGTCCCCTGCATTGGCAGGCGGATTCTTAACCACTGCCCCAACCAGGGAAGTCCAAGTATATCTCTTTGTAGTAAGGGGAAGAAGGAACATTGGTCATTTTCTAGTACAGGTGGAATTAACCCAGAATGTTTATTAATAGAAAATTTTAAAATAAAAATTTATTTTTTGTTTAAAAAATAGAATTTTTGAAATAGAAATTTTTATATTTATTTCAATTTTTAAAACTTTTAATCAGTGAATAGACTGAACTTTACCTGATTTTTTTTTTTTCCAGCTTAGCAGTCAACCCTTCTGTTCTTAGTCCCAATACATGGGTTTGAAACCCAGTTCCACCAGTTGGCTGTGTGAAGTTGGACAGGTTTTTACACTTTATATGTTTGGTTTCCTTATCTGTAAAATACGAAAAATAACAATACTTAACCTCTCTCATGGGATTCTTGTGTTGTTGGAATGAGATAATGCTTCTAAGGTGCTTAACACAGTCTCTGCACATGGCAGATGGTCAATCAATATTTGTTGGACAAATAATTGTTGAAAGAACTTTGAGTAAGTATTGTTCATTCTATGAATTCCTCTTTTTAAACATGATTAACATTGCATTAGAAAATCATTTTTGGAAGATTGGTTCTGTGTCTTTTTTCTATTTAACCATCTATTATTACATTTGCTTCAGTTACTATTTATATATTTTTCTAAGTGTTTCACATCTGGGTCTTGGAATGTATATATGATGTGTTTTTCAGGTAAAAACATCAGTTATCAGAGCAATGTGTGCAACTACCCTATGCTCCCTGCACTTATGTTCTATTCCAAGTCCCCAAACTAAGTAAACGTATTGTGATATTATTACAGCTTCCTCTGAGTTATTGCTTTCTTATATTAATAATAATCTTTTGGGGATTGTGACCTAGACTTTTCACAAAGCACCCATTTTGGAGATGCTTTAGGTACTAAGTTTGCCTTAAAATTTTTCCAATCTATGTCTTCACTTTAAAAATGAAAATTAGCTAACAGATTGTCATGAGACCTTTCCTTCTTCTACAACTGTTCTCACTCTCTCCACACCTGATATTAGGCACATGTGCCTGAGAATGACCCTTGGTTTCTTCTATGACTCATTGTTAATCATTATAAGGAATAGCTCCATCAGTTCATAAATTTGAAGTAAACTCAATTTCCCACACAGTCTGTCAAATGATCATCAGCAAGCTGTTCAGGTTGATTCATAAGCTCTTAAACTCCCATTATTTGGAGGAGATTTGGGGTATATTGACAAACAAATTTGCACGTTCTAGGTTTGTTCAAACAAGGCCTTCTCTACCCTCCAGAACGTGTAAGTTGACCTTTTTGCAGGAATCTAGTTCACAAACTAAATATTTAAAATCTGAGCCCATTAAGTAAGTGCAGTTTATCTACATCTCATGTTGTAATGAGAGTATGAATTTTGAAGACTCTTGCTCAGTATAAGTCAGTATTGCCTCCTAAGAATCTATTGTAAACCAAGATCACTTAGCTGGGGAATGCTATAAACATATACAAATCCACTAAACCAGGGCATGATATTAAATCAAAGAGAGTTTTGAATGATTTTTAAAATATGTATCATCCTTGCTCTGTGAAGCAGAAATCATTTACTCAGGCATTCTTGGCATATTTACTTTTCCAGAAGAACTTTAGGATTATATTGTAAATTTAAAAAAAAAAGCAATTTGTGACTTCTTGTAACTGCACATCTCAACATTTGTGTAGTCTTCTCTCACTGACCTCAAGAAGAGCTTTTCGTGAAAGTTGTTTTGCCTATGTGAAGGGGACTTTTACATTGTTTTTTGGGTTTCTTTTGTAATATTTTAAAGTTATCAGTTTTATCCCTGAGATAAAACACAAATCATATTGACCACATTAAGGTGTGATCCAAGTTAATCTGGTAAAAGTTTAATTTTCTTTCCCCTTAACAATTTTTTTAAACCCATGTCATACATGCCCATGGAGATAAAAGTATAGAAGTTCAAATGAACTACTTGAAATTACTTGAATCATTGTGAACCTTTTTTTTTTTTAAATTAATTTTCATTAGAGTATAGTTGATTTACAATGCTGTGTTAGTTTCAGGTGTACAGCAAAGTGATTCAGTTATACATATACATATAGCCACTCTATTTTAGATTCTTTTCCCATATAGGCCATTACAGAGTATTGAGTAGAGTTCCCTGTGCTATACAGTAGGTTCTTATTAAGTTATCTATTTTACATATAGTAGTGTGTGTATATCAATCCCAATCTACCAATTTATCCCTTCCCCCAGGCTTTCCCCCTTGGTAATTGAGGAACTGTTAGGTTGAGCGCAGAGAAGCCTTTAATGGAGGGCTAATTAAGCCCCATAAGCCTTCTGAGGCATTCTCCTGATCAGGCATTCTACCTGATGCCCAAGTATGACATGGTCTTTCCTCAGTAGCTATTTTCATCTCTGTGTGAACCCCAGGAGTTGTCCTGCCTATTTCCTTCCAGTAGTTCTTTCCCTATCTTACACCTGGCAAAATAACTACTCAGCCTGTTCTTCAAAGGATTTCCTTTAAACCTAAATAATTATTATACCACTGTCCCTTGATGAATCAAGATAGAACATTATCTGTTGGTCTAAAAAAAGTCTAGCTAAGCCACAGTTCCCTGCTTTCTGTCCTGCTCTGCAGAAGCCACTATTTTAATTATTTTAATTTCTTCAGTGGTAACCTCCATTCTTCTAAATAATATATTTGTATCTCTGTTTCTTGACTTGTCAACTTTAGACATCATCTCTTGACTCCCCTCTCTAATAGATATGGATTTGGTTCTTTTATACTTAACCCCATCTTCCCCTTCTCTCTCCTGATAATAGCCATATCACAATTTTTAATTCCTTATTTTTAATTTTTACTTCAGTCTTTGTTTCTTGTTCCATCTATTATTGACAATCTCTCTTGACTCCCATGTTGTACAAAGGGGATGTTGTCATCCTTACCCTGCCCTGCATATCCCTTCCACATTCCACCTTCCAGCTTCTCTCCACTATACTTTGACATTATCATGGCAGATAATTACATTCTACTCTGTAAGCATGATTGTCTTCTATGCTTTATTGAAAACCACAATTTCAGATAAGTTATTTGTATGTAAGTTTCACCAGAGAGCCAGTATTATGGGATGACTGAATTTTTTTCTTGGTGGTTTTCCAGTGTCATGACTGTATGCCTCTCAAGGGAGAATATTGCTAGCTAGCATCAAGTTTTTTGTTTGTTTGTTTTTTTCTGTAGACAGTCTTTCTTATTTCTCTCTGGAAGTTTTCAGGATATTGCTTTTAACCTTGGTATTTTGAAAATGCATAATGAAATACTTCAATGTAGATCTCTCTTGTTTTATCTTACTCAGAACTTGGTAAATCACCCTACTTTGATGATAAGTTACCCTTTAACTCTGAGAAGTTTAGTAACATTAATTCTTCTATAAATTCCTCTCCTTTGAGTTTCTTTGTCTCCCTTTCTGGGTTGATTTTCTGTGTATCTGGATTGAACGTTTATGCATCTTAGCTTCCTTCCACCCCCCTCTTCCCATATTTTCTGCATTTGTATTTTTTAGTTCTGCTTTCAGGAGATTTATTCAAGTTTATCTTTTAACTTTAAATTAAGTTATTTTATCTCAGCATTCACCTTGTTAAACTTTAAAAGGTCTCTATTTTCTCTGATTGTGATTATTTGTGTATTTAAAAATTTTAAGAATAAAATATTATTTTGACTCTAAGGAACTAATTAAAATTAGAGTTCTCTGTTTATCTAGATTTTTCCATTTCTCCAAAGTTCACTTCTATTTCTTCCTGTTGGCCTTTCTCTTTGATGATGCAGATTTTCCTCAAATTTCTAGTGAGTCTTGGTTGTCCATGTACACCTATGAATGAGCTTAGAAAGGATGTCTGGGAGTTCTGTGGCTGTGGATGGAGCTTATCAACCAGCAGGCTCTACCTTGGTGTAGGGAGGGTCAATGGTCATTATACTGGAGGACCAAACTGTTGGACTGAGGATTTTATTCCAATTTTTGATAGCTCTTTTTATTATTTTTCGGTTTGTATTATACCTTTAAACATTATACTTAAATTTATACGTCTTGGCTCCTAAGTTGGAATAGGCACAATAATAGTCCCTGCTCTTCTTTCTTTTCATTTCCCATACTTTATCAGTTATATCTTTAATTTTACATTAAAATTAAATTCGAAATTTGGTCTGTAACTACACTTAACTTTGGAGTAATTTCCTTATCAGTTTATTCTATAATTTGAACCTAAGATTTATGTGTTTATATATAATATTATAACCATGTAAATATTGTTCACCATGGAGCCAAGGAGTGTACTAGTATTTTATTTCCCTCTCTATGTGACCAAAGTTATATCCATCTCACCAAATTACAAATACCCAAGTCCAAATTTTGACCTGTTTTTGCATTCTAGTGAATGTTCACAACTAGTTCACATTTTAGTTTGCTTTGTAATTGAACCAGGGCTTTTTTTTTTCTTTTTTTTACAACTTCATTTCCCCTTTAATAATATCTTGTGCTTTGTTAATGTCTTTCTATGGCATGAATATCGATCTGCACTGTCATTTTTACAACTCGTGTTGTTTTCCATTCCAGGATGCTAGTACTATTTATTAAATATTTCATTATTTTTTTTTCTCTTCTGAGTTGAACTACTACTTGATTAACCAATCCCCCTGTGTTAGGACATTTATTGAGTGCTAATGATATTCTAAGTGTACACTAGCACTTTACCTATCTTATTTCATTTATTTAACTTGCTTACAATTTCTTAATATTACTGACAGTGCTTGCTCCTTTTTTTTAAATAGGAGTATAGTTGCTTTACCTGCTGTGTCAGTTTCTGCTGTACAGAAAAGTGAATCAGCCATACGTATACATATATTCCCTCTTTGAATTTCCTTCGCATTTAGGTCACCACAGAGCACCGAGTAGAGTTCCTTGTGCTATACAGTAGGTTCTCATTAGTTATCTATTTTATACATAGTAGTGTATATATGTCAATCCCAATCTCCCAATTCATCCACCCCCCTTTTCCGCTTGGTATCCATATGTTTGTTCTCTACGTCTGTGGAATCAGGGCTTCTTATACAGTTGTGTTTTTCCTTAAATTTCTACGTGCCATTTTTTTCTCTTTTGGGAGAAGGAACATGTTTTCTTCACTATGCACTAATTTTATTCAGCTCCTTTGTTATCCTGTCTTTTGTTTGGAATCCATTCCTCCTTCTTGACAATAAATTTTGGGGGGCTGTAAAAGATTCATTTTGTATTTTAAAAATGGATTTGCTATAAAATCTATTTTATTGGCAAAATGTCTTGTAAGAAAATCTTAAAATGTGTTTTTTAATTTGCAAGAGTGTCTACAGTTTTTACACTAGTTAGATTAATTATAACAAGATTCATGAGGACATAGTTGGTGGATTAATTATCATAAGACTGGTGAGCAAATTCAATTTTTAAGGATAAAACTTTCCAACAAGTGCAGTTTCCAATAACAATACACAGTCCCAAGGTCACAGATTACAGTCCATGGGAGATGATTATTTGAAAATTATTGGAAACTCTTTTTCCCTCTTGGTAAACTAGATAAAAACTGAATTCCTTGTTGACAAGATACAAGTAAGTATAAATTAAATTATGCAGAAACTTCATCCACTTGGCTACAGCTCTTTGTTCCTCTATGTAAAATTTTCAAGCTTCTTCTTCATCTGTAAAACAAAGGGTTGTGTCAACAATCTTTTTTGCTTTCATGGTTCTAGTTTAAATACCATTTTGCCTCATGACATAGGGTTTCACCGGTAATTTTAAACAGGACTGAATCAAAATATTTGGGGTTTATAATTTCCTGTTTATTTGGAGCCAACTGTTCTAATTTAAAATAATTGCTTTCAAGGTCTGTTGTCCAACAGTCATTCTGGATTTCTCTTTATTGGTTTCCTTGGATTTCAAGCTGTCTTCTTATGTTAACTCTCAGTTTTCTGGACAATGTTCTTATATACCTCCTTGGGATCTTCCTTCTTTTTCATGTATCTGAAAATATCTATATTTCGCCCTTATTTGTAATTTATGGTTTGACTTGGTGTAGAATTTTAGGTTAAAAAGAAGGATTTTAGCATTTTTATTTGTTTATGCATTATTAATAATTTTGATTTTATTTCATTGTGGTCAAACAATGTAAAATGTAATTTATCCTTTTAGGAATTAAGGTTTTCTTTCTGACATGCTACCAGCTCAGCGTTTTGTAAACATTATCTGGACACTTGAAAAGGAAGTGAGTTTTAATAGAGTATTAAGTTTGGTAAATATTTCCTAAAGAAAACTTTTAAATTATATAATTCAGATTGTTTACATTCTTATTTATTTTTGCCTAGTTTATCCATCAAGAAGTCTGTTAATTAGACAGATTTATGTATTACCCTTATGTTTTTCTTATGTATTATTTAGCATATTAATACTAATGACATATTTATTGAAAAATGTACCCTTTATTAATACAGAATGACCTAATTTGCTGTCTTAAAAGTGTTTTGATTTGAAATTAACTTCCTCTGATGTAAATATTGTGATCTGTTACATTTTAGTTTGCAGTAGATGTGTATATCTTCATCCAATTACTTTAAAAATTTCTCAGTTATGTATATTTCTCTTTAGACTTTATAAACTGTAATGTTGGAATTTTGTCCCATTCTGGGTATTATTTTTATAATAGTTATAAACTATTATAACCATGGTTATAATAGTTTACAACTATTATAACCATGGTTATAATAGTTTATAACTATTATAACCATGGTTATAATAGTTTAACCATTATTGCCATAACTATATTTATTCTTTCTTCTGTTACTTTATTTTATACTTCTTTTTGCTGTTCCCTTATTTTTCCTTTGTTATCAATATTTTTCCATACCGACTTCATTTTTTTTTAATAATTTAAAGTTTTATGTCCTATTTTAATTCATTTAGAATTTAACAATCAAAAAAAAAATTAATTACATGGGACTGAGTGAACTGATGAGGATGAGTATAATTTTTGTGACTTTCTGTCTGAAATAAAAAAAAAAAAAAATCCCACAAGGACTCAGAGGCAAAGAATATACAAATCAATTTTCACTGCAAAGTAAAGGAGCTGTTACAGTGGAGGATTACTGGACTGAATGTCAATATTATGACATAGTATGAGTGTGTTTCATGTTTGGTAATTGCAATCATTGTTGCTTTTGTTGTGGTCATCCATGTACAATGCTTGGTGTCAGTCTATTTATCTCTTGTAAAAATAAAATACAGTGTGTGTGTGTGTGTGGAAAAAAAAAAGAATCAAATAACACACATGATTGTTTATATAAAAATAATGAGGAAAATAAGTAATTTTAATTGATTTAAATATCTTTTATCCCATCTTTTAGTTTTATTCAATTTATGGTTGAAACCATTTGATCATGTTAATTATTGTTAAACTATTGCTTTTAGTATGACATATATACTTTAAATTAGCTTTATGTGTAAATGCTTTCTCTGTCACCAAAAGTAGTTTAATAACTATTCTGATTCCTTAGTCTTTTTCATTTTTTGGTATAAATTTAAAAGAGAAAATATACAATGTGAATGGCATAATTGTAAATTGGTATATATCTCAGAAGCTTTTTATGTTGCTAAATGCAAAATCTTGGTCAGAACCCTTTTTTTCAAATGTTGCCACGCCATGGTCTTCTAGCATTTAATGTCATGGAGAAAGTGTAATTTTTTATAGATAAATATTTTCTGTTTTAATGATGTTAGAATTGTTTATTTTTTCCTTAAAATTTGTAATTTTCACCAAAGTCTAGGTTTCTTTTCTTTTCTTTAAATTTATCTGACTCATGGTGTGGCATTTTAATTTGTATAATTAGACCTTTCTCATTTCAGTAAAATTTTCCTCTTTTATATTTTCGATGATTCAATCTGTTCCGTTTGTCTTGTTATGCACAGTTAGATCTCCTTTGTCAATTTTCCTATCCATAATCTTCACTCTCGTTGATATGATTTTCTTGTCCTTTTCTTTCCATTTGTAGAGAGAGTGTCATAATCCTGCTTTCTATATCGCTGATTTTACTTTTTCAGGCTTAATTCTGATTTTTACTTCTTCCATGTTCATTTTAAAGCTAATACTAAATTTATTTTTGTTTACTTAAAATCTTCTATTTCTCATGTAGATTTAAAAATATTTTTCCATGCCTCCTAACCCCCTTCTTTTTCATTTCAGTCATTTGTCTTCTCGTTTTATCTCTTGTTTCACAGATTTCATATATTCCTGGATTTCCTTGAGAATACAAAGCAGATGCTACTTTAAATTGACTTGATTTATTTGTAGTTATTTTAAACTCTTAGCTCTTCACAACATCTTATTTTATATATTTTTAAAAGTTGGTTTGAGGTTAACAATTCTAGGATAAGATGTCATCCAAATTTGCAATTTGCCTCCAAAGAGTACTGGTGAGGTCTTCCTGGATTCTCTCAGTAATACTGGGCTGCTTTTTGGATTCTTCTCTCATATCTTAAGCTGAGGTTCTGGTTGTCATACCACCAGTTCAGTGATTCAGTAGACTTAAGGGAGTGAGAAGAGAGCCAGAATTATGGATTGACCTAGGGTGTGTGGTTTTTTCTCTTAATATCTAAATTTGCCTGTCCTCTGCTTCAATTATAGATGGTGTTTTATGTGCCTTCTTTTGGATACTCATGCCTCCTGGATTGCAGAGAGTTTGAGCCTAGGAGGAACTCTGCCTCTAAGGTTGTGTTCTGGAAAGGCTGCCCTTGCCCTTGCCCTTGCCCTTGGACCTCCTCATGGTTCTGCTTTGGAAAAGCTATTCATTAGTAGGGATAAAGTGAGTTCCAACTGGAGACTTTTTTTTTTTTTTTAACATCATTATTGGAGTATAACTGCTTTACAATGGTGCGTTAGTTTCTGCTTTATAACAAAGTGAATCAGCTATACGTACACATATATCCCCATATCTCCTCCCTCTTGCGTCTCCCTCCCACCCTCCCTATCCCACCCCTCTAGGTGGTCACAAAGCACCGAGCTGATCTCCCTGTGCTATGCGGCTGCTTCCTGCTAGCTATCTATTTTACATTTGGTAGTGTATATATGTCCATGCCACTCTCTCACTTCGTCCAGCTTACCCTTCCCCCTCCCCGTGTCCTCATAGTCCATTCTCTAAGTCTGTGTCTTTATTCCTGTCCTGCCCTTAGGTTCTTCAGATCCTTTTTTTTTTTTTTTTTTTAGATTCCATAAATATGTGTTAGCATACGGTATTTGTTTTTCTCTTTCTGACTTACTTCACTCTGTATGACAATCTCTAGGTCCATCCACCTCACTACAAATAACTCAGTTTCGTTCCTTTTTATGGCTGAGTAATATTCCATTGTATATGTGTGCCACATCTTCTTTATCCATTCATCTGTCGATGGACACTTAGGTTGCTTCCATGTCCTGGCTATTGTAAATAGAGCTGCAATGAACATTTTGGTACATGACTCTTTTTGAATTATGGTTTTCTCAGGGTATATGCCCAGTAGTGGGATTCCTGGGTCATATGGTAGTTCTATTTTTAGATTTTTAAGGAACCTCCATACTCTTCTCCATAGTGGCTGTATCAATTTACATTCCCACCAACAGTGCAAGAGGGTTCCCTTTGCCAACTGGAGACTTCTTAATCTGCCCTATAACTAAGTTACCATGTTAATTTATCATCCAAATCATGATACTTATGAGAATGAAAGAGGACTCAATTGCAACTAATCTGAGACAATGTGTGCAAACCCAGACTGTCTCAGCCAACTGGGCATGGGGTTACCCTACCTATGACCTACCACTATCTTCAGCAACTACTTATACAAATTAGAGAACATTAGTGGAGCTCTATGAAGTTACTCTCTATAACTAATATATATCAACCTAAAAACCAATTTCTAATAACAATAATAATAGTGGTAATAGTAGATATCCATTTATTTAGTGCTTACTATTATGATAAGCTATTCCAGGGTTCCACAGGAGAATGCATGTACACTTGCAGATTTTGAACTCTTTTCCTTCTCAAAATTTCCACCACTGGTCCCCAGTTGTGGAGGTTCATTGATAATCTTCAAGGAGAGAGAAGACAGAAGTCACTGATTATATTTTTCCACCACTTTTCCCCTCCCTCCATCACCTTCACTCTGCACAGATGTCCTTTGGTAGTTTCACATTTGTATCTTTTGTTCTCAAATATATGGTAAACTCCTTGAGAGGAGGAATCTTGTCTCCTAAGTCTTTGCCATTCCCCTTAGCTTCCAATTTGGTGCTTCCCCTCTACTCCCAGCCCCATGCTGTTTTTCCTGAATGGTATCTATAATTCTGTGGGTGGGTATAGATTTTCTCAGAGCGTTTTTAACCTTCCTTGTCTTGGTTGTCATTACAACTTAGCTTCTGATCCAATATTGCTATTATTGTTGGATTTTATTCAAATTTTAATTCCACATTTCACCTCAAATAATACATTAACCAGTTGGCATTGGTTACATATTTTTCCTTTCTTTAACCAGAGTGAAATTCTAAGTATTTTAAGACAAGCTCTAAATCTGAAGAGAGCATTTGTGATGATGTAATTTTATATAAATAGGAATCAATCTTGATAGCTGAATTACAAGCTGAGAAGAGCCATTTAATCATTATTAGGTCATCTAGACAGTCTTAGCAATACATTAACTTGGTGGATGCCTATATCTCTCTTCCTTGCCTCTGTCTTTTAATTGTGCCATTATTATTTGATTGATGATTAAATTACATTTGATCGACTAAAGTTTCTACTTGAACAACAAGCTTAAAATTTTTAGCTCTTTCCTTATGTGAGGAAAGATCTGGCATATGTTATTTGCAACACCTTAAAGATGGAAAGTGGGAAGCAGAAATTTAAAAGGTTTATCCTAGTTAAACATAAGCCTTAACCGTTGTAATTGATTTTTACCTGGAAACTGGAGAAAAATTCAGTACTTCCAGTTCAGCACATCATTTATTCTGACTTTACCCGTTAAGTTTTACCTCCATTTTGTGCCAGATGAACTGGTCAAAATTGGTATGATGATGTGTTATTTCATGTTTTTACTAGAAGAGAGGAGAATAGCAAAAAGAAGATAGTCACTTTTGTATAGATTATAAATTACTCAAAGGCAATACAAGAATCTTAAATTTTGTATCATTTCATCCATTTACTTGGTACCTAGCACAATTCCTTGGACATGGCCCCTATTTACTATGAATTTGCTAACTTGAACTGAATTTTAATTACCCATTTTAGCAGCCTTGGGATGTACTATTTGTAAGAACGTTGAGGAAGCTTCTCATCCCAAGAGTTTTCTTACTTCAGGTTCAACTCATGGTTAGGTTTTTCTTTTTCACAAAATCATCACATTTAATTTTAGGACTTCCTCTGATGAAAACAAAAAATTAAATTAGCTGGTTACTCTCAAGTGCATGTCTTTCTTTTTAGCTATATAACTTTCTGAATCTAGTGTTCTGAAAAGATATGTTGATAATAGAATATTATCTGCAGGGTTTTTTTCAGCCAACACTTCTGTCACAAATTTCTCACCTAAAATCATTATCCTGCTTGGACCTTTGTTTTCTCCTTGTGTAAAATAGCTTCAGTAAATTACCAATGAAGGAAGTGGAAAGATATCATCTGCAAAGCCTAATGATTCATTGTTTGATAGGTTTCATACCATGAATGTCTTAAGGTTGCATTTCCATACTAAGGCAACAACTTCAATTTTCTTCTTTCTAACATCCAGGACATAGTAGTTGCCATGAAAAAAGTAAGTGTGTGAAGTTTCTAAGGTAATATTTAACACTTCAGACACACACACAAAGCTACAGATGAGAAGTTTGAGCAAAGCATCAATAGTCTAAATCTTGGATTAGATTAGGTTTCCTGACTCCTGGGGAGTGAGTTTTCTCTGAACCTTCTACAGGTTGCACAGTCACTCAGATATATTCATGTTAAGATTTCCCTCTTGAGAAAATATCTCACAATAGAGTGGCAAAATACTAGTTTGCAGATGTACTGCTGTTCTTGGGCAATTTTCACTGTGTCTTAAAAATCCCTGTACAAATCAGGATTAAGTATTATTACAGCTATGTAAAGGTAAAAATATTATTTCCACATTACATATTCCCCTGAATTGATATCAATATTTTACTGTGCGAAGTGCCCAAATACACCTTTAACAATCCATTATAAAGGAAAGAGTACAGGTCTTAGAATCAGAAGCTTGACTTTAACAGTGGGATCTGTTGAATGGATAAAGAAGATGTGGCACATATATACAATGGAATATTACTCAGCTGTAAAAAGAAACGAAATTGAGTTATTTGTAGCACGGTGGATGGACCTAGAGACTGTCATACAGAGTGAAGTAAGTCAGAAAGAGAAAAACAAACACCGTATGCTAACACATATCTATGGAATCTAAAAAAAGAAAAAAAATGGTTTTGAAGAATCTAGGGGCAGGACAGGAATAAAGACGCAGATGTAGAGAATGGACTTAAGGACACGGGGAGGGTGGAGGGTAAGCTGGGACGAAGTGAGAGAGTGGCATGGACATATATACACAACCAAATGTAAAATAGATAGCTAGTGGGAAGCAGCTGCATAGCACAGGGAGATCAGCTCAGTGCTTTGTGACCACATAGGGAGGTGGGATAAGGAGAATTGGAGAGAGAAGCAAGAGGGAGGAGATATGGGGAGATATGTATATGTATAGCTGATTCACTTTGTTATAAAGCAGAAATTAACACACCATTGTAAAGCAGTTATACTCCAATAAAGATGTTAAAAAAAAAAAAAGAGTGGGATCTGTGGGATTTTAGGCAAGTTTTGATATCCATCAATCTCTTTTCCTATCTACCAAAAGGAATAATAAAGTCTAGCTCACAAGATTGCTATACGGAAAAAAGTAAAATAGTGTATGATAAAAAAAAACCCACTGCATACAGTAGGGTGTTCTGCAGAAATGGGCATTTATTATCATGTTTTATCATATACTTTCTTAGGTTTGAAGCCTCCACTTTTTCCTCCTCTCTATTGTTCTAGACTATACTTACTACTATTATGACTCACCAACAAATTCAAGAAATGGTTATTTATTTGAGCGGTTATAAGTTCTTCAGGATTTGAAATATTCTCATCCCTGAGGTACAAATAGTGACAATTGTATTAAAAAATGTGCCCGTAATTCTATACTAGTCCTAAAGAGACTCTTTTGGGGAGAGATCTATGCTCCTTTGCTTTTCTCAAGGTATTTTGCAAGATTGTATAAATGACCCAAGGGCAAAATTCTCCTTAAAGTCCATCAGACTTTATAGGATTCAAGGTATATAACTCAAGCCCTTGGCCTTGTGCCCACTTACTTGGTTTCCTCACAACTGCATGAGACTGGTGTTTTTAATAAAAGATACAAGAATCTTTATACATTTGCTTTACAGAGCTGACTCCGTAGGGAAAAGCCAACTTCACTTGTCCTGACAACTGAAGTTGGAAAGAGTTGGTTCTACACTGCATTTCTACACGGTACTGACTAGGTGGGAATCAGGATCCAACTCTTTCTCCTTTGTTTTCTTAATTAGCTTAGGCTCTTCCCATTTTCAGCCTTCCCAATGTTCGATAGTTTTTACCTATTTAAAAATGATAACTGTATTTTAAACAAACACTCCCTGTCCTCTGTGAAGACTCTATTTCCATGCTTAGTGAGGTGAGACTGGCTTTGTTTGGCATGACTACTAGAAATGTGAGATAACTAATTAATTTTAACTCACAGTCTTTCACTCAGAAACGGTCCTTTCCCACACAGGCACATAGTAGGCACTCAATAAATGTCCATTAAATGCATACACAGATAAGTAAGTTATGACTGGAGCTGATTTCCGAGTTTTGGGGAGAGCGGCTGCTCTTTCGCATGTTTTCCTTTAGCAGAAGCATCTCCCCAGCTAATCAGTTTCTAGGTTTTCTTTGCTTCTTTTATCTGCAGGAAATATTGTGTCCTGCTCACATACTCCTTGCCTCAGTGCCCTGTCACATGCAGTTCACCCAGCAGAAGGGATCGCGGTCCAGCCTCCTGACGCAATGTCCAAGGGAGTGCTGTTTGCGTGTGTTCTGAAGATGGGAATGATTACCATAAAAGATGTAAGAAGGATTATGTCAGGAATTCTCTCCAGATCTGCACATTTAGCAAGCCATCCTGTTTTGCATTACAGAATCACATTATGTTCTGCAGCTCCTCTGTGGCTGTTCGGTGTTGGTCATGGATTTGTGAGAGATTAGGGTCAAAGTCAGCAATGTTTACAAACACAGGAGGAATGTCAGCAAGAGATGGCCAAATCCAAATATGATCTTTATGATCCTCTAAGTGACTAGTCATTTGACCTATAAACAGAAAGCATGGTTTCTGGCTGTGCAAGGTGTTCCCTGCACTCAGAGCTTTAAATAGTGTAACCAAATCAAATCATTCATCTGCACTTCAAGTGCTGGCAAGCTGGCCCCTTCCTGATGCCAGGGTTTCTGCGTAATACCTGGTATACTCTTCTGTGGACTAATGCTTAAATGGAACCACAGGAGCCTGAACACATCTCTGAGTTCATGATGAATTAAGTGCCTGGGAATAACTGCAAGCCATTTGAACTGGGTTAGTGGGGTTTTCACGCAGCTTCAGCTTGAGAGCCAGTGATCAGTAAAAGTAGACGATAGGGTTCAGAAGCAGATAGTAGATCTTGATGATAGTAGAACTGATGTTCCTTTCTGATGGTCATACTTGGGTAGATTTCACGGTTGAGTTTCTCTTCCTGTCTTTAGACAAGGCGATGTGAGACAGAGCAAGTTGTTTTCTTGCTCAGAGCGAGGAATGAAGTTAAGTATCCTTCATTTTACAATAGGCTGAAGAGTCGTTTAGGGATGAGTTTGTGGCTCTGTGGGATTATGGGCATGCTATCAAGTCTGCCCTCAAAGAGGCAGGATGCTCCTGACAACAGGTTTATTGAGACCACTTCTACAGTTTCTGAACTGAGTTCTATTTTGGAATCTGGAAGGGGAGCCCGAGGAGGGATCTCGATTACATTGCAGGCTTCCTGCCTCTCTTCCAAAAAATGAATAAAGCACAATAGTTTGGGTATTAAAGAACTGAATTTAGAGTAATATAACTGTAATTCAACCTCTATAGCACTACTAAAAAGTTAAACTGAGATTCCCATTGGGCAAAAGACTGACATAGATATGACCCTGGACAAAAAGCTTCTGGAGCAATTCACATCCACATCCTTAAAGGGGTCCCGAGACCTGTGTCCAAGCTGAGGTCTAAGTTTTATGTCTTGGAACCTGGGAGTGAGTGTCCCACAGCTAGATGTGTATGGTTGAATCAGCTGGTTCCACCTCGAGATGCTGCTCTAAATTTTCTGTTGTTGTTCGATATTAGCCATTTAAATCCACTTCCGACTGTTTCTGACAAGTGCCACTAATAGGGGAGCAGATGGAGAGAAGTAAAGGGCCTGTGAGGAAAGAACATAGCAGCTGTATCCTGGCTAAGGATGGACTCAGTCTGAAGACTGTAGCAATTACAGTCTCCTCCATGTGGATTTCTGTATCACTTTGATTTAAGCCAAAAGAAAAAATCAAAGAATGGAATAAAATTATTGCATGCAAAAGTTTCCAAGTTGGGGAAGGAAGAGACCAGATCAACATGTGCTTCAAAAGTAATTTTTAGACAGACAGAGATGTGATAAGATCCAAGTCAAAGAGATCATCTAGAGTGCACCAGTGACTTAGGAAATAGTTTTATTTTATGCGGTCTTTGGGACAGAACCCGTAGAGGAATGATTAGTGAAACCTTGGGAAGGCAGAGAAGGGTTAGTGCAGTGTTAGTGTAGATTTAAGGGTTCGCATCTCTCTGCCTCTTCTCTCTTGAAGGGTTGCACAACTCCCAATGGCTTCTCTCTCATAGAGGTGTTTCAGTCTCTCTAGGTGCAGACCACTGGGGATCCTTAGGCCCTCCCCCTTTTCAGCAGTAGGTGGGATTGAGGATGCTCACATGGGAGTATGGGGTTCTTTTATTCTTAACTCAAAAGCCCTGAAGAGGCAATACTTAAGTATACAAATTGATGGAAATCCTAACAAAGTTTTCTCTGAAGACTTCTTAGTGTTGGCTACAGAGATTGGAAGCTTCCTGTAATGGGGGACATGGTGATGGGTCTTGCTGGAGAATAATACATCTGTAACAGCATTCTTGGAGACAAGCACAGATGGGAAATAGGAGATGGATAAAGTGGTGTTGAAGCCACTGCTGAGTCACACATTTAGGTTGAAATTTTAGCGATGTTTTAGTGGGTTTGGGGGTTGGAAAAATGTTTGGTATTTGTAAACAATGTTTTTAAATTCTAACATTTTTCAAGTCATTTTTATTGTACTATATATTGGATTCTGAAAGCATCTATATTATATTTCATTAACTCAAGTACCTGAAATAACTGTGGTGGGTGAAGCTTGCACACTGAAATCCCCAAGAAGCTATATTTGAGAACTTTTCTCTTCCTAGTTATTACAACTAATTTTCCCATCAAATCCTAGAGGACTGCTTTGAGCCACTCCAACATTCTGAAGGCAGAAATGTATTTTTAACTCATTCACGCTGGTGCTAATCTCTTCAGTGATTTATAAGGTCTTTAAAGCTTTAATTCTCTGTCAGGAGTCTTCCTTGGTAGTAAGTTGACAGTTTAAATTAGTGTTTAGACATGGCTTTCATAATGTCAGTTTTGTTTTGTCTCAGCAGTGTCTTGGAATTCCTTCCATTGTACCTCAAGTGACTCATGGCAATAAATGACTCTCCTTCTCTTTTGTTCTTAATCAAAGAAGAATGGAACGAACCACATAATGTTTGTAAAAGAGCAACTTTAATTAGTTCTCAGCTGTAACCAGAGTTGCTTGTCTTGTCTCTTTAGCATATAAATGTAGGATATGATGCATTCAGGTGAACAAGTACTGGTTTCCTAAAAAACCTGCTTTTGTTCCCTTTCAAAAAATGAAGGGCAATTGCAACAGCAGCGTTTAAAAGCCTTCTCCTCAAACTAGCAAGGGAGAGACTGGCAAGTCATTTCTGAGAGTTGTATTTGGGATGGCATTTTGGAATTGAATGAATAAACCACCGAATGAAAGAAGGTCTCCTGAAAGGGATTTCCCTGCTCAACCTTAGGCCTTTCTATCCTTTGGGAAAGCGTGCCAAGATACATCCAAGGCTAGGGATGCTTTTCTTGCCAAGCTGCCAAGCTACGTCCTCCTGAGCTTTGACTATAAGGGTAAACCCCAGATCCTTGGGGGTCCAAGTTTGTTTACTCTCAATAGCGTTTGGCTTCCTAAGGAAAATGGTGAAAGAAAGTATAAAATTCCATTTAAAAAAAAAAAAAACAACCCTCAAGTATTCTTGGACATCAAACAACTCTTACAACACAGCCCTTTGATGAGTTCAGTGTAAATGAATCAGAAACATATGGATAGTGTTTATGCTCAAATGCACATGCATTTTAAAATTCTGAGCGAAATTAGTTTAGTGAGCTACGTTTGGGTCATTTCCAGCATCCAAGAATTTGGAAAATCACTTCTCCTGAGTGAAGACGTGGAAGGAATGGTTGAGCACCACTTGAATGCAGAATGGGCATGTTCAGCAGCCCCTGCCGTGCTGTGTATCGTAAACACGGTAGCAGAGGGCACGGGTCTTGGGACGGCTCCAGGCCAGGAAGGACTGGGGCTACTGATGTGGTGAAAGTTTCTGTATCTTATTACCAGCTGTCAGTACCTGTGCACGAAAGTTCCACACTTGACAAACATGGCCCACCGACTTCCCTGGATTAGAACAGTCACTGGACACTTTTGTAAATCGCACTTTGTGCTTAAGCCATTGGAACCCATGAGCTATGTGGCCCCTCCTTGGGTACGACCAATGCTTTCCCTTCACTTTGAGCAAAGTGGAAACTGCCAAGCATGTTATAGACGTGGGAAATGGTCACATGTGTGGTTTCTGGTTATACCAAAGGAATGTATATGAACTGTAAAAAAAAAAAAAAAAAAAAAAATCCCCACTTGGATATAATATGGTCCTAAAGGCCTCAACATTTCTCATTCGTAGCAGGACCAAAAAAGTATTGAATATTTGAATTATCTCATTTTAACCCAAATGTGTGTCACTGTTTATTGAGGAAGAAGAAGGAACAAGGGATAGAGGCTACAGGATCTGGATAAATCAGATTTCTTTATTTGGGGGACCTGTCTCATGGGCCAGGTCTGGATCATTGATTAGTACTTCAGCGGTCCTTATAGTGATAAGCTGATGGCTCTTGAGAGTTAAGGAACCCTCCTCATTGTCTTTCTTTTTTTTGGGGGGGGGGTAAATAGTGTTTTTAATCAAGAAATTTTACTTTCATTGTTTTATTTTTTATTTTTTATTTTTTTAACATCTTTATTGGAGTATAAATGCTTTACAATGGGGTGTTAGTTTCTGCTTTATAACAAAGTGAATCAGCTATACGTATACATATGTCCCCATATCCCCTCCCTCTTGCGTCTCCCTCCCACCCTCCCTATCCCACCCCTCTAGGTGGTCACAAAGCACCGAGCTGATCTCCCTGTGCTATGCAGCTGCTTCCCACAAGCTATCTATTTTGCCTTTGGTAGTGTATATATGTCCATGCCACTCTCTCAGTTCGTCCAGGCTTACCCTTTCCCCTCCCCGTGTCCTCAAGTCCATTCTCTAGGTCTGAGTCTTTATTCCTGTCCTGCCGCTAGGTTCTTCCTTTCCTCTAACCTTTTTTTTTTTCTTTTTTTAGATTCCATATATATGTGTTAGCATACGGTGTTTGCTTTTCTCTTTCTGACTTACTTCACTCTGTATGACAGACTCTAGGTCCATCCACCTCACTACAAATAACTCAATTGCGTTTCTTTTTATGGCTAACTAATTCCATTATACATATGTGCCACATAATCTTTATCCATTCATCTGTCAGTGGACACTTGGGTTGCTTCCATGTCCTGGCTATAGTAAACAGAGCTGCAATGAACATTGTGGTACATGACTCTTTTTGAATTATGGTTTTCTCAGGGTATATGCCCAGTAGTGGGATTGCTGGGTCGTATGGTAGTTCTATTTTTAGATTTTTAAGGAACCTCCATACCTCCCACCAACAGTGCAAGAGAGTTCGCTTTTCTCCACACCCTCTCCAGCATTTATTGTTTGCAAATTTTTTGATGATGGCCATTCTGACTGGTGTGAGGTGATACCTCAGTGTAGTTTTGATTTGCATTTCTAAAATGATTAGTGATGTTGAGCATCCTTTCATGCATTTGTTGGCAATCTGTATATCTTCTTTGGAGAAATGTCTATTTAGGACTTCTGCCCATTTTTGGATTGGGTTGTTTATTTTTTTGATATTGAGCTGCATGAACTGCTTGTAAATTTTGGAAATTAATCCTTTGTCAGTTACTGCATTTGCAAATATTTTCTCCCATTCTGAGGGTTGTCTTTTCGTCTTCTTTATGGTTTCCTTTGCTTTGCAAAAGATTTTAAGTTTCATTAGGTCCCATTTGTTTATTTTTGTTTTTATTTCCATTTCTCTAGGAGGTGGGTCAAAAAGGATCTTGCTGTGATTTATGTCATAGAGTGTTCTGCCTATGTTTTCCTCTAAGAGTTTGATAGTGTCTGGCCTTACATTTAGGTCTTTAATCCATTTGGAGTTTATTTTTGTGTATGGTGTTAGGGAGTGTTCTAATTTCATTCTTTTACACGTAGCTGTTCAGTTTTGCCAGCACCACTTATTGAAGAGACTGTCTTTTCTCCATTGTATATCCTTGCCTCCTTTATCAAAAATAAGGTGACCATATGTGCGTGGGTTTATCTCTGGGCTTTCTATCCTGTTCCATTCATCTATATTTTTGTTTTTGTGCCAGTACCATACTGTCTTGATTACTGTAGCTTTGTAGTACAGTCTGAAGTCAGGGAGCCTGATTACTCCAGCTCCGTTTTTCTTTCTCAAGATTGCTTTGGGGCTTCCCTGGTGGCGCAGTGGTTGAGAATCTGCCTGCCAATGCAGGACACACGGGTTCGAGCCCTGGTCTGGGAGGATCCCACATGCCACGGGGCAACTAGGCCCGTGAGCCACAATTACTGAGCCTGCGCGTCTGGAGCCTGTGCTCCGCAACAAGAGAGGCCACGACAGTGAGAGGCCTGCGCACCGTGATGAAGAGTGGCCCCCGCTTGCCACAACTAGAGAAAGCCCTCGCACAGAAACGAAGACCCAACACAGCCAAAAATAAATAAATAAATAAACAAAGTAAACAATGCGTTTAAAAAAAATACATTAAAAAAAAAAAAGAAGATTGCTTTGGCTATTCGGGGTCTTTTGTGTTTCCATACAAATTGTGAAATTTTTTGTTCTAGTTCTGTGAAAAATGCCATTGGTAGTTTGATAGGGATTGCATTGAATTTGTAGAGTGCTTTAGGTAGTATAGTCATTTTCACAATGTTGATTCTTCCAATCCAAGAACACGGTATATCTCTCCATCTGTTTGTATCATCTTTAATTTCTTTCATCAGTGTCTTATAATTTTCTGCATACAGGTCTTTTGTCTCCCTAGCTAGGCTTATTCCTAGGTATTTTATTCTTTTTGTTGCAATGGTAAATGGGAGTGTTTCCTTAATTTCTCTTTCAGATTTTTCATCATTAGTGTATAGGAATGCAAGAGATTTCTGTGCATTCATTTTGTATCCTCCTACTTTACCAAATTCGTTGATTAGCTCTAGTAGTTTTCTGGTAGCGTCTTTAGGATTCTCTATGTGTAGTATCATGTCATCTGCAAACAGTGACAGTTTTACTTCTTTTCTGATTTGGATTCCTTTTATTTCTTTTTCTTCTCTGATTGCTGCGGCTAAAACTTCAAAAATTATGTTGAAGAATAGTGGTGAGTGTGGACAACCTTGTCTTGTTCCTGATCTTAGAGGAAGTTGTTTCAGTTTTTCACCATTGAGAACGATGTTGGCTGTGGGTTTGTCATATATGGCCTTTATTGTGTTGAGGTAAGTTCCCTCTTTGCCTACTTTCTGGAGGGTTTTTATCATAAATGGGTGTTGAATTTTGTCAAAAGCTTTTTCTGCATCTATTGAGATGATCATATGGTTTTTATTCTTCAATTTGTTAATATGGTTTATCACATTGATAGATTTGCGTATACTGAAGAATACTTGCATTCCTGGGATAAACCCCACTTGATCATGGTGTATGATCCTTTTAATGTGCTGTTGGATTCTGTTTGCTAGTATTTTGTTGAGGATTTTTGCATCTATGTTCATCAGTGATATTGGCCTGTAGTTTTCTTTTTTTGTGGCATCTTTGTCTGGTTTTGGTATCAGGGTGATGGTGGCCTCGTAGAATGAGTTCGGAGTGTTCCTCCCTCTGCTATATTTTGGAAGAGTTTGAGAAGGATAGGTGTTAGCTCTTCTCTAAATGTTTGATAGAATTCACCTGTGAAGCCATCTGGTCCTGGGCTTTTGTTTGTTGGAAGATTTTAAATCACAGTTTCAATTTCAGTGCTTGTGATTGGTCTGTTTATATTTTCTGTTTCTTCCTGGTTCAGTCTCTGAAGGTTGTGCTTTTCTAAGAATTTGTCCATTTCTTCCAGGTTGTCTGTTTTATTGGCATATAGTTGCTTGTAGTAATCTCTCATGATCCTTTGTATTTCTGCAGTGTCAGTTGTTACTTCTCCTTTTTCATTTCTAATTCTATTGATTTGAGTCTTCTCCCTTTTTTTCTTGATGAGTCCGGCCAATGGTTTATCAATTTTGTTTATCATCTCAGAAAACCAGCTTTTAGTTTTTCCTCAGTGTCTCTTGATGTCCAATCACAGAGTGGCACCAATAATGTCCTTTCATTGTAATCAGTTTGCTAAAAATGCTAACTATTTAGTACTGTGTAGTAAGATGCTGAGGGTAATGTACAAATGTAAATAGCACAACACCTTTGCCCTCAAAGAACCTCAAATTGAAATGAAGTTACAAAATACACTAAATGAAATAATAGCACTAGTGACGTCACAATGAAATGCTATATCATTGCTAAACTAGTGACATAAACCATTGTTTTATGAGTTGAGGTATTGTAGGTTGACCTAGACAGTGTGGGATAGTAGAAAGATCCTAAGACAGTTGAACACTGCTGGAAATGTGACAATGTAGAGAACGTTATATTTGCTGGATCTCTTCTAAGATTACTTATGTGGTTGAAATACCTTGATAAGCCAGCCCTTTAGCTTGAGGAGATGGAGGGAGGGTTAAAAATCCCAGCTCTGCCATGAACTAATTTGTGACTCTGTCCAAATTAATTGTTCTTTGCTGACATCATTCATGGCTAAGAAGGTATTAATATTAAGATAGGTATTAATATCTATCTCTCTATCTATTCAATAGCTCTTTGAGTGACTGTGACATGCCAGGCACTATAAAAAGAAGTAAGCTATCAATACATGCAAAGCATGGTGCTATACCTGGCGTGTGATGGGTTTGGTGGAGACAGTGGGGTTGTGCAGGTTTTAAGTTGGGGGAGAAAAGCGAAGTTGATGTTAAACTATTGATATATAATTTTTACTTTGTTTCCTGGAATTATTTGCATAGTTATAGACTAAAAATGTTTTAAAACTAAATGTTGGACTAAATATCTTTCTCTCCCATCATGCACTGTAAATCCTAACATTGCTTTCTTTTTTCTCTCCCTCTTCTCTCTTTTCTCTCAGACCTTTGTCTGGAATGGGAGAAATAGGTGGTGCTGCTAGATATAATAGCTCTGTTTTCATTCATAAGCTTTGCTCTTTTCTCAAAGCACACTTGATATAAGTATAGCTTTATAGGATGGCTGCTTACTGCTCTGTGTGCTGCTATACTCTTGACTCAGTGTATGACCTTGGGAGTGTATGTCTCTCTATGTGTCAAGGTCTCCACCTGTAAAGTAGGCTAATAATACAGACTAGTACATAAAGCCCTCAGAGAGCTTCACAAAAGACACAAAGTCATGTTATTACACGCTCATGAAGCTTATTTCTCATAGTCCTATTGCCCTGTAGATATTTATGGAATTTTCTTCTCTCAGTAACCTTTTGTACTTTATCAGTTTGATCTTTGTGAGACATCTGCCTTGTGTTATGGAAGGGATTGGGTGCAGCAGAAAGAAGAACACTTACATCTCTAGGAAGCAGGAGGGGAGCGTGGGGAATGTGGGAGGGGTAAGGAAGTCACGGGCCCTGTGAGGACACATTACCTCTAATATGGTAAAAAGAAAAAAGGCCTAACATCCTGTGGGGCCCAAAACGACCTAAACACACCCGTCAGACCAAACATTTGAATGTTTAGAAAGAGACTACAGATCAATCGTTTTTATTTTGACCTGTTTGGAGCAGATCAAATAGCTTGCTGTAAGTGTATGCCAGATTTCTGTGAGAATCAAGGACCTAGCTCATTTTGGGGTGCCTTCATGCCAAAGAAGCCAAAATCTGAAGAGCTCAAGATATTTAAGTTCTAGAGACGTGGAAGAATTCTGTATAACAGGAAAAGAATTGAAATGAGAGAAGATAGGACAGAACCCTGTTATGACATTGCCCATCACAGAATCAGACATGACACACCCTCAGAGAGAAAATGTTCATCGAATTAAAGGCCTGACAAAATATAGATGTTAGTGGTGGCTCCACACCCATCCTAGTCTGTCCTCAGTGTAGAAAGTGTGCCTGATATTCCTGCAACCCCAGCTGCAACACTGAACAGGGATGCCAATCTTTTTCTTCCTTTCTCTTGTACTTAGTTGCTCCTCTAAGTAACTTGGGGAAGATATTTGAAGAATCTCACTTTGAAGGATGCCAAATTATCAGCCAGATGCAACCTGGCAGGATTCGTTGTTCTGCAGTTGGAGACTCTCAGCACCGTGGGAACAAGAGTGTGAGGGAAGGAGGTGACCATTCCTTCCCTGTCCACCTGATAGGAATCCTCGAGGGTGGAGCTGGGTTCCATTCCTCCCATGAATCCCCAGCTTCTGGCACCATTAAGGTGCTTAATAAGTGGGAATCAAGTGAGTGCAAGCTTGACTCACAGAGAAGGCATAAAACCAGGACAAATAAAAGAGAAGGTGTAGCAAGTCGGCATGCACCACAAATGAGAGGATCTGGGCTTCAAGCAATCGAGACGTCAATCTTTATGAAATATCACAGTCTCATAAAAAAAAATGCCATCTTGGTTATTGTCTCATGAGGTTGCTGTCCCTTATCAGGAGGAAATATGAGGAGAAAAGGGCCATGTCAGTGAAAAAAAAATTGTTTAATTTTATTTTTAATGCCATATTGATCGACTGATTGATAGATATCTCCATTCCCAGAGAGTACCAAAGCAATATGACGTGATGGAAAAACCACTGCACTGGGCTCTGGGCACCAACCTACACAGGAGTCACTGGGTCTCTCTGGGGCTCTGCCCCCTCTTTTGTGAAACAAGAGGTAGGATGAGTTCCATTTCTCAAATTATTTGTTTCCACCTAAGTTTGGTTAAAATTTAATAATTTGTCTGATCATAATTTTTATAATTATTTTCATTAACATATAGAGGGTGGCTATCACACTTGAAGCATCTTCTCTTTTTTAAATCTCAGACGTGGTTTTCCACACGCACAGGGCTATAATGATACAAATAGGAGCAGCAAGTTTAAAGTAAAGGATCATTATCAACATCTGCATTTC
This sequence comes from Balaenoptera physalus, assembly GCF_965194825.1. Taxonomy (NCBI): domain Eukaryota; kingdom Metazoa; phylum Chordata; class Mammalia; order Artiodactyla; family Balaenopteridae; genus Balaenoptera; species Balaenoptera physalus. The sequence continues at coordinate 47,054,843 of NC_138883.1, forward strand.
TAATTTATACTCTTCTCTGATATAAATTTTCAAACATTAAACATTAAATTATGTTTCCAAATTTAAGCCAGAGAAAAAACCTATTTTTCAACAGAGTCTTATGAACATTTTCAAGTATACAGAAGAGTAGAAAGAATTCAGAATTTGTTTCTGAATAACTGGTCATCTAGCATCTTAAAGAATGAGACTGAAATACTAAGGGTACAGTTAATTTTTATCTTGGCTTTAAAAGTATATCTAGCTGAGAGGGGCTCCTTCAAGATGGCGGAGGAGTAAGATGTGGAGATCACCTTCCTCCCCACAAATACATCAAAACTACATCTACATGTGGAACAACTCCTACAGAACACCTACTGAATGCTGGCAGAAGACCTCAGACTTCTCAAAAGGCAAGAAACTCCTCATGTACCTGGGTAGGGCAAAAGAAAAAAGAAAAAACAGAGACAAAAGAATAGGGACAGGACCTGCACCTCTGGGAGGGAACTGTGAAGGACGAAAAGTTTCCACACCCTAGGAAGCCCCTTCGTGGGCGGAGACAGCGGGTGGGCGGGGGGGAGGCTTTGGAGCCACGGAGGAGAGCGCAGCAACAGGGGTACAGAGGGCAAAGCGGAGAGATTCCCACACAGAGGATCGGTGCCGACCAGCACTCACCAGCCTGAGAGGCTTGTCTGCTCACCCGCCGGGGCGGGCAGAGCTGGGAGCTGAGGCTCCGGCTTCGGAGGTCAGATCCCAGGGAGAGGACTGGGGTTTGCTGTGTGAAAACAGCCTGAAGGGGGCTAGTGCACCACAGTTAGTCCGGAGGGAGTCCAGGAAAAAGTCTGGACCTGCCTAAGAGGCAAAAGACCATTGTTTCGAGGTGTGCAAGGAGAGGGGATTCAGAGCACCGCCTAAACGAGCTCCAGAGACGGGCGCAAGCTGTGGCTATCAGCATGGACACCAGAGACGGGCATGAGATGCTAAGGCTGATGCTGCCACCACCAAAAAGCCTGTGTGCCAGCACAGGTCACTATCCACACCTCCCCTCCCAGGAGCCTGTGCAGCCCGCCACTGCCAGGGTCCCTTGATGCAGGGACAACTTCCCCAGGAGAACACACGGCACGCCTCAGGCTGGTACAATGTCACGCTGGCCTCTGCCGCCGCAGGCTCGCCCTGCATCCGTACCCCACCCTCCCCCCGGCCTGAGTGAGCCAGAGCCCCCTAATCAGCTGCTACTTTAACCCCGTCCTGTCTGAGTGAAGAACAGATGCCCTCAGGCAAGCTACACGCAGAGGGGGGGGCCAAATCCAAAGCTAAACCCCAGAAGCTGTGTGAACAAAGGAGAGAAAGGGAAATCTCTCCCAGCAGCCTCAGGAGGAGCGGATTAAATCTCCACAATCAACTTGATGTACCCTGCATCTGTGGAATACCTGAATAGACAATCAACCCAAAATTGAGGCAGTAGACTCTGGGAGCAACTGTAGACTTGGGGTTTGCTTTCTGCATCTAATTTGTTTCTGGTTTTATGTTTATCTTAGTTTAGTATTTAGAGCTTATTATCACTGGTAGATTTGTTTAGTGATTTGGTTGCTCTTTCTTTTTTTATTTTACTTATATATATATTTATTCTTTTTGTTCATTTTTCTCTCTTTCTGAGTGTGTATGTATATGCTTCCTTGTGTGATTTTGTCTTTATAGCTTTGCTTTTGCCATTTGTCCTAGGGTTCTGTCTGCTTTGTTGTTTTTGCTTTTTTATTTAGTATAATTTTTAGCACTAGTTATCATTGGTGGATTTAGTTTTTGGTTTGGTTGCTCTCTTCTTTCTCTCTTTTCTTTATTACTTTTTAATTTTTTCATTTTTAATATTTTTTTCTATTTTAATTATTTTATTCTTTCTTCCTTTCTTCCTTTCTTTCTCCCTCTCTCCCTTTCTTCCTTCCTTCCTCGCTTTCTTCCTTCCTTTCTCTCTTTCTTTCTTTCTTTCTTTCTTTCTTTCTTTCTTTCTTTCTTTTTCTTCTTTCTTTCTTTCTCTCTCTGTTTCTTTCTTTCTTTCTTTCCTTCTTTCCTTCTTTCCTCCTTCCTTCCTTCCTTCCTTCCTTCCTTCCTTCCTTCCTTCCTCCCTCCCTCCCTTCCTCCCTCCCTTCTTCCCTCCCTCCCTCTCCCTTTTCTTCTGAGCCGTGTGGCTGACAGGGTCTTGGTGCTCCAGCCAGGTGCCAGGTGTGAGCCTCTGAGGTGGGAGAGCTGAGTTCAAGACATTGGTCTACCAGAAACCTCCCGGCCCCACATAATATCAAATGGTGAAAGCTCTCCCAGAGATCTCCATCTCAATGCTAAGACCCACCTCCACTCAATGACCAGCAAGCTACAGTGCTGGACACCCTATGCCAAACAACTAGCAAGAAAGGAACACAAACCCACCTATTAGCAGAGAGACTGCCTAAAATCATAATAAGTTCACAGACACCCCAAAACACACCACTGGACGTGGCCCTGCCCACCAGAAAGAAAAGATCCATCCTCATCCACCAGAACACAGGCACCAGTCCCCTCCACCAGGAAGACTACACAACCCACTGAACCAAACTTAGCCACTGGGGGCAGACACCAAAAACACCAGGAACTATGAACCTGAAGCGTGCGAAATGGAGACGCCAAACACAGTAAGTTAAGTAAAATGAGAAGACAGAGAAATACACAGCAGATGAAGGAGCAAGGTAAAAACCCACCAAACCAAACAAATGAAGAGGAAATAGGCAGTCTACCTGAAAAAGAATTCAGAATAATGATAGTAAAGATGGTCCAAAATCTTGGAAATAGAATGGAGAAACTATAAGAAACGTTTAACAAGGACCTAGAACTAAAGAGCAAACAAACAATGATGAACAACACAATAAATGAAATTAAAAATTCTCTAGAAGAAATCAATGGCAGAATAACTGAGGCAGAAGAATGGATAAGTGACCTGGAAGATAAAATAGTGGAAATAACTACCACAGAGCAGAATAAAAAAAAAGAATGAAAAGAACTGAATACCATCTCAGAGAACTCTGGGACAACATTAAGCACACCAGCATTCAAATTATCGGGGTCCCAGAAGAAGAAGAGAAAAAAAAGGGACTGAGAAAATATTTGAAGAGATTATAGTTGAAAACTTCCCAAATATGGTTAAGGAAATAGTCAATCAAGTTCAGGAAGCACAGAGAGTCCCATACAGGATAAATCCAAGGAGAAACATGCCAAGACACATATTAATCAAACTATCAAAAATTAAAATACAAAGAAATAATATTAAAAGCAGCAAGGGAAAAGCAACAGATAACCTACAAGGGAATCCCCATAAGGTTAATACCTGATCTTTCAGCAGAAACTCTGCAAGCCAGAAGGGAGTGGCAGGATATATTTAAAGTGATGAAAGGGAAAAACCTACAACCAAGGTTACTCTACCCAACAAGGATTCATTCAGATTCAACGGAGAAATTAAAACGTTTACAGACAAGCAAAAGCTAAGAGAATTCAGCACCACCAAACCAGCTCTACAACAAATGCTAAAGGAACTTCTTTAGGCAGGAAACACAAGAGAAGGAAAAGACTTACAATAACAAATCCAAAGACCCATATATATGCTGTCTACAAGAGACCCACTTCAGAGCTAGGGACACATACAGATTGAAAGTGAGGGGAAGAAAAAGATATTCCATGCAAATGGAAATCAAATGAAAGCTGGAGTAGCAATTCCCATATCAGACAAAATAGACTTTAAAATAAAGACTATTTTAAGAGGGAAAGAAGGACACTACAGAATGATTAAGGGATCAACCCAAGAAGAAGATAAAACAATTGTAAATATTTATGCACCCAACAAAGGAGCACCTCAATACATAAGGCAAATGCTAACAGCCATAAAAGGGGAAATTGACAGTAACACAATCACACTAGGGGACTTTAGCACCCCACTTTCACCAATGGACAGATCATCCAGAATGAAAATAAATAAGGAAACACAAGCGTTAAATGATACATTAAACAAGATGGACTTAATTGATATTTATAGGACATTCCATACTAAAACAACAGAATACACTTTCTTCTCAAGTGCTCATGGAACATTCTCCAGGATAGATCATATCTTGGGTCACACATCAAGCCTTGGTAAATTTAAGAAAATTGAAATCATATCAAGTATCTTTTCTGGCCACAATGCTATGAGACTAGATATCAATTACAGGAAAAAATCTGTAGAAAATACAAAAACATGGAAGCTAAACAATACACTACTAAATAACCAAGAGATCACTGAAGAAATCAAAGAGGAAATCAAAAAATACCTAGAAACAAATGACAATGAAAACACGACGACCCAAAACCTATGGGATGCAGCAAAAGCAGTTCTAAGAGGGAAGTTTATAGCAATACAATCCTACCTCAAGAAACAAGAAATATCTCAAACAACTTAACCTTACATCTAAAGCAATTAGAGATAGAAGAGCAAAAAACCCCCAAAGTTAGCAGAGAGAAAGAAATCATAAAGATCAGATCAGAAATAAATGAAAAATAGATGAAGGAAATGATAGCAAACATCAATAAAACTAAAAGCTGGTTCCTTGAGAAGATAAACAAAATCGATAAACCATTAGCCAGCCTCATCAAGAAAACAAGGGAGAAGACTCAAATCAATAGAATTAGAAATGAAAAAGGAGAAGTAATAACTGACACTGCAGAAATACAAAGGATCATGAGAGATTACTACAAGCATCTATTTGCCAATAAAACAGACAACCTGGAAGAAATGGACAAATTCTTAGAAAAGCACAACCTTCTGAGACTGAACCAGGAAGAAATAGAAAATATAAACAGACCGATCACAAGCACTGAAATTGAAACTGTAATCTAAAATCTCCCAACAAACAAAAGCCCAGGACCAGATGGCTTCACAGGTGAATTCTATCAAACATTTAGAGAAGAGCTAACCCCTATCCTTCTCAAACTCTTCCAAAATATAGCAGAGGGAGGAACACTCCCAAACTCATTCTTCGAGGCCACCATCACCCTGATACCAAAACCAGACAGAGATGTCACAAAGAAAGAAAACTACAGGCCAATATCACTGATGAACATAGATGCAAAAATCCTCAACAAAATACTAGCAAACAGAATCCAACAGCACATTAAAAGGATCATACACCATGATCAAGTGGGATTTATCCCAGGAATACAAGGATTCTTCAATATACGTAAGTTGATCAATGTGATAAACCATATTAACAAACTGAAGGAGAAAAACCATATGATCATCTCAATAGATGCAGAAAAATGTTTTGACAGAATTGAACACCCATTTATGATAAAAACCCTCCAGAAAGTAGGCATGGAGGGAACTTTCCTCAACATAATAAAGGCCATATATGCCTAACCCACAGCCAACATCGTTCTCAGTGGTGAAAAACAAACCATTTCCACTAAGATAAGGAACAAGACAAGGTTATCCACACTCACGACTATTATTCAACATAGTTTTGGAAGTTTTAGCCACAGCAATCATAGAAGAAACAGAAATAAAAGGAATCCAAATTCAAAAAGAAGAAGTAAAGCTGTCACTGTTTGCAGATGACATGATACTACACATAGAGAATCCTAAAGATGCTACCAGAAAACTACTAGAGCTAGTCAACGAATTTGGTAAAGGAGCAGGATACAAAATTAATGCATAGAAATCTCTTTCATTCCTATACACTAATGAAGAAAAATCTGAAAGAGAAATTAAGGAAACACTCCCATTTACCGTTGCAACAAAAAGAATAAAATACCTAGGAATAAACCTAGCTAAGGAGACAAAGGACCTGTATGCAGAAAACTATAATGATGAAAGAAATTAAAGATGATACAAAGAGACGGAGAGATATACCATGTTCTTGGATTGGAAGAGTCAACATTGTGAAAATGACTATACTACCCAAAGCAATCTACAGATTCAATGGAATCCCTATATAACTACCACTGGCATTTTTCACAGAACTAGAACAAAAAATTTCACAATTTGTATGGAAACACAAAAGACCCCGAATAGCCAAAGCAATCTTGAGAAAGAAAAACAGAGCTGGAGGAATCAGGCTCCCTGACTTCAGACTATACTACAAAGCTACAGTAATCAAGACAGTATGATACTGACACAAAAACAAAAATATAGATCAATGGAACAGGACAGAAAGCTCAGACATAAACCCACACATATATGGTCAACTAATCTATGACAAAGGAGGCAAGGATATACAATGGAGAAAAGACAGCCTCTTCAATAAGTGGTGCTGGGTAAACTGGACAGCTACATGTAAAAGAATGAAATTAGAACACTCCCTAACACCATACACAAAAATAAACTCAAAATGGATTAAAGACCTAAATGTAAGGCCAGACACTATAAAACTCTTATTAGAGGAGAACATAGGCAGAACACTCTATGACATAAATCACAGCAAGATCCTTTTTGACCCACCTCCTAGAGAAATGGAAATAAAAACAAAAATAAACAAATGGGACCTAATGAAACTTAAAAGCTTTTGCACAGCAAAGGAAACCATAAACAAGACGAAAAGACAACCCTAAGAATGGGAGAAAATATTTGCAAATAAAGCAACTGACGAAGGATTAATCTCCAAAATTTACAGGCAGCTCATGCAGCTCAATAGCAAAAGAACAAACAACCCAATCCAAAAATGGACAGAAGATCTAAATAGACATTTTTCCAAAGAAGATATACAGATTGCCAACAAACACATGAAAGGATGCTGAACGTCACTAATCATTATAGAAATTCAAATCAAAACTACAATGAGGTATCACCTCACACCAGTCAGAATGGCCATCATCAAAAATCTACAAACAGTGAACGCTGGAGAGGGTGTGGAGAAAAGGGAACCCTCTTGCACTGTTGGTGGGAATGTAAATTGATAACAGCCACTATGGAGAACAGTATGGAGGTTCCTTAAGAAACTAAAAATAGAGCTGCCACAGGACCCAGCAAACCCACTACTGGGCATATGCCCTGAGAAAACCATAATTCAAAAGAGTCATGTACCACAATGTTCATTGCAGCACTATTTACAATAGCCAGGACATGGAAGCAACTAAGTGTCCCTTGACAGATGAATGGATAAAGAACATGTGGCACATATATACAATGGAATATTACTCAGCCATAAAAAGAAATGAAATTGAGTTATTTGTAGTAGGTGGATGGACCTAGAGACTGTCATACAGAGGGAGTAAGTCAGAAAGAGCAAAACAAATACTGTATGTTAACACATATATATGGAATCTAAAAAAAAAAAAAAAGGTTCTGAAGAACCTAGGGGTAGGACAGGAATAAAGACGCAGACATAGAGAATGGACTTGAGGACATGGGGAGGGGAAAGGTAAGCTGGGACAAAGTGAGAGAGTGGCATGGACATATATACACTACCAATTGTAAAACAGATTGCTAGTGGGAAGCAGCTGCATAGCACAGGGAGATCAGCTCGGTGCTTTGTGTCCACCTAGAGGGGTGGGATAGCGAGGGTGGGAGGGAGATGCAAGAGGGAGGAGATATGGGGATGTATGTATATGTATAGCTGATTCACTTTGTTATACAGCAGAAACTAACACACCATTGTAAAGCAGTTATACTCCAATACAGATGTTAAAAACAAAAAAAGTATATCAAATTGTGAGCTAACTTAGCTAGTAAGGTTCAAAATGGTTCAATAAAATGTATGCTACATCTCAGTACATGAACTTGTATTGTCGTCACTTGTGGACAATAAACCAGTGCTCCCCATGGATCTCCCTGAACCTATCTTTCTTGAGCTTCCATGGAGGAATTGGTAGAATGTTGGCAATTATGTTGACGTAAAGCTATAACAGGTTTATATGTTTCCAGTGAATAAACAAAGATTAGGAGACTATTTCTAAAATGGGTGGATTTTTTTCCTATGTATGATAGGTTAAAGTATAAGATTGTCTAGCACAGTGGTTGTAAAATTTTATTGTCAGTTTCAGAATCCTTTCTTTAATTAAATATTTAGGGCCTAATTTTGGGAAAAGATTTAAATACGGTGGCAGGGGAAGACTGTAGGGCCTGCTGTGAAATATTTTTGTGTATATTCCTGGTCTGGATTTACACCAGTAGTAGTCTCTGAACTTCACTGATCCCCATATAGTAGTAAAACTTTCTCCCTCATGCCCTCATATGGACATTATATATTGGAAAGAAGAAAGGAATTGTAATTACTTCTAAATAGCACAAAAATATTTTCTCTCACAATAATGTATGTTATTAATAATATTCTAGATTCTTTGTTGCTGACAGTGATACTTCTGAACATTATTTGTTAATGTCCTAAGAAATTTTATATTTTTAGTACAAAGTTCAACTTTAACTAGAGTGACTATGAAGTTGTAATTTCAAATACTGTCTTTAATAATTCCAAAGAACTTCTGGAGATATATATATATATATATATATATTTTATATATAAGTTCCTTGTTTTCATTTCATAACTGAGGGAAGGTGACATGTCAGTTCTGCCAGTCTCTTATTGTTTATACATATTTGAATTATTGAGAATACTTTGAGAATTCATTTTAAGAATATTTTTAATCCTTGTGTCTATTATGTGAATTAGACGACATAATCTATAAATTCACTGAACTGGGCACAGTGATAAATCTCAATATACTGAAAAGAAATTCACCAGTAAGAGCTAAGCCAGGAACCTCTCTGTGTTTTGTAGTATCTACCTTATCTTCTGTTTATGGCATGTGACTGTCTGATACAGAGTGTGGGCACCAGTGTCAATCCATGTATTTAAAATGATTGAGAATTATATAAGATAAACACACAAACAGAAACTCTAATATGTTCTTTTTGTGCCCCATGGATCATCCCACTCTGATTCTAGACTTGGCCCTCAAGACCGTTCACCAGAACTGCTTGACGCTCATGGTAACTAAGTGTGATCTGTGTAAATATCACATTGATTCCTTTCCCCTATCCCAGATCCTCACATCTCAGGACAGACATTTCAAGACTAGCCTAGCATTAGTAAATATCTGACTTCCATACTCACTCTCATCACATCAGATCAGAATGGTGGTGACCGCAAGGCGGTAGTGTGGAGGCCTTCTTCATAGTGCATGATGCCCCTTGATGGACACTGGATCTCATGGAGCAGATACAGTTGACATGAATGAGGATGGGCATGTTGTCAGCATGAGTGAAACAGAGGAGTACATCTCCTGAGTGGATGAGATGAAACTGAAGTCTGGGCTTACTGCTGCCATTCTATCAACAATTTCCCAGATAAGTAACAGAGATTTCTATTTAGAAATTAGAGCTTGTAACTGGGCCAGAGTAACGCCATATGTTTTTTTCTTTTCCTTGAAACACATACTTCTTTTCTAACACTTACTCTAAGCAAGTTGTAGGTGTTTGACATTAGCCGAAGATGGTGACCCCAGTACATCTAGCAACTTCTTAGCATTTGGTTTTGTAACCCTTTCTCCTCTAACCTGGGAATGAAAATGGGGTCTTAGCAGTCATAGGTAGAATTTCTTTTTTCCCCCCAATACAGTAGGCACGGATGTGATTCCACCACAATACTGTAACATGAGAAATGGTACATTTGATAAATTTTTTCCAAATCGAATGAAATATGTTTATAGCTCCCATCCTGCCAGACTGCAATGCACAACTGTCATTGTTGGGGTCCAGGGGAAGTTAGGATTTGTGTGTGGCCCCTAGTGTTTGGGAAAGGCCCGCTGATATGCTCGTTGCCCAGGCCTGTGTGGTTCCATAAAACGGATGGCTCCGCTGGGTCACCAGGCAAGTCTTGGAGCCCTGGGCTCTTGGTTCAGCTTTCCTATGAAGACTGAGTGAGGCTCAAGCTCCTGATTTTCTCAGAACTACAGCCACCCGTTCATCCTTTCCCAACACAAAATAGAAATGAAATTCAATAAATTATTCTGCTACAACACTGGTGGTGGGGCCATATTGAGGCACCAGCCAAGGTCCCTCTGTCCCTCTCTTCTTACCAAAGGGGCCCCTGGACCTTCTGATGCTGGTGCAGCCGCCATCAGCAGGTCTTTGCTGCTACGGCCACCAAAGTTTTAGAGCCACTGTGTGCCAGTCAAGAATCTCACAGTTCCCAAATGTCACAGAGGCTTGCTTCCACCTTCTTTGGCAGCTTCCTCACAGCCAGTTCTTGAAGAGGACATTGAAAGACAAATCTGAGTGACAAATGCTTTGCTGTTCTTATCGTCCCCAACTCCTCTGACTGCTGAGGCACTGTTACTGGAACAAACTCATGTGGTTGACCCTTCCTCCCCTTAGAAAGAGTTCTTTCCCAGGATCCTCCAGGGTTCCTCACACAATCCAGGCCCCATTGGGCTAGCCCTTAGTGGGCCAGGCTCTTGCGTACTTGTTTGCATTCCTGGGAGAGATACTGATCCGTGCACCTTTAACAGCCATAAATAATTACTATACTGTTCTTATGTTGGCTGGTATAGTCTCAGCATTTTCAGATATCTCAGTCTTGTCTCAGATATGTTGGTTTTGTTAGAATCTGACAAAGAAATGGTACAATGGCAAAAAAATTTTTATAACTCTCATTTTAATTATTCCCAGACCCTTTTTTGCACAACTGGCTGGCTGGCTGACTGATTCAATGTAAATGTCCAGAAGGGTGGGGCCGTTTATAACCATAGAAACAAATACAGGACTTTTACCCTAAGCTATGCTGGATGGATAAACAAACACTGGGACTAGACAGCTGACACCATGCTACAGTCTTTGTAACTGTGCTTCTGTAGAGTCCCCCAGACAGAGTTCCAACATCCTCATCCAGCTAGCAGATTGGCTCCTTTGTTAGGCCATCACATTATTCGGAATTTTTTGAACATTTTATAGACCGTATTAAATAGATGGGCTAATGTCAAAATCAATTATTTTTATAACAGTCTTGAGAAGTGAAACATTATTTATTATTGTAACTATGAAACAGATGTTGTATGTCCTAATTCAATAAAAAAATCCATTGAAACAGCCATTTTATGATTTTCCCAGGAACGCTAGGTTAAATTTGATGTGTCTGGTTCCAAACAAAAATTCACACAAAGCATGGCAGAGTAAGTTTAGCAAATATTTAGCAAATATGAAAGATGTAGATCCAGAAGAGAAATGGGAAAATAAAACATCAGGTTGGGGGAAGAATCTCTTCTCCTTTCTCAGCAGATTTCCAGGAAAGACAAGGTGTGGGCGGCGCCTTGTGGGGCAGTGCGGGAACCAGCAACCTGTCCCGTGAGGCGCCCGGGAGGAGGCAGAGCGCATGTGCGTGCAGAGATGGGCAGGAACCCAGGGTTGGCGGAAGAGCAATGCCGGCTAAGGCAGATAGCGTGGCTTTTGACATAAGGGGTGAAGTAATGGATTAGGTATGAAAGCTAGTCATTTCTTTTCAACATCTGTCACTTTGCTGCCTTCTCTTTTCTTAAATTGTCTTCACTTTGCCATTAGCTTAAGCAAGGCGGATCTTCAGGGTTGAGGCTTGATTTTGCATTTAAAAAATCATCATCTCGTTGAGATTTAAGAAACCTCGCTTTGTTTCCACCTGAGTGGAAGGAAGAGAACAGAAGTATGTTCCAAATGGAATATGCCAATATTTTAAGCAAAGGCTACCAAAAAAAAAAATTTATGGAAAAGTGGACAAATAGCTAAAAGTTTCTAAAGTCTTCTTTTTTTGCTATTGCACCTGCAACTTCCTTGTTTAATTACAGCTGATTTCATCCTGTTTTACAAAAATATACTTCTGAAAAGTTGTATATGTATTATAGACATATGTAATAAGGAGGAATCTATAAAAGATTACAAATTCACAATTATATTTGACCATTTATTTAGAGCTTATCTTTGATGATGTATTTGAAATATTTTATATCTCTGATCTTTGACCAACTTGAATTAAACAAACTGCTAATTGGAGATTAATATTTTCTGGTTTGGATTACCTAATAATTATTTTCTTTGTTTCAGTGGTATGAAGTATATCAGAACTATGTTTGTTACTAGTAGCAGCATTTTTATAGAACTGTAATGAAAACATTATAAAATATATATATTTACTATTCAATAATACAAACTGCTTTGGGGATAAATAAAGTCATGATGCCAAAATTCAATTGTTGTCTGGCAGGCAGCTATAAAAATAATGGCTTGAATACTGGCATTAGCTAGTGCTCTAAAGTCTAAATCTGGTGTGTAAAAATCAGTGTGGAGTCAACATATAATTTTTTAAAGTGCTGATATTTTGAAATTAACATTGCCAAATTTGGGGGAATGTCTGCAAGTTTAGGAAACCCATCTCTTTATCTATCTTTAGAAATCACTGTTCATACAGATGAGAAAAAAATAAGGTGACTCACTAGGCTGCAAAACTAGAGAAATTCCATTTTGTAAAGAAATTCTGCTATAAATAGTAATATTAAGGCACCTAACCTTTAATGATGTCTGTGTTTTCTCTTGTGGTTTAGCAATATGATGTTCTTATTAATTAAATCCCTAGTTAGAATATTGACTTGCCATATATGCTACATACCTTACTAGTTTGTACTCCCCCCCCGCTTTTTTTTTAAAAAGTTCAACAAGTGTTTATTGAGCTCCTCTTCTCTAGGCATTGTATAAATAGATAGACTATAACCAACCACACCCTGGCCTTTCCTTACGGAGCTTCCCTAGGTTATCAATTTCAAAGATTTTGAACACCACAGATACTCTCAATAGAAAAATCATACTGAATCAATTTAGTCTTTGAAGATTCAGAAGATACTTCCAGATCTTTCAGTCACCAAGGTCATGTTACGAGCACCATTTATCATGGTACAATCAAAGCCCTGACATTCTAGTTAATAGCTTCGATTTGGTCGTCTGCAGCTAGAAGTGTATTACTTGCTGCACACAGCATTTTATAGCTGAGAATATCAGAGCACAATGAACACTTGAAAACAATGACTCTCACGAGCTGTTTAGGGAAAAGGAAAGCTATCCTTCTTCTAGTATAAATGGGAAACAGTGTCTTTTACCATTCATTCAATAGAATTTATTGCATGCTTACGGTACAAAGCTAGATACCCACTTTGTTAAGTGACCCTTTGTTTCCACAGAAGCCAACATAGTCGTGTGTCTTATATCAGGATATTCTCTCCCTGATATTAGAGAAGCTACTCCAAGAATAACAAGTTACCATTGACTGAGCACCGGTGTTGTCCAGGCATTATCCTAGCACCTTACAAAAATTGTCCCTGATTCTTACAATGCAACAGCATTGCAAAGTAGATTTTATTATTCCTCTTTACAGAAATAAATTCAGAGAAGTTATGCCAAGCTTCCTTCAAGTGTCTGTAGTATTAAGTGACAGAGTCAGAATTTGAACCCAGGCTGGTTTGGTTCTAAAACCTTTTTTTCAATTTTCCAATTTTATCTAAATGAGTATATTGTCTCATTTAGATTTGGCTCTACCTTCAAGAAGTGCCTGTTTTTCTAACAAGGCCGTAGTGCCAAGAAGTAACATCGGATGTGTAGGGCTCAGAGGACTGAAGGTTTCCCTCAAAAGACCTCATGGATATGGGAAATGACTCTGCTCAAGAAAGGAAATCTGACAAGGATCTTAGAAGGGAAATGAGACGATATAACTGGTAGACAGTGAATTCCTTCCTCTTGGCAACGTGAGTGTGCCAGAGGAGAGTTAGGCAGGAGAGTAACTGCTTCATGATCTTGTAGCTTCTGCAAAGTCAGAACTTGAAAGGAGGGCAGCCTGAGGGGCCAAAGGTGAGACCAGAACTGACACAGAGTAAAGGCTGTGGTTAAACTGAGGAGGAGGTGAAAGAGAATCTCTGACGTTCCGATGACCGATAGATGTTTTTGCTGATTCATACTAAATGTTTTCCTCAGGAGCATGGGAATTTTTTTTTTATTACCATGTTTAAATGTTAAAGGATAAAGGAAAAAATTAATATAGCATTTTGGGTTAATTGAACTTTTAGTATGAGTTTATGGAAAGGATGCTTGCCCCATTTCTTGATAGTCCCAGAAGTGCTAGGAAAGAAACAGGAGGACAAGCCACCTAGCAGTCTCCTGTGAGCCACACTTATCACACGTTACTCAAAAGTATTTACTACTGATTACTAATTTACTACACATCACTAATAAGTGTTTACTAAATATGAATTGACTCTACATTTTTAATACGTATTTTCTAATTACTCATTTACTGCACATTACTAATTAGATTTATTTACATCTGAGGTGTCATCTGAGGCCTGTTGCTCCTTGGAGATTTTGGTAAACTTGGTTTAAAATGCTGATTTCAAGGCTTATGAGAATCCAGAGCCTCATACCTTGAATGCTGGGTACTATCTATAAATTCTTGAAAATTTATTTTTTTTCAAGATCTTCTCTGTTTCCACACCTGAATCTGTGACGTGTATAATCTTGTGCAGAGAATTAAAACTGGCACAATTTTTTAGACTTGACTAAAATTGAGGAAGACTGTCTTCAGGAATATCTTGGTGGTAACTAAATATGCGACAAGTGGGTCTATAACAATATATATCTAAAGTTACAAAAATGAACCGGGGCTAAGAACGATTTAGTTCGTAAGGTACATATGTGAAGTAGTGATAAATGTGAAGAGAATTTTAGCATAGCCATAGGATAGAAGGAGGAGAAATTATAAATCTTGATTCAGAATCTTAGCTGGATAGTTTGTATGCCAGTATAGATGACTGGCAATGCAGGCCCACCTATATAAATGTAGGGAAATTCAGGAAAAATCTTGGGGGAGGGCAGTATATCTCAGAGATAAGTGTATACCAAGGAAGCAGAAAAGGCCTACAGCTAGAAAATATCTTTATTAATCTGCTCCCAAGAGACTTGAGAAGGCAAGATAGGAAATAAAGAGGGAAATACCCAAGATAGGATATAATTAATAGCTACGTTGTATGGGATCACACATAATTCAATATATGCTTTAGAATCCATTGGAGGTTATTTTATGGTATAGCAGACGAGGACCCAATAAGCAGATACTTTTTCAAAGATTAGATTGGAAGGCAGAAAGGACAGCAACCTCTTTGAAAATAACCAGAATTAATCAATTTCAGGATTCTGAGCAAAGGAAGGTTAAAAGTCAGTAAATCAATGAGGTCATAGTTCGTTTCATATATTTGTCATCATTTCCTTGCTGTTCTTTCACTGTTTTAATTGATGTGCAGAATTCCTATTCAAGGCATTTGTTGAAGACACTTGCTTTTCCAATTACATAGGAAAATAAACAATATTGTGGGTGGTTTGAAGTCCTGAAATGGGAAGAGAGGCTGAGAATTTTCTAATTTTGAGGGTCAACTTCATTTATTATATATTTTTAAAAATTTAAATACAGTAAACTTAACAAATCTCAAGTGACAACTTAATAAATCTATACATATATCCTTCAAGCCGAAGAACTTCATTCGTTGTAGTGCATATCTATTGGAAATAAATTAATTCCAGCTTTTGCTTCTAATTTCCCTTCGTTTTTGAAAGATAAAATTTTCTCCGGGTATTGAATTGTAGGTTAGTAGCTTTTTACCTTCAGCTCTTTAAATAGATCATTCCATTGTTCTCTACATCCATGGCTTTTGCTGAGAAATCATCTTTGATTCTTACTGTTGTCTCCCTGAGAGTAAGGTGTTTCCTTTAACCAGGTACTTTTGAGATTTTATCTTTATCTTTTGTTTTCTGCAGTTTGATTATCATATGCCTACGTGTGATTTTCTTTGTATTTACCTGGTTGGCATTCTCTGAGATTCTTAAACCTATAGGTTGATTACTGACTATTAAATCTTCAAATAATGCTTCTGCCTTGTTCTCTTTCTTCTCTCCTTCTGAAATTCAAACTACATATACATTAGATTGTTTTACTGTATCCTACATGTCTCTTACACTCTGTTTCATCATTTCTTTCCTTTTTCTCTTTGATTTTCAGTTTGAGTGTTCTCTTGTTGATATTTTCCTGCTGTATCTTGACTGCTCTTAAGTTCATCCACTCAGTTTTTAATTTCAGATACAGGCATACCTCAGAGATATTGCAGGCTCAGTTCCAGACCACCACAATAAAGTGAATATCACACTAAGGCAAGTCACAAAATTTTTTGGTTTCCAAGTGCATATAGAGGTATGTTTACACCATACAGAAGTCTATTAAGTGTGCAATAGCATTATGCCTAAAACAACAATGTACATACCTTAATTAAAAAATAATGCTATTGGAAAAATTGTGCCAATGGACTTGCTCAATGCAGGGTTGCCACAAACCTTCAAATTGTAAAAAAAAATATCTGTGAAGCACAATAAAGTGAAGTGCAATAAAACAAAGTATGCCTTGTAGAAGATCTATCTGATTTTATAGATTCCAATTTCCTGCTAAAATTACTAATCCTTTCAACCATTTTGTCAGTCTTATCCTATACTTTATTTAACGTACTTATTATAATTCTTTTAGGTCTTGTCTGCTAATTCCAGCATTTGAATCATCTGTAGCTCTGTGCCTATTGACTGTCTTGGGTCTTGATCTCTGTTCTCATGGTTCTTCACATGTTCTGTTTTTTTTGTTTTTAAAATTTTATGCCGGGCTTTGTATATAAACTAATCGTAAAGATTGAAGTTTATATTTTTTCTCTTCAGAAAGGGTTTTCCCTTTCCAGATCCAACCAGAAAGTGAGATTTTAGCTTTAATTAAACTCTATCTACCTCTGGTTCCAAATGTCTCAAGAGAGAAACCTTCCCAACTTTTGACTGAAAACTTAGCAAGTCTCCATATAATCTTCCCATCCCCAAAGACTGAGAGACTCAATGTGCTCTCTGGCAGTTTTGAGCTGTGTTCTGCAGCCTTCTGGTCCTTGATCTGGCAAATATTTTAAATGTCTTGAGGAGAAGACCAGCCCTGTGTTTGATGAAGTCTCCCTTCTTCATGTACTACTTTGTCTCCCAAATATTGCTAGAAAAACAGGGATTATAGTGTGCCTTTTGGAAGCTTTCTAGCCGCCCACACAGACTTGGATTTAGCAAATGAACTCTGGGGGAAAATGGTCACCATATTTTGGAGCTCTTGAAATTTCCACCTTGTTACAATTGTCCTGCAAGACCACCAAATCCTTGTTGGGTTCTCTTCTCCCCTCAAGCCCAGTCTTCAGTTCTTACCCATAATTTGCAAATACCCCTAGATGAGAAATTGACCAGCAATAGCCTGCGTGCCTCGGAAGGGGTTGCTACTCTCTGGTTTAGTTCATTCGCTCCTTTTTATACCACATCTTTCCAATGTCTTAAAAAATATATACATATATATGTAAAAAATATATAATAAGAATTATATTAAAAGATATTAAAAATTATATATGTAAGATGTATACACACAATCGATTTTTTGAAGTAGTTATGTTCTAGAAAGTCACCACAAACATTGAATTAGCAAATACTGAATTGTTGTCCCTAGGGGAAATAGAGGATTAGGTTATTTAATACAGTTTGTTGGTTCATTAATGTTGAACTTATGGCCAACTTATGCCTGAATGAAGCTTATCTAATACATGTGTTTCCTCCATATTGCACACACAGCCTTCTTGCACTGAGGAACACTGGCCAGCACTTTGGCACTCTACTTGGGGGCCATTTTATAGCAAAATGGCCAACAAAAACCACAAAAATATCAACACAAAAAACACTAAATAGACTATAAAAAGGATGCTTGTTTATAGTATGAGCTGAAACAAGAAACAGAGTGTTTCCTTATTTGACCTCAGGTGAGAACATGCATGTTGGGTGACTCAAATGCTTTGCCGCTCTGTGCATGGGCTTGTCGCAAATGACCTCAGAAGCACTGTGAGCTTTGATTTTAGCATTAAAAATAAATTTTAGCAGATAGGCGATTTCTCTAAGAAATCCGCAAATAATAAGGAACAACTTATATTTATATAAATATAATGTATATATTTTAATATATAAATATAATATATGATCTTTATATTTATATATAAATGTATATTTTTATATGTTATACATGTTTTAAAGTAAATTATATGTTTCTATATATTTTTTCAAATTACCTGCCTCTTTTAGCTGTTACATTGGGAGTGGTGTTCTGTTGCTTTCTATTCCATCCTACTTAGAAACAAAAGCCCTCAATCACCATTTTAAAATATTTTTTTAAATTTCATAATAGTCTTATTTTCTGCTAAAAACATCTATTGCTAAAGCTCTTAGGAACTAACTGCAAGATTTAGGTTTGGCCACAGTAAGATAGCAGTTTATGATACTTTGAATTATTTCTTCTGATTATGAGCAACACCTCACATGTCCAGTTCCGTTCTGACTCAGTTAAATTTTATCTTTTCACTGGTCCACTTTTAGGAAGGCTGGTGATGGTGATATCTCCATATCTGTTGGGAGACAGTTATTAAAATGGATAATGTCAGCGTGAATATTTCTGTAATTTGTAAGAACATTCCACGGTGGCTGTTACAGAGTTTCTTATAAAATGCTGCTCTCTAAACTAGAGTATAAGTTATTCCTGGATGAGAGCACCCCTTCTGCCGTGGGAGCAGAGTGAACGTCCTCACATCTGGTTTCCTGAAGAGAATAGAGAACAAGCTCCTGGGCAGATGGGAAACATAGGGAAGAAAGAACAATCTGGGCAGATGGAGGAGTGTGGAAGGACTTGGGGCAGGTGAGAGTCAAGGAGCCGAAGAAGAACCTGTTCAAAGCTTTCTGAATTAGTCTCCATCTCAACTCTACATCCCTGAATCTGTGTGGGTTTTCAGAGAAGCATGGAAATGGGGGTGAAGCTAGGAGAAAACAGAGACCCTACTGCCAGAGTTGCACTGCCAGGGATCTTGCAGACCTAAGGACAAGGAGAGTTTTCATTTCTTCCCTGGTGACATTGTGAGTGATCTCAGGAGAAGGTCCTCCCAGAGTTGGAGGCCTACCAAATTCAGTCACCACATACAAGCTTGAGTACTAACGCTTTCTGAGCCAGTTTCCTATTAATAAATCCCCTTGATTCAGTCCCCTGTTAAACTATGAAAAGTTGGACTGTCCAGTGGGCCCTGTTTTCCCTTTTTCCTATTCAGGATTGCTGAGTAGGAACTCATGCAAGTAAGGAGTTAACTGTACTTCGTCCCCCTACATAAAGTAACCTACAAGAGCTTTGGCCAGGTAACTCTCTTCTACCTTGAGAAAGGCATCCGTTGCCCCACTGGAACTTTGCCCAAATTTCTCCCTTTCATGTGTCCTTATAAGGCAGAGCAGACAGGAGAGGAGAATCATTTCAAGGTGATGAAATGGCTATGAGCCCACAGCTAGGGGGAAAAAGATTTTCCCTTAATAAGATGAAAAAACAACAACATTCTATCATAATATATGTAATCTATTTACAAACACTGTAAATTAATATATAAATGTATATGTGTATGTGTGTGTGTGTATATATATATATACACACACACACACACATGCTTTGTGAGGGCAACAGCATACAGGGCCTCTTAGATATGCCTCATTCCCTGGAATTTGCAGGCAGGCCTCCCACAGGAAGAGAATAAAAGTCTATAGATAGACCCCAAAGGGTGCTGCTATTTTGTACTTTGGGGGAGTTGGTAGGATGAAAATTATACAATTTCACTTAGAAATGTTGCAGTAGTTCTGAAAACACAGTGAACCCATCATATGATACCTCAGACATTGGGGGTCAAAAAATATTTATTATGCCAAAAGAAATGAAAACAGGGTCCACACAAAAACTTATGCATGAATGTTCATAGCAACATTACTCAAGATATTCAAAGAGTGAAAACAACCTAATGCCCATCAGCTGATGAATGGATAAACAAATGTGGTATATCCATATAATGGAGTATTATTCAGCCATAAAAAGGAATGGACTACCGATTCATGCTGTACAACATGGATGAACTTTGAAAATGTTATGCTAAGTGAAAGAAGCTAACCACAAAAGGCCATATATTGTATGATTCCATTTATATTAAATGTCCAGAATAGACATGCCTATAGGTACAGAAAATAGATCAGTAGTTGCCAGGAGCCGGGTAAGGTAGGGGGTGACTGCTAAGGGGGACATCTTTTAGGGGTGATGAAAATGTTCCAAAACCAAATGAGGTAATGCTTGTACAATTCTGTGAACATACTAAAAAACATTGAACTTTATAATTTTACTTGGTAAATTGTATGGTATATGCAAAAAAAAGTTTTAACAAAAAACAAACAAACAAACAAAAAGAAATACTCCATATGCCCAAGAAGGAATGATGGCAAATCATGGAATTCGGGAATCTTGAAATTAGAAAAGACCTTAGAGGTCATCTGCTTTGACCTACCATACATATGAATGCTGCTGAAGAAAATCACAGGCTTGCGATGCTACAAGTTTCATCCTCATTTTGAGTCCTTAAGTTGATAATCTATCAATCATTTTACCTTTATTTCACATTACCCACAATTTTGCTAACCCTTTGTGACAGTCTCAATAAAATACCCACACAACCTTCATTCCCCCACTCTGAGCCATTCACCCCTTATGTCACGGAAAGTTATGTTGTCACTAGCCATATTTATCTTACTGACCAGTCCTTACTCTCTCCATATCCCTGTGCATTTCCTCTTATTTCTGTGAGAGAATCCCTTCTGTTCAAGATCAAAGGCCATTCTCTTTCTTGACCTCCCACCTCGTCCCGGTCTCCTGCCACTTCCCATCTCCTCACTTTCCCCACCACCTCATGCTCTAGACATTGAAAGCCATTTGGTTCCCTGATAAGCCATGCTGTTCCTCCCCCCATGCCTTTTGCATATACAACCACCTCCTCTTTATCCCGAATGTCCTCCTTATGGACCGCCACTTATTGCACAACAGGATCCACAAACAAAACAAAAACAAAACTTCTACTTATCCCTCAAATGTGCTCAAGCATCACTTTCTCTGTAAAATCTCTGCTTCCATTTTTAGTCTCCTCCCACCTCCACCATAGCATCAAGTTTTCTCTCTCTGCTAGTTAGAATGTGGCATATAGTCCTTTGATTGCATGTATTATACCATATTGTCACTATTGGTTTGCTTACTTGGTGGTCTCTTTAAACTGTGTGCTCTTTGAAGGAGGAAGCATTTGTCCTTCCTCTCTATGTCTCTCATCATCTACATGACCGGTGTACAAATATGCTTGTTGAAACAGTCACAGGAATCTCCATTACATCACCCTAATTGATGGGTATTTAGTCCTAACCTGAATGTTTTCAGTTACAGGGCCCTCACTCCTTTGTGAGACAGCCCATTCCATGCTTGGAACATTGCAATAATTAGGAAAGTCTTCCTTATATTGAGCCCAAATATTCTCCCCTTTAATGTTCGCTCATTAATTCTGGCTCTTCCTTGTAGAACGTAGATCAAGCTGTTCCTCTTTAACACAGTAGCTCTATTAAAGGTTGCCAATAACTTTCATATACATTTCTCCTCTGGACACACACAGAGTAAAGGCACTTTGTCCTCTTCTGGCTAAATATCCCCACTTCCTTAAGGAATTCTTCAGTTAATCTCCCATGAATCTCCTATGGTCCTGCTTTACCTCTGCAGGATGCTTTCTAGTTGGTCAGTTTCCTTATCAAAATGCCTCCCAGAACTGTTCCTGGTACCTGGAAGTAGTCTGAAGAGAGAGAAGAGAGCACTGGATCACGACTTTGTTCCTGTCCATGCAACCCAGGTCTTTTTGTGAACGCTGTCACACACTTGCAGTGAACTAAAACTTCCAGGCTTTTGCAGATGATTTGTGACATGATCCATCTCCCCCATCCAATGCCAATGCTATTGCTCAAGAATTCACCTGGAGTGCTTATATGGTCAAGTGAGAAAAGTGAAGATACCATTAGAGCCTTGGATTCCTGAGTTAGAGGTTGTAAAGGAACAGCTCAGAGGAGAAGGCAAATGTGGAGAAGGAGGCTGGGAATGGAAATGCTGCTATTTTTGTGACCACTTTATCCATTCACTAAAGCTTCATTCTGTAGTACAGTTCTCTGTGGTCAGGGATGATTGCCATGTGACTCGTCACTGTATACCTGCTATTAGAACAGTGCCTGGAACATAATGGTAAGCATCTGTGTGCGAGTGGATGAAATCATGGACTGTTTAATGTATAGGTCACAGGAATACTGAAGGCTGGCAGTATGTAACTCACAATAGGGAAAAAGAGAATCTATTTATAATATGTGGTGTGCTAGGTGTGTGTGAATTCAAAGCAGGGGTGTTTGGTTACAGCAATGACTTTCTTTTTTTTTTTATTGAAGTGCAGTTGATATACAATGTTGTGTTAGTTTCTGGTGTACAACAAAGTGATTCAGTTATACATTATATATACATATTCTTTTCCATATTCTTTTCTATTATGGTTAATTACAGAGTATTGAATATAGTTCCCTGTGCTATACAGTAGGACCTTGTTGTTTATCTATTTTATATATAGTAGTTTGTATCTGCTAATCCCAAATGCCTAATTTCTCCCTCCCCCCCTTTCCCCTTTGGTAACCATAAGTTTGTTTTCTATGTCTGTGAGTCTATTTCTGTTTTGTAAATAAGTTCATTTTCTTAGATTCCACATATAAGTGATATCATATATTTGGCTTTCTCTGTCTGACTTACTTCACTTAATATGATAATCTCTAGGTTCATCCATGTTGCTGCAAATGGCATTATTTCATTCTTTATAATGACTGAGTAGTATTGCATTGTATACATATACCACATCTTCTTTATCCATTCATCTGTTGATGGACATTTAGATTGTTTCCAGGTCTTGATTATTGTAAATAAATGAATATTGGGATGCACGTATCTTTTCAAATTATGGTTTTCTCTGGATATATGCCCAGGCATGGGATTGCTGGATCATATGGCAACTCCATTTTTAGTTTGTTAAGGAACCGCCATACTGTTTTCCATAGTGGCTGCAACAATTTACATTCCCACCAACAGTGTAGGAGGGTTTCCTTTTCTATACACCCTCTCCAGCATTTATTGTTTGTAGAATTTTAATGATGGCCATTCTGACCAGTGAGATGATACCTCTTTGTAGTTTTGATTTGCATTTCTCTAATAATTAGCGATGTTGAGCATCTTTCCATGTGCCTATTGACCATCTGTATGTCTTCTTTGGAGAAATGTCTATTTAGGTCTTCTGCCCATTTTTTATTGTGTTGTTTGTTTTTTTGGTTATTGAGTGGTATGAGCTGTTTGTATATTTTGGAAATTAAGCCTTTGTCAGTCGCATCATTTACCAATATTTTCTCCTAGTCCATAGGTTGTCTTTTCATTTTGTTTATGGTTTCCTTTGCCATGCAAAAGGTTATAAGTTTGATTAGGTCCCATTTGTTTATTTTTGCTTTTATTTCTATTGCCTTGGGAGACTGACCTAAGAAAACATTGGTACAATTTATGTCAGAGAATGTTTAGCCTATGTTCTCTTCTAGGAGTTTTATGGTGTCATGTCTTATATTTAAGTCTTTAAGCCATTTTGAGTTTATTTTTTTGTGTGGTGTGAAGGTGTGTTCTAACTTCATTGATTAACATGTGGCTGTCCAGCTTTCCCAACACCACTTGCTGAAGAGACTGTCTTTTCTCCATTGTATATTGTTGCCTCCTTTGTTGAAGATTAATTGACTGCAGGTGTGTGGGTTTATTTCTAGGCTCTCTATTCTGCTCCATTGATCCATATGTCTGTTTTGTGCCAATACCATGCTGTTTTGATTACTGTAGCTCTGTAGTGTTTTCTGAAGTCTGGGAGGGTTATGCCTCCAGCTTTGTTCTTTTCCCTCAGGATTGCTTTGGCAATTCTGGGTCTTTTGTGGTTCCATATAAATTTTAGGATTCTTTGTTCTAGTTCTGTGAAAAATATCATGGGTAATTTGATAGGGATTGCACTAAATCTACAGATTGCTTTGGGTAGTATGGCCACTTTAAAAATATTAATCGTTCTAGTCCAAGAGCATGGAATATCTTTTCATTTTTTGAATCATCTTCAATTTCTTTTGTAGTTCTCAACATGTAAGTCTTTCACCTCCTTGGTCAGGTTTGTTCCTAAATGTTTTTTTTTATGTGATTTTAAAAGGGATTTTTTTTTTTTTTACTTTCCCTTTCTGATATGTCATTGTTAGTGTAAAGAAATGACACAGATTCTGTATGTTAATCTTGTATCCTACAGCAATGATTTTCACGTGATGCTCTGAGGACAGATTCTCAGGGACTGGGGGAGGTCAAGTGAGCTGGATCTCAGGCTATCATCCCACCATGGACCAAGAACAGCTCTACTTTTATTTGTTTTGTATACTGAGTTTTCACACAAGTTTTTTTTCAAATACCTAACTCCTTGGTTAAAAATCATGTTACTAAGTTTTGACATTGAATCAAGAAGAGATTATGATTTAGGTTAAAATCACAGTGTCCATTTCTGCCTCAGCTGACCATATAGGTATCTGGCTGCTCTCTGTACACTTCTAGGTAAGGGAATTCAATGCTTTACTGGACTGTCTGCTGTCCAGGTCCCCCTGTAGAGGGAACCACAACTGAGACAAGAGATAGAGCATTTTTATTTTTTTATTTTGTCTAAGCTCTACTGGGAGACTTCTGGGCAGACACTGGCTAGATGAGATCCTCTTCTAGAAAGACAAAGTCTTATCTCCATAGAAAGTTCTCACTCCTCAGGCTCAAAAAATACCTGCTCCCATGCAGATATTCCCAGACTCCTCCCCAACCTTGTTCTGCTTTGCCTACTTTACTGGCTTCCTTGCCTAAGTCTTTGTCTTTCTCAAACTCACATCCTCACTACCTCATTAAAAGTGGGAAATCATTTTAAGATGCTGAAATGATTGTAAGCCCATAACTTTAACCAGGTGAAAAAACATGGGGGTAAATAAAATAGGAGAACACCTTGACACAAGATGCTTCTGTGAGACTTTGCAGATAAAGTGAATGAAACACCCTCCCTCCTTCCTCCCCACCATGAAGAGAAGGCACAGGTGCAGCTCTTGAGAGCAGAGCTGAAAGAGCGCCTGTTATATAAATACCATCTTATTCCATAACTGTCAGAGACTGTTTCTTTCTCTGTCTTCTCTAACCAGGACTTTTTCCACCTGTCCTGGTTAGAGGAGACAGAGAATGATAGTGGTAGGGCTCTCCTGGTATCTCAATGGATAAGTTAGCCTGAAATCCAGTGACTCTGTAAGGAAGAGGAAAAAAATGCATCTTCCAGATGTACCAGAACCCCTTTATTTAGGGAAAGCCTGAAATTCCTGACTTTCAGACCTCCCCAAAGGATCACAATCTTGAAAAATACATTTTTAAAGATACTAATTCATGGTTTGAGTTTTTCTCCATAGCAGCAAATCTGTGACAGGCAGTGTTTTGCTCCAAGTCAAAGTTACATCTACTCAAATGCAAATTTGCTTGAGCCCATCTCAGGCCCAAATGACCCAAACCTACAAAACATGAGTTTCAAATGGCACCAGGGTAAATACTGAATGTTTTCATAGTCTTTGTCCAAAATAAATATTTGAAAAATCCCAGAGGTTTTAGTTTCCTGAAGTAAAGAAAAATCATATTTCCAGCTGTCATTGGAAAATATCACACAAAATCCCACGTTTTTATCTTCCCAAATATTTTTACAATTACTAAATACTTAAAGGACTATTTTCATTTGTTTTTATGTTGGTGAGCTGTTCACACAGAAAGCAATTACATCAGGAGTCCTAAGGTATTAACACAGATCAAATAAAGCTGCAGAAGAGGCTTCCTTACTTTACTCTCCTGGTTTTTGGGTGAAGTAAGAGTCTGATATAATTGCCCATGTGGTCAGTAAACGTGCCAAAGCCCAATCTTTTGTCTTCACTATTGAGAATGTTTTATAAACACATGGTGATCAGCATATGCTGACTTTCAGAAATATTAACTGCAAAATTGGCAGCAAGTTCCAGCATTTGCAAAAATCCATATGTTCATTAAATTATTTTATTTGTGAGTGTGCGTATCTGTATTTGAAAACAATTTCTGTATCTTTTCTTCTCAAGATATTTGGGCTCCTTTAGAATTTTAATTGAAAGTAAGTAAACCAATGTCTTTGCTGAAATTCATGTTCATAAGTCAAGATTTTAGAACATTTCCTGAGGTTTGCAAGAATGATACTAGTTGAGATTTAAAACTTTTTCATAGGGCTTCCCTGCTGGCGCAGTGGTTAAGAACCCACCTGCCAGTGCGGGGGACACGGGTTCGAACCCTCAGATCCAACTACTGAGCCTGCCCTTTAGGGCCCGTTAGCCACAACTACTGAGCCTGCGTGCCGCAACTACTGAAGCCCTCGTGCCTAGAGCCCGTGTTCCGCTACAAGAGAAGCCACCGCCATGAGAAGCCCGCACAATGAAGAGCAGCCCCCACTAGACGCAACTAAAGAAAGCCCACATGCAGCAAAGAAGACCCAATGCAGCCAAAAATAAATAAATAAATAAATTTATTTTAAAAAAAACCTTGTTCATAGATCAGCAGTTTTGCTCAATTTGTAAAACACACGAACACTATAATATATTATTGTCTTTCAATGACTAGAACGGTACATATATTTTAGTAGATAACCCAGACAATCTTTCAGGATTTGACACTATGAAATCAAAGAACTGGAAAAGACTTGGAGTGGTTATCTAGTTCCAGTGTTTGCCTTCAGCTCCCTTAGGACCACACCGGAGAAATAAAAATGTATTCTATTCTTAAAGCTCTCCCCTGTACTCCCAAGTACTCCTCCTTGACAATTTGTTTTACATTTAGTAATCCTTATTGCCAGAGAATGCTAGCTAGCTAGCTAGGGAGACAGACAGGTAGGTAGACAGATACATAGGGAGATAGGTAGGAGATTGAGAGAGAGATTTTTTTCCAGATTTCTTCACACTGATTAGCTAATTTCAAAAAATCCCTTGCAGAGTGTGGTGCTGCCACTTCTATTTTATGGATGAAGACGCTGAGACACAGGAGTTAAGTGCCTGCTGCAAGCCTCATTAGAGACATGAGTCACAGTTGGGAGTGAGAACACAGAGCCACAGCCTTCATTCCTGAGCCGTTTCCTCAACTCTGCATTTTTCTTTAATACATCAAAAAGCAAAAACAACCACATTTGAGTGACCAAACAAAGATAATCAGACTGTGCACGAGCCAATGGCTACTGCGGGAAGACTTCAGCCACCTACAGAGGAACGTCTGTCTGTGCTTGTGCAGATACCAAGCTTTCATTCTGCTCCTGTCTTAATTTCACCAAAGGGAAAACAAAGGGCAATTATTGAGAACGAGGATACACTTCGCATTGCTTTAACTCCAAATAATGAACAAGTGAAATTCAGCTACTACCATAAGGCAAATTATTTGTTGATTTGCAACAAGCAGTGCACTTGAAGCTGGCTGGCTCTGTTACTATTGTTCTCCTATCAGTTCCATTGGACAGCTTTAATTAATACCAGAAACAGCACAGGAAACATCCTTTAATTATTCCTCTTAGGTTTAGAGAAAATGTAGCTTACTAAAAACAAAGTAAACTGCAAGCCTTTGAACTTGAGCGTTATCTTTGTCCTTTGGCTTGCTAGGGTTCTGTGTTATCAGACATGATAATTTGTTTTCAGTGATACCCTTGATGAAATTAATTGAGTTTTAGACTAGCATACATTTCCTCTTGCTGATACTTTCACTCTTGGCAAGGTCTTATCTGGGCAGTTAGTCCTGTTCTCGTCTGGTTCTGACTGCTGCGATTCAATAGCTCAGGGTTGTTGTTTTAAACAAAGATATTTACTTTTGTTATTAATGTAATATTCAGTTCACTTCCCCTTTTTATCTTCCCATAATGCACAGACCAACTCCCTTTTTTTGATGGAGATGACAGTTTTGGACTTCAATGCTGTTTCCAGGCCTTTCCAAATATATCATCATCAGAAGGGGGAAAATCCGTTTCAGACACTCCTATCTGTACACTTGGCTTGAATTCAATTGATGTCTAACTTCTAGGTCCTAAGCATTTCTCTTTCTTTCCAACTGTGTTAATTTCTTTTTTCAAGCATCAAAGTAATATATGCTTACTGGAAAAGAACTTAAAAATGAAAATAAGATCTTCCCCATCTGCACCCTGATATCACCCAGTATCAGGTCATGCTGTGCATTGAATATCTTCTGTGAAATTTTTTTGCACATAAAGGATATTGCCATATATAAAACAGATAGATTAGAAAGATGATAGGTCTTATCTATCATCATACTATATTTACTGTATTTATTGTTATGCAATTAGCTTTTTTCATATGTCAATTTGTCTTGGACATCTTCCCAAATGTGTGTTTTATTTAATTAGTGCCTTATTGATAGAGATTAAGTTCTTCCCAGTATTTTTGCTGTTATAAAACAATATGAGTTTATTTGGAGCGAGGAGTAGGATGTTAATCCAACTTTAATATTTCAAAATAGTATGTTTTTTGCGTAATCCATTTTTTCCATGATGGTTTGAAAGGTAATCTCTGCCATTTAATAAACGATACATATATTTCTCCAGAGAAACTACTGGTTGAACCACAAACTGTTGTTTACTGTTAAGCTACGGTGGTCCCATGGCTTATACATGAGCTACTGTAATTACTATAATAACTGTTGTGGGAATCTGTTATTTTTAGTGCCCAGCACCTTGGAACAATATTTTGACAGTTTGCTATTTCCTACATTCTGAATCCTGCCTGCCCAAGGCAGAGCTCCTAGATTTTCCAGACTCCTTTTCAGATGGGGAGCAGACATAGAACCTAGATTTCATCGATCAAAAGCAGCACAAGAGTTGGAGGTAGAAGGAAGGAACATGAGGCAGAAGCCCCATGACCAGGGGTTTGAACGCCAGACAAATTTGTTGGCAGAAGCATCTGGAATTTTCCCAGGGGACTGTGGTGAGCCACAGGCAGCAGCAGCAGTGGTCCTGGCTGTGTCATCAACCCCAAATATTATGTCTGAAGAAACTGATTTGCTTCAAAGCCTATACCAAACTCATCTTGGGTAGTTACTTTGCAAAGGGGGGCAGGCCGATTTTCTTCACGGCTCACTCCTACCTTCAGTGCATCACCTGCATCTAGAGTCAGCTATTCAACAAACCCAAGAGAAGAAAGCTTATGCACCAAGATAATTGCATGTATTCTTTTAAATGAATCTTAACATCTTAATCCACAGGGCATGGCTCCCCTCAACCTGGAGCCCCAGCTTGAAACCCTTCCAGAGTTTTCCACTGTACTTAGAATAAAGACTCAAAGCCTTGGCAGCCCTATGCATCCTTGTGTGATCCAGCCTCTGCCTCTCTCTGCAGTCTCAATTTGCACCACTCCTATCATTGGTCTTTCAACTCTAGTTACACTGTCCTTCACACATGCCATTTTCCCCAACCTGCAGCTCCCCTTGAGCCCTTCATATCATCTGGTAAATTTCACTCTTCTTTCAAATATCAGCAAAATCTTTCCTTGCTCCCTGCTCCCCCTCCCCAAATCTAGGTCAGGTTCCTGGATGATAGGTTCTCACTGAACCAAGTGCCTTGCCTTCACAGCATTTATTTCTATACGCAATTAAACTCTGGCTTTTCGGGGTGATTACTTGACTAATGTTTCCCTCAAGAGATTTTAAGTTCTATTAGAGAGCAGAGACCACGTTTGTTGTTGCTCATCACCATATCTTCAGCATTTAACATGCTGCCTAGGTACATAGGAGACACTCAATAAATGTTCGTTGATTGAATGAATAAAGGAACAAATCTCTGTTTATTCTTGAGGATGAAGATAATGACTATTTCACAGGCACTCTGCAAGTTCCGAGGGTACTGATAGCACATTGAAAAGTGGGCAAAGGAAGAGGAGCCTGTGAAGAAGACCATAGGGTCATCAGAGGAAGAACAAGAGAAGGAAGAGAAAGGAGTGATGGAAGCCTTGGGAGAGAAAGTGTCAAGAAGCACAATGTAGGCAATAGTGTAAGAAAATGTGAGTAACCAAGGGGTTACTTGGAAAGGGGTCAGTGGATTTGTAGGGGAGGTGCAGAAAGAAGATGCATGCTTGCATAGAAATCTTCAGCCTTGGTGTTAGAATGTCTATGCAGAACTCTTATTTAGATTTGAATAAAAAGAAAAAGTCACACAAATGATATCATTGTAAAAGTACACAAAACTATCCAAACAGATGGACAGTATTGAATATGTTTTTACACTGACCTCAAAACTGTCACAGAGTTAGAATAAAGCAGAGATGAGGGCTTCAGTGGGCCACACATCTGCTCTCCATCCTGTTTAGCTACAGGTATAGCAAATACATTCTTGACCCATCTTGTAAACAATTTTATTTTTAGAAGGTAGAGTATAGAATGAATGGAATTACCATGCAATTTCGAACAATGTCAGAATTTTTCAGTGTGAAATTATAGGTGGATCCAGTTTGGAGGGAAGAGTAAAGTACTGATTCTGATTTTGTTGCCTAGTGGGATCCTATAATTAGTTCAGATTTTAAAAGAACAAGTCATAATATTTTAAAAGGCTTATGCCTTACAGTAAAAATCACTTAACTGGCTTATTTTATCCCCACCATAATTCCATGAGATAGAAATTAGCTTCCCCATTTTAAAGGTAAGGAAACTTCAAATCAGGGGGGATGAAGTAAGTAACCACTGATCACAGAGCTTGTTGGCATAGGGTTTCTGAGAAGCAGCAGCTCAAAGAGTACACACGGGAATAACCCAGACCAGTAAGAGATGTGTACGCAAGGTCACATTGAATACAATTAATAGTTTCACTAATAACAATCAAATAAGAATTAATGCTCATTTTACAGCTTCATCAAGGACATTCTTGTTTCCTAACAAACCATGAAATCCAAAATAATTATTCAACACTGAAAATTTCAGCACCATTTGTGTTTGTTGCCAACAAGTCACATATCTTTAACAAGTTGATGCCATCATTGATCAAAAATAAGCAAAACCACAAGTTTAATCCTGTCAGTAGATTCACCCATCTTTAAGGCAAAGTATAATTCTGCTGACAACGTATTAACCTAGTCTTCATGTTTGCAACTAAATCTTTAATTTCGCGTGTTGTCATCTTGTTGGAAAGTAGCAGTACAGTGTTTCCTCTCACTAACTTTTCATGCAGCAGGCAGCCAGCAAGGTGAACTCTACAGAGCTTCGTTAGTGTCTCAGCTGTTGGGCGTGTGCCTTTGGCCAATGCAATATGATAAGTTAGCCTTTATAATGTCTCAGTGACTTTTTCATTCCTAGTTGGAAAAGCTATAACAATTATTTTTGGCTTTTACTGAGGTTATCCTTGTCTATTTTTAAACTATCAAATCTCCCTCTCCCATTTTTTTAACTTAAAATCATGCTGCAACTTAACCGGCAACATAATACTATTCAGAAATGTTCTGTTGTGTGAGACAAAATAAAGTAAACTATTAATATCTATAAAGACAGCTTTCATCATATTTTATTTATTATTTACAGTTGCATTAGGAGTAGATTCTTCCCTTCTATGAGTCAAGAGGACTTTATGAAATGTCAGTTTTATCTTTTTCAATATCTTGAGAATAGATGGTACAACCATGGGTTGAGAAAGTGAGCCTTTAATTTTCCTTATTTAATTAAACAATCCATCACTAAATATAAATTTACTTATAAAATGATATCTTTCATTTAAAAATAAAGTACTATACAATTGTAAAATAACATTTATAAGATTTCTAAATTTAGAAAAGTTCCACAAACAATTCAGAAGTATTATTACCAACCAAGATAACAAAATTTACTTTTTTTTTTTTTTTTAATTTATTTTTGGGTGTGTTGGGTCTTCGTTTCTGTGCGAGGGCCCTCTCCAGCTGCGGTGAGCGGGGGCCACTCTTCATCGCGGTGCGCGGGCCTCTCACTGTCGCGGCCTCTCTTGTTGCGGAGCAAAGGCTCCAGACGCGCAGGCTCAGTAGTTGTGGCTCACGGGCCCAGTTGCTCCGTGGCATGTGGGATCTTCCCAGACCAGGGCTCGAACCCGTGTCCCCTGCATTGGCAGGCAGATTCTCAACCACTGCGCCACCAGGGAAGCCCAAAAAACTTACTTATTCTTGATGTATTTCCACATATGGGGAAAACTTGATTTCAAAACAGTGATCTATTGGAATGATAATGGGGTTACAAAGTTTATGCTAGTAAAACCAAAGAAGCATCATAAGAACACAGTAGAAATAGTGAGGGAAAGCTGAGTTAATCTCTGAAAATGCACATATTTATACCTTGAACTCATTACTTTAGAAAATTCTAGAAGACACAAGAATATAAAAGCATACATTCCATTGCTGTCAGAGTGATCATATCATCAGACCACATAGCCTCTGAAAAACTCTGCTGTGGGCTCACAAGAGAATGAGAGTGCAAAAACGTCTTAGTGCTTTTATGCAAATAGTTTTGATCTTACTAAACTTGGAAAGGGTCTTGGGGACCCAGACCATACTTTGAGAAATAGCTGCTTAAACTCTAGATCACTAAGCATCACATTAATTTGGGGCAAAATTTTAGAATACCTTGGAATCCCTAACATTGTTTCTTCCAGTGACTTTCAATAAAGGCGTGTATTCTCTGAAGGTGATTTTGTGAGCAACTAAAGAAGTAGTCTCCTGCCTAATGTGTTTTAGGGCAGGATTTGGAATAGTCAAATTGTCTTTCAAAAATATCACTTTTTTCCTTCACGGTTTGGATAGTAGCTGATCATCAGTACATTCTAGGCAGCATGTGGCATACAGGTATCACATGCAGTTAGTTAGGCTAGATATTGAAGTTTCGTCATCCAGGTGACAGTGCTATGTCTGTCAAGACACCTGTGACACAGGATTCGCTTGGTGTCTCTCAGTGAAAGGGGTCACTAAGTACTCTACCTGGGCTGTGGATGCAGCAAGCTAGAAAAAAATGAAGACACAGTAAGTCAGTTAAAACAAACATACTGAAAGATTGCAAAGAATAATAACAAGCCTAAAGGATCTAAACATGCACAAACAGAAGTTAAATAGGATAGGAGATTATGGGACAAAAATCAAGTAGATTAAAAGAAAAATTAGATGGCCAACTGTGTAAGTCCCCAAGTTCAACATCCTTCATGCACTCAAGATTCCTTCAAGTTAAACATGTGGGCACTGCAATTTCCACAGATATTTTCTGTTAACTAACAGGTTTAAAAAATTGTATATGAATGTCTTTAAGAGGGAACTGCCTCTCCAATTCATCTTGAGTCCCACCATTCACTTCCCATTATCTTATATACTTACTTCACAGCTTCCATATTTGCTTACCTGCCTGCCACTGGCATTCCTGAGCTATGGTGATCAGGATAGCTCAGCAGACCTTCCCCATGGGTTCAGCTAACCTAGTGTTTGAGGGATTAAAATATAGGTTCCTAGGATAAAATTTGGGAGGATTTTCTTTTTTCTCTTCCCTTCTGTTCTCTTCTTTTCTTTTTTTCTTTTTAGCCAGCACCTCAGCCTGCCATACAGGTGATCAAGGAACCACACTTTTGAGAATCACTGGTATTCTTCTTGTGTACCTCTGACTTGAGTCTACAGCCCTAAACTCCTGCCTATGGAGAAATTAATGGACTTCAGTGGGAGATTGGGATTGACATATATACACTAATATGTATAAAATAGATAACTAATAAGAACCTACTGTATAAAAAATAAATTAAATTTTTTAAAAAGCATATCACTTTCATTCAATAAGAAACACACCCAAGATTTGATGCCTGCCTAGCTTCACAGTATCTCTACTGATTGCTCATTCTGAATGATGCTGCCATTTTGTCTGGTTTCAAAACAGTCTCAGTTCTTAGTGATAGAATCTTTATTTCAGCATTTTTAGATAGTGATTTTTATGTGACCCAGGTCAACAAGGATTAAGGCTTAAACAAATCTCTTACCTTTTTAACTTTCTTGAGATCCCATGTAAGCCACACTTGCTATCAAAAACTTTAAAAAATAATAATGAAAATCTAAAATCTACATAGCAAATATTGACCTTGGATAAGCATGACGGATTTTCCCCATTGAGCATATTGGGCACAATTCAAGGTACACATCCATTCCAGAGTGTACTAGATAAAAATAAGAAATCCACATCCCTGTGAGGGACATGGACACATCTTTTACCCTCAGTTGCAGAATGGTTGTTTTCAAAAATTAAATATTCATAGTTTGTTTGCAATTCTTGCTCTTATAGGCTAACTTGCAAATCTTCGAGGCTGAATTTAGCTGAAAAACTCCTGCAAGTGTCAATGACTCATTCTCAGTATAAGTAGTTTTCACAGCTATAATTTTAAGCAGAAGTTTGAGTGGTGTCGAGCATTAACCCCTTCCATTACAATCGTGCCTTCATTTAAATTTAATTTTCAAGAAAGCTAATGAGCTGACATGCAACTTCCAACAACAACAATAAAAAGCCCAAATTCCTTGAATAGAATTTATTTCAAGGTTGTTTATATACTTTTCCACTTAGAATTATGTAAGCTATAAACTTGGTATATCTACGTAGTCAAAACATGTGATTGTTGAAGTACTACATATTTTAATTTATCCGCTATATCAATTGTCTAATTTTAAAATACTAGCAACAATTTCTCACTGAGTATTTGTGCTAGAACCTTATGAACACCAACAATGGCATTTTCATTAGAAAGTGATAGGGTCTGAAAAGTAAAGAAATACTGTCACAAGTCCCGGTGGTGAGCTAGAGAACAAAAAATAAAGTAGGTTTTTTGCTGACACTGTAATGAATTCAGTCTTAAACATACTGCTGTTGAGATATCTCTGCACCATGCAGGAGAAAAGTTCTAATAAGCCATAGAAAATGAGATCTGGCACTCAGAAACAAGTTTGGACTGGATATCTTTATTTGGGGATTGGGCTGGGGATAATTACTATGTACAGCCTGCTCACACCTACACCAACACCTCCCACAGCTCCTGACACTGTTGTTGAAACTCTGAAGGAGGTTGTGCCCCAGGGTGACAAATTTATGAACACATCTCTTACCTAATTTTCATGGCCTAGTTCAGAAGAATATTTTTATCAAATTCTCTCTGTCTATGGAACTTGAATTAGATAATGAGAAATCCAAAATGTGTTTGCCCATTAGAAGAGAAAGTTAAGTGGAGATGTCATGAGATAGAGTCAAGGCTCACAGGGCCATGGGTGGTAAGCCAAAGCAACGTGGGAGGCAAAGTCACAGAGAGAAGAAGCTGATTAAGTAGAGAAAGCCATTGGGTGGCAGGACAGAAACAAGGGTAAATGTGGCTGAGCTGTGTCCACAGAGAAATTAGTGTGAAAATAATGAACTCAACAACATAGTTTCCATGAGTCACTTCGGCTCCAGAACCATAATCCCGTTTCAGTGACTATTGGCCCAGCTCTATAATGGTTCATGTCTTAGACTTTCATAAAGTACATCTTTCTAATCATTTCAAATTCGTTTTTACTATAAACCCTTCTTATTCCAATAAATATGAAGGGTCTCTATTAAGAGCAACCAAATGTACTTGGCTAAAAAATGGTCATCAGCATTTGGAATTCAAGAAAGCTAGATTTAATATGGATTTCCTACTTTTTTACTTGTGAGTTTGAGCAAATTTGTAGTCCTTTGAGTCTCAGTTTTATCACCCGTAAAGTCATGTTATTTTGAGAATTATTGCTATATTATGTGTAAAGTACTCATTACAGTAATTGGCATAAGCCAGGTCCTCAATGGACGTTAGCTTCTTCCCTCATGTCTTCTCTAAGTGAGAAGAGAAAAAGGTAAGGACAAGCTCCACATCAGGTGTCATCAAGAAAATGAAATATAAATTTAATTAAGTAAATTAATTAAAAATATAATTAATTAAAAATAAAAATAAATTCATTAAAAATAAAAATAAATTAATTAAAGTATAAATTAATTTAGATTGAGAGATTTTTTTAAAACATCAAATATTGACAAGAATGTGGACCAGCAGGAACTCACATTCATTGCTAGTGGAACTGCAAAATGGTACAGACACTTTAGAAGACAACTTGAGTTTCTTACAAAACTAAACATATTCTCACCATACAATCCAGCAATTGTGCTCCTTGGTATTTACCCAAAGGAGCTGAAAATTTATGTCCACACAGAAACCTGCACACTAATGCTTATAGCAGCTTTATTCATAATTGCCAAAACTTGGAAGAAACTTAAGATGTCCTTCAGTAAGTAAATGGACAAATAACTTGTGGTACATCCAGACAATGGAATATTATTCAGTGCTAAAAACAAATGAGCCATCAAGCCATTAAAAGACACGAAGGAACCTTTAATACATATTACTAAGTGAAAGAAGCAAGCTGAAAAAGCAACATATTCTATGATTCCAACCATATGGCATTCTAGCAAAGGCAAAACTATGGAGATAGAAAAAGTTCAGTGGTTGCTAGGGGTTAGGGGTGTGGAGGGATGAATGGGTGGAGCACAGAGGATTTTTAAGGCAGTGATAATAATCGATATGTTACTGTAATGGTGGATACATGTCATTATATATTTTTCTATACCCATAGGATATATAACACCAAAAGTTAACGGTAATGCAAGCTATGGAGTTTGGGTGATTTTGATTTGTCATTGTAGGTTCATCAATTGTAACAGATGTACAACTCTGGTGGGGAATGTTGATAATGGGGAGGCTATGCATGTGTTGGGGCAGGGAGTATATGGGAAATCTCTGTACCTTCCCCTTACATTTGCTGTAAACCTAAAACTTCTCTAAAGAAAGTCTTTTTTTTTAATTTATCTATTTTATTTATTTATTTATTTTTGGCTGTGTTGGGTCTTCGTTTCTGTGCGAGGGCTTTCTCTAGTTGTGGCAAGCGGGGGCCACTCTTCATTGCGGTGCGCGGGCCTCTCACTATCACGGCCTCTCTTGTTGCGGAGCACAGGCTCCAGAGGCGCAGGCTCAGTAGTTGTGGCTCACGGGCCTACTTGCTCCGCGGCATGTGGGATCTTCCCAGACCAGGGCTCGTACCTGTGTCCCCTGCATTAGCAGGCAGACTCTCAACCGCTGCGCCACCAGGGAAGCCCTTTTTTTTTTTTTTTTAAGGTAAAGATAAAGCTCCAAGGATTATATCTGTAATACCTTATATTTTAGCTTCAAGTGTTTCTGTAATAGTGGCATAAAAACTCCATTGGCTATGATTTAGTAATTCACTCAACAAACACTGTTTAACACTTACTATGTACAAGGCACTTTGAGGATGAAGAATGACATATATACTCAACCAAGCATAAAATAGATAGCTAGTGGAAAGCAGCTGCATCGCACAGCGAGATCAGCTTGGTGCTTTGTGACCACCTAGAGGAGTGGGATAGGGAGGGTGGGAGGGAGATGCAAGAGGGAGGGGATATGGGGATATATGTATACATATAGCTGATTCACTTCGTTATACAGCAGAAACTAACACAACATGGTAAAGCAAGTATACTCCAATAAAGATGTTAA
This sequence comes from Balaenoptera physalus, assembly GCF_965194825.1. Lineage (NCBI taxonomy): Eukaryota > Metazoa > Chordata > Mammalia > Artiodactyla > Balaenopteridae > Balaenoptera > Balaenoptera physalus. Next base: position 47,092,487 of record NC_138883.1, read on the forward strand.
AAAAAAAAATGAAAAAGACATAGTCATTGCCTTCAAGGAACTTTACTGTCTAATAGGGCAGATATAAGATAAAAGTGATGGGTGTTATACGAGAGTTAGGCAAAGTGCTATGGAAATGAAGAAAAGAATGAGTTTATTTCCAACTGACAGAACAAGAGAGGTCTTCATAGATTAGAAATCATTTGACTTGAGCATTGGAGGATTACTAGGATTTGGAACTGTCCGGGAAGGGTGAGAAACAGTTAAGATGGGAGAAAAAGCGTGAAGAAATCCTTGGAGACTGAGACGCCTAGGGCATGTACTTGGATGACAGGTAGACTACTGGCTAGTACTTCAAATGTGTGAGAGTTCTGGGTCATTATGGCATGAGAACAACAAAAGGAAGAATTTTTCATGATGTTTTCTTGGAAGTAGTTTTTGGTTTGTTGGTTTTTAATTTTTTTTTTTTTTCAAAATTAGGAGCCACCCATGAGTTTTACATATTTCCCACAGGATGACAAGGAAACAGTTCCCTAAATTGTTCATCAGTGGTGGGTATGAGTATATGTTCTTCTTGTAGACTAACTATAAAATTAGGCATCAAATTATTAGTTAGATTGATGAATGGCCACTTGTAGCCACACAGACATAAACAGACTCAGTGATTTGCCCCTGGCCACTTGTGACTACTTGAGATCATTACACAGTTTATATACTGACAATGTGAGGGCCTTCTGTAAAGCCAAACAAGCAGTCAATCAGTTATTGCCAATGACCACTAGCTATCTCCTACTGTAAATTTTATTGCTTTATTATACTCCCAACTAATGTATTTGCTCAGAGCAAATTTTATTTTCTCTGAGCAAATACATTAGTTGGGAGTATAAATTAATTTAGATTGAGAGATTTTTAAAAATATACTCAGCTATACTCTGCTAAGTATTGCAGAAAGAAATTGAACGAATTTCCCTCAAACTTAGGAGTTCAGAAATACAAAATAGATAATATCTATTACTATATTATTACTCAAAATTGTAAAAATGTCCTAATATCAAGAAGTAACATGTGGATAATTCTTACTATAATGAAGTTTCCCTATGAAGTCCCTGTAGTTTTTTGCCACAGGGAAGGGATAGCCCAGAGGTGTTTTGTGGCAGTCGAGTTTTACTCCTGATTTGTTATTACTGCTATCCACCAGAGCATCTTTTCTGATGAGAGATGATGGTGGTGGTGGTGGTGATGATGATAAGCAAACTGGAAAACACGAATTTGACAGTTACCTCAAAACTGAGTAGAGCTTCCCAATCTCCCAGTTTATCCCTCCCCTCCCCCTCTTCCCCCTGGTAACCATAAGTTTGTTTTTTACATCTGTGACTCTATTTCTGTTTTGTGAATGAGTTCATTTGTACCATTTTTTTAGATTCCACATGTAAACGATATCATATGATATTTGTCTTTCTCTGTCTGACTTACTTCACTCAGTATGACAATCTCTGGGTCCATCCATGTTGCCGCACATGGCATTATTTTGTTCTTTTTTATGGCTGAGTAATATTCCATATACACACTACTATATATAAAATATATAACTAATAAGGACCTACTGTATAGGACAGGGAACTCTACTCAATACTCTGTAATGACCTAGATGGGAAAAGAATCTAAAAAAGAGTGGATATATGTATATGTATAACTGAATCACTTTGCTGTACACCTGAAACTAACACAACATTGTAAATCAATTATACTCCAGTAAAAAATTAATTTAAAAAACTGAGTAGAGCTTAGGTTAATATGTTTTGAGGCATATGGAAGCCTTTTTGAATTAAGGTGCTTCTGGGGACTCATTAGCTGAGATTCGCTGGTTGGCCAAGAGCCAAAGCAGAGTGCTCTGCATTGTATTGTGCTTCAGATTATTCTTCACATCCTATCCCCTCACCCTGCTTAAACCAGCACTGACTTTCATATTTCTTTTTAACATTTTATGTGTAAAATATAGCCTACACACAGAAAAATGTAGAAGGATATACAAGTTTAATAACTATAAAGGTACAACCTGTGTAACTACTGATTAAAAAATAGAACGTTATCGGCACCCTGGAATTTCCGATTGTGCCCCTCCCTTACCATAACTCTGCCCTCCCCTCTTTAGGTAAGCACTTATCTTCTGTGCTAGTACTTCCTCCCTCTCCTTTATAGCTTGACCGTTTACATATGTATCGCTAGACAACATTTCTGAGTTTGGAATGGTTTGAACTTTATAGAAATGGCATCACACTTGAAGTCTTCCCATGTTTTTGGATTCTTTCACTCAACATTATGTTTTCAAATGCTTTTATTTTATTGTAAGTAGATGTAGTTCAATTTTTCTATTGTGTTCAAGTACCAAAATGAATTATCTATCCTATCAGAGTTGGACGTTTGTGTTGTTTCCAGTTTTTTGACTATTAGCAACAAACGCTGCTATGAAGATCGTTGTCTAGAGGCTCTGGTACACACGTGCTTACATTTGTCTGAAGGATATACCTGGGTGTGGGACTGCTGAGTCACAGAGTATATATGTTATATTCAACTCTACTAGACAATGCTGAACTGTACTCCAAAGTGATTGCACCAACTAATAAGCAGTGAATGAGAATTCTAGTTGCTCAGTAACCTCACCAACACTTGGTATTCTCAGACTTTTTCACTGTTGCAAGTCTGGTGGGTGTGTAGTGGCATTTCATTAGGGCTTTAACGTGTATTTTTCTGGTTAGGAGTGAGGTTGATAACCTTTTCATATTTTATTTTCATATATTTATTACTTGGATTTATTTATAATGTGCCCATTCAAATCTTTTCTATTTTTTCTACTTGTCTCTCTTTTTCATATTGGTTTGTAGCAGTTCCTTATGTATTCTGGACACTAGTCCTTTGCCAGGCATACGTGTTGCATGTAGTTTCTTCCACTGATTACTTACTTTTTTACTCTTTTAATGATGCCATTTGGTGTACAGAAACTTTTCATTTTGATGTAGTCAAATTTATTAATTTTTACCTTTGTGGTTAGTGTTTTTAATATCTTATTTAAGGAATTCTTTCCCAGCTCTAAAATAATGAAGATACTGTCTTATACTGTAGTATACTATAAAAGGTTTATAGTTTTGACTTTCTAGTTTGTCTTATCCTATGGAAGTTCATTTTTTGTGTATTTTATGAGTCTTATCTAAGTTTTTTATCATCAACATTCAACTGCCTTAGCATCATTTATTGAAGTTTCTCTGTATCAAACAATGTTACTACTCCATCCAGATCACTTTGTATTGATTAAAAAAGTTTTTTGAACAGGTATGCTTTTACTACCAATTGGTGATACTTGCAGCTCTTTTATAGAGAACTGTCCTTGGACTAATGGAGACCATCTTGCCTATACACTTGGAAAGCCTTGGAAATGCCTAGGAATTTACTTGGCCCCAAGGTGGCTCTTGACCCGTGACTGAGGATGTCAGAGTATATAAGCCCAGCTCCCTTGCCTTTTGGGGGACAATGCTGAGGCATGACTTACACTCCAGTGTTCCCCTTTGGGGTCATGCACATTCCTTTATACACAAATCATTGTCTCAGTGTCTGCTTCTGGGAAACTTGACCCAAGACATCATCCTTTTTTCACTGATTTGCCGAGACACTCATGTCCGATATCAAGTGCCCACACATGCATTCGTCTATTTGGAGGTTCTCCATTCTGCATCCATATGTCAGTTTATGTACCCCTGAGACAAAAATTGTACTATGTTAATTACAATAGATTTGTGAGAATTCTTAATATCTGGTAGAACACATTTTCACACTTTTTTCTTTTAAAGTGTTTTGGTTAGTCTTAGTCCATACAAACTTTAAAATAATCTTACAAGTCAAAAAAAAACAACTATTATTTTCATTTTTATCTATAAATCAATTTTGGGGAAATTGACATCTATACAATATTGAGTTCTAATTCTTAAACATGGCATATCTCCCCATTTATTTAAGTTTTCTTTCATGACTTTCAAAAAAATTTTATAACTTTCTCCATGGATGTCTTATTACCTTTTGTTGGATTTGTTCACAGCTTCTGCATATTTTTGATGTTATTGTAAAAGTATCTTATGTTTCATTCATTAATTGTTTCTTGCTTATATATATAAATAAATTGGGTTTTTATTAATTCCAAATATGTATCTACAGACTTGGGGGAGATTTTCTCCATACACAGTCATGTCATTCTTAAAATTCACTTTTCAGTAAGCCTTGTCCCATGAGGCTATCAAAACTGCAGCTCACTTCCACAGCCCTTTCCTTCAAAGTGATAAATTCCCCACTGGCTAAATCAGCTTTGAATACTGGGTTGATCTCTTTGGGTTCTCATTTTCTGCAGATTTTGGCCTTATAATTCATTACTTTCTATGTAGCTCCTTGATTTTTTTTAAACTTAAAAATATGTATTTTATCTAACTTTTTAAGTTGTTCTCAACATCAAAGTGGAGTCAAATAACCTAGCAGAATTTCACTTTCATTTTCAAAGACTTAAATTTCACAAATGCAATCAACTGTCTGGTAAAGACAGAAGTATACATTGCAGGGTTGTTAACAACTGTCTCAATACTGTAGATGGCTCTTAGAGAGTAAGCAGTGGGGATGAGGGAATCTGGTCTGGACATACTGTGAAGCTTGAGCTAATAGGATTTGCTGATGGTCGGAATAGAAACCATGTGATAGAAAGAGAAAAGTCAAAGGGGATGGCTAGATTTGTGACTTGTGCAAGTGGAAACATAGAGATGCCATGAACTAAGATGGAGAAAACTGAGAGAGGAGCAGATTTTAGGGAGGACATCAAGAATTTGGTTTTCGATGTGTTAAGTTTGGAATGCCTACTAGACATCCAAGAAGAGATGTTGAGTAGACACTTGGCTCTCTGAGTCTGGAGTGGAAGGGAGAGGATGAGACTAGAAGTATAAATTTGGGAATTGTCAGCTTATGGATGATATTCAAATCCGTGAGACTGGCTGGGACTACCTAGGCAGAGAAGGAGTCCTAGGACTGATTCTTGGAGCACTTCAGCAGTTATAATTCAGGGGATGAGGAGGATATCTCATACAAGAAGAGATCTCTCATAGGAAGGGCCAGCGGGGGAATTGGGCCTTAGAAGCCAAAGTTGAAAAGTCAACCACATCACCCTCAAGCAAATAGCTAGGCAGAAGGCTAACAAAAAATAGATTTGGGGAGGAGATTGGCCTATGAAAGTTTCTTATCCCAACATGAAGCAACAAAGTCCATGGGGTACTGAGGCCTGGAGTTATATTTCATGATTTGGCTTCAGTGTATTTTTACAGTTGAGTTGAATAATCAGAAAAACAGTGAATTCTAGTTGATGCACTTTTTGGTCCTTTGCTTCCCTTTTATTTACTGTGAAGCTTTAGTCTTTGCTGGGAAAGATGAAGCTAGATAAGAATGAGTTTCTGACACATTTATTGAGGTCATGAGGTTTATATCATGCTGGGTCTGGAGTGCGGATGGACTAGGGAGATTGTCACTGTATGCTTTTCTCCAGGTGAGTTAATAGCATCAGGATCACCAGAAGTATCTCCTGTAAGGGCCATCAGTTCTTGATGTTCCAACTATTTTTGGAAGACTTGCCAGAGCACACTTAAAGGACTTAGTGATTTTTGATCACCTTCTAAAGTAGAATGATTTGGTAATTTCCCCATCTCCCTTCTTAATTAACATCATCTTTTAACCCCCAAAAAGGGACTTGTGATGAGCTAGGAGGGTATCATATACATTTTTAAAAAGAGTAAGGTAATCAAGGTGGGAAGTGGGGAAAATGTTATGCTTCCAGGAAACACTGTGAACCAATATGGGTATTTTTGTTCCCGTAATGGAATTCCTGTAGTTACATACTGCAGCAATTTAGGCTGGGTTTGGCCCAGAGGAGCTTCGCAGTAATAAACTTTCATCTTGAGGAGGGTCTGCTCCCCGCTTACCAACTGCCATGATCCACTAAGTGTGGTGAGGGTTAGAGAAAAACACCAGAGGCAGCATGTTCAGACAACACAGGGGCCAAGGGAAACTGCCACTTCACTTTCACTTCGTGGAGGAATTGGTGGGGAACTTTTAAAAGCTGGATGAATACTAAAAAGGAGGGATGCGGGTGAACTGGGGTTGGGGGCTGCTGAGAGCCCTTGGTGGACAGAGGTATGAGTGAAAGCTACAAGACAGGGGGGACAACAGGTCAAAGGAAACAGGAGAAAAGGTTGCTCTGCAAATCGCAGGTGGCTTGGAGGACCAACAGCACTTTTAAAAACTATGCAGGCTGATGATTAACACTTACCACATTTTACTGAAATTTTTACAGAGCTGTCCAAATGTCTCAACACCTGCTTCACATGAGGCAAAATCCTCTCGTAAACAACAGTGAGTCATTACCCACGGCCTGTGCGAAAGGTGCTCTTGGGTATATGCACATTTTCTCCAGGTTCCCTTTGATGGACGGTGACTAAAAATATAGCATAACCTTCTTTGCCCTAGAAATGTCTGCTGAAAAAGGGAAAATTCTTGGGGAAGAAAAAAAAACAGGACACGTATTATATACCTTAGCACATAAATAAATCCAACCCTTATGTATTTATGTAGGTGGAAAACATGATAATTACATTTCCAAATGGTTTTTGAAACCCCTGCAAATGTATACTTAAAAAGTCATAGCAATGAACGGAGACTGGATGGCTCATTAGTCGTGAGATAAAGAGCCATTCCCTTTGGATCGCCTGTTCCAAGAAGGATGAGGCCAGAAGCAATTTGATTGAATAGCAAAAAGGCATCCTTTGTGAATAGGTGGGATTACAAAACCCACATTGCAGCTTTTAGGATCATTATTCATTTATTCCTTCTTTCAGTCCATATTTATTGAACGTCTGTTATATGACAGGTATGTTTCTATGATAAGAGCTAGAAATGCTAAGAGGAATAAAACATCATTTGTCCTCAAACAACCCATCACGTAGGGGAAGAAAGACAGGTGAACCTAAATTATCACGTAACGTCATGGAGGTGATAATGGAGAATTTATAGGTAGCTATGGAAGTACAGAGGAGAGAGAGAATTTAAACTGGGATAATAATAATGCTTTATATTTTAATAGCTCTAAATGACTTGGCGAAAAAACCCAGCTTGGTTGGAAGCATGCTAGATGGCCTAACTCTTTCATTAAAATGAGAACTTAAAAGAATATTTACTAGGTTTAAAAATAGTGACACTGTTGTATTAAGGAGTCGTTTTGCAATCCTTTATGAATTTTAATAATTTTGTCCATTTTCATGGCTTCTTACTATGCCTTTTAAATTTCTTATTTATTTTAGCCAACTCCTCTAAAAAGTAAGCTTCATGAAGACAGGCACTACATCTTTTTTGTTCATGATTTTATCTTTAATATTTATTACAGGATCTACAAAGGAGGTTTTCAACATAGTGAGGAAATGAATGAATTATTTCAGTATGCACAATTTACAAATTTCAAACCCTGGGACTACCTTCGTGTGCAGCGGTAGGAGTTCATGTCCTCTGCCCAGCTGCCCTTGACAAGCTTTCTTCACTTCCATCTGAGATATTCGTGATGAAGCTCTTTTAGAATCTTTATAGGATCCCCCAGAAATTCAGTTCTAAGCCCCAAACAAACATCTGATGTTTCCATTCTTCCCATGAATATGACATGACCCTGCACTACATTGCTTTTTTAAAGAGATCTCTAAAATGGTAGGTTTGTGGTAACATCAGTTGTCGCCAGGGAAGGGAACTGGCCGTTTGGAGGACAGTAGTTTGAATCTGTACCATGTAATTCTATCCTGTTAAAAAATAATGAATTTTTAAAAACATGCTTATGTAAGCACTGTGAACTTTTGCTAAATTTGTCGTCTTTTAGGAAATTCCATCAAATACCCTCTATATGCATTCAATATTAAACTTGATTGAGATCATTTTAAGCTAATGTATCTTTCTTAAACGTACTTTTTTTGTTCAAAATAAAATAATATAATCCTTATTCTAGAGGTTTTGAAGGGATGTGAACATAATATGATTCCCTCCTTTCTGAGTGATAATTTGAGGGAAAGATTCATCTTACATTTGTCATGTTAATATATAAATTACATCTTTACCAATCTATGGCCAATGCAGAGTAATCATTAATCATAGCTCATGCAAATACCCTGATTTGGTCATTGGAAGGGTTGAACCATAAAATGCATCTACAGCTGTAATAATGAAAATGGTAGGATAATTTGGCCATCTGATTGATTTTCAATCAATTCTCTGGTTTCTTAGGACAAAGTGATGAACCTGCCAAAGAAGCGTGGTTTCAAATATTACTTTTTATTTCTTTGACTGTATACCATAGCTCAGATATGCAAAATCAACAAGGAACAGAGGCATCCTAAAGGCGATGAAAGCTTTTTAAAGCCATTTTTCCTTCCTAAAAATATTTTAGGATCCAGCTAATGAATTAAGTGACTTATTGTGACTTTAAGTTTTAAAATATCCAGTTCACTAAGAAATAACAGGGTATACAACGATGACTCTCATCCCAGCTCAATAAAATATTCTCCTCATGACTAGGTGCTCTCTGCTATTTCATTGACTTTTCCCCCTGTGATTCATATAGGAAATGTCTTTGATAGTAGTGATGTGCCAACTTCTTAACCAAATTTTGCTCTCAGTGCTGGGCAAAGTGTGTGATGCCCTTTTTTTGGTTTGAAAGTGAATGACATTCAGACACAGTTGCCTATTGACAGAGGAAGCCTTAGCTACAGAAGAATTGCTGCGTCCAATTACTGACTCAAATAAAGAAAAATAGAGAGCAAATGAAAAGTTACCCTAAAATGTGATTCAAACAAAGAATAATAAACAGTGCCATTATCCTCCTTTTAAAGAAATACACAAATGTGTTCAATATGCCTCTATTAGCGCAATATAGTCTCAGATTTCAAATATACTTTCTAGTTTTATGGGGCAAATGCCAAGCTCTCAATGAATTTATCCCTAAGAATCATATTTTTCTGTGTTTTTACTCCAGTGTGTCCTCAGAAAACATCAACAGATTTCAAACCCCGCTAATCCCGTGGAAAATTGCTCAGGGCAAAGCCATCACTGAAGCTCTCAAGGAGGCAAAGCTCAATAGCTCTATGCCAAAGCCCCCTCCTCTATGTTTATCTTAGAGTAGCAGCTGTCCCAACAGGCATGCCATTGTACATGTGGGAAGGAAGCAGCAATCGCAGTTTCAGTATTCCCAAACTACTGCTACACCCTCATACATAGGATGCCATACACTGATTTTTTAAGGTGCAACTTAGATCTGATGCAGCAGAGTACTTGAAATGGTATGTATTGGTAATGCCAGTTTACAAGGATGGTTTTCTATCCAAGTATGTGGAATTGGGAGTGAGAGGGTTGAGTTTGGAGAACTGGAAAAATAAGTAAGCCTGGAGAGACTGCAGTGTGAGAGAGCCAGGAACATAAGACGAGCCTTGGAAATCCTGTTAAGGATTTTGAACTTTATCTAAGGGCAATGGAGAGCCTAAGTAACAGATTGGGTTTTAGGATTTCCCAGGATTCAGTGAGGAGAGTAGATTAGAGTTACTCAAAACACTTGCAGGCATTGAATTGACTTGGTTAGTGTTGGCAAGTCCTCAGCCCTTACTGCCTGTTAAGTTTGCATTCCACATAAGCTGATCATATAGCTCAGTTGAGTGAAAAATAAAAAGTTATCCTCAGCATCTCTTCCACATCACAGAAGCTCTAGAGATGCCAACACCAGACAAAAAGTCTGTTAATACTTTCATTTAATTTATTATTTTTGTAGTTAATAAACCATATGATAAACTGTGTTGCAAACTGAGTACAGAAAGTGTCAGTTGAAAAGAGTTCCCTGATTTAAAGGAGAAAATTCCATTTGGGTTGGATTTAAATCTCAAGAGGCTAGAGTTATATAAAATGCAATTTGCTGCAGCATATTTCACAGAGGGTGTTTAATATAACTTATTGACATCATACATTTTATGTGGCCTTTAATGCAGCAATTCTCTACTATAAAAATTGCCTCAAGTTCAGAATAGTTTGAAATCATTCATTCAGAGGAGAGAGTAGGGATGGGCTTGCTTGCTGAATAACCAACACCCCACTATGAGGAAAATAAAAGAGCCAAAATTCTAGTCACACAGCACGTGAGATTTAAAATATATGATAGAGTTTTATTTTTATTTATTAAAATTTTTTCCATCTTTAGTTATTTTTTCAGCTTTATTGCGGTATAATTGACATATAAAATTATAATATATCTAAAGTGTACAACATGAAGGTTTGATATATGTACACATTGTGAAAGGATTCCCACCATTCAGTTACCAAATCCTTCATCTCACCATATTTACCTTTCTTTTGGTGAGAACACTTAATTTCTACTCTCTTAGCAAATTCAGTTATATAATACAGTGTTATCAACTATAGTCACTGTTACACATTAGATCACACTTTATTCATCTTACAAATGAAAGTTTATACCCTTTAACCAGGCTCTCCCTATTTTCCTCACCTCTCAGCCCTTGTCAACAACCATTCTATTCTGTTTCTATTGACTTTGACTTTTTCCTTTTTTAGATTCCACATATAAATGATACCATGCAGTACTTGTCTTTCCCCAGCATATTTCAGTTAGGAAAATGCCTTCCAGTTTCATCCATGTTGTCGCAAATGGCAGAATTTCCTACTTTTTAAAGGCTGAATAATATTCCATTGTGTACACACACACACACACACACGTGCACACACACACAAAAGCACACACATACACAGCATCTTCTTTATCTGTTTCTCTGTTTCTCCGTCAGTGGACAATGTTTCCATACCTTGACTATTGTGAATAATACTGGAATGAACATGGGAGTACAGACGTTGCTTCAAGATAGTGATTTCATTTCCCCTGGATATATCATCAGAAGTGGGGTTGCTGGATCATATGGTTGTTCTATTTTTAATTTCCTGAGGAATCTCCATACTGTTTTCCACAGTGGCTGTACTAGTTTACATTCCCACCAACAATGTACAGAGTTCCCTTTTCTACACATCCTCACCAGCATTTATTATTTCTTGTCTTTTTAATAACAGACATCTTAGCTGTATGTGGTGATATCTTATTGTGGTTTTCATTTGTATTTTCTTGATGTTAGTGATGTTGAACAGTTTTTCATGTATCGGCCATTTGTATGTTTTCCTTGGAAAAATGTCTATTCAGACCATTTGCCCATATTTTTTTTCTCTGGCTGCGCTGCATGGCTTTCGAGATCTTAGTTCCCTGACCAGGGATTGAACCCAGGCCACAGCAGTGAAAGCACCAAATTCTAACCACTGGACCGCCAGGGAATTCTCTGCCCATTTTTAAATTGGGTTATTTGTTTTTTTTTTGATATTGAGTTGTATGAGTTCCTTGTATACTTTGGATATTAAACCCTTATAGAATATGTGGTTTGCAAATATTTTCTCCCATTCCATAGGTTGCCTTTTCATTTTGTTGATGTTTTCTTTTGCTGTGCAGAAGATTTTTAGTTTGCTGTAGTCCCACTTGTTTATTTTTGCTTTTCTTTCCTTTGCTTTTGGTGTCAAATCCAAAAAACATAATTGCCAAGACCAATGTAAAGGAGCTTACCCGCTATGTTTTCTTCTAGGAGTTTTACATTTTTGGGTCTTACATTCAAGTCTTTAATCCATTTTGAGTTGGTGTTTGTGTATAGTGTAAGATAGGGATCTAGTTTCATTTTTTTGCATGTGGCTATCCAGTTTTTTCAGTACCATTTATTGAAGAAAATATCCTTTCCCCATTGTATATTCTTGGCTCCTTTGTGGAAAATCAATTGACCATATATGCATGGATTTATTCCTGAGTTTTCTATTCTGTTCCATCAATTTTTGTGTCTGTTTTTATGCCAGTGCCATACTGTTTTGATTACTATAACCTTGAAATATAGTTCGAAATCAGGAACTGTAATATCTCCAGCTTTGTCCTTCTTTCTTAGGATTGCCTTTACTATTTGGGGTCCTTTGTGATTCCATATGAATTTTAGGATTGTTTTTTTTCTATTTCTGTGAAAAATGCCATTAGAATTTTGACAAGGATTGCATTGAATCTGTAGATCACCTTGGATGTGGACACTTAAAAATATTAATTCTTCCACGAATATGAAATATACCACAGGCTTTTATATTCTTTGTTTTCTTGTTTGATTTCTAATTATAAACACATCATTCTGTATCTCTGTATAGTTAGTACAGACAGGACTTCATCTTCCCTTTCCCACAAAACTCTCCCATATTTTGCAATTTATAACTGACTGGCTCTTTCCAATGTAAAGGATGAGAATCAACAGTAGAATCAAAAATAAGGTCCCAAATCAGTTGGGGAGATTTCTCTAGACTAATATTTTCAGAAATTAAGGTATAACTCATATACAGTTAAAACTCACACTTTCTAGTGTACAGTTCATACCACAATAAAGATATTGAAAAATCACATCACCTCCAAAATTCCTTCATGTACTATTTAGTCAGATGCATCTTCTGCTCCAGACTTTACCCATTCTCACCTCTTTTGGGACCATATATCTTTGAATGACATATAAATGAAATTATAGAATATTTAGCCTTTGGATCAGGCTTCATTCACTTAGCATAATGCATTTGAGATTCATCGATGTTGTATATATCAATAATTCATCCATTTTTGTCACTGAGTAGTAATCCATTGTATGGATGTACCACAGTTATTTATCCATTACCCAGGTGAAGGATGTTTGTGTTGTTTACAGTTTTGGATAATTATGAATAAAGAGTCTATAAACATTTGTGTGGTTATAGATTTTCATTTCACTTGGGTAAATACTTAAGAATGGGATTGCTGGATTATACCATAAGTACACATTTAACCATCAAATTGTTTTGCAAAGTTGCTGTACCTTTCTGCATTCTCACCAACAATGTATGAGAGTTCCAATTTCTCCACATCCATACCAAACCTTGGTATTGTCAGGGATTTTTATTTTAGCCTTTTTCATGGTTATGTAACAATATCTCATGTAGTTTTAATTTTCATTTCACTAGTGACTAATGATGTTGATCATCTTTTCATGTTCTTGATTATCATTCATATACCTTTGGCAATGTGTCAGTTCAAGTCTTTTGCTCATTTTTTTATTGAGCTGTTTGGTTACTTGAGTTCTGAGAGTTATTTATATATTCTCGATACAAGTATTTTATCAGTTATGTGTTTTGAAAATATTTTATATTATTTTGTCGGTTTCTTTTCATTCTCTTAAGAGCATGTTCTAAAGAGCAGAAGTTTATAATTTTGGTAAAGTCCAATTTATCAATTTTTTTCTTTTAGTGATTATGTTTCTGGTGTCATCTCTAAGAAATCTTTGCATAATCCAAAGGGCAAAAAATTTTTCACCAGTTATCTTCTTCCAAAAGATTTAAAGTTTTAGGTTCTACATTGGCTCTATGACCCATTTAGAGATAATTGTCTCAGGTAGGGGTTGAAGTTCAAGGTATGGATTGCAGTGTATGGGTTGAGGTTCATTATTTTTTTGTACTTGAAGGTACAAATGTTACAGTGCCATTTATTGAAAAGACTGTCCACTCTCCATTGAATTAATCTTGCACCTCAAAAATTTAAAAGCAGTATAATTTAAAATAGCACCAAAACCATGGAATACTTAGGTATAAGTCTACAAAACATGCAAGATCTGTATGCTAAAAAACTACAAAACACTGATTGAAAGAAAACAAAGAAGACTTAAATGAAAGCTTTATTGATGGATTGAAATATTGAATATTGTTAAGATGTTAAGATGTCAATTCTTTCCAACTGCTCTATAGATTCACTACAATCCCAATTGAAATCTCAATAGAATTTTTTTTTGAAATTGATAGGCTGATTCTAAAATTTATATGAAAATTCCAAGGATCTAGAATAGTCAAAACAATTTTGAAAAAAACAGAGTTAGAGGGCTCATACTACCTGCTTTCAAGGCTTACTGAAAATTGCATTAAGCATAACAGTATGATGTTGGCAAATGGATATACACAGAGATCAATGGAACATAATAGAGAATATAGAAATAGATTCATAGGGATCATCAATTAAGTTTTGGCAGATGCAAGGGAAATTCAATAAAGAATGATATTTTCAACTAATGGTGCTGAAACAACTTAATATCTATATTTTTAAAACAACAAAAACAAAATTAAAACCATGGGGCAATTGTGGATAAAAGACTTACAGTAACCCAAAAAGAAAAGACTCACTTCTCTTCTCTGTAGATTTCCAGTTCTCTGATACTCCAAGTCACCTTTTCTTAGCCCCTCAATATGATTCAATAAGACAGAAGAACTCATCTTCCTATGAGAGTTCAGGCTTCCAGAGTTTTTTTCTATGTTTATACAACAAATACTTTGTATGTCTATTGGCATTTGTGAATTGTCTTCTCATTCATTTATTTTTTTCATTGGGAGTATTAATGTGTCTCTATTTGATTTCTAAGAGCTCTTTATATATGTAGGATATTATACTTGTTTGACACAGCATTCAAGTATTTTTTCCAAGTTTCTCATTTGCTGTTTATTTTGATTCACATGCTTTTTGACATACAGGAGTTCCATTTTTATGCAGAAAAGATATAAATCTTTTTCTTTTTGCCTACATTCTTATTCTGAATTCTCTTGAAGAGCTTCAAAGTGTCCATGAAACTTTCAGAAATGCATCCTAAAATTAGATGTACATATAAGCATATAAAATGTACATATAAAGTAGGTTCAATTTCCCTTTTATGAATTCTTATATACTTCGGTGTGTAGTTTTCTTTTCCAGTATAATATAAGCTGAGTGGTAAGAGAATCTTTCTCTATATAAACATTCCCAAGATGTTTTAAAGAGCACTGGCAATTACAAAGAAGTTACCAACTTAAATTGCAGAATTATAGTGCAAGCAAATAATAAAAAAAGACTTAGAAGATACTATTTGCTTATCTATCTCTAACTCTCATGTCTAAGTATTTCAAAGCATTTAATTGGCCTCATAATAGTTTACTATTGTCTTCCTCAAATGGTACTTTTAAGGTGTTTCTGTGATGTGGAAGCTTGCATGCTAATTATGTTGAAGTCTAGAGCCTGAAATAGTAATCAGCTCAATCCACACGTAGGCACATAAAATAAGGTGGACATTTCTGAGCCCACTTTTAAAAGGGAAAATGAATACCAAGCTGCTAAAACTCAGTTTCTATGGTGAATTTTTTCCATAATTATTATTTTTTAAATGCCCAGGTCCATGATACCCCTCCTAGAACTGGTTGATGAATAGAAAAGAAATGGGGAATTGCTGATGTTGAAAAAGATAAGAAGATTTGATAGTGACATATTACACAGATGGGTAATTTGCCTATTGAGCCATCTAATCGTGAATTGGCTTGGACATGCTACAGCACATTTTTTAGAAATCTAATATTTCAGTTATTGGAAAGAACCCAATGATCTAATCCTAACACAGTGTCATGTTTCATTGCTGAATAAGTCAATGCACAACATAGAATTAAGAGGCTCATTAATTATATGGTCATAAATTTCAGAGTGAAAAAGGCAAATTGGGTATTTTGGAGTAATTATTGGCTTTGGGAGATGAACAGCCAATTTAAGGTGATTAATCAAATGAAAAGCTCACCTAGGCTCCTTGGCAAAAAGCTCACAGAGCCCTTGACAAGGATGGCACTTGTGTTTGCCACTTTTCATCCATATTTTTGGCTAGGCTTTTTTAAAAGTCTTTAAAAACCAAAAAGAAATAATTACAATTCTTAATTTATATCAGCACATAGGAGGAAAACACCTGATATTTGTCAGGAACAGCTCTGAGTGGGACTTGCTTTGAGAAATCTTTCTGCTCTGCATTCAATATGTCCCCTCATCCTGACCAGATAATACCACTGTAAATATACACAGAGAAGGAAGGGCCAGAGGGAAAATTCTTTTCTAATTAGAGAGACTGATTCTTTAAGTTTACAGATCACAGATAATTTTTCAATAGCTCAAAATGTCATAGCTCTGGAGGAATATATACATTTAACTGAATGTAGGTAAGTGTAGTATCACTTACTTTAGGCATTTAATTGATTCTGTAGCAATTTTATCAAAGCTTATTCTTTTTTTTTATTAATTAATTCATTTATTTATTTATGGCTGTATTGGGTCTTCGTTTCTGCGCGAGGGCTTTCTCCAGTTGCGGCAAGTGGGGGCCGCTTCTTCATCGCAGTGCGCGGGCCTCTCACCATCGCGGCCTCTCTTGTTGCGGAGCACAGGCTCCAGACGCGCAGGCTCAGTAGCCGCGGCCCACGGGCCCAGTTGCTCCGCGGCATGTGGGATCCTCCCAGACCAGGGCTCGAACCCATGTCCCCTGCATTGGCAGGCAGACTCTCAACCACTGCGCCACCAGGGAAGCCCAAAGCTTATTCTTAATACAAGAACAATGTTTTATAAAGTCAGCACCTGGATAACAACTCTGTAGCCAGCTGAATGAATCTTTACAGAAATGATTCTTGAATTAAGAGTCTGTCAACAAATAAGAAATTATTTGCAGTTTCAGATCACAGGAAAAATATGTGTCAAGACATGAGTGACACAATAGCAAGTTAACAAGAGTTCGTGCACTATTTTAATGGGAAATATGATTAAGGATGAATCCTAAAAAACAGTTTCAGTACAGACAGACTCAAAAGCCAAACCAGTTTATGCCTAATCTGGGAAAGCATCCGTAAGACATGTTTCTGCGCTATAGAGCACCAGCCACTTCCTATCCCACAAGCGGCAGGACTTCATTTGCAGCAAATGCTTTATTTTTATTTTTTCAAAGGAATGAAGTTAAGGTCGAAATCAGTTATCTCAAGTCAAATATCTGCTTTCCAAGATGGTTACGTAATCATTATGCTTCTGTGTTTCCAGAGGAGACTGGACCCAAGGTGTCTGCCACTTGGCATTGAAATGAAGGGTCCCAGGGCGATTTTCCTGAGGTGCAGGTGTGCTCCAGTGCACGGGGCCCTGTCTCTGGAACCCAGCTCAATGTGTGAACAAAGAGAAAAATTAACTTGTCCTTTGTCCTCATGAGAGGAAACCTTGTGTCAGAAAATATCAGCCATATTTCCAAGCCGAAACTGACTAAACCTAAAGCTTGAATTGACAGAGGGTGTCCTACATTCTGCAATGTCTGAAGCTCCAGAGTCTCACTGCCACTGTAGATTCACAGGGGATGTGGGGAAGCCACGCATGTCTAAGAGGATACATCCTAAAGGATACATCACCAAAAATATCATAAGGACCTCATTAGAAGAGTGTGTCACCTGTAACACAGTCTATATGCCTGGGTCCCCCAAGGATTATGTCATAGAAATGTTCTGGTGACCCTCAAAGATTAGAGAAGCAATGCAGTGATTTATCTTAACCAGAGATATTTCCATATTCTCATGGAAAATTTGAATTAGATGACTATGGGGGGCAGTTAAAGACATTCAGAGTATTTATTGTATTTATTCTGAATACAACATTACAGAAATAAATATGTATTTTATGTTGTATCAACCATTCTTTGGATATGAGGGCAACACTATTTGGACTAAGCTGCAGGCAGGGTGTGAGGTATGGAAATTTAATTTAGAATCAAAGCAGGTTAGAGCTGGGAGAAACCTTAGGAACACTCGGGGCCAGTCATTTCCAAACCTCCAGGTGCTTAAGAATCATTTAGGGAACTTGGTGACAATGCAGAGATTCCAGTTCTGGGAGTCTGCTTTGGTTCTAAAGCAGTATAACACTCAAAACACTACTTTGTCCAACTACTGTGGTGCACAGTAGAGGAAGTTGGGAACCAGAGAGGGTAAGTGCCATGCTCAAGGACACACAGGAAAGTATTATCAGACATACTTCCCTCTTCTGGACAGAACACTTGAAGACTATCTGACATCCTAAGATAGTAGGAAACCAGCCACTCACTACTGTCCCTGACTGAATAGTCTGCATGATACCAAAGCGGCAATGGCTTTTGTGAGCAAAGCAAATTAGCTTCTGCCCTTAGTCGTGTGGGAAAAATGTGTGGGTAGCATTTTACTGCCCTTTCTGTCATAGGGACCCACTCATATATATATACACAGCATTCCCAGGGAATCAGGAATGTTGTATTCTAGAGCCCCCTTTGCAATAAGATTTTCTTAGGCAAGTCACCCTTCTCACTTTCACTTCATGCATTGATCAAGATGAAGCTGAGAGACCTCGGATTATGAGTTTTACCACAGGCAGAAATATCCAGCTTCCTTCTTCCGTTTTAGTCACTTAATTGTTGTGTGAATGATAGTAATTATACTAATAGTTAATAGTGAGTACTAAGTGCCAGACAGTATCCTAAGCATTTTTCACAATTTCTTGCACTTAATTCTTACAATAACTCACTGTTACTATATCCATTTTTCAGATGCAGAAACTGAGGTAAAAAGAAGTTGATTAACTTTCCTAAGGCTACGATACGTAATTAGTGAATTGTAGAGCTGGGAAGAAATCAGATAGAGGGGGAAAATAAGAAAAACAAGATATTATGATGACATAATATATTTAAATATTAGTCTTTTGTCAGCATTTTACTTTGCCCTTTGCCTTTCCCCCACATAAAACAGGGGGAATGTATGCTTATTGCCTCAGAAATGGACATGACAGACAAAGGAGTCTTTTTCTGGCTTTTATCTTTCAATCACTAAGACCTTTAGAGGAACTGAAATGAGTCACTACATAGATGATTTGGGAGAAAAAAAATAAAGAGTGAAGCTTACACACACACACACACACACACACACACACACCCTTGCACACCTACACAGGTGTCTGAGCTTGCAAGGGAGAAAAATGGAAAAGAAGCAATTGAAAGTATAGATATTGTAGTGCAGAGCGTGTATCTTGCTACCAAGACCTGAAAAGGTGGTAAAACTCTGCAAAGAGGTTCATGGAATCCAAAAGGAGAGGAGCTTGAGCTCATTTCCTGGGGGAGACCAGAGATAGACAGCCAGAACCCAGAACCCAGAGAAGAAATGGCCAGCACCCTAATGTCCAGGTAGAGTTTCCATGTTCCACCATGACACAGAAGCATCAGGATGTTTACCATCTTCCCAGGAGCAGCATCAAATACACAGAGAGATATGTCCTAAGGGAACACATCTGCCATGGACAAATGGCAGAAGACCAGATGGAGTAAATCTGCATGGACAGATGAAATTGAGAATTGTATGGACCCTTTGTAACACTTAAGCATTCTTACTTGGCTGTAACTTGGGAAAAATCAGGTAAAACCCTGTACTGGTTGAAATTGGGATTCTGTCACCCTGGCAGAATTTGGTTTCAAAATAGAAAATAACGTAATTTTATTTTATGCATACTTGAGTTTGTGAAATTATTTTTGTACCCAGTAATGTAGCAATAATTCCAACTTTTGAGAAGCAGCAACCAGCTTTGAGATGTGGTGTGGGTTTTTTTTTGCATTTGTGTACTTCTATCGTTTTGGTGAAGGGAAAATCTCTGTCATATATGCATAGAGAGAATTTTCAGAAATCTATTAATTACTAACAGTAACATTAACCATTAAATAATAACAGTTGCATCTGTAAGAATTAAAAATAGTTGGAAAACCTCCATATGAGCTCAAACAATAAGATGATGCTTCTGTTTCAAGTCATGGGTACTTAGACTTGAGTGACCTTAGCTTTTGAATTAGAAGGGGGTATTATAAGGAGATGGGAGGTGTACCTTGCCAACACCTTGATACTGGACTTTTAGCTTCCAGAACCAAGAGACAATAACTTTCCATTGTTTAAGCTACCAAGTCCTTGTTACAGCAGCCTTGGAAAAATTATACAGAAATGTAATCAACAAGAAAATTTTTTTTAAAAAGTTGATTGAACTGTCAGGAAGCTAGGGCTATCACACAGTGCATAACCTTTTCAATGCCTCAGTGCTTACCTCTTTAATGCTTAGTACAAACAAAAAGACATTCCTGGCCAGCCATATTCAAAGTTACTAGAACCTCTGGCCTCTTGTGTAGTAAGGACTCCAATACCCAATGCTGATTAAAAAAAAAAAAAAAAAGACTGAACTTGGAAAGATGTTGCTCTTTTCTTTAATCCTTAAGGGAAGATGATCTGATTCTTTATTCCTTATTTACTTCTAAAGAATCAACAAAGAACCACTGCTACAATTGTATGTATTCATGGTATCAATACAGATATTTACATAACACAAAGTTCAAAGCTCTGTACAAGTCTTTTATATCCTTTAAAAATCCCCCTTTCTATTTTAGAATAACAAACTAGACTCTTTTAAATCCAAGACAAAATTATGTGAACATTATACTTTATATTAAACCAATTAAACTTAACAAATAGTAGAGTTACTATCTAGTAATTTGAAGATGATCACCAAACTGAAACTCCCTATTTAAAATTATATAATATCTGGCTACAATTTTAAAAGAATTTCCTAATACTTAACTCTAACAACCCCTAAAAAATTACACTAATATCCTCCAGATAAGATTCAAATACTTGTTTTCTAGAAACTGACTGGAGTTGCATTCTATCCCATAGCCGAACCCTTTGGTGAAGAAATATCTTCTGGTTTACATTGTTTTCTTCTGATTGTCTACAAAAATTTGTGCTTCTCACTAATAAAGTAAAATTTCAAAGCACTCATTTTTTAGGGGAAAATGGATATATAGAAATTCTTGGAAAAAGTCCACATTGTACAAAAAATAAAGAGATGCCAGAATGAATTCTTTGCATTTGTACAGTATCTTGCACAGAGTAGGCATGGTCTATTTTAAAAGTTTATATAAAAGAAGAGTATTTTATTTCAAACTAAATTAGTTGGATGAGAACAGAAGGCTTTCTTCTTTGAGACTACCTCACATTTGGTTAGTATTTGACACATCCTTCCAAATACACTGTATCATTTGGTTTTGCAACAAACCTTATTAGAGTCGGCCAAATCTACAGAAAAAAGAAACGAGCTCAGAGAGATTATACAGTTGGTAAACTCACCTAGCTAGGAAGTAGCAAAGTTAGACTTCAGCTCAGGTTTCTAATTCCACATCCTGTGCCCTTCACTTTCCTTCCAGGCCATACGGAAGCCTATCTCTCACACCACATCTTTCAGGGTAGTTTGTCAACTGGGTTTACGTTACAATAAAATATAACTTTCCTGCATGATTCCTTGATCTTGAACTGTTGTAGCTAATCAAGGCCTATTTGTTACCAGAGTATAAACGGAGGCAAATAATATACTTTGATCTCTTTACACATAATCTATTTTCAAGCTTCAGTTCCTGTAGTATATACTTGCTAAATATCATTGAATATTAAAGGGGCAGGAAAGCATTTTACCCCATTTATTTTCTTGCTTAGCTAGGATGGCCAAGAAGAAGCAACTAAATTATAGTTGAATATATAGTAAGAAATGTTATCACCAGGAAATCGTCAGATGTGATGTTATCATTTTTGTAATTACAAAAGAAAGATCCATTCCACTGGAAGTTACCACAATATGGGGATAATTGCTATGCTACTACAGAATAGTTGTATGATATGGTTATTCTTTTCATACAAACTATAAATTATGTACTGAACACTGAACATAATATAATTTATAATGAAAAACAACATGGCTTAAAGTAGCTGCAAAATTCAAGTGGCGTTCTGTGGTTGTTGCAAAGTAATTACATAATTATTTAAGCCTCACAAGCTTAGAAATTACAAAGTGCTTATGAAATGCATCACCACAAGATGCTAAATGGAACTTAAAATAGTTACTAACCTAATTTGGGTAATGTTTTCTGTTGTGCTAAATGGCAATCCCATTATTATCTTTCTTGAGATAGCATCTAATATATTTCAACAAATGCTTCCCATTTGTCTTTATTCACAGAATCCTAGACTCTCAATGTTGGAAGAAAACCTTTAGACCAAGTTCTCTACCCAAACTATGAGCCTCTTCTACAGCATTCAAGACGATTTATTATTGCGCTTCTTGAATCAAAGCAGCCCAGAACACCAGAAATTAAAAATAAAGTCGGTGAATTGGTTGGGATTCTTTGGTTGCATATGACAGGTGACCAACTCACCCTAGCCTCAGGGAAAGAAGACATTTACAAGTTCAGGTACTTGAAAAGCCCAAGGTTACTGGCTTTGAGACTGGTTCGATCTAGGTGTTAAAATGATGTTCTAAGTATTCAATCTTCTTTCAAATATCTGCTTGAGTTTCTCTGTTGACTCTGTTCTCAGATAGGCTCTCCCTTTGTAAGTGGCAAGATGTCTGTCAAAAGATTCATGTACCGCCTACTGACTCAGTCATTCCAGTACAGAATTTCTCTTTCCCAGTAGTTCCAGGAAAGACCTGGAATGTTCTGATTGGGATGTTCTGTATCATATGCGTTTCTCTGAATCAATTACTGCATACAGTAGAACCAGAGCATCCCTAGAACCAGGAGGGTAGGGTCTTTCCCAAAGGAATACTGTGATCCTGTTAATGAAAGAAGAAAGAATGAATGCTGAGCAGAGAAACACAACAGATGTCCACGACAGCCGAGATTTATTACTCTTCCTCTAACAGAGATATTTCTCTTCTTCCTCTTTTATAGTGGGGGACCTCTGGGAGTTGAGTTCTGGTGAAAATAAAATGGATCCGGTCAACAAACTGGTCCAAGCTGGAAGCTGACATCCGTACTGTTGGCATTTACCACGAACACACCAGAAGGGTAATTACAAGTTTACAGAAGCTCTCCTTTTATTTTTTCATCCAAAATGCAGTTACTCTGGACACAATGTTCTTTAGCCTCAATCCACAGAGCACTGATTCACTAGAACCAATCTTTCAAAAGTACTTAAAATTTTCTTTTGTCTTCTTTTTTAAGTAGTAGCCATGCATGACTCAGGATCTCTGCAGACACCATTCATCGTCCACAGAACACTCTGGTGAACCACAAAGCACTGCTATAAGTGCTAATGATCTTATAATCACAGTGTAGGGAGACAGGAGCATCTTATGCTCATAAGGATGAAGGAGTAAATTGTGCGGGGCTAGAGAAGCTTGCCATGCTATTTCTCAGGTGTAGCAGGCATCTGTTATTCCTTCTGGCTGCCAAGCATCTAACCCTCGTTCCCAATGGGCAGTTATCCATCTTATGGGTTTTTGATGGGAGACGCAGACATCTGTCATCACTGAAGTCAAAAATGCCCCCAGCTCACTTTCCCAATCCCCCTTGCAGCTAGTATGTGGGCATGTGACCTAGCCTGTACCAATCAAATACATCTACTTTGGCCTTTGACTAGGGGACTAAAGATGCAAGTAAAGAAGCACTGAGACAAAGCTCCTCTGGCAGTGGAGGCCATTGCTATGAGATCAAGTTCTTGGTGCAACAGAGCAGCAGGTCCAGCAGCTGTGTTCAGTGTCTGAAGTCATTCATGTCCACAGCTTAAGTGCGTGTTTAGGACTCAACAACAGCACTTCCAGGGCCATCCTTCCTGGACCCATTTTGCAGTGTAAATTTGGTATTGTTCCTGACTGCAGTGCCTCTGAGCCTGGATTTCCAGCACTCCCAGAGCTTCTATGAGCTCCCCATTATCTTTTTTTTCTAAAATAAGCCAGAATCAGTATCTGCTGCTTGCATCCAAAAACCAAGGTTGATATAAAAGTTCTCGTCTTATGCAATCTAGAAAGATTTTCCAGCATAATGGTTAAGGGGATAGGCTGCAATCTTGTCTTTCACGTAATAATTCTTTGATTGTGCTTAAGATACATAACTATTCTCATTCATAATCATCTTTGTGAAATGGAGAGAATGGTATCTACTTCCTAAGATTTGCTGCAAAGCAAAGCACTCAGCATGTCTCCGGAACATAGTCAAGTCTCAATATGAGCTTTTAAAATTATGAAAGGATTCTTAGTGTGGTGACATGGCTTCTGAGTTATAAGAAGCATTTACTCGCATAGAGGGACGAAATGAGGGATTTATATTTAAAAACTAAAATTCTGTCACGAAGAACACTTAAGCATTTAAAACTTTTATAATTTTTAATCTATTTAACAGTAGTGGCCTCAATAAAGGGTGGGGGAAAGCCAAGTTTGGCGAAATGACTCACAGATTTTTCTAAGGCATCTATCTCCCTGTGCGGGGTGAGTGCTCTCCACTGGGTTAGCTTACAGTTTTGATCACTATAAAAATGTAAAAACATTTGTTGTGACGCCCATCATTTATACTTTAGCATGACTAGTGGGTCTGGTCAGACGTTGGTGTAAAGGTGTGGAACAGAAGGGGATGGCTTGTGAATCCTGAGAGGGAGTGGGAGCCTCACAGCTGAATTAGCATGAAAATAGTGTACAGAGGTGCCTGGGCCCCCCTAGACGGGAAGAGTGAATTTTCTGTCATACCTTCACTCTCCTAAAATTGGTGATTGACTCCTGTTTTGCTATGGAATTTTACCGAAACAGAAAACGTATGTGCTTATTTTCCTTTAAGACTATAATTAAGGCAGAAAATGCTCCCCCAACTCTTGCAGGCATACATCCCAAATACTCACAAAATTGTACCAGAAATTGGAGATGACAGCCATGGTAGAAGGATTGAGAAAGCAGAGGCAAGGAAAAAGCCCATGTTACTAAGTTAATAACCAGAAGAACATCTAAATAGGGGCAGTTCCCTTACAATACCACATACTATTTCTTAAACAGAGTGATTCTGTGGTTTGTAATCAAGTGTCTGAATTCTGAATTTATAGGCCCCAGGATGGTAAGTGTGGTTATATGGTATTTAGCAATTTTGTGTGGTGTTGTGCTAAATATGGAAAAGTCAGAAAAGTATTTCAGTGCTTTTCCTTTGAGTCTACTCTGAAAGTTGGGTTGAGTGATGGAAAAAAAAAATAGTCTGGTAAGGGGCAATGAGGTATATCTTCTTTGGAACTTTAATTTCATTTGAGGGACATATCTTTAGAATATGTCTAAATTAACTTCTTCCTTTTTAGCTCATGAAATTGCAATCATTTCTCAAAATCTTGAAGTACGTAATACATGGAGGAGAATTTCTGCTCAATATACCAAAAATTATGTCCTGATGGTTATAATCTGATCAAGGGTCAGAGATGAGGTGTCCTCGTCATCCCTGGAGGTTTTAAGCACAGGATGAAGGCTCACTAGCCAGGACTTTGGACTCTAAAAGCATTTCCTAAAGTGTCTGGGGGCCAGGACACACTGGAAAGGACTTGCAAGCTGAGTGTCTGGGGTTCAAGGGTTTGCTCTGCCACTCACTGATACGGAATTTGAAAAAAAATTCAGTGGCCTCTAACAGCCCTTCCAAACTTCTAAGGTTTGTCAAGGGTGGGATTATAGGTTTGATATAAAAGTAAAATATTCACACTTTCTGTACCTAATCCCACTCTTTCAGGATCTGTGGTGGTTTAGAAATCCAAAACCGATGATATTTTAAATTATCTTTTAACTCAGTTAAAAAAATCACACGTCATTCAATGTATTTCCTCCAGAGTCACACTTCATTTTTGGTCCCAAATCATATTAATGTACCCCAGTCTTCTACCACGTTCACCACAGTTGGTTCCAAAAGTCTTTTGACTATTGACTATTTTTTAAACTCAAATTCATCCTGAAAGTAAAAAGATTCATTACTATTGAGTATATTAAATGAATATACCTTAGGTTCTAAAAGCATTTCCAAATAAATGTTTTGGGTCAACATGGCAGAATAAGAAGAACACGAGCTTTAGTCTCAAACTGAATTTTGACCAGCAACTAGCTCTGCTACCAGCTGACCAAGCTGTTGCCCTTTGGGAAGAAGTTACTCAGTTTTCTCATCTATAAACTTAAGATAACAATGCTTACCACCTATGAATGCTCTAATGCTCTAAGATTAGAGATTATAAAGCAGTCATAGCAGGGTCCAGCACATGGTAGGCATTCAATAAATCATAACAAAACAGAAATGGCAATATGATTTTCCTAAATGTGCAGTTACCTAAGGTAACTACTCGAAGAAAAAAAATAGTTGTTTACGTGTGTAAGTTATGGTAAGTGTTTTAAAGAATCAGCTTTATGTCACTGTGGTTAAATTGATTGTGAACTGTTGAGACCTCCTTAGATGGATATTTCCTAAGAAAGCCCTCCATTTCTAGTTCATGTATTCATTCACTGATTCAACAACACCCTTAAACACATTCATCACTGCAATTTATTTGAAATGTCTGCAGGTAGTGAATTTCAGAGAGTGTTGCCATGTTAGTCTACCACCTCCTCTCCCACCAGAACTCCTGAGAACAACCGAAATGCTAGACAGGTATTCTTCCCATAGAGAGATACAAACCACCACAACATAAAACAGTGTTAAAGCTGTGCTTGTGATGTGATGGTGGCGACTACCCTTTCCCTTCCTCCAAAGTTCCTGGCCTTGACATAGTTCGTCACTTGTTCTGGGGATGGCAGAGAAGAAGGAAGTTCTTCCTCTGGAGGTTCTTTGCTTCTGTGGCTGCTGTCTCCCCTCTGTCATGTGTCCTTTGTTCCGGAGGACATCGAGGAGCTTCTGCCTGCCCTCAGCCTGGTGCCTGTCCATCTTTCCTGGATTATAGACAGAGCCTGCTCATTCCCCAGGGGAAGTGTCGTTCTATCACCATCCTCATGATCACCATGTTCCTTTGGTGTAGACCGTCAGTCCTGGTCTCACCTGTGCTCACTCTTCTTGGCCTCTCTGCCTGTCACCCCTCTCCATGGCACTTACCAAAGTCACATTACCCACTGGTTGAATATCTGCCATATTTCATGTCATAACTTTCTAAGTGATGTGAGTGAGTTATGCGCAAAAGTTTTGGAAAGCAAAAAAAGGTGAGAAAATAATTAGTTTGGCCTAGGGAGACGTAGGCAGATTCTACAAAGGAGCTAGGACTTGAAGATGGATAAGAACATAACAAAGAGAGGAGAAAATGGAATTGGGGGCAGAAGGAATAAAAAAAAAAATGGAACGCATAAAAATCCATAGGGTCAGGAAAGAATGTTCACTATGAGCAATGTGTTGAAAGTATGGTGAAGAATAACTGGAGATGAGACTGGGAAGGGAAGTTAGGGTCAAACCACAAGGAGCTAAACAGGCCAGTCTATGGAGTTCACATTTATACGCAGGCAATAGGAAGTCATCAAAAATATTGGACATGACAGTAACACGATAGAGCTGCACTTAGAGGATGAATGTTTTAGCACTGGGGCAAGTTAGAAAGAAGAGAATCTAGAGATAGGGCAATTAGTCAAGAGCTACTTGAGAAATCCAAGCCAGCAAGAATGAGAGCTTCAACTATGGGTGGCACGGGAAAAAGAGGAGGGGATTGAATCAAGAGACACTTCAAAGGAGAAAGTTACAGGATGAGATGACTAATTGAAACTGTGAAAATAGGTAGAAGAAGAAGTCAAAGAGGATTCTGAGATGACACTTTAAATTCCTGCATTCTCTCTATAGATAGATCTATATCTTATATATAAGATACCTCACATAAATATAGACGTAGGTATAGATAGATATAGGTATCTTCATCTTACTTTCTTTACCTGTACCCTTTGCTTAATCTAAACACCTGCATATAACATGCCATCGTGATGATGAAGCACTAACTATTTGCAGGATAAACTAGAAGAGCTTCTAGGAGCTCATCATTTTCTCACAGAAGCTGGGCATCTGGCATACGTTACAGGGAGGTTATGGAATTTTCTTCCCTGGAGGTCTTTTACAGCAAGCTAGATACCCATCTGTCCGTGAAGGCTTAGGTGTGGTCCTCTCTGAAGTCTGGGAGATGGCTGATTTGAGTTCTTGTGATCTTTTCCAGGTCTACAATTCTATTCTTCTACATCATTTTATGGCTTAACCCCAAGGTATATTATTCATTTGATAAAATAAATAATAAGATGAAATTTGAAATTTTTTATGGACACTGTCATAGAACATATTCTGGGAATTCTTAAAATTAACCTGTGAGTCCACTGAAAAAATTACGAATAATTTTATAGGTCAGGATTTCCCAAAGTGTGTTTGATGGAACTAGTGCTGTAATATTCTTGCTCCAAAAAATGAGAAAGGACAAAAATTCAGTGTACATTACTATATAAAAGCCCTGAGATTTCCTATAGGAAAAAAGCTTCAAAAATATTCACCTAGAACTTCTCAAATATTTTAGGAGAAAGAAAGAGACATACGCATCCACAACTATATATATGACTGTCTCTATCTATCTATCTATCTATCTATCTATCTATCTATCTATCTATCTAATCTACTTTTAAATTTCCTACAAAAATGGGGTTGTATAAAACACACTTTGGTAAATATTATTCTGACTTATTCTTCATATCATAAGAAAATCTGGGTTGGGTGTATCACCAATAACATCTAAGCTTGTCCAAGGATGGTCTTTGGTTAATCTGATAATTGAGTTATTTTAAAATTACAGTTTGCTTCTCTATAAAATGAAGATAATAGCACCCTCATAAGGTTGTTATGAGAATTAAATAAAATCAAATGTGTAAAGCACCTGGCACAGGGCCTGTACCTTGTAAGTTCTCCATAAATGTTAGCTTCCTACCCTTTGCATCTCCATTAAGTTTTGGTATCTAATACATCTGGCAATTAAAACCATTGGGTTCTGGTAAGCAATGGATATACCATCCTGTGTTAAACTAAAATGCAGAAGCTCAAGTGATTTTCCCTCAATAATCACAGCTATATGGAAATGTGTGTGTATGTGCATAAGAGCCACTTACAAAAATGAGAATATTTTTAATAAGTGGTGGGATCATGGGTGGTTTGTTTAATTTTTAAAAAAAAATTAATGGACTTCATTTTTTAGGACAGTTTTAGGTTCATAGGGAAGCTGAGAAGAAAGTACAGAGAGTCCCCACATACCCCCTTCCCCACGTACCCCCTTCCCCACATACCCCTTCCCCACATGCATGCAGCCTCCCTTACCATCAACATTCTACACATTGTGGTACAGTTGTTACAATCAATGAACCAACAGTGACACATCATTGTCAACCAAAGTCCATAGTTAACATTAGGCTTCACCCTTTGTGTTATACATTGTGTATGTTTTGAAAAACGTATAATGACATGTATCCACCCTTATAGTGTAATACAGAATAGTTTTGCTGTCTTAAAAATCTCCTGTGCTCCACCTATTCTTCCTTCTCTTCTCCCAAGTCCATGGCAACCACTGATCTTTCTACATAATATGGTATGTAGCCTTTTTAGATTGTCTTCTTTCACTTAGTAACATCCTAAACCCTCTTTAAAGACCTTCCAACTGATTAAGTCAAACCCACCTGGAATAATCTCCCTCTTCACTAACAAAAAGTCAGCTGATTAGGGACTTTAATTACATCTGCCTTAAATTTTTTTTTTAAACTGTCTTATTAGAATATCTTTTAAATGTAAGAAAACACTTTGAAAATTGACAAGCAGAAGAAACACACCAAAAAAAAAATAATGAGTATCATGAGTCAGGAACTCTGTACTGGAGTGGTCCAGCCATACTTTCTTCCCATTTCCCCAAACTGCTGAGTTCCACCTCCTGGCAGACAATTTCAAGTTGCCCTTCTCTTGTTCCCTCCTTGGCTGCTGTCCCTGGGCTTCTGCCTTTCTCTTTCAGGAGTTCAAACACCTTTTTTTTCCAGGGTTCTCTGAGATTCTGAGGACTGAACAGGTTGCAATCCATGAATGCAGAAAACCCAAGGGAGAACATAGAAATTGCTCCTATTTTTTTAGCAATACTATGTGCCAGGCACTGTACTAGGCACTCTGCATATATTATTTCATTTAATCTTCATATCAATGCTGTGAGATGTGTTTATATATCTCCATTTTAGAGCTGTGCAAACTGAGGCTGAGAGAGGTTAAATGAATTTCCTAATGGCACACAGGTAAGAATTAGCAGAACCAGGATTCAAATCCAGGATGGCCTGTTCCCAAACCCTTTATACTTAACACTCCTGTATGCTCAGAATGGTAACCCAAGTGCCATAGATCAGTGACTCCCAAATGTTAATCCTGCCCTTAATGATGAAGTTTACACTGGTGTGAGCCATCCAGATGGCTTCTTGTTGGGCAATAATATCCCAGGATTCCAGGTGTGAGAGTTGCCCAGGGAGAAGCTAGCTTCTGCCCTCTCCCTGAAGCACTCACTGGCTGCATCCTGGCCTACACTCCTGTCATAGGGTTTCCAGACTCACAAGGAAAAAAGTTTGTAGGCCCTACAGTTCTACTTCTTAGAACAAAACATGACTATTCTAAATTGAGCAGAATTGTACTGAGTTGGCTTCCAATTTTTGTATGTAATTTGACTTTTGATAAGAAAAAAAAGGAGCTAGAACAAAATTGTAATAAAAACCAAAGTGCTGCACCAAGATAGACATCAAGCTCTAGCTCAAGGCACACTGACAAACAGAGCTTAGAAAACTCCGCTACACGAATGTCACATAAAACAAAATTTTAGGCTATAATTTTCTGAATTTTGAATTTTTAAATATGGACCTTTAAAAAAATCAGCTCTCTCAAGGGATAATATGCATATACTAAAATTCACCAATTTTAACTTAGTTCAGAATTTTGGCAAATGTAAGCAGTCATGTAACCACCACTGCAATCAAGATATAGAATATTTCCATCACACCAAAAGTGCCCCCCACTTTGGCCCCTTTGCTTCTCAATGTCTACAAAAAACTTGCTGGGATTTTTGCTTGGGAATTCATTCACCCTATGGAAAATTTTGGGAACAATTCACATCTTCATTATACAGAGTTTGCTTATCTGTCTCTCCATTTATTTGTCTCCTTTCATTTCTTACAGTTATGTTTTGTAATTTTCAAGATACATGTTTTACACACCTTTTATTACATTTATCCACATCTAATGTTTTTCATGCTATTGTAAATGGTATTGCTTTTTAAATTTCAAGTTCAAGTGTTATGCAAATTGTTAGTGTATAAGTACAATTCATTTTTGTATATTGACCTTTTATTCTGTAACCTTGCCAATTTCACTTACTAGTACTCTTAGTTTTTTTTGAAGACATCTTGGGATTTTATACAAAAAAGTTCATTGTCATATACTAATCAAGAAAGTTTTACCTCCTCTTGAGAAAAACAAATATCATATATTAATGCATATATGTGGAATCTAAAAAAATGGTATAGATTATCTTATTTTCAAAGCAGAAACAGAGACACAGACGTAGAGAACAAATGTATGGATACCAAGGGGGAGGGGGGGTGGGATGAACTGGGAGATGGGGATTGACATATAAACACTATTGATACTATATATAAAATAGATAACTAATGAGAATCTACTGTATAGCACAGGGAACTCTACTCAGTGCTCTGCAGTGACTTAAATGGGAAGGAAATCCAAAAAAGAGGGGATATGTGTATACGTATAGCTGATTCACTTTGCTGTACAGTAGAAACTAACACAACATTGTAAAGCAACTATACTCCAATAAAAAATTAAAAAAATAAATAAATGCAATGTGGGATCCTAGATAGGACTGTAGAACAGAGAAAGGACATTTGTGGAAAAACTGGGAAAATCATATAAGGTCTGTAGCTCAGTTAACAGTATTGTACCCATGTTAATTTCATGGTGTTGCTAATTAAATGTACTATGGCCTTGTAAGGTGTTAACATCAGGGGAAGTTGGGTGAAGAGTATACATGAACTCTCTGTACTGTTTTTACTATTTTTCCGTAAGTCTAATGTTAGTTTACAGTAAAAAATTAACCCTCACCCCCGCCAAAAAAAGAGAAGGTTTTACCTCTTCTTTTTCAGTCTGTGTACCTTTCATTGGTCAAGATATATTATCCTTTTTATATTTCTGGATTCAAATTATTAATTGTTTGCTAAAGATTTTTGCATCTATATTCATAAAGGATAAAGATCTGTAATTTTCTAGCGATATCTTTCCATTGTTGTGGTAACAAGTTAATGATAGCTTCCTAAAATGAGTTGGAAAACATTCCCTCCTCTTTTGTTTCCTGGAAGAGTTTATGTAGGATTGGTATTATTTCTTCCTTAAAAGCCTGGTATAATTTATCAATGAAGTTATCTGGGCCTAGGATTTTCTTTTGGGGGGATATTTTAACTCTAATTTCAATTTTTAAAAATAGATGAAGGACTATTTAGCTCATCTATTCTATTTCGAGTAAGCTTTGGTACTTTGTGTCTTTCAAAATATGTCATCCATTGCCTCAAATTGATGAATATGTTGGCATACAGTTCTTCATTATATTGCCTTACATTTCTTCTAACATCTGTAGGCTCTGTAGTAATAGTCCCTTTTTTATTCCTGATAGTGATAATTTGTGTCTCCTTTTTTTCCTAATCAGCCTGTTCAGAGTTTTCAATCAATATTATGGATTTTCTCAAATAACCAGCATTTGGGTTTATTGATTTTTCTCTATTGCTTTGGTAGTTTCTTTTTTTTTTTTTTTTAATTTTTATTTATTTATTTTTGGCTGTGTGGGGTCTTCGTTTCTGTGCGAGGGCTTTCTCCAGCTGCGGCAAGCGGGGGCCACTCTTCATCGCTGTGCGCGGACCTCTCACTATTGTGGCCTCTCCCGCTGTGGAGCACAGGCTCCAGACGCGCAGGCTCAGCAATTGTGGCTCACGGGCCCAGTTGCTCCGCGGCATGTGGGATCTTCCCAGACCAGGGCTCGAACCCATGTCCCCTGCATTGGCAGGCAGACTCAACCACTGCGCCACCAGGGAAGCCCGGTAGTTTCATTTTTTTAATGATGTTTCATTGTTTTTTGTAATTGTCTTTATTTTTACTTCCTTCTACTTAATTACTGATGCTCTCCTTTTTATAATTTCTTCAAGTAGAAATTTTGATCATTGATTTGATAACTTTTTCTCTGTAAAAATATAATTATTTAATGCTATATATTTTTCTTTAAGTATACTACTTTAGATCAGTCTCACAACTTGATGTGTTGTGTATTCTTTTTAATTCATATCAAATTATTAATCTCCCTTGTGATGTACTCCTTGAGCCATGAGTTATTTAGATAAGTGCCATTTGATTTCTATTTATGGATTTTCCACAAATATTTTTCAAAATTGATTTCTAGTTTGATGTCACTGTTGTCAGAGAAAATACTCTGCAAATATTTAAATCCTTTTAAGTTTTTAAAAACCTGTTTTGTAGCCCAGAATATTGTCTATCTGTGAATGTTTCATGTACACTTGATGAAATTATAGTATGCTGTTGTTGGGAGGAGTGTTGTATAAATGAAAATTAGGTTAAGTTGGTGTATTAGTCAGTTGGGGCTGCTATAACAAAAATACCATAGGCCGGATAGCTTAAGCAATAAACATTTATTTCTCACAGTTCTGGAGGCTGGGGAGTCCAACGTCAGCAAATCCAGTGTCTGGTGAGGACTCTCTTCCTGGTTTGCAGGTGGTCGGCCACCTTCTCACTGTATCCTCACATTATGGAGAGCTGGTAGCGAGAGAAAGCTACTTTATCCTCAGTAATACTTCTTTGTCCTGATAATACTCTTTGTTCTGAAGTTTGCTTTGTCTGCTACTAATATAGTTATCCCAGCTTCCTTTCAATTAGTGTTTTATGTTACGTATTTTGCAACTTTTTACTTTGAGCCTATCTATGTCTTTATAGTTAAAGTGGGATTCTTATGGAGAGCATACAGTTATACGTTGCTTGTATATCTAATCTGACACTCTCTGCCTTTTGATTGGAATATTTTTAAAAATTTAAGTTTAGTGTACTTATCAACAAGCTTGGGTTTAATATTACTACCTTGCTATAGATTTTCCACTTATTCTCTCTGGTATTTTTCTTTTTTGTACTCTTCTCCTTCCCTCTTCTGCATTGACTATTTATTATAAAATCATTTTCTCTCCACTATTTGTTAACTTTGCTTAACAAATAGGGAGAAAAAAGCATCTTTATTTTGCTTTATTATTATCATTATCATATGG
Source organism: Balaenoptera physalus (assembly GCF_965194825.1). Taxonomy (NCBI): domain Eukaryota; kingdom Metazoa; phylum Chordata; class Mammalia; order Artiodactyla; family Balaenopteridae; genus Balaenoptera; species Balaenoptera physalus. The sequence goes on from NC_138883.1 coordinate 47,126,625, forward strand.
TAATAAGATAGTGATAATAACTAATATATTATATTATATATAATATATTATTATTATTTATTATATTATTAATATTATATATATATTATTGTTATTACTATTGGTTGCTCAAGACCAGGGGATGGCAAACTTTTTCTGTAAAGCATTGGATATTAAATATTTTAAGTTTCTGTTGCAATCACTCAGATTTGCCACTGTAGTTGAAAGGCATTCATGGACATCATGTAAAAGAATGGATATGGCTATGTTCCAATAAAACTTTAACTACAAACACAGGTGGCAGGCCAGATTTGATTCACAGGCTGTCATTTGCCAACCCCTACTGTAAGTTTCACAATATATATCTTTAACTATCACAGTCTAAAACATTAATAGCATACTAGTTTTAGTACAACAATTTTACAAAATTATACTTTCACTTCATACCTCCAAAACATGGTCCTATTCTTATCATATATTTTAAATTTAATGTCATGGTCCCCATGATACCTTGTTATTATTTTGCTTCAAACTTTAAGTTAGCTTTCAAAGAGATTAAAAATGAGAGAAAAAAAATAAAAATGAGGTGAAAAACACCTTTTTAAAATTTATCCACATATTTCCATTTCTTTCCTTCTTTATTGTCTAAATCCAAATTTCTATTTGTTATCATTTTACTTCTGTTTGGAGAATTTCTTTTAATATTTTTAAAAGTGCAGTTCTGCAAATGGTTAATTCCACTTTTGTTAGGCTGAAAAAGTATTTCTCCTAAATTTTTGAAAGACTCTTCTGCTGGGTACAGAAGTCTTGGTAGACAATTTGTTTTTTAGCACTTTACAGATATTATTCCATTGTATTTGAGCCTTCATTGTTTAGGATGAGAAGTCCATTAACATTCTTTTTCCCCGTTGATACATATGTCTTTTTTCTCTAGCTACTTTTTTTTTTTAAACATATTTATTGGAGTATAGTTGCTTTAAAATGTTGTGTTAGTTTCTGCTGTATAACAAAGTGAATCAGCTATACGCATACATATATCCCCATATGCCCTCCCTCTTGTGTCTCCCTCCCACCCTCCCTATCCCCTCCTCTAGGTGGTCACAAAGCACAGAGCTGATCTCCCCGTGTGATGCAGCTGCTTCCCACTAGCTATCTATTTTACATTTGGTAGTGTATATATGTCAGTGCTACTCTATCAGTTTGTCCCAGCTTACCCTTCCCCCTCCACATGTCCTCAAGTCCATTTGCTACATCTGTGTCTTTATTCCTGTCCTGCCCCTATGTTCATCAGAACCTTTTTTTTTTTTTTAGATTCCATAAATGTGTTAGCATACGGTATTTGTTTTTCTCTTTCTGACTTAACTTCACTCTGTATGACAGATTCTAGGTCCATCCACCTCACGACAAATAACTCAATTTCATTTCATTTTATGGCTGAGTAATATTCCATTGTATATATGTGCCACATCTTCTTTATCCATTCATCTGTCAGTGTACACTTAGGTTGCTTCCATGTCCTGGCTATTGTAAATAGTGCTGCAGTGAACACTGTGGTACATGACTATTTTTGAATTATGGTTTTCTTAGGGTATATGCCCAGTAGTGGGATTGCTGGGTCGTATGGTAGTTCTATTTTTAGTTTTTAAGGAACCTCCATACTGTTCTCCATAGTAGCTGTATCAATTTACATTCCCTCCAACAGTGCACGAGGGTTCCCTTTTCTCTACACCCTCTCCAGCATTTGTTTGTAGACTTTTTGATGATGACCATTCTGACAGGTGTGAGGTGATACCTCATTGTAGTTTTGATTTACATTTCTCTAATGATTAGTGATGTTGAGCATCTTTTCATGTGTTTGTTGGCAAACTGTATATCTTCTTTGGAAAAATGTCTCTTTAGGACTTCTGACCATTTTTGGATTGGGTGGTTTGTTTATTTGATATTGAGCTGCATGAGCTGCTTGTATATTTTGGAGATTAATCTTTTGTCAATTGCTTCGTTTGCAAATATTTTCTCCCATTCTGAGGGTTGTCTTTTCATCTTGTTTATGGTTTCCTTTGCTGTGCAAAAGCTTTTAAGTTTCATTAGGTCCCATCTGTTTTATTTTTGTTTTTATTTCCATTTCTCTAGGAGGTGGGTCAGAAAGGATCCTGCTGTGATTTATGTCAAAGAGTGTTCTTCCTATGTTTTCCTCTAAGAGTTTTATACTGTCTGGCCTTACATTTAGGACTTTAACCATTTTGAGTTTATTTTGGTGTATGGCGTTAGAAAGTGTTCTAATTTCTTTCTTTTACATATAGCTGTCCTGTTTTCCCAGCACCACTTATTGAAGAGGCTGTCTTTTCTCAATTGTATATTCTTGCCTCCTTTATCAAAGATAAGGTGAACATATGTGTGTGGGTTTATCTCTGAGCTTTCTATCCTGTTCCATTGATCTATAGTTCTGTTTTTGTGCCAGTATCATACTGTCTTGATTACTGTAGCTTTGTAGTATATTCTGAAGTTAGGGAGTTTGATTCCTCCAGCTCCGTTTTTCTTTCTCAAGATTGCTTTGGCAATTCGGGGTCTTTTGTGTTTCCATACAAATTGTGAAATTTTTTGTTCTAGTTCTGTGAAAAATGCCATTGGTAGTTTGATAGGGATTGCATTGAATCTGTAGATTGCTTTGGGTAGTATAGTCATTTTCACAATGTTGACTCTTCCAACCCTAGAACATGGTATATCTCTCCATCTGTTTGTATCATCTTTAATTTCTTTCATCAGTATGTTATAGTTTTCTGCACACAGGTCCTTTGTCTCCTTAGGTAGGTTTATTCCTAGGTATTTTATTCTTTTTGTTGCAATGGTAAATGGGAGTGTTTCCTTAATTTCTCTTTCAGATTTTTCATCATTAGTGTATAAGAACGCAAGAGATTTCTGTGCATTAACTTTGTATCCCGCTACTTTACCAAATTCATTGATTAGCTCTAGTAGTTTTCTGGTAGCATCTTTGGGATTCTCTATGTATAGTATCATGTCATCTGCAAACAGTGACAGCTTTACTTCTTCTTTTCCAATTTGGATTCCTTTTATTTCTTTTCCTTCTCTGATTGCTGTGGCTAAAACTTCCAAAACTATGTTGAATAATAGTGGTGAGAATGGACAACCTTGTCTTGTTCCTGATCTTAGAGGAAATGGTTTCAATTTTTCACCATTGAGAACAATGCTGGCTGCGGGTTTGTCATATATGGGCTTTATTATGTTGAGGTAAGTTCCCTCTATGCCTACTTTCTGGAGGGTTTTTATCATAAATAGGTGTTGAATTTTGTCAAAAGCTTTTTCTGCATCTATGGAGATGATCATATGGTTTTTCTCCTTCAATTTGTTAATATGGTGTATCACGTTGATTGATTTGCATATATTGAAGAATCCTTGCATTCCTGGGATAAACCCCACTTGATCATGGTGTATGACCCTTTTAATGTGCTGTTGGATTCTGTTTGCTAGTATTTTATTGAGGATTTTTGCATCTATGTTCATCAGTGACATTGGCCTGTAGTTTTCTTTCTTTGTGACATCATTGTCTGGTTTTGGTATCAGGGTGATGGTGGCCTCATAGAATGAGTTGGGAAGTGTTCCTCCCTCTGCTATATTTTGGAAGAGTTTGAGAAGGATAGGTGTTAGCTCTTCTCTAAATGTTTGATAGAATTCACCTGTGAAGCCATCTGGTCCTGGGCTTTTGTTTGTTGGAAGATTTTAAATCACAGTTTCAATTTCAGTACTTGTGATTGGTCTGTTTATATTTTCTGTTTCTTCCTGGTGCAGTCTTGGAAGGTTGTACTTTTCTAAGAATTTGTCCATTTCTTCCAGGTTGTCCATTTTATTGGCATATAGTTGCTTGTAGTAATCTCTCATGATCCTTTGTATTTCTGCAGTGTCAGTTATTACTTCTCCTTTTTCATTTCTAATTCTATTGATTTGAGTCTTCTCCCTTTTTTTCTTGATGAGTCTGGATAATAGATTATCAATTTTGTTTATCTTCTCAAAGAACCAGCTTTTAGTTTTATTGATTTTTGCTATTGTTTCCTTCATTCCTTTTTCATTTATTTCTGTTCTGACCTTTATGATTTCTTTCCTTCTGCTAACTTTGATTTTTTATTTTTGTTCTTCTTTCTCTAATTGCTTTAGGTGTAAGGTTAAGTTGTTTATTTGAGATGCTTCTTGTTTCTTGAGGTAGGATTTTATTGCTATAAACTTCCCTCTTAGAACTGGTTTTGCTGTGTCCCATAGGTCGTCGTGTTTTCAATTGTCATTTGTTTCTAGATATTTTTTGATTTCCTCTTTGATTTCTTCAGTGATCTCTTGGTTATTTAGTAGTGTATTGTTTAGCCTCCATGTGTTTGTATTTTTTACAGATTTTTCCTGTAATTGATATCTAGGCTCATAGTGTTGTGGTCAGAAAACATACTTGATATGATTTCAATTTTCTTAAATTTACCAAGACTTGATTTTTGACCCAAGATATGATCTATACTGGAGAATGTTCCATGAGCACTTGAGAAGAAAGTGTATTCTGTTGTTTTAAGATAGAATGTCCTATAAATATCAATTAAGTCCATCTTGTTTAATGTATCATTTAAAGCTTGTGTTTCCTTATTTATTTTCATTTTGGATGATCTGTCCATTGGTGAAAGTGGGGTGTTAAAGTCCCCTACTATGATTGTGTTACTGTGGATTTCCCCTTTTATGGCTGTTAGCATTTGACTTATGTATTGAGGTGCTCCTATGTTGGGTGCATAAATATTTACAATTGTTATATCTTCTTCTTGGATTGGTCCCTTGATCATTAGGTAGTGTCCTTCTTTGTCTCTTGTAATAGTCTTTATTTTAAAGTCTATTTTGTTTGAGATGAGAATTGCTACTCCAGCTTTCTTTTGAGTTCCATTTGCATAGGATATCTTTTTCCATACCTTCATTTTCAGTCTGTATGTGTCCCTAGGTCTGAAGTGGGTCTCTTGTAGATAGCATATATACGGTTCTTGTTTTTGTATCCATTCAGCCAGTCTATGTCTTTTGGTTGGAGCATTTAATCCATTTACATTTAATGTAGTTATCGATATGTATGTTCCTATTACCATTTTCTTAATTGTTTTGGATTTGTATTAGGTCTTTTCCTTCTCTTGTGTTTCCTGCCTAGAGAAGTTCTTTTAGCATTTGTTGTAAAGCTGGTTTGGTGGTGCTGAATTCTCTTAGAAATTAAAACGTTAAGGTTTTAATTTCTCCATCAAATGTGAATGAGATCCTTGCTGGGTAGAGTAATCTTGGTTGTTAGTTTTTCCCTTTCATCACTTTAAATATGTCCTGCCACTCCCTTCTGGCTTGCAGAGTTTCTGCTGAAAGATCAGCTGTTAATCTTATGGGGATTCCCTTTTATGTTATTTGTTGTTTTTCCCTTGCTGCTTTTAATATTTTTTCTTTGTATTTAATTTTTGATAGTTTGATTAAAACTATCTTGGCATTTTTCTCCTTGGATTTATCCTGTATGGGACTCTCTGTGCTTCCTGGATTTGATTGACTATTTCCTTTCCCATGTTAGGGAAGTTTTCAACTGTAATCTCTTCAAATATTTTCTCAGACCCTTTCTTTTTCTCTTCTTCTTCTGGGACCCCTGTAATTCCAATGTTGGTGCATTTAATGTTGTCCCAGAGGTCTCTGAGACTGTCCTCAATTCTTTTCATTCTTTTTTCTTTATTCTGCTCTGCAGTAGTTATTTCCACTATTTTATCTTCCAGGTCACTTATCCGTTCTTCTGCCTCAGTTATTCTGCTATTGATTCCTTCTAGAGAATTTTTAACTTCATTTATTGTGTTGTTCATCATTGCTTGTTTGCTCTTTAGTTCTTCTAGGTCCTTGTTAAATGTTTCCTATAGTTTCTCCATTCTATTTCCGATATTTTGGATCATCTTTACTATCATTACTCTGAATTCTTTTTCAGGTAGACTGCCATTTCCTCTTCATTTGTTTGGTCTGGTAGGTTTTTACGCTGCTCCTTCATCTGCTGCATATTTCTGTGTCTTCTCATTTTGCTTAACTTACCGTGTTTGGGGTCCCCTTTTTGCAGGCAGCAGGTTCGTAGTTCCCATTGTTTTTGGTGTCTGCTCCCAGTGGGTAAGGTTGGTTCAGTGGCTTGTGTAAGCTTCCTGGTGGAGGGGACTGGTGCCTGTGTTCTGGTGGGTGGGGTTGGATCTTGTCTTTCTGGTGGGCAGAGCTGTGTCTGGTGGTGTGTTTTGGGGTGTCTGTGAACTTAGTATGACTTTAGGCAGACTCTCTGCTAATGGGTGGGGTTGTGTTCCTGTCTTTCTAGTTGTTTGGCATGGGGTGTTCAGCACTGGAGCTTGCTGGCCTTTGGGTGGAGCTGGTCTTATCTTTGAGACAGAGATCTCTGGGAGAGCTCTCACCAATTGATATTACATGGGGCCAAGAGGTCTCTGGCGGCCCAATGTCCTGAACTCGGCTCTCCCACCTCAGAGGCTCAGGCCTGACACCAGGCCGGAGCACCAAGACCCTGTCAGCCACACGGCTTAGAAGAAAAGGGAGAAAAAAAGAAAGAAAAAAATAAAATAAAATTATAAATTAAAATTTAAAAAAATTTTTAATTATTAAAATGAAAAAGTAATTTAAAAAAAGATGAGAGCAACCAAACCAATAAACAAATCCACCAGTTATAACAAGTGTTAAAAACTATACTAAGATAAACATAAAAATCAGAAAAAAGTCTGTCACAGACAGCAAACCCCAAGTCTACATTTGCCCCCAAATTCCACTGCTTCAATTTTGCGTTGATTCGTTGTCTATTCAGGTATTCCGCAGATGCAGGGTACCCCAGGTTGATTGTGGGGATTTAATCCACTGCTCCTGAGGCTGCACAGAGAAATTTCTCTCTCTCTCCTTTGTTCGCACAGCTCCTGGGGTTCAGCTTTGGATATGGCCCTGCCTCTGTGTGTAGACCGCCCTCAGGCGTCTGTTCTTCGCTCAGACAGGACGCGGTTAAAGCAGCAGCTGATTAGGGGGCTCTGGCTCACTCAGGCCGGTGGGGAGGGAGGGGTATAGTAGTTATAATTGGAATGCGGGGTGAGCCTGCGGCGGCAGAGGCCAGCATGACATTGCAACAGCCTCAGGAGCGCTGTGTGTTCTCCTGGGAAGGTTGTCTCTGGATCACTGGGCTCTGGCAGTGGTGGGCTGCACAGGCTCCCGGGAGCGGAGGTGTGGATAGTGATCTGTGCTTGCACACAGATTCTTGGTGGCTGCAGCATCAGCCTTAGCATCTCATGCCCGTCTCTGGGGTCCATGCTGATAGCTGCAGCTTGCGCCCGTCTCTGGAGCTCGTTTAGGCAGTTCTCTGAATCCCCTCTCCTCACGCACCCCAAAACAATGGTCTCTTGCCTCTTCAGCTGGTCCAGACTTTTTCCCGGACTCCCTCCCAGCCAGCTCTGGCGCACTAGCCCCCTTAGGCTGTGTTCATGCCGCCAACCCCAGTCCTCTCCCTGGGATCCGACCTCCGAAGCCCGAGCCTCAGCTCCCAGCCCCCGCCCGCCCCGGCGGGTGAGCAGACAAGCCTCTCGGGCTGGTGAGTGCTGCTCAGCACCGCTCCTCCATGCGGGAATGTCTCCGCTTTGCCCTCCGAACCCCTGTGGCTGCGCTCTCCTCCGTGGCTCCGAAGCTTCCCCCTCCGCCACCCGCAGTCTCTGCCCACGAAGGGGCTTCCTAGTGTGTGGAAACCTTTCCTCCTTCACAGCTCCCTCCCAGAGGTACAGGTCTCGTCCCTATTCTTTTGTCTTTTTTTTTTTTTCTTTTGCCCTACCCAGGGACGTAGGGATTTTCTTGCCCTTTGGGAAGTCTTAGGTTTTCTGCTAGCTTTCAGTAGGTGTTAGGTATCCATATATAGATGTATCCATATCCATATATAGATGTATCTTTGATGTATTTGTGGGGAGGAAGGTGATCTCCACGTCTTACTCTGCCGCCATCTTGAAGGTCCCCCCCTCTCTAGCTACTTTTAAGGTTTTTTCTTTATCATTATTTTTTTTAGGAATTTGATTATAATATGTCTTTATGTGATTTTCTTTATGTATTTCTGCTTGGGGTTCACTGAGATTCCTATCTGTGGGCTTAAAGTTTTGTTTTGTTTTTTGTTTTTGAATTAGATTAAATTTTTATGAAATGGAATTTACAAGACCTGGTAATTTGTTGAGTTGGATAGTGAGGAAGAGAGATGAATCAAAAACGATGCCCAGATTTGACTGTCCCTACTTTCACATCATAGTTACCCACTCATTCCTAGCCACCTCTTCTCTCACTAAATACTCCATATCCTGGTGTACCATTTTCCTCTCCATTCCAAATCCCGTCACTATCCCAAGTGACTTCAGTATCTATTTGAACAACACATCCACTACCTCTGCCTTTCAAATCCTTTATCTTCTCAACTCCATGGCCTTCTCCTCTACTTCTCTTTGTCCATTCTCTCCCATGACCACACCCTAGACCATGTAGCCACCCAACAAGAAATGCCACACTTCTGAAATCTTAAATTCTAAGATTTCTCTTTGGTAACAGCTGATAATCATCCCAGCTCTCTTTTCTTTTTTCCTTCCTTCCTTTCTTTTTTTTTTTTTTTAACATCTTTATTGGGGTATAATTGCTTTACAATGGTGTGTTAGTTTCTGCTTTATAACAAAGTGAATCAGCTGTACATATACATATATTCCCATATCTCCTCCCTCTTGCGTCTCCCTCACACCATCCCTATTCCACCCCTCTAGGTGGACACAAAGCCCCGAGCTGATCTCCCTGTGCTATGCCGCTGTTTCTGTGGGCTTAAAGTTTTTAACCAAATTTTTAAATGGCCATTATTTCTTCAAACTTTTTTTCTGTCCCCTACTCCCTCATCTTTATTCTCCTTCTAGAAGTCCAGTTACATATGTTAGACCATTTTTTAAAATTAATTAATTAATTAATTTATTTATTTATTTTTGGCTGTGTTGGGTCTTCGTTTCTGTGCAAGGGCTTTCTCTAATTGCGGCAAGTGGGGGCCACTCTTCATCGCGGTGCGTGGGCCTCTCACTATCGCGGCCCCTCTTGTTGCAGAGCACAGGCTCCAGACACGCAGGCTCAGTAGTTGTGGCTCACGGGCCTAGTTGCTCCGCGGCATGTGGGATCTTCCCAGACCAGGGCTCGAACCCGTGTCCCCTGCATTAGCAGGCAGATTCTCAACCACTGCGCCACCAGGGAAGCCCCGTTATACCATTTTATACTGCACTACAGGTCACAGGATAGGACATTAATTTTTCTCTCTTCATTTTGAATAATTTCTATTCCTTTGTCTTTAGGTTCACTGATCTTTAATTCTTTGGTATATATTGTGATACAAATTCCACTGAATATATTTTTTTCATTGTAGATAATGTAAATTATTTTCTCTAGAGGCTGCATTTACATCTTTAAAAATTATCCTTTATATATCTCCTTATCACTTCATGTTTTCCTTTATATCCTCAAAAACATTTATAAAATTTTTTATGGTTGGTTTATGGTCTTTCATTAATAATTCCATAGTCTCTATTATTTGGGGGTTTGTTTATACTGATGGACTTTTCTTCTGATTATGAATCATATTTCCCTATTTTTTTCCACACCTTTGATTGGATGCTGATCATTTTGAATTTCATGTTATTGAGTGCTGAATTTTATTTTATTTCTTTAAAGAGTGTTGGATTTGTTCTGGTGTACAGTTAAGTTACTCATGAGTCAGTTTGATTCCTTTAAGGCTTGTTTTCATGCTTTTCTATGACAGGTCTAGGCTAGCCTTCATTCTAGAAATAATTTTGCCCCACAATTAATGCATAACACTTGTGACAACTGTATCCATGTCTGCATTTTTTGAGGAGGTCCCTCCACTCTACCTGGTAGAATCATATACTATGTTCACTCCTTGATGAGCTCTGAGAATTGTTTGGCCTATTACTTTATACTGACTCCCAAGCCTTAGGTAGTTTCACCCATGGATGTGGAGGTACGTACTCAGCCATATAGACTCAACAGGACTACTCCACAGCTCCCCTCAATTTGATGACACTCCTAGGCTCTATGTCAGTTTATTCTCCTTGCTCTTTAGCCTGGGAACTGCCCCAAGAAATAAGCAAGGTTATCATATAACTTACCTCATTTATTCCTCTTCTCTCAGGAATCATCATCCTGTGCCACCTGCTGTCCAATGTCTGAAATCTTTTATTCCATGTACTGTGTCTGATTTCTAATTATTTATACTGTGAGGGAAATTCCTATGGCAGTTAATCTTGTAAGGGAAGAAGCTGATGTCCTAGCTTGTTTTTGTTGTTATTTTTGCATGACAATTTATTTATCATAGGTTAGTGTAGTTTTTTCAACTATCTTTGATTCTCATATTGTGTTCTTCCTCTTTTTTGTTGTTAAAATATATTATCTTTTATGAAACAACTTTGACAGTTGTATACAGATACTTTTTAATTCCTTTACCTGGTAAAATGTTAAAAACTGGAAACACTATATCAGTTCCTCAATATTTTACCTATTTATTTTGCTGGGCCATGAAATTGAAAATGTTTTGCTTCACTATCTTAGATCACAATTATACGTATACAGGGACTGATGAAAAGGATAAAACAAAGGAGATTGGTGATATCTACAAGTTTGGTCAGATGGGCATCACAGGGTCTTAGTTCTACCCCTCTAGCGATATGAAAGTGACATTAGAGTAGTTAATATAAACAGGCCTCTGCCAACTAATGATGTTATAGACAGGCTGTTTGTGTCAGTTCAGGTTCTTCAGGGAGGAGACACCAAGATAGAGCTAAGAGTGCAAGAGATTGGGAGGGGGGTGGTAAAACCATGAATTATAAGGGGAGTGACAGCAGGATTAAGCAAGGAGAGCCTTCAGACTCTTCTGACCCCTAGGAATGAAGGTGGTAGGGAAGGAGTATGGTGTAGGAAGAGGCTCAGGCTGTGCTGGAGCTCTGAGAGAGTCTCAGTGGGGAGCTCCAATGCAAAGACTGTTCAGAGAAGAACCCTGCACTGGGCAGAAATGGCCAGGTCCTATTAATTCTGCCATACTCTGTTATTGGCCAGGGTTTCCCAAGTGGAGGGTGGCCTCAGTTCAAATGCTGCAGCAGATCTTGAAGGCACTGCTGCTGGTAGCTATCACCTAACTGCACTCACAGAGACAGGTTTGTTCTTGAAGGAAGACTAAAGCAGAGCTTTTCCATGGCTGTCACCCTATTCTAATGCACAAAGGCTGCAAGCACGGTGGTCCTGAGAAGCAACAGGCCCAGATCATAGAAGTGCATCTGTCTTAGTCTGTTTGGGCTGCTATAATAAAACACCACAGACTGGGAAGTTTATAAACAGCAGAAATCTATTGCTCATTGTTCTGGAGGCTGGAAGTCCAAGAGCAGGGTGCCAACATGGTTGAGTGGGGACCCTATCTCTTTTATAAAGGCACTAATCCCATTCATGAGGACTCTACCCTTATGACATAATGACCTCCCAAAGGCCCCACCTCCTAGTACCATCACTGCTGGGAATTAGGGTTTCAACATATAAATTTGGGGGGGACACAAAAGATTAATGATGTCATCCTCCTGTTTCTCAGCATATATCCTAGTCTTCTAGAATAAGCACAGGTCTGGCACTGGAACAATAATTGCTACTTCTGTTTCCCCAGCTGATGTCTTGAATTTGAGCTCATTTCATACCACTGGGTCCTAATTTCCTTACCCATAAAATTGAAATTACAACAATATGCCCTCCTAGGCCAAACATAAATTCAAATAACATATTGGGGGGAAAGGGAGCATGTGGAGAGAAAAGGAAGATATAATCTGCATCTCTTTTAAGCCAAGATATTTTATAGAAAATCTATGTCTTCATCAATTAGCATGGTCTCCCCTTCCCCACCACATTCCAGTTTCTAAATGGATATTGAGATTTCAGGTTTTTTCCAAAGTAAAAAAGTATAGAACTACCTCTCTTTAAGTTATTAGAAACATCCATGAAGAGTCTTTTACTTTTAAAAAAAAATTTATTTGGAAGCACAAGTTAATTCTTACATTACATTGTGATAGAATTACTTGGGTTGCTTGTGCCACGCTATTGCAGCGTCACTGAACTTCTTATTTATTATTAGTTCTCAATTAAAAATTTGTATTATAAATCATTAGCTTCTTTAGCATTTATAGCTTGCCTCCCTTCAAGTAAAAAATAGTTTCATCATCTTTTCTGAAAGGTCATGATTCGTTGTTTGTTCAGACCCAATGTTCTAAATTTTAAAAGTCAGAGCATACAGTTCTGTAGGAGGGGGAAAGACGAATACACTATAATGCTGACTCATAATAAAGCACAACTCTGATTAAATCTACGACCAATCCAAATTATGATCTTGTTCAAAATGAACTTTCGCCATAGAGAGTGAAGTTATTGAGAAAGCAAAAATACAAGCTGCATGCCACTGCCATCGACAGTGGTTTGAACTGGTTGCAGGGTGCCTTGGACTAAAATTCAGCTTCAACCTAAAACCCAATCAAAACCATTTCAGATTCCTCTACAGTGGTTTGAGGAATGCCTCCTCAATTCCCTGACTTACAATCTTCCAGTCTCACTAGGATTTGTGGTTTAAGAGAATGGTAAAAATGTCATGATGCGTCAGGAGGAATGACTAAAACAGTGGAAGCACATCTAGGAAAGGGAGCACATCAAGAGATGTGAAAGTGAGGACAAACATTTCCAGGGAAATAATACAATACTCTTTGCTGACCCGTGGGGGCAGAACCACTAGGAAGGAAGGTTGATGCTCAGACTTTCCTACTTTCATTGCATCACTGCTTGCTCTTGCTTATCCAAAGGCTTCTATTTCTCAAGGAAATAAACTGAGGGTAAGGCTGGTAAGGTGGCTACACCCTGACCTGCTCCTTTCATCAGTATTGTCCCTGGGAATACAGGCAAGAGATAATTTCTTTTTGTGGAAGTCAGAAGCAATAGAAAGCTGGCAAAAGCTCCAGTGTGTATCTAACACTGTTTAAGAACTGGGGCAATTCAAAGAAGGCTTAGCCTTTGCCCTCAAATAGCTTATCTTCCAACAAGAAGATAAGGAAACCCATTTGAAACAAGAGTGAACAAAATAAAGTTACACATAATTTACTGCTAAATCACTGCTCCATTAATCACATTTCATTTCATTTCATTCTCACATCTTCCCTTACTTAAATACTTCTGTAGGGTTCGAAATTCTCTTCATTCCTCTTACTGATTAAATGGTTGCTACTTGAAGAGAGAGGTCCATGTCCTTTACTTGCTTTTACCTTTATGCACTGGACTAGGTATAGATATAGATAGATAGTAAAGTGGTTAAGACTAATAAAAGAAAGATGTTAATAGAGATGAGGTAGTAAAAAGTTTCATTGAAAAATCTTGATCTTAGAACTCTAGGATTTAGCACATAGGAGGCCCTCAATATATATGTTATGAATGAATGAGTAGTTTGAAGAGATAAATAAAGTATTCCAGGAGAAGAAAACAACATCCGCAGAGAGACATGAGAATGACATATTAATGGAAGTGAGAGAGATTAGCCAAACTAGAGCTGAAGTTAGGTAGCAGGAAGTAAGGATCACCAGGATACAAAATTATGGGTCTTTTCTGGAAAACCCAGAAAAGAAGCTTAGGTTTGATGTCCTAGAAAATAGGAAGTCTTTGAAAGTCTGGGACCAATGAACTGTGGAACAAGAGTGTCTGAGGAAGATGAATAGCCTTGGCATATAGGATGAGTTAGGAAGAAGAGGAGGCCTCACCTAGTCCAGCTCTGAGCCCATGCCAGCTATCCAGGTGTGAAGTGATGGCTGGGGGTGGGGGAGGTGATGGAAGGGAAGGGGTATGGATAAGAGGCATTTCAAAGGAAGACTCAGCAGGATTTAATAAACACTTTTCAGTAGATCAAAATCACAGGGCTTACTGAGTCTGCAACAGAAGAGATAAGAACAGACTACAGACTAACAGTGTAGAAGGAGCAAAAAGATAGAAGGCCTAAGAAATAGAAACCAGGCCTGGGAGTCAGAACCCATGACCTTGCCCAATGTACTTGTTAATTCATTCCTGAAAATCAGGAGGCAGCCTCACCATTACAGGCACTTGTTAGCCTCTTGCATGCTGCCTTAATGTTTAAGATGCAAAGAGAAAAGATACCCCACTTCTTGTCATCAGCAGCCTTTTTGGAACTTTCTGGAACTGCCACTTCACAAGGCAGGATTCTTCTGACCTTGCCAAGCTCTCCTTACCTGGGTATGTCTCCTCTGAGGCTAAGAACACCCTGAGACGACACCCAGGAATGCCTTCACTTGCTGGAAGATTTGGGTCCATGAACAACATTAACAGGTGACAACAGATCTCAGTTTCTTATTTCAGCATTTAAAATAGTCAGTGTGATGTGTAGAAAGAGTTAACTCACCCAGTTGTAGAAATACACCCCAGCACACATACTAAAGAAAGTGCGATAGAGTTAAAGCAGAAAGTGGAACTACAAAAGCATCATTCATTACGTGTTTTCTTTACATTTTCTCTTTGTGAGAATTTCTTTTAGGTGGGGATGTTTCATTTGCTGTGGATTCTGCCATCTGAGGGTCTCATTAATGCTCCCAGTATTCCTATATCTGTTCAGGAGGAAAGAAGGACTTCCATGAAAGGATAAATTGAGGTATAGCCATGATGTAGAGTGGAAATGATGAAGTAGAACAATGCGCATGATAAAACTTTATCCATTACAAAAAAATAAATGATAACTATACGATGTGATAGAGCTGTCAGCTAATACTACAGTGGTAATTATGTATTTTGATACATATAAATGTATCAAACCAACCAACATGTTGTACACCTTAAATGTATACAATGCTATATCTCAACTATATCTCAATAAAAATAAATTTTAAAAATATATGAAAACTTTATCCACATGCATAAAACTCAAAAAATAGGCAAGTTGCAAAAGAATATATATATACACACACACACATATATATATATATATCAAGATTTTATTTATGTAGACTAAAATGTGAAAAGAACACTGTGTTTAGTTTAGGGACACATCAATGTATGAGAAAATCTAAAGACTTGTACCTGGAAAGGAGAGGAAGGATGAGGTATAGGAAAATACAATGGGGTGTACAAAGGGGCTTCAACTATGTTTATAATGAGTCATTTCTTTAGCTGGGTAGTGTGTACGTGTGTGTTCATTACATAATTCCGTACACCTTTCTGTAGCTATGAAATATTTAACAATACATTTTCATTAAGTCTTCAGCTCTTTCCTGGGAAGAAGGGTGGAAGCTCACACTTCACAACATAGAGGTAGACTTACTTTCCTCCTGCCCTCAGTGTAGAGGAGTCCCATTTCCAGGGAGGGAGACAAAAACAAGATGAGAGGGGACCCTGCACAAAGGGTTATTAAAGGGACAAATAATCTTTCATTCAACCTTCGCTAGTAAGCTTTAAAAAGTCTGTATATTTTTATTTTTGCTGCGCAGAAGTTCCCTTCCAAGAGGAGGAGGAGCGTCATGTCTTGGCATTCCTCAGCAGGGGAAAGGGCTTCCTCCTATGACAGTGCTTGAAAAGGCAAATATATGAGAGTCACCCAAAATACTCCCAAAATGCCGGCGCCTCACTGGCCCACAGAAAGGGGATTAGTAAAGCACCATTAACCCCACAATGAAAACACATCAGTTTAGGGTTTTCTTTCATCCTAAACCCAGTTTATAAACACAGCCTTATCACAGGGAGAATGTTTATCTTCATGTGTTATAAGTAGATTTCCAAAAAGCAACAGTAGCTAATGAAATTAAATATGATGTTGGAAAATCTATTTTCTCCTTCCAGCAAAAATGTCACAGAAGACAGCTAAGCCAGAATGTGGTTCAGTTTAAGCATCTTCTACTCTGATTAATTTAGAGGTTTTATTAATAAGTTTAAGAAAGCCAGAGATTTGAACCTAAGCATCTCCTACTTTTCCAATTACTTACACCAAATTTCTAAAACAAGTCAAGAGATAGGGCTTTTTGTGGCTTTGCAGTGCTGAGAGTTAAGACACATTCTAGTAATTTATGATCGTTTATCTGAGAAATGGTTGATGACAAAGGAAACTTAATTACAGCTTTCCTCTCCTCCCCCTTCCAACCACCCAAGAGGTCCTTGAGCTTCCATCTTTGTTTCTATTTATATGTAAACTTCCAGAAGCTAATTTGTCTGAAGACTGTAACTAACCTTGACTTTTCTAAAAGCTTCCCTCAAGGGTTAATAATATGTTTCTACCCCTATCATCATTTTTTCACTTGAGGATCACATTTGTTATGCATAATTACTAATGAAATGATGAAACAAATGGAGAAACAGTGCAAGCTGTCACTCCCAAAGGGCCCATGTGCAAATTTAAATGTGTCTCAGCTCTCCAACATTGAAGTATATAAATCGGTACAACATGTTCCATACAAAATTTCTGACAATGAAACTAGAGTCTTTAAAGCAAAATGTAACTTACCACCTACTCTTTTCCCTGGTGTCTGGATGGGGCAGTGGGGGGCAAGTCAATAATGGAACTCAGGATGTAGTACTTTCTAAACCAAAACATGGAGCTAATGGCACCGCAGAACTGATGCAATCATAAAAAACAAGACTATTTGAAGTTAGGGCTTTCCTAGAATGTTTGGGGTATGTGCTTTCCATGGATAGCTGACGGTAGAAGCAGGGACACCCAAAATATACACATTAGGGCTCATATGTGGAGAAAGATAACTTTTCTTTTCTATGACCGACAACTTTTCGTCTCCTCTGTCTTCCTAGGACAGACAGCTTATCCTATTCCTTTCAAGTATATGTAGTGTGATCTAATGATTTGCAGCCAAATCTGAGTATTATTATCGCAGCCACTAACTAATTGCCAAATCTGGTTTATAAGTCAGTCATCCAGGGCTTCTACCCCTTTCTTTTCTTCTGTCTTTTTCCTTGCAGGTAATCTAATTTTCCGATTGACTTTCACATTGTCCTGGCACTGAGAAGGAATGTCTAGCCCTGAGTGGTCCCTGGTCTGGGTTTCTCATCTCACCTGGCATCCAAGCATCGGCCTCTCTCCTTGCCTTGCCCATTGTAGTGTGGCTTCTACCTGGCCTTTGGAGTGTCTGGCTGGAATCCATAGATTTCTCTATTACCTCTGGCCTGTCATGGTGCTCTTGCCTCCTATCATGATCCAGTCCCTTCCTAATCCACTAGTTTGCTTGTCCTTCTATATCCCTGCCTTCCTTATGGGCCTGAGAATTCTCAGCGGCTTTCTCTGTACCACTATATAGTGTGTGGGGTCTGGGAGGCTACCCAGACCTACCTCCAGGGCATCTCCCTGAGAACTTTCTATTTTACTTTTCCAATCCCATGGATTGGATTTCTCTGAGTGATCTGTGGGCTTACAAAAAAAAAACCTAGCATGTGTCCTGATGTTTTCAGATTCCTTCCAAACCTATCTGGGAATTATCTTTCTGCCCCTAGCCCAGGGTGTTGATCTATGAAAGGATGGAGAAAATTAAGTAATAGATTAAGGATAATAGTTGAGTTTGGAGAAAGATTATCCAGAATAGAGGCTAATGAAAAAGGTTTTATTCATTCACTTATCTATTTATCCATTCATTTATAAATATTGACTATACTAAATACTGTGCTGATTATATAAGTATAAGCAAGACATGGTCCATGACTTTAAGGAATTCCCAGTCTGGTAGAGAGGAAGCATATTAGTAAGTATTTCCAGGGCATACTAGGGACATGCAAAATGTAAATGGATATCTCTACAGAATGGCATGATTGCATGGGGATTCAGAAAAGTTTTCTTAGAAAAGCTGATGCTTCCATTAAGTTTTGGAGGATGATTAGGCTGTCATCAACAGCAGAACAGAGCTTTTTCGGCAATGGGAACAATGGGAGGAAAAAGATGGGGGCATGAAACAGCATTAGAGAGCTACAAATACAGTATGATTTAGTATAGTTGGAGCAAAGAAAGTGAGGTGAGGAATAGGAAGAAGTAAGAAGAGGGTCAGGAGAGAGATCATGGAATCAAGAACTGGAAAACTATTGAGTCTTTGAATAAAGCGAGAGATATGACCATATTTACCCTGTAGAGAGACCGTTCTTGCCATAGTGTAGGGGGGTGGACTTAAGTAGGTCAAGACTGGAAGTAGGGAGGCTAGACAGGAAATGATGTGAATGTGAATTAAGGGAGCAACAGTGAAAAAAAGGAGAGAATAGCTGTGAGAAATACTTAGTATGTAGCACTGAGAAGACTTGATTACTTACTAGTGTTGGTGATGGGAGAGAGGAAGAATTTGGTGATGACTGAGAGTCTGATGGGTGCACAATGGTATAATTTGCTGAGATGAAGAGTATAATACAGGGAATAGCTTTTATCAGGCAGGTTATTTAGTTCACTTTTGAACATACTAAGTTTAGGGAGTTTTTGAGATATCCAGATGGAACAATTTAACAGGTAATTGAACAAGTCAGGAACTAAGTATCAAGGTCTGGGCTAATTACATAGATTTGGAAGCCATAAGCATACAGATTACACTAATGCCTGTGGCTGTCTTTGCATGCTTGAATACAACCTTATTTTGCACCAGTAATTTGGTTGGGCATAAGATTCTAAATAGAAATTATTTTCTTTTATGAGTTTTAAGTATTGATTCACATTCTAGTATACAGGCTTGTTGATGAGGCACCCAATTCCCACTTGAAACTTGGTAACACCAGCATTTTAGGAGTTTAGAAAAAGAATCTTATAAAACAGTCTGAGGAAAAGAAGTCAAAGGACCAAGAAAGTGTTAAGTATTTGAAGGGAAAGGTTGAGAGGTTTCCAAGAAGGAAAATGATCAACAATGTTAAATTCCAGAAAGATCGAGTAAAATAAGCCAAGAATCAGCCAGTTAGATTTGGCAATCCGTAGGGCGAAGGTACATTTTACCAGAATATTTCTAGTGGAGTATTGGGTTGGGAACTGAATGAGGGACTCCCAATTCAAAATGGCAGACTGAGGACACAGTCTACCTCCCTTGTCAATCTACTGAGATAACTAGAAGAATTACAAGTCTAACTCCATAACAGTACTGAAAACAGGGAGGAGAAGTCATCAAAAATTTTGACAGACTTCTGGAAAACAGAAAATAAACAGGTTTTTTACTTTGTGACTAATCAGAGCCCAGTAAGCTAAAACCCAACACATACACAGAAGGGAGAAGGGAGCTGCTCTTCCTCTGGGACCTGGTAGGGTTCTGAGATTGGAGGCAGAAGGGCAATTACAACTCAAATCCAGAGAGAGATCTGAAAGATATTGCTCATGCATATAGACAAAAATGTAGAAATGTATGAGGGAATCACTTTTGAGGTGTTGGACCAAGGATGGTAAAATATAAGTTTCAAATGGGCTGAATGTATAGATATGGAGATTCTGATCAGAGATGCAATGGGCTGGTTAGAACAACTTGGTGTGGTGTAATTGTCTGCATGGTTGGAGGACTGAAACCTGGACTCAGATATGACCCACGATACAAGAGGCTAAAATGCCACTAATACCTCACAATAATGTAGAGAAAGGAGTCTAAAGACTTAGGGACAGGGCTTCCCTGGTGGCACAGTGGTTAAGAATCCGCCTGCCAATGCAGGGGACAGGGGTTTGAGCCCTGGTCCAGGAAGATCCCACATGCCGCGGAGCAACTAAGCCTGTGTGCCACAACTACTGAGCCTGCGCTCTAGAGCCCACAAGCCACAACTGCTGAGCCTGCGTGCCACAACTACTGAAGCCCGTGCACCTAGACCCCATGCTCCACAACAAGAGAAGCCACCGCAATTAGAAGCCTGCGCACTGCAACGTAGAGTAGCCCCCGCTCTCTGCAACTAGAGAAAGACCATGAGCAGTAATGAAGACCCAATGCAGCCAAAAATAAATAAATAAATAAATAAAATAAATTTAAAAAAAAATGACTTAGGGACGGGACTTACTATGAACTATTTACTCACCCTCTTTTAAATATGTCCTCTGAGATAGCTTAGGAGATAACTCTTTCACCAAGACATTGAGAAATATATTGGTAGAGAAAGTGCCAGCATCTTTGAAAAGTGTCGTTGTGTCTTATAGGCTGAAAAGCCTGGTGGGAGATATTGCAATAAAAATGGGTTCCTGATTTCAATAGGTGTCAAGAACTCTGTATGGTCTGAGATTTTATCCTACTTACAAGTTAGCTTGCTAAAATTTCATGGATGATGGCAGAAGACATGAGACTTCCGAGTTAAAGACAAGGGACTTTTTTTATTCACGGTACAGCAAGCAGCATGAGCATATTTGCAGCAGTTCCCCCTGCCCCCAGGTTCCTCAGGGGTGATGCAGATGGGCCCAGATGGATATGTGCACATGCAGTGGGTTGCATTATAAGAGAGGAATGCTGAGATGAGAGAACCCAAATCTTTAATAATGAGCAGTAAGCATGCCTGCCCTTTGATCGGGAGACACTATCGCTAACTTCCAAGGCTGTTTGCTGCGCAAACAGATGAGACAATATGGAGCAAAGGCAGTCAGTGCCTCGCTCACAAGACACGCAGAAATGCAAGCGACCCATGGAGTATTATCACCCAACGACACCCACCTGCAGTTTCTACACTGTCTTAGCTTCTGGTAAGTTTTCCCATTAATATGCCACTCTATTGGCCACTCTGATTAATCTGAATGACAGGGGCTGGAACCAAATCCATTCAGTTTGCCTCACACAGCATTTAATTTGAGGCTACTATCAACAGGACTCCAAGCAGCAGGATGAGGCCAACCCACCATATTGATCTCAACCCTGCTCTCCAGGATCCCAGACCCAACCTGCTGAACAAATCCCATCAAGCATCAGAGTTCACCTTAGAAAGCCAGGTGGCTTTCTCCTTATGTTTCTGTATTGACCTTTCCGCTAGGCTTGAGGAATTGATCCAGGTACAGCAGGATGTATTAGCAACTGTATAGACTTTGTCTCAGTAGCCCACAAACAGGAAATCTAGGACAATTCTATCACCCAAAACAACCCTGGCCAGGGAGTTGGTGCTGCCCTGAATGCCTTCCATAGCCAACTGTGTCACTGATCATTTCAGCTAAAGTCAGGAACAAATTTTGTGTCACCTTTTATAATTGGATGATTCTTTTCATAGGGGTACCTGCCCACAACATGTGCACAAATAAGTTATCCCTCTGGGAAGCTCCCCTTGATGAACAAGGGTAGCCTCATCTTGCAGAGATTTTTACACTTATCTAAGGTCTGCATGATGGTATTTCTTTTTCCTTAAATGCTTGAAGGTCTCTCAAAATACCTCAAAGACAGAGTCATTTTGTTTTGGAGAAGGAGGCAAAGCAACGCCTGACATTTACACAAGTATACTACCAGGACACACGTGGTGCTTCCAAAAAGAAAGTTTTGTGTTCAGTGTGGAGTCCCTTGCAAATGGGACCTATATCAATTTAGGGTACAGGTTGACTTCCTTTGTGAGGAGGACTCCCAGTGATTCTGACAGAATCATTAACATCCATCCTTCTCCTGTACCTAGCAGGTGCTTCTTTCCCAGGTGCCATGATTGTTGCTTTCCCTTCACTGCCACAAAATTGTGTCTCTTTTCAGTAGCTATGATTACAACGTTTTTCCATTATCACCTATTTGCGCCCAGACTCTCCAACTAGCAGCGTGAGATTCAGATAAACAAGAACATTTTTATTAAGCTTATAGACTCCTACATAGACCACCTTAGGGTTATTCAGCAAACACTGTATTCAACCAAGTGGTCATTATGATATAAGACCAAATTAGTCTAATAAGGGAATCCAGGTGGCTGAATCAGAATTAAGCTTAAATTCTCCAGACTACCTTTTCATTGACCACCACCGGGAGAATATACCAGCTAGCCAGGCTTAGAGTTGTGCCTGAGAGACAGAAGGAGGTATCATTCCAGCAAAGGTCAGTGTGAAAACTCCAAAATTCCTTCCAGAGAGGTTGATATAATCTCCCCCACCCTTTGTCCCAATCACTACTTAGGAAGCAACTGGGAGAAAATGATTTCTTTCTGTTAAAGGCTGCATTCAATGATTAAATTGTCTTACTAAAGTATGTGGACAAGGAGAAGGTGAGAGAGACAGAATCAGAAATCTTTTCAAAGTAGATTTTTAAAGAGGCTGTTTTAACGTTGTCAGTATCAGATACCTGCAGATGGTAGGATGCATGGGAAGGCCTATTATATATCTTGACCAGAAACACATTGATGAGTGGCTTCTTCAACAAAAGGTGCACCATTGTCAGGCCACAAACGTGACACAGATTGGTTTCAAGAGCCACAATGGTATGTTGGGAATTGGCTGATCACATCAGACAGCAATACTGTACCCTGAAAACTTGTCAAGAGGGGTAAGGCACCACCAATAACACCAAAGAATAGGTCAAAGGTTCAATGTAGTCAATCTGCCAGGAGTAGGCATGGGACAACTGGATAGATGTGTGTCATAATTCTGACAATCTAGAGTCCTTTAGTTTTTCTTAGCCTAGGGCAATAGATGAGTTGCTACATCCAGTGTGATGGTGGATTTCCAATGGTGGGAATATGGGTAGTACAGGCTCAATCAGCTGTCTCCTCAGAGAACAGGTTCTTACCATGGGCATCTACATAAGTGACACAGACAGTCTGATCAGAAGTTGTGATTTTTTCCCCCACAGTTTGCAATACCAAAGAAGGGAGTCTTTAATATGCCATTCTGTAGTTTTCCAAATGGTAGACCAAACAGCTAGATCATTGACAACAACCCAAGAGTCAGTAAAAACATAAAAAAGTTCATCACGGAGGATATTGGCCAAAGGTATGAATATGGCCTTGAATTTTCCCCTCTGAGCAGAGTGGCCACATCTATTTTCAGTTCTGTAAAGCTGAAACAGGTTGAACAACTACAGCAACCCAGAGAACACCATCAGGTTACGACTTAACCAAACTGTCAGTTGATCAGGCCAAGGCATTTAGGGATAACTCTGTGAATCTAGGCTCCAATAGATCCAGCCTCCCATTAGCTGAATTTGGGTGCCCCTGACCCTATAGAACAGGGTAGAATAGAGATTTGGAGTGTCTGCATCCAAGTTTGAGGATCTCTCCTTCCCTAAGTTTTCCAGCATACTCAGATAGATATGTATAGCTTTTGATGTCCCTTGGGGACAGGGGAACTTCGGCCCTATCCCTAACCATCTATTTCCTTAAAGCAGCTGAGGTTAGGGTAGAGGATGCTGGAGGAATCAGGGGACATGAAGATTAAAAGTGGCTCTGTACCAGTAAGCAAGGATTAGTATTCACTTTGTGTTTGAAATGAACTGTTGTTAAGTGTTTTATTTCCACATGGAAATGGCCCCAAAAGACAATGGAGGAAAAAAATCATCCCAAAGAAGCAAGTTTTTTAGCTATGTACCTTGTTCTCTTTGCTTGGGAAGAGACATAGCCTAATGCTGGGCTCTAAGCTTATTTATGGAGCCTAGTCAGATGGCAGGCATTAGAAGGAATTAATTTGGGGATTAATGACAAGAAAGTTGAGGGATGAATCTTTTAGAATGGTCCCAGAGTCTGTCAATATTTGTGTTCCATATGAATAATCAGTAAAAGTTCCCACTGTAAAAGAATCTTTTTAATAACCAGTTGGACAAAATGACCCATCCAGTGGATTCATTTTAGCCCTTCTTTTTAGTCACCCTAATATTTGCTCAATGGGATCATATATAAAATGCCCATGGTGATAGGAATACAAGCAACACTTAGGTTCAACAGTACAGACTTCTCGCCATGGGTAACTGCACTCCAGCTGGATGCCCAACTTACTAGCAGCAGCAAAAAAAAAAAATCAATCCTGAGACTTTTACAGAATTCCATAATCTGGGATGGTCCAAATATCTTCTCAGGGCAAGTTAATTACATCGAATCTTTTCCATTTGGGGGAAATACAAATCTGTCCTCACTTGAGTAATTACTAAATTTTTATTTGCTTTTTCTGGTCCCCTCTGAGAGGACCACCATTCCAAGATTCACTGAATGCTCTATCCTCAGTCACTTTAACCTGCACAACACTGCTTCTGACCAAGGACCTCATTTTACAGTGAACGTTTTAAAGCAGAGTGTCTTAACAGCAGCATCGTTGACATTTTGGGCAAGATAATTCTTTGTTGCAGAAAGCTGTCCCATGCATAGTAGAATGCTTGGCATCATCTCTGTCCTCTACTCACTAGATGCCAGTCAGTAATACTCCCCCACCCCACAAGTCCTGACAATAAAAAATGCCTCCAGACATTACCAAATGTTCCCTACAGGGCAAATCACCCCACTTGAGAACAAATGATTTAAGACGATGTTCTATAAACCTCACACAAAGAAGAGCTGACTTTACAGAACAGTTGAATGGTCTATTTTAGAGTCAGTTACAGCATCAGCTGGGACACAATACACAACCTTGTTGGGCTGGAGTGGTGTTTTTTATGATGTGGTTTATTCTCTGAATCTGTAGCCAGTAAGGATGATGATTCTCCCATAGCCAGAATACATTGGTCTGGGAACCAAAGTATGAAAGATGGGTATCATCTATCATTATTATATGTAATAATTTATTTACAAATTTTTGCTCTACCATCCCCACAACAATGGACTCTGCTGTGTTAGAGATTTGGTACCAAAGGAAGGAATTATTCCACAAGGACACAAAACAGTTGTTTCATTGGGTTACAAACCAAGGTCACCACCTGGTTATTCGTGCTCCATTTTTTAAAGGGAAAAACATTCTAAAGAAAAGGTAGAGTTTGAGTCTTAGTGGAGGTAATTGATCCTGCCTAGTGAAGACTGTTGCCACATAACAGTGGCAAGGGAGTGTAGAAGGAAAGCATCTGGATTATCTCTTAATATTGTCATGCCCAGGAAAGTTAATGAGAGAATTCCATGTCTAGTTACGGAGCCTATCTTATAGAAGATTAATCCCCCCACTGGCCATTAGAAAAGCTTGAACATTTTTAAAGTGGTTTTAAGGCATCAGAGAGCTACCAAAGCAGCTAAGATGTGGGGGAAGGGAAACCTATTGAGGTGAGTCAAGAAATTCTGTGTTCTTTTTCTCTTAATGCATTTGCTGAAGGGTAAGCAATGGGCTGGAGAGGTTAAGAAACTGAGTAAAAAGTAGCTGTGAAGAGTCAGAGAACTGAGTAGACCTTCAGTTGTCTCACAGGGATGGGAAGTCAGATATTGGAGATCAAGACTACTACGGCACATTAGAGGAAAGGAAAACACATTAAAGTGAGTGAGGCATTCTTCTGCTTTTTTCCTGGAGGCATTCATAAGTAGCACAAGCCTAGAGATGGAGATTACAAGCAGTAAGTGGAGGCTAAGAGGCTGAGACATTAACCAGAACTATCAGTAGTTTCATAAAACTGAGGAGATTGAAGTTGGAGTTCAGGACCCACAAGATAGAGCTCTCTGATAAACACCAAAAGCTTTGGGATCTCCCAAAGAACTACACCCTAGAAATAAGGAAACACTAGAAATAAATCAAACCTTACAATGACTGAAAGGCAGCCTTGAATAAAATCAGTCCCTGATTGGATTAAGTGATTTGCTCCTATTGTAACTGCCTGCCAAAAAGCTAAAGAAAAGCCTCTTTAAAGAATGATAACATCATACAGATCTTCTATAATATATTTTACACACTATCCAACATTCGATAAAAATTATCAAGAAACAGAATCAAGCAGGAAAAAAATAGAAATAGATGCACAGCAGATCCAGGTATTAAAGTTAGGAGACATAGACACTAAATAAACCATGATTAATATAGTCTATAAGATTAAAGGCAAAATACAGACTTTTACCGGAAAACTGTATCTATTTAAAAAGAAGAATCAAACGGAATTAACAGATATAACAAGTGAAATTAAGAATACAATAGATGGGTATAAAAGCAGATTAAATACAGGAAAAGGAAAAGCAGTTATTTGGTAGATAGATCAGTAAAAATTATCCATATTAAAACAGAGTAGGAGAAAGAATGGGCAATATGGGATAGGGTAAAATGATCTAACACTTGTGCAGTTGGAGTCATGGGAGAAGAAAGGGAAAATGTAGCAGAAGAAATATTTAATTAGATAGAGGTAGAGAATTTTCTAAAATGGACAAAAGCTACAGATTCAAGAATGCCTCGAAATTCAAGTAGGATAAATACAAAGAAAACCACACCCAGGTAAATCATAGCAAAATTGCTAAAAAACAGCTAAACACAAATACAAGAAAATCTTCAAAGCAGTCAAGGGGGGCTGTAGTACTTTCAAAGAACCAAAAGTAACAAAAAAGACAGAAACCAGAAGACCAAAGAATGACATTTTTTAAAGTGTTGAAGTAATAACCACCATCCAAGAATCCTACACATAATGAAAATGTCCCTCAAAATTGGAAGTAAATGAGCCAAAGACCTTAACAGACACCTCTCCAAAGGAGAAATACAGATGGCAAATAAACATATGAACACATTATCTGTCATTGGGTAAATGCAAATTAAAATAACAATGAGATACTACTACAAACCTATTAGAAGGGCCAAAATCCAGAACATTGACAACACCAAATGCTGGCAGTGTTGTGGAGTGACAGCAACTCTCATTCATTGCTGGTGGGAATATGAAATGGTACAGCCATTTTGGAAGACAGTTTGGCAGTTTCTTATAAAACCAAACATAGTCTTACCATACAATCCAGCAATCATGCTCCTTGGTATTTGCCCAAAGAAGTAGAAAACTTAGGTCCATACACACAAAAACTGCACACTGCTGCTTATAGAAACTTTATTCATAATTGCCAAAACTTGGAAGCAACAAAGATGACCTTCATTGGGTGAATGGACAAATAAATTGTGGTGAATTCACACATGGATTATTTAGCACTAAAAAGAAATGAGCTATCAAGCCATGGAAAGATATGGAGGAACCTTAAATGCAGATTGCTAAGTGAAAGAAGCCAATCTGAAAAGGCAATATGTGGTGTAATCCAACTAGATGACATTCTGGAAAAAGCAAATTTATGGAGATCTTTTTACTGAAAGATCAATGGTTGCCAGAGGTTGGGAGGGAGGGGAAGGAATGAACAAGCAGAGCACAGAGGATCTTTAGGACAGTGAAAATACTCTGGATGATAACATAGGATGGATACATGTCATTATACATTGTCCAAACCTATAGAATGTACACCGAGAATGAATCATAATGTAAGCTGTGGACTTCGGGTGATTTTGATGTGTCAGTGTGGGTTTATCAATTGTAACAAATGGTGGGAATGTTGATAACGGGGGAGGCTATGCATGTGTGGGGACAGGGGTATATGAGAAATCTCTGTACCCTTTCCTCAATTATGCTGAGAACCTAAAACTACTCTAAAAAAAATAGTCTTAAAAAATAAAATTAATTAATTAAAATTAAATTTTTTTAAAAATTGAAGGTGAAATAAAGGCAGTTCCAGAAAACAGAAGCTGTGAGAATTCATCACCAGCAGACTTGCAGTCAAAAAAATAATAAAATGAATTTTTAAGCAAAAAAAAGTTAGTATCAGAAAAAAAGCATGGAAATGTAAGAAAAAACAAAGATCAAGGAATGGAGTAATTATGTTGTCAAATCTAATTGAATATTGACTCTTTCAAACCATAAACAATAAACTAATAGAAAAATAAAATAGTAAAAAATGCTTCATTAATAAAAAAACCTGCAAGAAGGCCGAAAAAAGATTATAGATTAGATAGAACAAATAGAAAAAAAATAGTTATAAACCCAAATATGTGAGTAATTATATTAAGTTTAAAATAACTCAATAATCCAATTAAAATACAAAGATTTTAAAACTGAATTAAAACAACAAAACCCAAGTACACATTACTTAAAAAAGGCATCTTAAACATAAGGAAAGTTAAACATCGAAAGTGAAAGAATGAGAAAATATAGATACAATGTTGACATTATCCAAAAGAAAGCTGCTGTTGCTATAATATTTACAAAGTAGAATTGGCCAAGAAACATGACTAAAGATAAAAGGGACAAAGAGGGAAAACTCATATATAGAAAAGGATTCATCCACAAGGAAGTTACAATTCTAAATTTGTTTGTACCTAAGAGCATAGCTTCAAGACATATAAAGCAAAATTTCATAAGATTTAAAAGAGAAATAGACACAGAATCCAGAATCATAGTGTGATACCTCCCTCAGTAACTGAAAGAATAGAGAGGAAAAATTAGTAAAGATATAGAAGGTCTGAAAGAAATTTGACCTTGTTGATATATATAGAATAGTACATCCAACAGATGCAGAATACAAATTCTTTTCAAAAGCACACAGAACATTTACTAAAATGTTCATTTCTGGACCATGAAATGAGTCTTAATACATTTTGAAAGATTGAAATCAACAGAATATATTCTCTGGCCATATTGGAATTAAGTTAGAAATCAGTGACAACTGAATAACTAGAAATATGTAAATGTTTGGAAATTAAGCAATACACTTACAAATAGTCTATGGATGAGAGAATTCTTAGTGGAAATTAGAAAATATTTTGAACTAAATGATAATGAAAATACAGCATATCAAAACTTGTGATATCATAACAACTAAATGCAATTTGTGATCCTCATATTGGCCCATCCTCTACATCCTACAACATTAAAAAATACAACAATGTTAGTATTCTGAATAAGCACACAATTTCCAAGAAAAAAGTTACCAAAATAAACTCAAGAATAATAACAACAACAAAAAAATCTGAATGGCTCTATATGTATTCAATAAACGAATCTGTAATATAAAACTTTCCAGAAAGAAAACTCCAGGCCCAGATGTCATCCCTAGTGAATTCTTCTAACATTTAGAGAAGAAATAGCATCAGTTTCCAAAGATTAGAAAACTTAATGGAAGATTATAGTAATTCTGAATAAGCAAGACCATCAAGGTCTCAGAACTTTCAGGTATGAAGATATAATTTCACCCACTTAAGAGAAAACTGCCTGAAAGCAAAGAGAATATGAAATAGGCAAATCATAAACACTTACTATAGTTTTTAACCAGCTGCAGATATGTGGACCTGTATTTTTTCCATATATATATAATTTCTATTTTAAAAATAATTTTTCTCTTCCTCTCTTTCCCCCCTTTTAGTTTATATAGAGTGTACTGGTGGTAGTTAGCCTGGTAGTTTACAGGTTATGGGATATATAACCAGGATCATAATAGACCAGGAGGAAAGACGTGATCTAGAAATTTTAGACTTGTTGCTGAATGTAGGAGCTGAGGACCCATGGTGAAGGATAGGTGGGTAGCAAGTGGATACTGGCCCAAGCACTGGCTTTCTCACTGTCAGGCTTAGGTGAAGGACCTATAGGGCTTATAAATTAACCTCTCCCAAGGACTCATGGGGCAGCTGGAGGCTTGGAAGCCCAACATGGTGATCATCATGAGTGTAATGAAGGGCTTTCAAAAAATAAGAGTTGCAGGTGGTCTATGTAGTCATGAAAGAATGAAGCACAGAGAGAGCTCCCTGAGGCCACTGAGGATCACACCCAGAGGCAACATATCTGAGTAATTCCTTCTGAACAACATAGCTCAGTGCTATTCTTGGATCTAGGCCTACTAAATATGTTGGGGTTTGCTAGTGATCAAGATTACACAGCAACAGATAGTTGAATGAACAAACGGATTAACATCATACTTTAAGTATGAGCCCAAGAATGTGTTTGAAAGCAGCTGCTATGGGAAGTACTGGAACAGAGTCATGATAACAGACCAGCACAATCTGGCGTCCAGTCCTGAGAGTCGGCCGTTTGATGAACTTAATAAAAGGGTTATGTTTTCTAATACCACTGCTCCAGCGAGCTCAAATCCCCCAAGAGCAGACAGAGAAGCTAAAGAATGAGATTCTAGTCGAGCCCTCATTAAATCAAATGAGAAGTCCAAGCCTAGGAAAGACAGGCCAAGTATCGACTCAGAGACATGGGTGGTTCTCCCATACTGCTTAGAGTTCCATTATATTTTGGCTCAGTTTTAAAAGTAGTACTCTGGTCACCTGTCATAAGCAGGAGATTTTTATCTTAACAAGAGATAATTTTCATGTACTTGGAAAATTCCCGTCTCGTGACAAAATATTATGAAATAACAATAGATAGCACATTTTCTTTCTTCCTAGGAAGCTAAAGTACTTTGACATACATCTTTTTTAATCTGAAAACAACCCTTTGGAACTATGGGAAAGAGGGGATTAAATATATTTTGCATATGGAATACCCAAAGCTTGCACAAAGAGTTAGTGTCACAAATGGTCAAGAAGAGAATGTGGTGTCTCTAGCTCCCAGCCCAGTGGTCTTTCTCAGCCTTAGCTCTTCTTTGGTGACTTTCTGGACCCACTTCTGTTCACAGGAAATTCACTTCACAATGAATTCTATTCCATCAACAAAGACTTGTTGACGTTGCTATGTGCAATTTACTGTCTAGGTGTCGGGAGGGTATGGTGGACACTGGGCTTGATAGGCAACATCCATCCCATCCCTCCCCTCGTGGATGGTATCAGAGCAGTTTGTGGAATTTCCAGTAGCTCAAAGTGTAGATCTAACTGGTCTAGGGAGTTATCCTATCCCCCATGACAGTGACTGGTTTAGGAATGGGCATGTGACCAAAGAGAGATTTTTCTGGAGGCCACCGAGGAAGTGCTTTCTCACTCTTAAGAGAGAGCAACGGGGAAGCAGACGCTCCCCTGATGATTGCTACTGGCAGCCATCCCACAGCCCCAAGAGGAACTGCCTTAGGATTAAACTGACACTGTGGACAGCAATGTGGAAGATGAAAAGATGCTGAGTCCTTGATGACATCATTGAACTTCTTGATCTACTAAAGCTGAAGCCCACCCCTACTTCTGATTTTCCTCACGTATGTGAGCTGAAGAATAACCTTATCGTATAAGCTAGTTTCGGTTGGCGTTCCTATTGCTTACAGCTGAAAACATTCTAATGCAAAATGACTCAGAAAGAACGAAGCTCACATGCAAAAGGAACCTACTTCTGCATTCCAGAACCTCCTTTCCAGTCTTCATTCCACCCAGCCAGGACCTGCTATTCACTACCCCAGCAGTCCAGGATGCAGACTCTTCATTGCCAACCCCACGCTCTCCTCAGCAGCCTTCTCCTTGTACCATCCAACAGTCATGGTTCAAGCCATTAAATATCCAAATTTCTGAAGGGATCCATGCTCATTTGTACAATCTTCTATGAGAGGTTGGCCCAGGCACTTCCAGGGTCAGGGTAATGTTGGGGGTAGTTGACCTGTTATGTGCTTTCTAAATTTTAGCCCTGGCTATATCCCTCTTGTTGCATGTTAAGGCTTCCTCCAGGTATTTTGTCTTTAGGGGGAAGGGGGAGGAAGGCATTGTCTTCCCTGTGGTCACTTTCCAATCCTGCATAGTGATTTTCACTGACCTTGAGCTTTCCGGTCTCCAGAGTACACACACCTACTCCCTAAGCTTCCCTTTGACCAGGTGTCCCTGATTTGATGGTTTCCCAAGACCAACCCAAAAGAGGCAACAGGTGTCCAGAACTGAGCTCCCAAAGGGAGACTCCTCACAATACAAGGGATCCAGCGTGACCGAAACTACGTGCTAAGCAGCGGCGTGTTATACTGAGCCCCACAGAGCTGAGGGTCTGGAACTGGGAGTCAGCAGAAGGACAGGAAAGAGCAAACTTTTGGTGATTTCAAGAAGCCCATGCAGGGCTTCCCTGGTGGTGCAGTGGTTGAGAATCCGCCTGCCAATGCAGGGGACACGGGTTCGAGCCCTGGTCTGGGAAGATCCCACGTGCCACGGAGCAACTAGGCCCGTGAGCCACAACTACTGAGCCTGCGCGTCTGGAGACTATGCTCCGCAACGAGAGGCCGCGATAGTGAGAGGCCCGCGCACCGCGATGAAGAGTGGCCCCCGCTCGCCGCAACTAGAGAAATCCCTCGCACAGAAACGAAGACCCAACACAGCCAAAAATAAATTAATTAATTAATTAAATTAAAAAAAAAAAAAAAAAAAGAAGCCCATGCAGGAACTGGCTCTGGGGGGTGGAATCCTGGGTGGCTTCACCATGGAGGTGAGGAGCATTGATTCTGAAGTCGAATTGACCGAACTCACTTGTCACGTCCCAAATTTGCTAGCTTTGTTGCGTTTGACAAGATCCTTAACTTCTCTGAGCTTTGTGTAGAATGGAGCAATGATTGCTGCCTCTTGGGGTTGTTTTGAAGAAAACAGTGACAAAGCACCTGGCGCACACCTTCTTTTGCGGCTCCTTTGTGAACCCTTGGCCCTCTTTTTCTTTGCGTGAAACCTGAAAGCGCTCAGGGAAGTGCTCACACAGGGCGGAAGCGAGGCTTGGTGCTAGGGTACCATCTGATTGGAGGGCACGTTCCCCAAGGGAAAAAACACAGGTGAGGAATCTAACAATTAAATTCAAGACCCAGCTCTGTAAGCTGGATGAAACAGCACCCCACTCGTCCTCTCTGCGGGCAGCCTCCTTCTCTGTAACTGACAGTGTCGAATGAAATAACCTCTAGGGTCCCTTCTGGGTCTCAGGTTTTTAGGAGGAAAAATTGAAAACTCTGGGCATGGCTGGCAAGGATCACAGGTGGATGTGATTTCATCCACACTCAGCTCCTCTGTTGGCCCCTTTTTGAGTACTTCCTACAGGTTCTGGGCCCTCGGCCACCGACCCCACAATGTCCTGCACTCTCTGCCACCCTCCTATTTCACACTCCTTCAAGAGGCACATGGTAGTGCCTTGACCATCCCTTTTAAATTGACCAAGTATCGTGTTCGATCATATACTTCCACAGTTCTTTAAGGGCTGAGTGTTTACCTAATTATTTCTTCTCTTTCATTCTATTAGTTCTAAATTAGGGGTCTCTTCTTGCTTTAGGACTTTGTGCCTTGGGATTCTAGGTCAGAATTTTAAAATCTAGTAAGAACCCTTTCTACTCTCTCCCTGTAACATTCTCCCAATGTCTGACCTTCAATATCTTCATGGAAACTCCTCTTCTGTGTTCATCTAAATGCAAGTACCTTTCTTAGTTTCAACTTGAGCAGTTCCAATGGTTTCTTAATAACCCTGTCATGGTCTCCACGCTCTTTCATTTCAAGAAGATATTTTTCTCACTGGTCACCCAGTTTGAGGTCCCATTTTTTTGTCTCTCCTTTCCTTATAGACTCCAAAACAGGGCTGTCTCCAACAGAGCTGAATGCTTGGAAGTTGAGAGAGAATGTGGAACTCAGGCCATGTGTGCTGAGAAATCCCAGGTGATGTGTGCTGAAAATGCAGATTTCTGACCTCAGGCATGGTGCCAAAAAGAAGTTTTAATGTCCAAGTGTTTTATGCTTCAAAGATAGGCCCTTGTGGTTGTTAGTTTAAACCGGCATTCACAGGAAGCAATCTGATATCCCACAGACTGGAATCCATAAGGTAATTCAAAATTGCTTAGATTGAGGCCAACAACTTTGCAGAAGATTTGATACTCTCCAGAGATTATTGCCCAAAATAGGTGAGTAAAGTAACAAGTTGCTCCATCAGTCATGCATTTTAGCATATTTCACACGTTACAGGCCAAATTTAAGAATTTAAGTATGAGGATAACAAGGAATTAAGTATTAGGATTAGTTTTATACTTTGTATTTTCTAGCATTCCATAGCTTTTCAAAAATTTCTGAACCCTCAATTCAAAAAGTTGATTATAGGCCTCTTATTTGTTAACTGCAAAGCAAATAGATTTCTCCAGCAGAAGGGGTACTCTCCTGTCCTGATCAAATAATGGTATAGTACTGCATTTATGATCCCCTTTCTAGGAGATACTTCAATTCCACATGGGGAGAAAGTTGTCCAACCCAATTAAGATACTCTTCTCAAATATCATTTAATTCCGTAAACATTTATTGAAAACCCTTATGTGCCAAGCACTAAAGACAATACCAAGATGAATAAAACATTATTTCTCCTCTCTGGGCTTACAGGTTAAAAGACATGTATATAGGCAAATAGCTACATAAAAAAAGCATAGAGTGAAAAGTCATCAAGGAGGAAATGAATGACCCCAGGAGAATCTGGCAAAGCCTTATAGAAGTGAAGTCTGAACTGAGCCCTGACTAATGGGGAGCGCTCTCACCATTAGACGTGATGGGGGAGTGTTTCACCTGAAGAGCTCCCCTGAGCCCTGGTTAAGGGAGAAGGGGAATGTGGACACAGGTGAGAGACGGAGCGTGGTCTGCACAGTGTACCGGGAAACACGGTGCTAGTGGAGACTCCGAGGACATGTGGGAGAACTTCGAATGCCCGTCTAAGAAAGGGGCAGTTTTTTCTGTCATAGGTGATCTCTCTGGTGTTGCTCAAGGGAATCATTCACTAACATTGTATATTTATACCAGAAAAATACTAGCTCAAATTGCCCACGAGAGAAGCAACTCCATGGAAAATCAATACCTATTCCAAATCAGCGTCTGCAATCCAGAAGACCTGTCCTTAAACGTTCAATCTGGGCTCAGACTGGAAGCCATTCTTTGTTTTCTTTGTCCATGGCTGATTTTGTTAGCTTTGCCTCTTCCATGCAGGACCATGCGGGTTGGTTCAGCTGCAGGGTCCAGCTGCTCTGACGGTTAACGACCTATACCATTGAGATGCCCTCCTGAGTGCCTCTGGGGGAAATTTGTGTAGTCCATGTAACTCTACTTTTTAAATCATACCATCCTAAACACATTCTCCACATTTAATGAAAATCCTTCCAACTGTTTTTTTGTGATGCAGGAAGACTCAGACAACAGACACTTAATTTTATTTATCTAGGTTAATAAAAAGTATCAGTGAGATTGGTGGCACGCTTTAAAAGGCACACTCTAGTGGCAGCAGGGTTTAAGGATAATAGAATGGGTCGGGCTGTTAGGAGGATTTTACAATGCTCCAGGCAAGAGGTAACAAGACCTGAATTAAAGCAGTGAGACTTAAAAGAAGGGGCAGATACGGGAGACCTTTTGGAGATAGGATCAAAAGGGTATGGCAACTGACTGAAGGTGCAGGGAGAGGATGGCAGAAATGCTCAAGTGGTTTCCAAAGGCGTGAGGCTGAGTTAATAGGACGATGATAATACCATTACACCAGGAAGGGGAACCCAGGAAGAGCAGTAATTCTGGCACTAAAGGGGGGTAACTTATTTAGAAAATAACAAGAATATGCTTGGCTTCTATTCACTGAATTAGGTATAATTTGGGTGACTATAGCATTTTATCATCCAAACTGGGACACTGTTGAGAAGGAAAGGGGATGCTTTCATAACTGCACCAGGACAATACGTCTAAATCCAGATTATTCCAAGTACATCCAGATGTTTGTTCTCCCCACTTGTAATGCCTTTTAGTGTTTGCTCAGTTAATAAACTTCTGTTAAAAAAGCTGGCTCACAGTTCATCGAATTTAGGGTCTCAGGGTTAGAGGGTACCCTAGAAATCATATAAAGTAGCCTCCTGGCACTCCTAGAAAGTCCTGTATATTCCATTCCCCAAGTCCAGCCTCTGTTGGAACAGTTCCCAGGGACAGGGGACTCACTATGACATTAAGAAGCCCATTCTATTTTTGGACAGTGCTAAGTGTTCTTCGAAAGCTAAGAGTGGCTTTCCTTTAAGCTCCACACATTTTTTCTAATATACAGTTGACCCTTAAACAACATGGGGGTTAGGGTGCTGACCCTCTGCACAGTTGAAAATTCACATATAATTTTTGACTTCCCGGATGAATTGGGAGATTGGGATTGACATATATACACTAATATGTATAAAATAGATAACTAATGAGAACCTGCTGTATAGCACAGGGAACTCTACCTCACTTCGCTGTACAGTAGAAACTAACACAAAATTATGAAACAACTATACCCCAATAAAAAAAACTTTTTTTTAATTAACTTACAAACAGTATTGTGAAGCCTATGATTTCTATATTATCACCTTACCAGCTAATTTAAAAAGTGAGCATTTAGCCTAGGTTATATTAGATAAAGTTGTCAAACTAAATATTTAAAATTTTGCTAAGATGTTCCACTGGGGGAAGTTGGGGGCGGGTGGTGTGCATAGAAAAAAAATTTAAAAAAAGAAAAAAAAATTTGTTTGACTCCCTAAAAACTTAACTACTAACAGCCTACTGTTGACCAGGAGTCTTACAATACCATAAACAGTCGATTAACACATATTTTGTATATTTTATGTATTATATATGTATTCTTACAATAAAATAAGCTAGAGAAAAGGAAATGTTATTAGGAAAATCATAAGGAGGAGAAAATACATTTGTAGTACTTACATATTTATTGAAAAAAATCTGTGCATAAGTAGACTCATGCAATTCAAACCTGTGTTGTTTAAGGATCAGCTGTAAATCTAATAATAATGACATCACTAATATTAGGATAGCCAACATTTATTGAGGACCTACAAAGGGCCAGGTTTTACATGTATTATTTCTTTTTTTTAATATTTATTTATTTATTTATTTATTTTTGACTGCGTTGGGTCTTCGTTGCCATGTGCTATCTTCTCATTGCGGTGGCCTCTCTTATCACAGAGCATGGGCTCTAGGGAGCTTCAGTAGTTGTGGCACATGGGCTCAGTAGTTGTGGCTCACAGGCTTAGTTGCTCCACGGCATGTGGGATCTTCCTGGACCAGGGCTTGAACCCACGTCCCCTGCATTGGCAGGCAGATTCCCAACCACTGGGCCACCAGGGAAGTCCCCTACATGTATTATTTCTGACACTCTCCAACAACTCTTCTTACACTGAAGCATCCCCATTTTACAGATGAGGCAGCAGACACTGGGAGGGAATGTTACCTGCCAAAGACACACAGCATAACATACAGCAAACAAGTCATGGCCAAGCCCATGGCCAAGGGAAGAGGAGTATATTTTGCCTACCATGAGACCATGGTAGGGAGGTAGATGTATAAAACAGCTACAAGAGAGTGAAGAATTATGACCAAGAAATAACTCAATATACCACAATGATATAGTCAAGGCCAATGAAATTCAATTCCTGGACTTTCATTTGAGCTCTACAAGAAGCAAACCCCATTTCCGGTGGTGCTATGGTGAAATGAGCCTACAGTTTGGGACTACCACTCAGAGCGAGAATTGAGCTCCCCCAGAGAAAGGAGAACCTATAGATGGAGGCTAGTGACGGAAGTTGAGCCCTAAATCAAGCTGCACCTGAAGTCAGAGCCAACTGTTGAATGTTTTTCAATTATATGAGCCAATATAGTCCCTGTTTTGCTTCAACCAATGGAGTTGGGCTTACTGTCACTTGTAAACGAAGAAGTTCTAACAGCTACAGTGAGTGAATGAAATTATCTTCACAACTGAGTGACAACACATGATTATTAAGCCTGTAACTACCCTGGACAGAATTTTTATAGCTCAGCCTTCCAGCCCATGCATCACTGTTGCAACCCCTCCTAGGTGGAGTGATGGCATGCAGTGCATGAAACTGGAAGGCCTTTGTTGTGTCTCAAAATCTTTTGAAACCATGTCTGATCATTAGTAGTCTAGACTGACTTTTAATGGTATTTTACCCCCATTAGAAAACCCTTTTCACCTTACTTCAATTCAAGTATTTCTCCATGTAAAAATATAGGGGAAATGCAAGTGAATTTAGAGTTTAGAATTCCAGTTCAAGAGAAAACAGAGTTAGTATT
The DNA here is from genome assembly GCF_965194825.1 of Balaenoptera physalus. NCBI lineage: Eukaryota > Metazoa > Chordata > Mammalia > Artiodactyla > Balaenopteridae > Balaenoptera > Balaenoptera physalus. The sequence goes on from NC_138883.1 coordinate 47,164,495, forward strand.
TTTCAGGCCAAAAAAAGAAAAGTTTTGTAATTTCATTGTTTCCTTGGCCTGTGGGATTGAGGTTTTTGCTCTATGGAATGGTTGGGTAGAAGGGGTACTTAACTTCAGAAGTTTTGTCCAGGCACATCACATTATAGTCTCTCTGAGTCTCAGTTTCCCCATTATAGTCTCTCTGAGTCTCAGTTTCCCCATCTGCTACAAAGAGGATGGTTTCTGTCTCAAGTGATTTACAAGGTTGTTATAATAGTCATTTGAGAAATGAATAAGAATGGGATATTTTAAATTATTTTCCTTATAATAAAACCATTTCCTAAATGTAGCAAGTTTAGAGAAAAATTACTTAGTTTGAGCTAATAAAATGTAGCTTACTGTGCTTTATACCATATGGCTAGATGATTTCTAGTATTACAACCTCAACAATGGAAGAAAAGGAGGCCATGTCTTCCAGTGCTTTCTCAGGAGCAAGAATGCCTTTCCCAGAAGCTCCCAATCAAGCCTCCTTTCATGATTCTTGGCCAGAGGTGACTTCCATGTGCAATTCTTAAACCATACACTGGCAAGGGGAATGGAACAGTTGAAGACTGGCTTAGAGCAGCCCCACTTTCACCCAGTGCTATGTGCAAGAGAGGGCATACCTGAACAAGATCAAGGTTTATCGCACAAAGAGGGGGAATGGCACTGGGATTAGAAGCCATTAGTTTCCAATTCCATATTTACCAAACTTCTGTAAATCGTCAGTTTATGTGTCTGACCTCCCATTACTTTCCAACCTCTGGAGCAACAAGGGCAAGGTCTGTCTTGCTGTATATCCCCAGCACCCAGTACAATTTCTGAGACCCAGTGGGAACCAAGTTAGCATTTATTGAATTTTATTATCATATTTTAAATCCATTTCAGCTCTAAGGCTCTATGAACATGTTTCAGCAGGAAGCTGACAATAGTCTCTGCACTTTTCTTGGTGCTGGGCAGAGACCTAGCACAGAGGAAGAAACACTCCATGATATGTATAAAACTCCTGTTAGCCTTCTGTGACTCTTTGATTTCTAGAATGATTTCATTTCCCTTCCCCCTTTACATTATTATCTAAAGCCTTTAGAACTAATTAGAAGTGGGAGGATCAAAGATGGTATATTTTAAATTTGCTTCCCGCCTCACCCACTTAAAGTAAAGAATCCTGCATAGCCCATTAAGCTTGAGGTACTTGCTGACAGGAAGGAAACCATCTGGTGAACAACTTCTGTTAATTATGTTGGAACATACTAACGAGAATAAAGAACAGCCCTTAATGACCTTCCCCTTGGTGGCAGAATCCACTGCAGAGTAGACAGTCATGGCTCAGAGCCAAAAGTTAATGGTTAGTATTGGCACCAAACACTCAGGCTCACTAGTACTTAATAATCTCCCCTCCGTGGAGAAAGTATTTCAGGCATTCACAGCATAAATCCTCCTAGCACCTGCATGTAACTGAGCTCCAAATAGTCATTTAGGGCATTATTTGGAATCCCTTAGTAAATGTGAATCTGGGCGTTACCTTCTCTGTATCGTTCTTTGCATTTGGACATATTGGATCAGGCCAGACAAAGACTTGCATTTTGTTTCAACCAATAACAATGTTTAAATATTACTTGGCAAAGCACTGATGCAATTATTCCATATCCCAGAGGGATAAAGATACACAAAAATAATTATCCTCATTATGACCTGGATGAGTTAATCATTTATAATAATATTCTTTCTAATTCCACTTTGCCCTTGGAAATCTAGGCAACCATGTGCCATCCATGCAAAAAGGCAGTTAAAGCTTTGGCATTTGTATCATGAGTTAGCTCTAGGTATCAAAACAGCTGTATTTTTTATTTCATTCATTGCTGCTCTATTCAGTTTGAGAAAGCTTTTTTAAGTGGCTTATATACTGTGATAAGGTTAAGTAAAATTTAAAAGAAAACTATTTGAAATTGTAAGATTTAATATTAACAAAATTTTAAAGAAAATTTACAAAGAAAACAGGAGTAGGAAAATAAATTCAAACCTGGAGTGAAACTAGTATAGAAACATGTCTGACATGAAATCCTATACATTATTGGGGGTGGGCCACAAACATCGTTCTAAGCCTCCTAGTATCCAACTGGAAAAAGCAAACAAATACTTTGGTGGGGAGTTGGGGGGCTCAGGAAAAGGTTTTCACAACATCTCAGGCATAAGAGTTTCCTAGTATCAAAAGTACTTTAGTCTGACTGTATCATCTAGGGCATTCACAATATGTATGCATAAAAAAAGAAACAATCCCAGAAATTGCTGCTTCAAATCAGGTGGGAGATGTTATTTTGATAGAAATCTTAAATAAAAGTTCTGTAACTAGGAACTGTCAACATTTAGCTCCTAAATTATAACAAATCTGTAAGGAATATGGATCTGTAATATATTAAAGTTTAATAACCCTAGATATTAGCCAAGAAACTGCTCTCTATATAATTTCTTGATGTATATTTAAGGCTTTTCATATGTACATCAAGAATATAATTTTTATAAAGGCAGGTATGTCCAAGAGTTTGCACAGAAGTAACAAAATAAAAGTTGTTTGTGCCTAAATCATCCCATCTGTGCCTCTTGGACAACATTCAATACGCTTCGCAACCACATGCATCAAGCAATTGGCTAAATATCCTTGTAGACAGGATGTCTCCTATTTGCATTTGAAGTACTCTTCTGTTTAAAATATAAATGCAATTAATTTGCATTATTTATTTAATCTGTCTTTGCATACTAATGTCACAAAAACTGAAAATAAATGTCAGGTCATTATCAACATACCTCAAAATATCTTTGTGTTCAGTGAATTTAAGTTTTTATTTTTTCAAACTAACCTCAACTTTCTTTGAAGCTTTAATGCTTCCCCACCTCCTACTATCGGCTGCGCTGCCCACCACTATCTTTGAAGTTGGCTCATCTGGTAACAGACTTACTCCAAGCTGTAGTGCACACCTACCATTCAAAGAGTTAGATGTTGTCCATGTGACAGATTTAATCAGTCCCTTGGTCTCTCAGACATGCAGCTGTTGGTGAATTCTTTTTTGCTAGTGTAATATTGTAAGTGTCTTAAGTTAGAATTAAAGCTTCCATTAAATGTTCATCTTGTTCTTCAAGAAGACTGTTTGCTGGAAGTAGCATGTGTATACATTTTTAAGTGGCAGTGCCAAAGAGATATTTTATACTACATCAAATCTTTAGTGTTCAGAAAAAATGGCCCAATTTAATAGAAAAGTCAGTAAATAATCTAAGTTGTTGGATCTGGGCAAAAGCAGGTCGCCTAGAATTATTGGTAAAAAATAAAAATATGACCCTCTTTGGCAGTTTTACACCACAGATGCTGCATTTAAGATGACAACATTGAAATACGGAAAAACATGTGGGATTTATAGAAAGTCTCTCCATGTCCAGATTGCCTGGCCCCTACAAGTCAAAATGTCACTTCTGAAACACATCATTTACCAGTCCTTCAGCAAAACAAACAACCTTTAGAAAAGTCCCCGATGGAACCAACGAGGTAAATAGTAACAGAGTTGGAATGTCATCATGATCAGAAGAGAATGGAACTTCAGATGTTGCCAACATTTTATAGAGAAGTCAAAAAAGCAAAGGGAACTAAAATTGAATATTGAACAGAAAAAAGCCTTTGAAACAACAAAATGAATTTTTGACAACTACTAAGTATGTGTCCTGGGGGAGATGCTTGGTATGATCAGGGAGACAGAAAGTAGCAGTGTATACTTACTTACTTCAGTCTGTGAAGAAAAATGAGAACTCCAGGGATTGGAGAAACTTTATCTAAAGACTAATGTTTTGCTATAGTTGTTTCCTACGAATTCTGTATCTGAGCCTATAGCAGGATCCACCTACAAATTTCCACTGCCATTTTGGTCAGGTAAAGAAGTATGTCAAATGTTTAATCTCATTTTAATGAAAGCTAAAGCACAGAAAAAGACATGTATTAAACTTCTATTATTCTTTAGGAAGGAGTTCTAATGATCTGATGTTTTTGCTTGCAATCTGATATTCAGAATAGTCGGGTTTTAGGATCAGGCAATCTTGGGAGATTCTAGGCTTTAGCACTTGTTAGCTATGCTATCCTGGCTGAGCAAGTTTTCTAACCTATTGAAGCTTCAGATTTCTCATCTGTCAAATGCAGATAGAACCTTCTTCACAGTGTTTACAGAATAATGTGAATTATGTTGAGCCTTTAGCAAAGTGTGTGTCACATAATAAGTGCTTAATAAAGCATAGCTGGTATTATTAGAGAAAACACACTAGAACTCTGCATCCTAATAAGCGGTATGAAATTATTCTCATCTAAAGCCCCAAGTACTGTGTTAGGTGCATCCTACAAGACATAGATCTAAATATAGGACAGATTTAGAAAATAGTGAGTATTCCAAGTAATAACAAACTTCATTCCTTCTTTGTAAAGATTGTGATGCAGCTACAAATTGGTTAAGCAACAAAACACTACAGTCCTCCAAGTCCATCCATGTTGCTGCAGATGGCAAAATTTCATTCTTTGTTATGGCTGAGCAGTATTCCATTGTGTAATTGTGTATATATACCACATATTCTTTATCCATTCATCTGTTGATGTAAATAATGCTGCTATGAACACTGCATGTCTTTTCGAATTAGTGTTTTGGTTTTTTGGGGGGATATATACCCAGGTGTGGTATTGCTGGGTCATATGGTAATTCTATTTTTAGTTGTTTTTTTTTTTAATTGATTTTTGGCTGTGTTGGGTCTTCATTTCTGCGCGAGGGCCTCCTCTAGTTGCGGCAAGCGGGGGCCACTCTTCATCGCGGTGCGCGGGCCTCTCACTATCACGGCCTCTCTTGTTGCGGAGCACAGGCTCCAGACGCACAGGCTCAGTAGTTGTGGCTCACGGGCCTAGTTGCTCCACGGCATGTGGGATCTTCCCAGACCAGGGCCCGAACCTGTGTCCCCCGCATTGGCAGGCAGACTCTCAACCGCTGCACCACCAGGGAAGCCCTATTTTTAGTTTTTTGAGAGTATAACCTTTAAAAATTGTGAATCACTATATTGTACACCTGTAATATGTAATATTGTACATCAACTGAATTTCAATAAAAATAAAATAAATAATCCTAAATAAAAGCTCACTGCAGTCCTGAGGTTCTGTTAACCAATGAGGAAACAAATTCACACATGGTAAATATGGGACTCTCCCTTTTTGAAAAATGTATCATCATATTTTTATTTTGGATGATCTCTAGATTCTTGGGTAACTTGGAAGCAAAAAGCCATGATTCAGTTTTGCACAATCATTTTAAAAGGAAGAGTAAAGGCTTTTATCTTGGTTTAGCAATTACCGTGTTTGTCTCAGAGAGTGGAAATTTGACTCCCATATCTACTAACTCACCTTGTTATGGGCAAATTGCTTAATAATCTTTTTTTTTTTTTTTTATAAATTTATTTATTTATTTATTTTTGGCTGTGTTGGGTCTTCGTTTCTGTGCAAGGGCTTTCTCCAGTTGCAGCGAGCGGGGGCCACTCTTCATCACGGTGCGTGGGCCTCTCACTATCTCGGCCTCTCTTGTTGCGGAGCACAGGCTCCAGACGCGCAGGCTCAGTAGTTGTGGCTCACGGGCCCAGCTGCTCTGCGGCATGTGGGATCTTCCCAGACCAGGGCTCGAACCTGTGTCCCCTGCATTGGCAGGCGGATTCTCAACCACTGTGCCACCAGGGAAGCCCCGCTTAATAATCTTATTAATCATCTTCCTCATCCATAAAATAGCACAATAACATTTACCTTCCTCATAGGGTGTTATGAGTCTTTATTGATTAACATTTGGAAGATTACGATCCTTAAATGAAAGGAACTGTCAAGTATAATTATCATTTATTTTTGCACGATATGTTATGGAACAAGACTTTAAGATGCTATCCCTGTGAGCAAGACCAATAAAGATAAGCAGATCTATGCATCTGATTGCCAAGAAACACCCTATAAAGTGATTCCCTTTGGAGATGATATGAGGGGTTTTATCAGATTCCAATTTTAGAATGTTTTCTTTTTAAGGAAATGTTTCCTCTCCTTCTCCAACTGCATGATGTAGCCAGCGATGAAGGAAGAGAATTAAAATTTCCCTCCATCATCAGAGCACCCTACCTTCAGTCTTCACCTCAATCATAAACACTCCTGAGACATTCAGAGTTCATTCTTTTCAAGGTCAGGTTAAAGGGAAGGGTCTCTAAGGATAAGAAATTAGTACTGAGAATAAGAACATGAATAAGGCATTTCTCTGTGTTCACTTTTTCCTCCTTTCATACATTTTTTGCATCAACAATTCTTTTTTCCTCTTCAGGGAAAACGCCTCAGACCTTACCACTGAATGTGAATTTTAGTACCCAGAGACACACTGACTAGAAAATACCCAATTACAGTGGTTGCTTCCCCCTTTCCTCTTCACTGGGGAGGGCAGTTTTGAAAGATGATCGCAGGGTTGGATGATGCTTAGACTTCTGATGGAAGCAGACCAAAGCTCTTCTACCAAGTTATCCACCCTACAGACCTACTTACTATAACACACATCTCATCACATGCCTGGCTTGCTCAAAACCACCTTCCCAGAGATAAAGGTCATGATTTAGGGGCTCTTTACAAACTAGCACCAATTTTCATTACAGCCTATTGCCTACCGCCCTCCTCACCCCAAACCCTCAGCCCAAAATGCTTTTTCCCAACCTCAAATTAATCCTTCAAGACTCAGCTCAAAAGTTTTCTCTCCCACCATCCCCGAAAGTCAGTTACACCATCTTCTGTATTCTCATAGTATTCAAAAATTTGTGCATTAACAATTGTTGCATTCATGTACATGTATATATACACACATACATATATAGCATATATAAAAATGATATACAATGTATTTAAATGATTTTAATATATTATTTAAATTTATTTACGTTATATTACATTTTTGTTATAGTTTTATTTTTATTTAAACTTTAAATACTTATTTCTCTGATTTATATTTTGTCCATATATAGTTATTGTATCAATATTTTAATTAATTAGATATATTAAATTTTATTTAAATATATCTATATGGTCATCTAAATATGCATATATTCATAATGTATATATTTTATTTAGCATTTTATTTATTATTTATATTTAGAGTATGTTCAATTAATATTAAATTTGAAATAAATATAATTATTTAATAGCCTGTCTGCCTCAAGCACCAGGCTCGTGTGAATTCCCCTAGGATGACAATGCAGAATGAGATTCAGACTCAACTAACCATGATAATCATATCCACTTTTACTGAGCACTTGCTCCATGCCAGACACTGAGGTAAGTGACTAGTATACGTTATCTCATTTAATCTGTACAACCATCCAATGAGACTGATGTTATTATTGACCGCATATATAGCTGAAGAAATAGAAACACACATAAAGGAGGTAACTTGTCCCCAGTATTAAGTGCTTAGTTGGGTTTCAGCCAAGTTTTGGTCTTGACTCCAAAAATCTGGCCCTTGACCACTTGGGTGGGGGACACATGGTGAGTACTGCCAGGGTGGGGGACACATGGTGAGTACTGCACATCACAGTAGTTAAGAGGAGGGGCTTGGGTGTCAGATGAGCCAGGTGTGAACTCCTGTTCCATTATCTCTTAGGGGTATAGTTCTAGACTATTTTGCTGCCTTTCATGGTCATATTGTGAGCTGAGAGGGAAAGAAAGCATGTCAGCAGTTAGTAACAGAAAGAACAGACTTTGTAAATAATTGACATCTTTACTTCCCTGGGATAAAACTAGAAAGAGCACTGGCTACACATTAAACTTGAATTTCCTCTGTACATAGACAGTTTCCATCCTTTAGATCCTTGCTACTCAAGAACAGGTACTATCAGCCTCACCTGGGAACTTGTGAGAAATGGAGACTCTCAAGGCCCACTCCAGACTCCAGAATCAAAATCTGCACTTAGACAAGACCCTAGGGTGATCTCAATGTACTGTATATCTTGGGAAGCACTGGTCTAGACCATTCTCACTTCCTGTCCAATTTGTTAAAACATGGTTCTAAATAGGGCTTGTCTGATCCTCCATTGTTGTTCTAACAACTTATTTCTAAAAGAGATGAGAGGACCATGAGAGAAATGAGGGGAGTGAGGTAGCAGGTAAACTGAGAGTCAGATTCAAGTACCAGGTTTGCTGTAAGTAAGCGGTGTGAGCTCGGGGAAATTACTGTCTCTGTAACTTAAATTGTACCTCTAACAACAAGTGTTTTTGGAAGAAGGAGATAGGAAAGACGGAAATTAGCATAGATTATTTTAAAGGTGACTTTTAAAATTCAAGTATTCATTAAATTAAAATTAAGTAAAGTAAAGCACAGATCTGACTAAAAATTGTGAAGACTGTGACTCTGTCTTAACCACTGTTGTATTTTTAGCACATAGTAGTTGCTCAATAAATATATGAACCAAGAATGAATGGATGGTCACTCTTACATTCTCAGAAGTCTTCCCCAAAGCTAGCAGCACCTTCTTCTGTACTCCTATCATAATTTTCACGTATATTAATTGGCATCTAAGACAATGTAACAAAAATTTTCCAAGACACTTATATATTATTCATTACCCTGCCAACGAATAACATTTCTACACAATTTCTTCCACAGGCATGCATCTTGCACATAGCTAACATCATAGCGTACATAGATTTGAAATCTGCATATTCCTTTATTGTACCAGAGTAGAGATACATGGTAGGCATTCATTCAACATTTGTGAATAATTGCTTTCATAATTATAGATGTCATAATTATTTTAGGACTGCATAATAGTCCTTCAAGTGAATGTGTCTCAACTTTCAAAACAAGATCCATAATGTTGAACATCTTGGTGGTCTCTCATTATTTTACTTTTACCAAAAAAAAAAAAAAAAAATTACTAGAGTGAACATCTTTGATAATGTATATTTGTGGGTCTGTTGAGTGACATTTCTTTGCAGTTCCTTAGAGTGTATTGACTGGAACAAAGGGTATGAGCATCTTTATGGTCCTTGTTACATGTTGCTGATTTTTCTTCCTAGTTCCAAAATTCTAGGATTCTTAGAGAATCTCACATTCTCGAGTAGCTGCAGCAAAGACTAGAAGCAGCCAGCTACTGGTACCACCACAGTCCTTGAAAATGGCAAGACAGACATTTCCACATTCTTTTCTTTCATGGATGATTATAACAAAATGGAAACCTTGTGCTAGAAATTGGCTTAGAGCATCCAATGGATGAATATCGTGTTACACAAATGACCAGAGACTAGTTGGATAAACAAGATAAACTCAGAGTTGCATTCTTTCCCAGAATCTGAGAGTAGTGCTTTAGAGCATGGATTCACAATTCTGTTTCTAGCCTATTTTTAAAATATCAAAGAGAAGGACCAGATGTCACAATGAATTAATATCCTAGACTTCCAAATCTGGAGACATAGGTTCCAATTCTCCCTGGTCGAAAGTAAATATGAGTATTCTGTCTTCTTGGAGATCCCTCGTGGATATTTCATTCACTCCCAAATTTGACAGTTTGACAGGATGATCCCAGCATCTTCTTTTTCATCATGACCTGAAGGCTGAACGCTCAGATGAGGTGAGGCAGGTGCCATATACAACCGAGCCGAGGGAAGAATCAGCCTGGTCTCCCACTCCCCTCACCACACATTCCTCTTGGGATTCCTATCTACTTTTCAACATTTCCCCTTTAAGAGCACTGAGTTACACAGCTGTTGTTTAAGAGAGGCAGGAAATAAATAAGGAGGAGCTCTGGCTCGTTGACTGACTTAGTGATGGAGAAGTCGAAAGCCATCAAAGTGCAGCTGCGAAATCCATCGGCTCGGCCAGGGTAGTGTTGCAATCAATCCAAGTGGATCTAATAGAGGTACTCCCCGGCAAATGTCCTTCAGTGACACACAGGTCTATTCTCTACTCAAGTCAGTTTCTGAGGCCTCATCACAGAGACTCTGCAATATCATTAGCATCCTTATCCCCAACCTCCATCTCTTCTAGGACGTCTTCTTGCTACATCAGCGTTACACATCCATTTTTTTGTGCTCTCATGATATCCTTCTCCCCATCATAGCATGGCTGTCACTGGTAAGCACCTGCACTTGTTTGTTTCCCCCACTGGACTCCATGGGAACAGTGAATGCATCTACCCAAGTCACTGGCATATCCCCCAGCGCGTAGCCGAGAACATGCCCATTTCTAGACCCATCGTTTGACTTTGTCTTTTTAAGCATCTCAGTAAGATCTTCTGGATCACCCTGGAAATCATCTGAGACATCTCTGTGAAAAGAAGAGTGGTGTGGAAGAGGCTCTCCTGATTGGTCCTGCGATGAGGGAGTTGTCTCAGCTCCCTGCCAGCCAGGCACCTCAGCCCAAGTGAACTAGAGTTGCACCAGAAACTCCATGCAGGTCCTCACGTGAGAAGTGTGAGTGGTGTGATGATCGAAAGTGACAAGTGATCTTTCCCAAAGAGACAAGGGGATGGAAGGAAGCAAATGGAGCAGACTTTACTCCAGCAATGTCCGTATGCAACCCAGAATAATACCACTGAGGGAAACCTGGACTGAGGAATTTTTAATCAAAAAAACCAACTACATGTACAACCTTACTTTATATCTGCTTTTCTTTCTAGTTAAGTTGGGTCTTCCACTTAAAGTGTTTTTAAATAGACTTTTAACAAGGCAGAAGGAGCTCATTCTTTCACGTGTCTCCCTCCAAACAGTTTTCCCACGGGATCCAAGTGAAGAAAGCCTGGCTGATCCTCGACTTTCTAAACAGGTGGGCTATACACTTATCTCTGACATAGATGCCCTGCTTTTATTTGAGTTCAGGTGTATCAAACTGTGAGCATATGTTTAAAAAAGATGTCCTTTAAGGCATACTGAAGACTGTTGAAGCATTCCTTCTTTCTTGTAGAAACCCAGGGATGAATTCCTCACCATTGAGGAAAAGTCCAAAAGAGAAAAGGAGCCAGCCAGGGGGAAAAGAGAACCCAGAGAGCTGGTCGAGGCAGATCTGGAAAGACCAGCTCCCCAGCCTCTAATCTGCAGTCATGGGAAATCCCAGAGATCCTGTCTCTTTCTCTTCCATTTTTCCTGAAAAATGTTATGCAGAGCTTCTCCCCTGAGCTTCCCTGCACCGCAGTATTTGGGATAATTGCACCCCACCTCTCTTAGGCTTGGGTGCTAAAATCTCACAGAGTTGGGTATTTAAAGAAAGCAGGTTTAAAACTGTCAGCAAGAGAAGAGAGAAGGCCAAATTGCTCTCGTGCTTGAGCCCGTGGGCCAATTTGTTTGTAATTGGATTGGTATGCAGCGAAGATAGAGCTGTCTGGGGGAAATGCTCCATGACCCCTCTCTTCAGGGAACGTTCCTTCTGATGCTGCTGTTAGCCCAGCACCAGCCCCCATGGGGGAAAGACAGAGAGACCTTGAGCCCAGAGAAGGGCCAATCCTATGTGTTCATAAGACAGAAGGACAGCAGGGAATGCCCCCAAATAAACCCAGAAGTCAGAGCACACATTGCCAGGGCTGTGTCCAAAGTCAGAGACTACGGGCCAAGGAGGAAGCTGGAATGAGGGGAGGGGAGAGGAGGAGAGAGGCCCCCAACATGAGACTAACAGCAGCCTCAGACCAGGAACCAAAGGAACTCTTTAAGAAAATGGAATTGCTACCACTTCTACTGCCCCCTCAGTTGGGCCCAGAGGGTCCAACTGTCAGGCAATCATATAAATTCCTTCCCAAGGCCAGCAGCAGCTGCGGAGGCTGAAAAAATTTAGGCTTGGGAAGAAACAGATCTGGGTTCTAATCTTGGTTTTGCTACTTCCTATTTATGAGATTTTAGGCAAGATATTTAACCCAACTGAACCCCAGTTTTCTGATCTGTAAAATAAAAATAATAATTCCTACAAGAAGGCTGGCTTGAAAGGATTTTAAAAGTTTGAAGAGCCATATTGGGTACCTTTCATTGTCAGTTAACGTTGTCCCCAACTCCTGCCTATATCTCAGGTGCTTGATGCCTGGGAACTACATATCCCAGACTTCCTCTCCACCAAGGTTCTGGATATGACATGTTTGACAATAAAATTCATTTGGGAATTTATTTGTAAGGTGGGAGAGAGCAAGGGCCCCTCTTCCTCTGTCAGCAGCGGTGTGGGTAACTGAGCGTGACTGTCAGTAAGTGTGGCCAGTGAGGCAGCTGGCTGGTCTCCTTCACTGCCAGGCCCCCGCTTCAGGGCTGTGAGTCAGTTGTAATTTCCTGCAGCTCCTGATCTTGGGTGGCAGCCTGTGGGGATATAACCTGAAAGCTGGGAGTAGCCCACCTTGCTTTCCTGACTCCAGGTTTTTCCACAATCTGGTAAGCGCTGCATTTGTCTTCTATCGCAGTGTAGCAAGCTATTGCAAACTTAGCAGCCTGAAGTAACCCCCATTTATTACCTCACAGCTCTACAGTTCAGAAGTTCAGGCTCAGCTGGCTTCTATGCCCACGGTCTCACAAGGCTGAAACCAAAGTGTCAGACAGATTGGGATCTTACCTGGAGGCTCTGGAAAGAATCTCCTCCCAGGTTCATTCAGGATGTTGGCAGAATTCATCTCTTTATGGTTTTAGGACTGAGGTCCCCAATTCCTTGCTTGCTGTCAGCCAGAGGCCTCTCCAGCTCCTAAAAGCCACCCACATTCCCCCTCACATGGCCTCCTCTACCTTCAAACTAGCAACGGCACATGAAGTCTTTCTTAGAACATCGTGTCCGGCAACAGGACCCTCAGGTCAAATGCCCTCACACTTCTGCTCTGACTCTCTTTTCTGTTCTCAGCTGAGAACATGCCCTGCTTTTAAGGGCTCTTGTGATTAGATCAGGCCACCCAAGTAATCTCTTTCTTAAGATAAACTATGCCATATAACACAACATAATCACAGGAATGATATATGAGCACATTCAGAGCTTCTGGGATTAGTGGGGGAACTTCTTTAGGGGATCATTTTAGAAACTCTGCCTGCTATAGCACCTAATTCCCTCTATTAAATCATATTCTGCTTGAAAACCTAGAGGAGTTTCTGTTTTCCTATACTGAACCATAAGTGACCTGAGATCACTGTCTGCAAACAAACTCTTCTGAAGTAGAGAAAACAACCCTTCAGATTATAATGGTCTTACCCTTAGAGGATTCTGGACCCTTAACCAACAAATGTCAGTTCAACAATTATTTAGCAACTGTCATGTATCAGTGTGTGCCATATTTCAGGGAATCAAAAGAGAATAAGAAACCTTACCAATGTGGTCTACTGGGCAAAATAGACACATGAAGAGAGAATTTCAATGTATCATCACAGATGATAAGAGAGATTAGTTCAAAAGTGAGTATCACTCATTTACTCAAGAAATATTGATTGATCTGACATCTACTCAAGATCAGGCATGGGCTTAGGTTCAAGTGATTTAAAGACCAATGAGGCCAATTACTGCCCTAGAAAATCTCAACGCTTGTGGAGGAGTGATATGCAATCATAATAAGATGCTGTGTTATAATAATGTAACATTTTTTGACTTTTTTATGAGTTACCCCACACTATGCTAAATACTTTCCACACATTATCCTATTTAAACTTCACCTTAAGCCCGAGAGTTACATACAATTATTTTCTAAATCTTACAGAGGAGGAAACTGAGACTGAAAACAATTGTCACATTTCTCTAGGAAAAGATATATCTGGGTTTGCAACCAGATAGACTCAATTCTAACACCCCTCGTAGTGGTAATGTCGAATGTCTAATGGCTTCACTTCCCACAGCCAGAACCTGCCCTCTATCTTGGAGAACTATCCTTTGAGTCTCCTTGGCACACGCAGATGGAGAGACCAAAGTGCCTGGGAGTGCACACACAGCCCCTGGGTGGTCCTTAACTAGTTACTGATGGATGTGAGCGTCTGAAAGCTCTAGTTTCTTTGCCTTCATTCAGGACAACTCTAAGGCTTGATTTATAGAGTTAATAAGTTTGTCTGCAGATCGGGCAAAAACCACCCTCTGTGTGACTTTGTGATTGCACACTTACTTGGCTTCCTCCCCTCCCTGCCCTCTGCCCCCGCCCACTACTTTCCTAGTTTCCCTTGGGAATTTCCTTACAAATATTTGCTCACAGATCTGAGAATCTGCCCTAAGACACCCCTGCTCTGATATTTATACTACGCCACTATGGGAACCCAAAGAAGAGGGTGATTAACTCAGTCTGAGGCAGTTGGCAAAAATTTTACAAAGAAAGTCATACTTCCGGTCTTGAAAGATAAGCAGAGATCTGCCGAGGTGGACGAGTGGGAAGAAGAGTATTCCAGGCCAAGGAAATTGCACATACAAAAACAGAGTGACAGGAAAATGAGGGTAAGTCAAAGGATGGATTAAAAAATTGTATATGCTGGAGCAGAAGGTAGGTGGAGTTGAGGGCCTGCCAGGACTTAAGAGCTCTCTGGCCGGGAGAAGCACCAAAGACTATTAAGGGAGGATGCAGCATGATCAGATTTATGTTCTCATGAAAGAAATATTTATTGAGTGTTTACAACGAAGGTAGGAAACCAACCCAGGTACTGGGCATATCACAATCAAGACCAACCTGGTCTATGTCCTCACTGAGTTACAGAATAATCCTTGTTGGTCCAATACAGTAACCACTAAATACATGTGTCTATTTACGTTTAAGTTAACTAAGACTGACATTTAGTTCCTCAGTCATATTGGCCGCCTTTCAAGTGCTCAGTAGCCACATGTGGCTAGTGGCTATCTCACTGGACAGCACAGGTATAGGACACTTTCATCATTGCAGACAGTTCTATTGGATGGTACTAGTCTAATCACATGAGAGGATAGCTCTGAGTTTTCCATCTAATTGTTAGTCTGTATGTGGCTATCTCCTGTTTAGTCTTTTTAAAAAATATTTTATTTATTTATTTATTTATTTATTTGGCTGCACCGGTCTTAGTTGCAGCATGTGGGATCTTTAGTTGCGGCATGTGGGATCTTTAGTCGCGGCATGTGGGATCTTTAGTTGTGGCATGTGGGATCGAGTTCCCTGACCAGGGATCGAACCCAGGCGCCCTGCATTGGGAGTGCAGCGTCTTAGCCACTGGACCACTAGGGAAGTCCCCTATTTAGTCTTTTTTAAAAGTCACTTCTTGTGCTTTTCTTTTTTGCACGGAGGACTCTGAGGATTCTTTTGATTGCACAACCACCTGCATTTGGCAATCAAACCGTAGTGGTGGTTGTCAAAAGACCAGGATTGCAGAAATCCCTTTGAAAATGCACGTGGTCCTTTTATGTATTGGATGAGGGAGATATGCTCACACCTGCCTAGAGAACCCAAGTAGTGGGATCTGCCTGCCTCCGTCTGTTTACCTTGTTCACTCTGAATGGTTGTAGCTCAAAGTACATCCTCTAAAAGCAAAATAATATTCATGAAAGAGGCACAAATTGAATTCCTCACCTGGAGTTCTGTCATTTCCAGGGCTACAAAAATGAAAGTAAAACAGCCACTAGCAACAGTAATCTCTGAAATCTGTATGGTAATGAAACTGATTTTTTAAAAAATTTTTACATGGTAAGCTGATAGGAACTGGAGTTTGCTTTGAAGAGTCATTTCCCTTAATTTCTTCATCTTCCATGTTCTTAAAAAACCAGTGAACAAAGCTTTTACTGATATACTAGAATAAACCTATCAAAAACATAAAACCTGAGCTATGTAATCAAATATTTCCATCGAAGTGTCACTACAGGGAAATGTATACCTAACAAGTCTGAAGTATGCAATACAAAACTTAACGACTATGGCATTCAAAAACTAAATTCACCCTGAAGAGGCAATTTAATACTCAGTTGAGAAAAGATTGTTTCCCTAGTCTTGGTATGTACAGCTTTCAGGCTCCAAGCAAACATTGCTGATCTTATGAAAGGCCCCCTCTTTATTATAATAATAGGAGGAGTTAGTTATGCATAAGAGAAAATGGTGTATTGTAAAATAATAATATCAAGTTTTCTTGACTGTGATGCCTGTGTGAGAACCTTAACTCAGCTTTGTAGGATTTTTAGTAGTCTTGATTTAAAATCAGCTGGTACACACTAGTAGACCAGTTCCTCAAGGCCTGGCGCAGCTGCGGGAACCAGCAGCCAAGTAGCAAAGATTGTATTATTTCCAGGGGAGAGAAGATGTCATCGCAATCAATAGGATTGCTTTTTACAGATAGTTGGCTTCGCTTGGTTTGGGTTTTTTGTTTTTGTTTTTGTGTAGCCCTTGGTTAATTCTGTTGCCCCGGCACCTGCAGGCCAAAGGGTACAGGATCTTCCCTCTGTCCTCTTTGTCTCATTCCGCAAGCCTACGGGGGCAATAATGACCAAACTCTTGGAGTTTTCCCGTTGATTATAGAGAGGTGCATTGTATTCACAGTATATTCTTGCAACCCTGCCACCAGATGAAAGGAAGGGCATGAAAGCGCCAGCAGAGCCGGGACTCTGCTTTTCCAGCTCTAACACGCCATCAAACACGGACGGGGCGCTCGACTGACAGAGGCATTCTGTTGTTCATGTGCACCGAGTTCAGCTGCGAGCGGCGGAGCGGCTGAGATCAACAGGTGGCCTCGCTAATGGAACAGATTCACTCATTGTTTATGTGTTTAATGAATCACTGAGTTACCGATCAGCAGTGAGCAATGGAAGCTGTTCAAACAGAAAGGCAGTCCAGCCGTGAGGTGGGGCAGCGCCATGCGCCTTTGAAGCCCTGCTAGCCCCACGGGGAGGGCGGGAGGCTTGGGGGTTACTCCCTGTGGTTCCCAGAGAAACTGGGAGCGAGAAGAGGGTGTTGTTTCTAGTTGGATGATGAAAGTCAGCTCGGGGGACAGACCAAAGGGCCAAATATAGAAGGGAAGGGAAGGAAAGCATCTGAATCAAAGGTTGAGGTAAAACCGAGAGACAGGTGTTCGCAGTGAACCGTGCAATAACCCTCATCTTGGGCTCCCGCTCCGCAGGAAGGAACCAAGTGGGGAAGGTCCGAAAGAAGTGAGAAAAAGCAAGGCTCAGGATTCGGAGGCCGATTTTCTTACAAAGGGTTCATGGTACAGTGCAGATGCTCTGTCGTATCAAGAGGCAAGGCTGACCCTTCTTTGTGGGATTCCCACGTGTTGCACCGGGCCTTTCCTGTGAGCAGAATTTGACTGGATTCTATACCAGAATTGTTTTTAAGGGGCTGTGCTTTTCTTTTCTCCCCCCACAAATAAGACTTGTATTTGTCACCATTAAAAGTCTGAATTTTAGGTAGAGAATGGACTTGAAGACACGGGGAGGAGGAAGGGCAAGGGGACGAAGTGAGAGAGTGGCATGGACATATATACACTACCAAATGTAAAATAGCTAGCTAGTGGGAAGCAGCCACATAGCACAGGGAGATCAGCTCGGTGCTTTGTGACCACCTAGAGGGGTGGGATAGGGAGGGAGGGAGGGAGACTCAAGAGGGAGAAGATATGGGGATGTATGTATATGTACAGCTGATTCACTTTGTTGTACAGCAGAAACTAACACACCATTGTAAGCAATTATACTCCAATAAAGATGTTAAAAAAAAAAAAGTCTGAATTTGGGGCAGATCTGTGGACTGGTGGCCCATCTCCATCAGCTCGCTCAACCTTATCACCAGTCTCATCCCCGGGAGCTTTTCCAGAACCATTGCCTTCACTATGAAGCGCCATGAGTTTCCCAATTCAAACTTGGGCTTCTTCAGCGCTTTTCCTTTTCTAATGAACACATCATAAAGTGGTGTTTCTAGATTGGCAAGCCTTTTCTATGTCCCAGTGCAATCTGAAATCAATTTATAGAGCCCTTCTTTCAAATCATTTGTCTGTACCTCTTGGGTCATGATTTCCATCATCTTTTTCTAGATTTGGCGGACCTATAGGTAGGTGCTGAGTGTAAGAGTTCTTCCAAATCTGGTTGTTTCTTTTTCTGTTTTTTTTTAGTAAAACCAACACAACAGACAAAGCAAATGGCCATCAGTAGTCTTGACATCAACCTGAGCTTCAGTCATGGTCTGCCATTCTTTTGACCATGGAGCACATTTTTTTTTTTTTTTTTTTTTTTAACATCTTTATTGAAGTATAATTGCCTTACAATGGTGTGTTAGCTTCTGCTTTATAACAAAGTGAATCAGTTATACATATACAATATGTTCCCATTTCTCTTCCCTCTTGCATCTCCCTCCCTCCCACCCTCCCCATCCCATCCCTCTAGATGGTCACAAAGCACCGAGCTGATCTCCCTGTGCTATGCGGCTGCTTCCCACTAGTTATCTATTTTACATTTGGTAGTGTATATATGTCCATGACACTCTCTTACCCTGTCACATCTCACCCCACCCCCTCCCCATATCCTCAAGTCCATTCTCTAGTAGGTCTGTGTCTTTATTCCCGTCTTGCCACTAGGTTCTTCATGGCCTTTTTTTTTTTTTTTTTTTTTTCCCCTTAGATTCCGTATATATGTGTTAGCATACTGTATTTGTTTTTCTCTTTCTGACTTACTTCACTCTGTATGACAGACTCTAACTCCATCCACCTCATTACAAATACCTCCATTTCATTTCTTTTTATGGCTGAGTAATATTCCATTGTATATATGTGCCACATCTTCTTTATCCATTCATCTGTCGATGGACATTTAGATTGCTTCCATGTCCTGGCTATTGTAAATAGAGCTGCAATGAACATTTTGGTACATGACTCTTTTTGACCTATGGTTTTCTCAGGGTATATGCCCAGTAGTGGGATTGCTGGGTCGTATGGTAGTTCTATTTGTAGTTTTTTAAGGAACCTCCATACTGTTCTCCATAGTGGCTGTATCAATTTACATTCCCACCAACAGTGCAAGAGTGTTCCCTTTCCTCCACACCCTCTCCAGCATTTATTGTTTCTAGATTTTTTGATGATGGCCATTCTGACCGGTGTGAGATGATATCTCATTGTAGTTTTGATTTGCATTTCTCTAATGATTAATGATGTTGAGCATTCTTTCATGTGTCTGTAGGCCATCTGTATATCTTCTTTGGAGAAATGTCTATTTAGGTCTTCGGCCCATTTTTGGATTGGGTTGTTCGTTTTTTTGTTATTGAGCTGCATGAGCTGCTGGAGCACATTTTTTCATGGGTAAGATCCATGCCATGGAAGTTGGTCAGACAGTTTTTGCCCTGAATATCCTCGGTAGTTAGCTTGGATTTTCTAAGTGCAACTTCATCTTTCTGTAGATCAACAAGGCTCACTTTAAAAATATGACACTTGAGGCCATCCGATACAATTTTGGTTCCTTGAGTCCTTGAGAGTATTGTTTCTTGTACTTCTGATATTGAACATAGCTGATGCTGAAACCTTGCATAATGATGAGTCAAATCCATTTCACCTGCCTTCACTAATCAAGGTCATTTTAAGACTTGAATGTCCTCCAAGCAACATGCAGCCTAAACAACAAGATGTTTGGGGGAGTTTTTTCCAGGAACTTGGAGTCTCAGCTGCAACTAGTTGAAGCTGAGCTGGTTAAAGACTGGATAGGACCGCTGACCCTCCAACTGGGCATGTGCGAGTGTCCTCTTGGTGACCTTTTGATGGCAGAGGACTGAAAACTCCACCCCCAGATTGTGCTAAGTGCCTCCACTTTTAAACTACAGAGGCCTGTACTTAGTTACACCTGCACAGAACCACGATTACCGCACCTTTTCCCCATGCCCCCCACACCCCTCACATGCCCCATGCCTCAGACGCCCTGCTTCCATATTCATTATCCCATAAACACGCCCAGCCCCTTGCCTATGGGGAGGCGGAATTGAGTCTTGTCTCCCATCTCCTCATTTGGTCCATCTTGCGAATAAGCCTTCTCTTTGCTGCAGGCCTGGGTGTCTCAGCGTTTTGGCTCGCTGAGCGCCAGGCAAAACAAAGTTGGTTCAGTAACAAAGCTTTCTTACCAATCTTTCTTAGAAAAGGGACTAACAACTTTCTTCTTGGCTCCCTTTTAGCCACTTTTGTGGGCTGTGGGGTTTTTTATCCCCCTAAGGTAAGAAACCTATGAGAGAGATGGCAGAGTGTGGTTTGGTGAGGAGAGCAATGTGCTTTGGTTTAAGAAATGTGTTTCAATTCTGCCACTGTCCTTGGAGCACCATTGGCCACATACTCTCTATGGTACAGACTGACTGGCTATTCACCAAATCAGTATCCTTTCCTCCTGGACACACAAGCTAAACCCAGTTCCCAGTCTTCCTTACAGTCAGTTGTGTCTCTATGACAAGTACTGGCCAATGAAATGTGAACCAGGGTCAGGCAATGGGCAACCAGGCCTGGATCATAATCCTTCTACATGACCCTCCACTTTCTCTTTTTCCTCACCTTCAGCTATTGATATGTAAGGTTGGCTTTGAAGATTGCAGATCTCTTGAAGATCCCCTCAGCCCTCAGGGTGGCCAAGCAGGGCAGCGGGTGTGCCCAGCTTGGCACCTCAGCTATAAGCAATCTCCTCCGTTTACCTTAGTTCACTGTGCAAGCATTAACTCCTCCTACCGTGTGCCTAAAAATCCCAAAGTAAGGAAGTATTCCAATGGACTCTGCAGTTCCTTCCAGGCCTATCATTTTGGATCTGAAGCTGTCCCCTCATTTATACTTTCATCCCTAGACAAAGACAAGAAGGACACTCTTCTGTCCATTCAAGATCTCCTAGAGGAAGGAGTGGGACTCTTCTCCATTACCTTCTCCTTCAAGGATAGAGAGAAAAGGGGAGACTATAGAAGAGAGAGAAAACAAAAAGTCTGTCAGGGCTTATCAGTTAGTTAATGGAAAGGAAGCATAAGGGGCGGTAGCATGAAATCTAGGGGACTCCAGGCCAGAGAATGAGGGTGTCATTTGCCATTGCACCTGGCTGGCAGCAGGTCTTGGGGTTATAAATCCTGAATGAATGAGGGGCTAGAGCAGTGACAACAAGCTTCTATTCCACTAACACATCTCTTGCTGTGGGTCTGTGCTTAATCAAGCCAGCCTCAAATCCTTTTAGAACTGAAGATCTCAGCTAGTCCCAAATAAATCTCCATTTATATTCCCTCTTCATTAAAGCCTTCTTCCCAACCCAGAGGAGGATGTGAAAGCCACTGCTCCTTTAGGCAAAGTCACTGCTATTTGAAAAACCAAGACATGTATATGCACATATGTCCTGTGTAAAGGTAACTTACAATGAGATTTTCTGATTCTGAATGTATGTACAGTAGAATGATAACTCCTCTTAGACATAGAAGCAGCACCATATGTCCCTGTGGTAGGAATACATCCCAATTCTAGAATGATGTGGTTGTATTTGGTGTGTGACACTAAAGTCAAACTATGACACTAAAGTCAAACTAAGTCAAACTCACTATTGAAACAATGCATAACTGGTCTACAAAGATGTTTATAAGCCCCCCTCCCTTTTTTTACAAGTTGGGTGAAGGATAATTCCATACTTTTCATGTACCTTTTTAAATCTTTGAAACATTTATATAGTGTTTGTTGTATAACAAGCATTATGCAACAAATATTGTTCTACATGTTTTTTACAGATATTAATTTGTTTAATTCCCTATGAGGAGGATACTATTATGACTCCCTTTTATAGGTAAGAAAATGAGGAACGGAGATTAGATTATTTGCCCAAATTCACACAGCCAGTTAGTGGCAGAGCTGGGATTCAGACCCATCTAGTCTAGAGCCACAGTCTATGTGCTTGGTAACTATGCCATACTGCCTGATTTTTGTTGTTGTTGTTGTTGTTTTGTTTTTGGCTGCGTTGGGTCTTCGTTGTTGTGTGCGGGCTTTCTCTAGTTGCGGCGAGCAGGAGCTACTCTTTGTTATGGTGCGCAGGCTTCTCATTTTGGTGGCTTCTCTTGTTGCGGAGCACGGGCTCTAGGGCACGCAGGCTTCAGTAACTGCAGCACGCGGGCTCAGTAGTTGTGGCTCACGGGCTCTAGAGCGCAGGCTCAGTAGTTGTGACGCATGGGTTTAGTTGCTCCGTGGCCTGTGGGATCTTCCCGGACCAGGGATCAAACCTGTGTCCCCCGCATTGTTAGGCAAATTTTTAACCACTGAGCCACCAGGGAAGTCCCCTGATTTTTAAAAAATAATTGACCAGCCCTTACCCATGTTTGTCTCATACCCACGCATACTCCCCTGCCCTCCCCCCATGCTCATCCAAGTTATACCCAAGCCTACCAAGAAGTCTGAAGTGTGATCCTGGCTATGAAAATTCTTCATGGCAAGCATGGCAGCTGAACATAGGCTCTTGGTGAAAAAAATCGTTTTTTTCTTATAAAATTTCATTCTTAATGAGAAATGAGAATCAAATATTCAAACTATCCCTCTCTATGGAAAATAGAAATCTACTCTACAATATTGACTTTGCCTCTGTGATTTTCTCATTGTCGAATATGAGTCAAGAAGACAGTACAATTGTGGCATATTTTAAAGACGAGGTGTTTAAGCGTTCAACGATTCTCAGGAGTCGCACCTTTTTAGTATTCAGGAAGAGTTTAATGATAAGTGACAAAGACTGTGGGTCGAAGATCTTGTTTCCAGTTGTAGCATAACCAAGGTTGGCTGGTGGAGATAGAGTGACAAAATCTCATCTCTTCAGGCTCTGTTTGCTATTTTTGAAGTAAGAAGGGCAAACTAGATGCATGCTAGGGTCTAATCCAATTCTAGGACCGTTCTGGATTCGCTCTTCCCCTGGCCCACAAGATCCCTCATGATCTGGCTCCTGAAAAACTTTCCAACCTCATCATGTATCCCAACCTCACTCAGCTCCAGCCACATGGGTCTCTTTTCTGTTTGTTCCAAAACACTAAGCTCCTTCCCAGCTTAGGGCCTTTCCACTAGCAGTTCCCTCCGCAGGGAAGCCCTTTCTCTGCATCATCACCCGGTTGGCTCTTTTTTGTCATTCAAGTCACTGATTAACGTCTTTAGTCTGTCCCCAACATCTCAAGCTAAGTTATTCCCACACCCCAGCACTAACTCTCCATCAATCACCCTGATTTACTATCACCTATCACCATCTGATATTTTCTTGTCTATTTATTTGCTTATTTGTTCATAGTCTGTCTCCTCTCACTCGGTATAAAACCCCATGAGAGTGAGACATTGTCTTATTGTCTTATCTCCAGTGCCTACATAAGAGCATAGTGGCCACTGAGCTCAGCACATCTAGTGCTGACCATAGGGACAAAAACAGTGCCTTGGATCTAGACGCAGTAGGATTCCTTTCTGAGAGCCACATCATGGAGTAAAGAGCTCGATTAATGCTACATTTCCCCGTTTTTACTCAATCTAGTGGTTTCAGAGTAAATATCAGGGTGACTATGCACAGACCCCCATCACAAGAGGTAAGTTTGTACATCCTTTCTTTCCTGCTGACGTACTTCTCAATGACAAACCATGAATCTTCAGTGACATCTTCTCCATTTATATTGCCTTCCTAACAAGCAGAAAATAGCATATCCACCTAAGGAGACCAGCCCCTCGGTGCTGTGGACAGCTGTGTAGTTCTGGTTCTGCAGATTCTGGGCTTCAGCATCTGAGTGAGGGAGGTTCAAGTCTAGTGGTCAGAGGGCCTAGAGAGTCTGGATGTGGAGCTCTACCTGGTGTTCTGTGATGGCAAGAAAGGTTTCAGGGGTCCTGCTACATCAGTTAATTGAACATTAACTGAAGATGATTCAATGCTGGATGCTGCCCTGATGTAAGGGCATTCCTTCTCTCCTAATGGAAGAACAGGGTACCAAACAAGACCACAGTAAACATCTGTCTTGGGTCTCTGACCAGACAGAGAAAGCCTCTGGGGCTTAAGGAAGCTTTGTGGAGTTTCTGGGAGGGACAGCTACAGAAGCTGCTCTTCCTAGCTCAAAAGGGAGAAGTGATGCTCAACTCACAGCTGAAGGCAGGGCCTCCACCCAGGTTAATCACCTGGGATTAGAGTAGAATGAAGAGGAATAATTGGTGAAGTCACAGGGCAATGTCAGAGTGTCACCATCTGGATTTCAGCAGTGGAGGCTCCCCGATCCTGCCCCATGTCAGGAATCATCTCAACACATCCACGACCCAGGGATAGAGATCGTGTTATTGTTTTTAATGGTTAATTGACTTTGACTTTTCCTTCTCCCCTCCAACCAGTTTCAGAACTTCCAGATCTGTCAAGAGACAACTTCACACTGTCTCAGATTCCTCCACTCACCCCTCAGGACCTCCTAGATCAAATACGACGTATAATGACAACTCAGGACTGGTGATCTTCTGTCCTATCATAAAAAGATTACAGGGTCAGACATTTCAGCACTTCCTTGCCCCAGTATTTGGTCAAAAAAGTTCTTCCTTAAGCATTACTAACATATCTTTTGCTGCAGTGTCAGCTCATTTCTTGTTTATAGTCTACTGTGGAGAAGCCAAATGAGTATCTATATTATTTATGATACTTGAAAACCGTGAAATCAACCCTTAGCTTTCTCTCTCTCTCCACTAAATTCCGTAAGAGGCCATGCTCCCACCACTCTAATCTATCTGGTAATACTTTTCTGGACTTTTAATTCTTTGCATCTTTTAAAATTGTAGAAGTCAGAACTGCATACTGCTCTCATAAGGTCCTTTGGCAAGTCTTGGAGCAATCAGAGTTTTCTTTCAAATTTGTGAAGTCAAATTCCTGTCACTTTAGATCTGGAAATGAACTGCTGACTCACATTCAACATGCATTTGGATCTCAGCTCTCTTCTCATATGTACTCACCCACTTCTTACCTTAACAGCATTGACTGCATTCATTTTTAGTTCCTGGGTGTACTGGTCTTGTCCCAATCTTATCCTCTTTCAGATAGTTGGCTTCCTAAGTTTTCCAAGTTTACTTACATCTATTGTTCCTTCATTGGAGGTTTCAGAAAACTCAGCCAGCTGAGAAGATATATCTGCACATCATCCAATAAAAATAGGGGAAATCCTGAACCCAAGAAGGTACGGCAATGATGTCCGCACCCGATATTAGATCAATCTGGGCCTCACTTCCCAAATGGTTTTTTGAAATCCATTCTCAGCTTCCTTTGTTCCCCTGACTTATTCTCACCCTCACACAAACTACCATATTGTTCTGTGTGTCTAGATACTTTTTTGCCTCTTTCTGTCATACGTATTTGCCCGATTCTTTTCTAAACATTATTAACTGCATTTGATTTCTGTTCTAGGTATAATGCTCTTACCCCAACTTTATTCTCCCTCAGATAATTGACTTCCCACATTAACACAGTTTACTTACATTTTTCTTCCCCTTTCCTCAGAGATTTTGGCAGACTCAGCCAGTAAAGACTGCCTGGGAGAGTATCGGTTTGTAGTTGCAGTTTCATCATGATGATTACAGAATTTCCTTTCACACTCAAAAATATCTTAGTTTGGATGGTAAATTATACGGTCACTCTACAGACAGGGCAGACTGACTCTCAGCTATCCTTTCAGACCAACTCTGAACCACCCCACATACCTGAGGGTACCTTAGCTTCTTCCAGAACTTCACTTCGAGGCTACACATCATCCTCACTCCAGGACTAGTTTTGGTGGTCTTAGAAAATAAGTATTTGGGCCCTGTCGGGGCACTGTGGCACTGCCTAGGATTTTAGGCTGATCTCTCTAGCTATTAGAGCCATGAGGGTTAGATGATGATTGCACTATGTATACATCAGGAAGAGGCAATGTAGTGTAGCAATTAAAAACTGGAACTTTGGAGCTGAACTGCTTAAGTTCAAACCCTGGCTCTGTCACTTTCACTTATATTTAATTGGAGTATATGAACCCATATACATGTTATTTATCAAGAGATGCTCTGAAACAGAGTATATATGCACAGACCCAGCACTTACTAAGTTGCGTTTGTTATCCAACAGCTGTGGATTTCCCATGCCACAAGATCTAAGCATATGGATATGTCACGGGGGACTCAGCTTTAGGCCAGCTTGCTCATTCCACTCTAATTCATGGGATGGTAAGCTTGGCAAAATCTCTCTGGCACTAGAACTTCCACTCCACAAGACAGACCCAACAACTCTTCTGCTCTGGATGCTCTGTAAAGGTTGAATTATGTCATTCATTTACTCATTCACAAAACACAGAGCTAAGGGCTGTAGGGGATCTAAAGAAAGTAATGTCCGTGCCTAACCTCAAGGAGTTTATTATTGATCTGGGGATAGTAGAAGTATGCACACAAAAATTAAATGACAGGCAAGACACTGGACCTAGAAATGTTACAAATAAATAGTATAACGATTAAATGTTAAATGAGTGGGGCCTCTCATAAGATCTACAGGAGTTGAGAAAAAAGACAGATCACCTAGGAATAAAAACACCAAGGGAATCAAGACTTAGAATAAGAGGGAAGTAATGGATTTGGGAAGGAAAAAGACAAATGTTAAATATGCACTAAACTTCAGGATTCAGGCTCAATCTTGTATTTGGCATTACCTTCAGCATCAGGTTCTAGAAGACCAAGTAGCTGAATGTCTACTTCAATATTATTTTTCACTATCCTGGAACTTGTAAATGATTAGTGACCCTGTGATTGTGTCTTACAATCATATCCATTGAGCATAACAGCACTAGTAAGATGACCAAAACGTGACATTTGGATTACTTTTTTTAATAGAGGTGCCAACTTTTTAATTTGCTAAGTAAGTATGTTGGAAAGGACAACACTATCATTTCATAAAATTCATTTCATATTTTGACACCAAAAGCAGATTAGACATAATTAGACAATTTTAATATCTCAATATTAACTTTCAACTGTGGGTCAGTGGGCTAAATATCATTAGAGGAAAAAAAATTACTTTATTTGCTTTATCTGCTAATATAATATCTCTCAATTCAAATATGAAATATATTTATCATTGTAAAAGTAAAATGCCTTACTAATTATTCATGATTATAATAGCTAGTAATTTGTATAAAAAATTAATAACTTTCTTATAGGTAACTATAATAGAGTTTGACTACTAACACAAATATTAAGAGAAAGTGCATTTCCTAGATAACTTAGGAAGAATGTTATATTTTTTTCAAATGCACACAGGTTTATAAAAATTTAAATAATAATACAGGATAGAATAATGATGATTAGGTTTACTGTAATTATAACCTTTATATAATTGTTTGCTATACTACTGTAAAAGCTTTTCCTTAAATTATATTCTGCTCTTCACAAAAAGTTAGTGATGTTATTAAATGTGCTTCCTTTGTATCTCATATAGCAGATATTTAGATGAGCAGAAACTACCAGAAATCTTATTTTTTAAGTTTGGCAGCATTTAGGATTATAGATGAATTGAACTAGGTTTCTGCTTTACCTGGTTCCTGGATCTCAAACAATGATCATCACAGGGAATCTTACTGAAGAAATATTTATAGCATGGAAAAATCAGGAAAGAAAACTGTCATATAATTATCATTGGCAGTGGAACAAACATGAAGATGCCATGAATGATTTAGAAAATACAAACATGTCTGGTTCACACCATTCATATGTGTGGTCAGAAAATAATTCTAGGACAGAATAATATAACAGAATAAGCAGTGATCAGCCGAAAGATGGTGAATCACTCTGATCAGTCTTCTCTACCCAGACAGGAACTCCTTGATGCTTAAAAGATTTGAGAATTGCCGGGTACTTATGCATGGTATACAAACAAGATGGAATAACAGCTAATACATGCACACACAAAAAAGGCCACTTGGCATAGGATGTCTTAACCTTTTCCTGACAGCAGTGCCAACACAACAGGATTTACGGCCACCACAGTACCTACGGGATGGAGTCTGTGTGGTGAGACCTGCTGAAGAAGTAGCAACCACAGAGTTCCCTAGAGAGGACAACCGTTCCTGCACGGTACCTTCTCGAAAGATCCCCCAATAATGCCATGCCAGGTGTGCCTAAAATGAGAACAAGAATGCAAAAGGAAATTCTGAAATGGTTTTGTTATCTGGAGATCTACTTACTTTGTCCCACTGACACACTTCCACATCCAGATTTTAAGGACAGTTTTTTCTCAAGTGATTAAGGGAAGCAGCAAGAACATGCAAAATATTAGAAATAATTTAAATGAAAGTAAAAATCTTAAATTAGCTTTTGGAAGTAGTCAGAAAATAACTTCTTCAAGTGTTTTTTTCATCCAATAATCATTTACTGAGTACTTATGCAGCACTGAATCTGGAACCATACTGCTTGGGTTCCAATTCCAGCTGGGTCGCTTGCTGGCTATACAACCTTGGATTAGTTATTTAAATGTCTCTAAGTTTTCTCATCTATAAAATGGAATTAATCATAATATCTACTTCATAAATGGGGTTAATCATAATACCCACTGGGTTTTTTGCTTTTTAAATTTTATTTTTTAAAGAACAAAATAAAAGAGAATATATACATCCACCAAAGAGAAGTTCTCCATTAAATAGAAGAGAAATCAAACACTTTGTAATAAAGACCATCCAACTAAAAACAATATTAGATCAGTAAAACAACAATAGCAATTTGTGCTTTATTTCAATAGGTACTTCATTCATTATCTGCAGGACGGTGTAACCCACTTAAGATTCAGTGAGTTAATTTTTGTAAAGCACTGGGAATAATACCTAGCAGGTTACACACAGGATGTAGTGTTTGTTAAAATAAGATGTACCCGGCATAACCATGCCTGTTACACATGCACAAAGCAGATTTTGTGAGGTTATTTCAGTGGTGATTGTCATCACCATCAACCAAATCTTCAAGTCCTGGAGTTGGAGAGGACATAATTCATTATTCCAAGTCAATTCGTTTTAGAGAAAGGAAACCTTGATAATTTGGTGGCAGTGCTACTATCAGCCATATCCCATATTGGCAGAATTAGCCGGAAAGTGTCTTGCTTCTTCAACCTCAGTTGAAATAAATGAATGGTGAATACATGTTGATTGAATTAAATTAGACTAAATAGAAGAGGAATCAATTAAGAAGACAGAACCATGAGGTGCCATGGATGCTAATGGAAGAAAAAAAACATAGAAAAGGGGGCATGTGACAAGGTCATGCACTTCAGGAAAGTTATGAAGGACACATTTCTCTGGGGAAATATGAAAGCAAGGGGAAGGAAACATGGAGGGTGATACCTGGAGAGGTTAGAGGGGTTAAAAAAAAAAAGTTTTCACTATATGGGAAACACACGTGATTACAAGGAGGCACTAGAGAAGGCAAGATTGAAAATGTATAGTAAGTAGAGAGTCTAATTGGTGAAGGAGAATTCAGAGGAAGATAAAGGAGGATAAGATTAACAACACTGGTAGAGCAATTGTGAGGTGGAAAAAAGTGAATGTGAGGGAGCTCAGGTCAGATGTCCTTGATGTTCGCGGTAAAGAAATAGGAATGAGGGTATAGAAGTTTCTTTGGAGACTTCAGGAAAATGGAAAAATTTAGAAATGCTACTATGGGGAATATGATGTGGCATTAACTAGACATGAATAAAAGGATATCCAATTAACCCTGGACACCCAACTGAGATGCAACAGCAGGGATTTGTGGTGAATCCAAGTACAACCTCCAGGAATGACCCGCCTTCTGGAATGGTTAAAGATAGGGCATATGGAGATCACAGGCTTGGAAGAGCCAAGTCTGTAGAGGAGAGATTTTCACATGAAAGGATTTGTCCAGCCAACCCAGGCTGGAAATGAGGAAGTAAAGACAGAGGTGGGGAACGGGTGCAGATGGCGGAATTCCAGGGTGTAGTGAGGACATAGTGACGTGGTTGGCTTGGTGGGCACAAGGGGGAAGGACAGGGCATTATTATCAGATGGGTATCTGGGGAGTGTGAGATCCTGGAGGTGGCAAAGAAAAAAGGGCCAAGAATCAAGCCTTGAAAAAAATGTGCACAGGGGCAGAAAGCAGAGAAGCTAGAAGATAAGAGAGAATCATCAGAGAGGCAGCAAAACAAAAGAGGGTCATTTTACAGAGATCAAAGAGAGAGAGAATTTCAAGGAGAAAGAAGAGTTTACACAGCATATTTTTACATAATAATTCTAACAAATATACACTGCTGCAGAATAATGGTTATTGAATGGTAGTTACAAGCCAAGCACAGTGATAACGGTTTTAAAGGCATTGCCCTAGCAAAGTTTTCCAACACTCCAATGAGGCAAGTACTATTATCATTGATGCCTTACAGCTGAGGAGGATGGGCCATAGCTGTGTGAATAACTTATCCAAGGTCACACAGCATGAGCTCCTAACCTCGATCCTGAACCTCTGAACATTATGTCTGAAGCAGTTTCTATATTATTACCATCATTTTGCAAATGCTGTATCAAGCCCATGCATTATCTTCATTACCTTTCAGGCAAGTAACGGAGAATTCAAGGACTGAGACCAAGAAATTGTTGGATTTGTGCACTAGGAGATGGTTAGAACTAATGACAGAGCAGAGAGGGGGGATGTACAGAGCACGTTACTGGGAGACAAGGACTGAGCAGGGGTGAGGTGAGCGGGGTGAAAGAGGCACATAGCTTAGTTAGGATCATGGGGATTGGAGTTTGACACAAATGAGTTCAAATCCAGCCTGAGTCACTCAGTTGCATGATCTTGGACAAGTTTTTCTATGTTAACTAAGTTTCCTTTTCTTTAGGTGTACAATGATCATACTTCACAGGGTAGTTCTGAGAATTAATCAACACAATTCCTATACATATTTTTGCTGTTCTGGGCTCACAATACCCATTCAAAAACGTTTTTATTATGCATATTGCATATACACTATGGTTAACTGTACTGTAATCTCTTGACTTTCGTTTTAAGATTCTCTTCTACTTAGGTATTCATAATATAGCCATGTTTTGATGATTCTCTTACTACCTCTCTGCTCTCTGGTTTCTTGAATTAATATAGCACATATTACATTTCTGAGAACTTCTGAATATATTTTTTTTTCTCAGACAAAAGTTTGTGAGACAGGTACAGCAAATTCTGTTAGCTCCTCTAGGTAGGGAATGATGTATCCTGATTTTAAACAAATCTTCTGCTTTATACCATACACAGATAATCATTTGTCAAATAATTAACATAGAACACATTTAGTAAAACTGTGCTCCTTGTAATGTGAACACTGTTTAGTGATTCAAAAAGTCAACTTAGGATTTTTACTGTCTTCATATCTCTGTATCATCATTAAGAGAACTTATTTTCATCTTTCCTAGAGGTGCAGAACGCCAGTTACACTCCTCGTTACAGAGAGCATCTGACCTCTGTGAAGATAAATATGTACAATATACATTTACATATACATTGTGTTCAAAAAGGACAAGTCCCTAGAACACTAAAAATACAGTAGGGAGATCAATTATACACATATTCCGGGGCAATATTTGGGATTAAGGAAACACTCAGAGTCACCAGTAATTTTTGGAGCTCAGCATCAACCTTCTAGATTGTGCCTCCAGATCAGAGAAGTGTAAGTTTAACTAGACATGGAGAAAACCAAAGATGACCTAGAAATTAAGCACATCTGTTATATTCATTGAGACATCAGAATTTAGCTTTTGGAACTAAAGGCTATGTTTTAGATAAACTCCATTTTTAAAGAAATCCTTATTAAGGACCTCGAAACACAGGACCAAATTCTGTCCTCAGATTCTTAAGCCAAACTGGGTCTGAAATCAATATAGGCACTGTTAGAAAGGATCTGAGGATTGAATCAGAGAATAGGATTTGGCACCTAGGACACAAACCACACTACTAATCCCGGAGAAAGGATTTGCCTATTTAAAGGATTATAAATTTTTGAAAAGCATATTCTGTTGATAATACTTTTCGTTTCCTGCAAATCAAATTACTG
The DNA here is from genome assembly GCF_965194825.1 of Balaenoptera physalus. Classification (NCBI taxonomy): domain Eukaryota; kingdom Metazoa; phylum Chordata; class Mammalia; order Artiodactyla; family Balaenopteridae; genus Balaenoptera; species Balaenoptera physalus. Next base: position 47,196,459 of record NC_138883.1, read on the forward strand.
AGGGATATTTTCATTTTGAATAGAATTGGACAATGTTTTCATTGTTGTTTTCCAAGTATAAAAGGGTACCAAATTTCAAAGTAATTAGATGTGAAGTTTCATGGCCCCAAATGGCTACACATCTGAAGATTCGAGCAAATACATTAGAAATAATGCCTACTAGCAAACCAAAAGACACTTACATCTAAAAGAAAGTCTACTTGATTTGTGATACTGGCATTTATGAAAGTATGAAAGTATCTGCAGTTTTACATGACAGTGACAGCACAGAGATATCTGGACGATGAAGGGCAAATCAAGCAGTCTTGCTTGGTGGGCTCTGTCACATGCTGGCTACTTCCCACTCTGGACTCATTTTACTCTAGTGAAAGAAACGGCTGTAAACCATGTTGAAAGATAGTGTTTTAATAATAGGAAAATTCAATAGTTCTTGAACTTCCTTAATGGAATAAGCCTTCCAGAGGCTATTTGTCAGGCGCAGAAGAAAAAGAGAGAGAGAAAGCAAGCAAGAGAAACATTTGAGGTCATATAACACTTTGGTCTCTAATGTTCTCAGTGCCTCCCTCTGTGCACAGACCTCACTTTGAAGTTATCACGAGCCATAGGCCTAGAAAGTCCTCTCATTGGAGATCATGTCTAATGCTTTGTTCTAAAAGTCACCTAGAAGGTTTTCTCTAGAGTAGCAGTCATCGTCAGCATCAGCATCATATTTTACTTACACCATCCCCACAAAATAGCAATAAAGGTTTGGATCCTGTGGGCTTTTTCTTGTTCTGAATCTTCTGCTGTTGCTCAGACAATGGGCCAACCATTTCTGAGAAAGGAAAGGCAGGGTCGGGGTGGGGAAGGAGACTGCCAGAAGTCACAGCATAATGCTATTGGTTTGAACTCTCCCATGACGGAACCCTCACTGGGAAAGACAATTATATGTGAAAGGATGATAATCTCATGGGGCAATAACCTTCCGAGAGATCCTGTTCCACTGTGTACAGGTTATTAATTTGATTACCTTTCAGAGAAGTAGCCAAACTTCAGGAGCTCTCTCAGAACCTAGTCAATCCTTTCAAGGTTTGCCCATCTCTAATGAGTTGGGTCTTTTCAGCAATCATCTAACCACATGATTTCCTTAATTTTCAGCCGGTTGCATAACGACAAAGATAAATGTGGCTTTTCCCAGCTGCTTCTAAAATAAGTTCAAGACTGAATTAATACGAATGGAAATACTTTTTGTTTGTGTAAAGGGTAGGGGAAAGAAACCACATGTGTGGGGTTTGCTGACACCTGCTAAAATGTACCCTATGTGTCCCACACTTGGGACCCAAGAGTGGCAAAGACAGCATAATCAGCTCCTAGAACCCCAAACTCCTAAGATGGTGAAACTCCATCAAATTCATTCAGCAGGAGCTAGAAAACTCCAAAATTACCAAAATAGACTTAGCTGTAAAAGAAATCTTTTGGGGGATTCTTGAATCCCATCACTTGTCCAGTGAAATATGACAACTATGTTATTTCTAAGAACAAGGGTTGCCATGTGTTGAAATATCTCCAATCTGTCAATTTATGTTCTCGTCAAGCTCTCATTTGTATTAGGAATATAATGGGTGTTAGGAGAGCTTGGGAGTCCGAGAACAGCAAAGATTTAATGACTGTAGAGGGAAAATATGCTACTTGGAATTGCATAGAAAAATGGGAGCCTCATACTGAGTGAGAATCTTGACCTAACTGAAAAAAAGCATTCCCTACTTGTTAAATTGACATTCTCACCATGTACCATTAACCCTTATTTGGGACACATTTGTAGTGAATAGATGCCCTCCAATTAAATGACACCTGTGTGGGACACTATAAATTGAAAATTAAAAACAAACACACAAAAGACTTGTTTTGTCGCAGGACCCCATAATCTAATGGGGGGAAATAGCTCCCACAGACCAAAGAATACAGAAGGTCTTGAAGATGGAAATACACAAACGAGGGGCAAAGTCCCCGAAGGCTAAGTGAAAATGGAAAAGAAAGATGAGGTCAGTCAGGGATACTTTTTCCAGGGAAAGTTGAATTTTTAGGTAGATTTGAGGGGATAACATGGCTGGATGGATAGAAGAGAGGATATTCTAGTGGAAATGGAGGAAGTTAAGACCCTGAAGCTCAATCCATTTTATCTCTTTGTTCTATTCCCTCCATCTGAACTGCAGCCCAATCCCCTCCTCCTCGCAAGTAGAGGAAGAGTAGATATGGCTTCTGTGGTTAAGTTATAAAGATCGTGTTGCTTGTTAGGTACTGCAAAGTATTTTTCTATTACTAACAAGCAAATCAAATCAGATCAAACTGTTCAAACTCAGTTCACTCTCTCTTACAAGAAGATAGACATGGGTTTCGGGGGGAAGGTTATCATTTGCTTTCTCATTGTCTCATCTTTCTTTAAGCTCCATCAAGTGGCTTTACTATACATCATGATGATTCCTTTCAATAAATTCTTTAATGCATCAAACTACCCCACGAGGCAAAAAATCTTCAGGTTGCTGATCCACCTTTAAGACAAATCCCTTTCGATTTCTTCTTAACCAGTTGCTTTAAATTCCCTTACTCTCCTCTCATCTGTGCTATGTAAATTCAGATTAAAATGCAGTCAATTAAATCCATAAATGCCCAAATAGTCAATTTGATGTTCCTGTTATTTATGTCTAAGACCAGAGTGTCTTAAGCATGAGTACCGTGTATCGGCACTTTCCGCATCCAGGCCCTGGCCTAAGCCCTTCACATTCATTCGTTTATTTAATCCTTATAGCAACACTAAACAATGTTTCCAAATTCCCAACAGATATTAAGCTTTAGGAAACAAGAAATCAGAATTCCCAGAAATTCTTGTGAATTCCTGAAATCATAAGTTATTCTTTATTTTAGTAGTATTTACCAAGGAAGAGTATTTTAGTAGTGGTTTTTATTTTATTTATTTTTAGTATTTTAGTAGTACATATTTATAAAGACCTATATGCTATACTGAATAATCAGAACCTGGAAAATGTGCCAGAAAAAATTAGTGGATAATGCTAGAAAAACCTAACATTTGGGTATCCTAGCAAGATTATCAACACTACACAGAATCATACGTCAAAATCGCTAATTTAGGGAATTATTTTGTTGCCAAATGTGTGAGGTCCACTGGGCAGAAATCTAAGTGTCAGCTGAAGCCTCAGTTCTCTTGGAGGGGGGTGGGTGGCAGGGCTGGTTCAGGGTCCTCTCCAAGCTCACTGGTTGTTGGAAGAATTTATTTCCTTCTGGTGTTAGGACTGAAGTCCCCATTTTCTAGCTAGCTATTGGCTGAGGAGCCCTCTCAGGTCCTCTCAGGTGTACATCCTTGTAAGCTTGGAGTAGGCAGTGGTTTCTTAGATATGACATTAAAAGCAAAGCAACCAAATTAAAAATAGATAAACTGGACGTCAACGACATCAAAAACTTGGGGGTTTCGAAGGACACTGTCAAGAAGGTGAAATGCCAACCCCTAAAATGGAAAAAAAAATGTTTGCAAATCACACTTCTGATAAGGGGCTAACATTCAGAATATATAAGAACACTACAACTTGAAAATTTTAAAAAGACAGATAACTCAATTTTTTAAATGGACAAAAGATTTGAATAGACATTTCTTCAAAGAAGATATACAAATATCAATAAGCGCATGAAAAGATACTCTACATCATTAGCCACTAGGGAAATGGAAATCAAAACCACAAAGAGATATCACTGCACATGTACTAGGATGGCTATAATATTAAAAACATCCATTCATCAACTGGTGAATGGATAAACAAATGAGTTATAGCCATACAATGAAATTTTAGCTAATCACAGAAAGGAAAGAAATACTGATACATGCTACAATATGGATGACACTTAAAAACACTATGCTAAGTGAAAGAAGCCAGACCCCAAACACTATATGTTGTATGATTCCATTTATATGAAATGTCCAGAATAGATAATCCATAAAGACAGAAAGTAGATTAATGTTTGCAAGGGGCTGGGGGGTTGGAGAAATGAGAATCGTTAATGGATATGGGGTTTCCTTTTGGGGTTATTAACATATTCTGGAATTAGGTATTGGTGATTGTTGCACAACTTAGTGAATATGCTAAAAAAAAATTAATTTTTCACTTTGGTGAATTTCATGGCATGTGAATTGTATCTCAATTAAAAAATAATAGAGACCATGGAAGAACTTGGCTTTTGTTCCAAGAGGAAGGAGATAGAAAAGGAAGTAGGAGCAGGAAGAGAAAGAAAGAACTTTTGGGGCAACATGGCTGGAGACTGAGCCTTACTTGTTGAAAGGGACAAGGATAATTTTAAGATTAAGGATGTCCAATATTCCATGTTAAGATGTTGCAAAATTAAACCCTCTCCATCTTACCAAAACCTCAGTGAAGTCTGATAAATACATAAAGACTTCATATAAATTGTTTGTTTGTTTGTTTGTTTGGGTCTTTCTTTGTGTGTAAGCGGTGGAATTAAGTAAAAGCTCAGAGTTCCAAGTGTAGGTCAACACACTATGGAATAGGAATATAATGTGAGGAATAACATGACCAACCACAAACAGAACTAACGTGGGAACTTGGAACCAGAGGTGCGCATGGGAATGTGAGCCCTTGGAAATTTGCAGAAAACTTGGGAAAGGTACTCTACTCTCCACAAACAGGGAATGGAGTTTCTAGATAATATTATCTCAATCTTAAGTGTAAGGGTAACTCCTTACCCTTACTCACAGAGAACATGTGAGTAATCAGTAAAATTTAGTCTAAGAAAAATTTCTATTGCTTCTTTCATATGAGATTTAGACCAGGCCTGCCCTCATGAGGGCTATGTGTATTTCAAATCTCTATCCTCAGTTTCCCAGTTTCTATAAAGTGAGAGGGTTGGTCTTGGTCCTTTTCCATCCCCAAATTCTTAAACCCTAAAACGTTTTAAAAATTTAGCTGAGGTATTCAGTCCAAAGCTTTCTGGGTTAAATTTTTTTTCACTGACAATTTACCCTCAAATCAATAAAATTTCAAATCAGTCAGTTAGGAAAGTCACAAGGATGCCAGCAAGTACTTGCTAACAGATATAAAGCAAAGTTCTTTTTCAACTGGACACGTAAGGCAAGAGAGAACATCCTCCAGACCTACAGTTCTTAAAATCAGTTCTTAAAAACTCAAGGTCCAAGTCCATATCAATGTATTTAGAAACAGTTTTAAATTTAGAGTAACCTAATTTGCAAAATGGAGAAGGGTAACTTCTTCATAAGAAGTTTTCTTTCCTTCTTTGGCAACTTTTTTCTATCTGGAGAACAATATCCCATGAACAGCCTTGTTCCTGTAACTAAACACTCTCATATGAGCCAAATCCCAAAGAAATCAATATAAAGTTTTTATTCCTGTCCCTCTACACCTAAAAACCACCTAGAATGGGTACAGCAGTCAAGAACAGGCTCTCAGGAAAGAAAGGTCTTCTTCCATCTAGAATATAAACTCTGTGAGGGCAGGAGATATCTTATTCATCATTATATCCCCAACACCTAGAATAATGCCTGACACAAATCAATGGTTTAACAAGTGTTTATTAAATAAATGAATGGTTGAAATAGCCACTCTACCACCATGACTTAATTCACTGAACCTCCATTTCTTCATCTGCAGAATGGAGATAATCGCACTTCCGTCATAGAACTTTCTACAGTGTAGGATATGCAATGAGCTTAGCACAGGGCTGGCACGTAGCACTTGCTCAATCCATGGTGCCTCTTGTTGCTATTTTTATAGCAACCTGTCTTTGAAACATTTCCTGATACACATTATGAAAGAGTCTTTTAAAAGTCACACAAATCTGACTAGCAGAGCAGTATAAGGATAAAGAAATTTCAGTTTAAATCAAAAGCCAACACAAATAACCACAGAGAGAATAGTTTTAATGGGGGAGCCACTGTTTGCCCATCAAAGATCTAAGATTTTGAAGGGGCAAAAATGACATTTCCAATTCTGATCTCTCATAGCCCCCAGAAACACTTCAGGAGGAAAAATAGTACTGCCACGACCTTAAAGCATCCACCAGACTGTTCCCAGCTTTACAACTTTAGAAACTTGGATAGAAATCAGGGGTATTGATGGGAAATCTATGAATGGAGTAATCCCACTGCTTTAATTCATACCACAGAATGTCTGATTGTTCAGTTTTGCAAATTAGCAAGTGAATGAACCAAGTTAAAGAAATAAGGACAATGCCACATAAAATACACTCCTCTTGTTTATCTTGACAAGGCATGGTTCCATTTTAATGATTTATGTTAATGTTTTATTGTACAGTGGTTATGCCCTGAAGTGCGTTTTATAAGACTAATGAAGTCTTAGTAATCCCAGACGTCTTCTCCAGCATTCTCTTATTATGTCTTTGCTGAGAACTCGTGTGGGAGAGACCACCAACCATCGTTTGAGTAAAGAAGTTTGTGAATTAGTGAGATGAAAATCAGTCAAGTTCTACAGTAGTGAGGAGTCCAGAGGCCACTCCGATGGGATTCTGTGTTCTCACACAAAAAATTGCCTATTGGTCTTCATTACGAGAGATGAGCAAACTCTGCTGTATTTAGGGTTCATCAAACATCAAACCAATTTTTTTTCAAATGTTTTGGGTTTGCCAAAATCCAAAACACGTTTTGCCCTTAGCATTTTTCCCTTCATTTTCAAACCCCTGTGTATTTTAAGGGAAATTTAATCCTTATGTTTCTGACTCATTTACACTTAACACGTGAACATGTTGTTTCATAAGATTTATTTGAAGTCTATGAAGCCTTGTAAGTCTTTTAAAGTCCTTTTTCCATAGTGGCAGGAAGCTGAGTGTTCCAAAGACATGAAAACGTGGACTCCCAATGAGTGGAATGGGTTTGAAACTCAAGATTTGTTAAGACCCAATGTTAGATTGAGTTAGTCTTGGTAAAACCCATCTTCTCTCCCATAATTACCATCCTCTACTTTGGTGCATGGCTTTTAACAATGAAATTGCTGAGGCCACAAAACAGTCATTTTTGACATTCCTGTGATATATGCCATCAGCTGGATTTCCATACAAGAGAAACGAGTGGAGGTCATTTATTACCTGTGGCCAGTGGAGTATAGTTTAAATTCTGTACTTTCTAGCTTCTAGTCACAACCCTCCATGGATGCCGTGGTCTCCTGGCTGTTTAAGCTAAAAGTCCCTCCGCAGTCCTCATCCTTATCCTCTTCGACCTCCCCCAGCCTCACAAAGGGCTGGGTAGTGTGTGGGGAAGCCCATGTGCACTGGCATTCTACCAGTGCTACCACTTCTCGGAAGGCATATGGGATGGTGGAGGAGGGCTGTCGGAACAGAGTCTTCCTTACCCTAGAGATTCAGAGAATGAAACCCAAGGCAGTGATCAATGCATCGAGGTTTATTATAGATATTGTGGCAGTACTTGGGGTGGCGGGGGGCAGGGAAGGAATGGCGAGGCTTCGATTCCTTCCCTATTCTTATGTCCAGTCGTCTCATGTATCCTTTACCCCTAAGCAGCTATTTCCACTGCAGTGGGCCCCCAGATGGATCTACAAGGTTGGCATAGATGGGTCGCTCAGAGCCATCTCCAGATTCTTCCTAGAATGGATACAAAGCTTGGGGCTCCTGATGTTTCTGGAGGCCAGAAATGATTTGGAGTGATTAGCTGTAAAGCACAAGAATTTTAGAGTTTATCAAATCTAAACCTGTATCTTGCCTCTGCCACTTCTTAGCTGCTTGATGCTTGGGAAGTTAACTATGTTTCTGAAGTCTATTTTCTAACTGCAAGTGGAGATTTAAAATATGCCTACCTCATAAAGTGATTGCACAAATTAAATGAGATTGAACATGGTGAGTGCTTAGTGAGCACATATTAAAACCTCAATGAATGGTACTTGTATTCATTTCTATTACTGTTGCTGTTGTTCTTATTTTCAAACCAACTCCTAGAGGATTTCTCATATCTGGAGTCCTTCTCCCCACTATTTACAACCCCTTTCCCCATTCCAATATTTGGATAGGACTGAATATCCTAGAGTGGCATTTTGCTCTATTCATTTTTTGTCACTGTTTGATGTCCTCAGGGTGTCAAATTAGGAAAGGGTGCCTCCCTCCTATCTGCCCATGGGATCCATCCTGAGCAAGGCATTAGGAAAATCTTTAACCTAACCTTTAAGCAGTGGTCTTCAGTACCATCTCTTCTTAGGTACAACAGTTTGAATTCAAGTATATTTGACTTTCTTTTGAGATGGTCTTCCACTTTTCTCCATTTCAATCGATTCCTCCTCTGTATTCACTCCTCTGCAAGCAGACACATGTATTGATGGCCTTCTTTCTGCCTTCATGGCCTTCAATACCATTTCCTTCCATTATTTATGGAGTGTTTTCTCACTTCTCAACTCCTTCAAGAGGTATCCTCTGTTTAATTCGTACCTTGTTCTCAAAACGAACCCCTCTATCCTTTTCCACAGATTAGTAAATGACTCTACCACCTTCCCAGATACTCAAGCCAAAACTCTGGAGCCACTTTCGTTCCTCCCTTTCCATATCTCCCTGCATGTAATCACTCCATTGATTTCACCTTGGCAGCAAATGTATTTATCCCTCCTCTTCTCTCCATGTTCACCGCTAACACCCCAGGCTTATCCACTATTACCTGATGCCTGCACAACTGTAACAATTTGAACTGCTGATCTTGTTTCCATTCTTCCTCTCCTACAATCCATTCTCCACATGGTAGACCCATCTTTTAAAAATGAACTTCTGATCATGTCATCCTTTTGCTGAAGCCTGTTGTGGCCTTCCCATATTTTTAGGATCCTTCAAGGCCCACATCATCTAGCATATCTTGTTTCGCTCTCCCTCTAGCTCACCGTGCACCACACATACTAACCTTTCAATACTCCAAAGGTGTTGATCTCTTTTCCACATGGGGGTCTTCCCTCTGTGGGTAACAAGTCTCTCCCATTTCTCTCTCAATCAGGTCAATTCCTACTCTTTCTTTCTGTCAGAGCTGAAACGTCACTTCTTCTAAGAAGCCTTTCCTAACCTTCTTCATATATGTTCACAGCACCCAGACTTCTTCTCTGTGAGACTTATAACAAGCATCACTGACTAATTTGGGGGATGACTTTTGTTTACCAGCTCATAGTTGTGTCGTAAGCCTAAACTCCAGGAGGGACTGTGTCTCTTGTTCACTGCTGAATCCCCAGGGCTGACAGGAATGCCTCAGCCTGATTTATTCTTAATAAAAATGTCATGAGTGAATTAACCCCACCTAACTCTGTGCACTCTTGCCCCACATCCCTTCCCATGTGAGTTTCAGCTTGCACAGCTGAAATTTGTACTATTCTAAAGGTCCTTTAGTGGTTGTAGTCAAGGTACTTGATCTGGTTCAGGATTAGATTGTAAGCTCTATGTGGAAAAATGCCACATTTTCTATTTCTTTTGTTTTCACCAATATTCACTATTCCCAATACTATGACATCATATTTACTACTATTTACTGAATGGCTGGTAACTCACACTCTTCCTGGATAACTGTTTACTTATCTGCAAGATTTATCCTTTCTACAGCAACCAGTTATTGATATAACTCTGGTTATATATAGTTGATAGATTTTTCTACATATATATGGTTATATACAGATATGTATATGTTGATAGATTCTTCTACCAACTGAGTGGCAATATGAAATCAATGTTGTCAAACTTCAGTAATCATTTTAAATTTTTAATAAATTATTAGCTTAATATTCAGTAACTTCATACTTCTGATAAATCATATTAATTCTAAGGCATGACCTAATTACATGAGAAAAAATAGCTCCAGGATACAAAGACATTTAAAACACATTGTTTAAATTCATTAACTGATTGGATGAGGGCCACCCACATTAGGGAGGGCAATCTGCTTTACTCAGTCTCATGTTAATCTCATCCAGAATGTTAATCTCACCCCGCAGACACACCCAGAATAATGTTTGACCAAGTATCTGGGCACCTCACGGCCCTGTCAAGTTGACACATAAAATTAGCCATCACACCTTGGTTTTCCTAAATCTTTCTGCTTTTGTCTTTAAGAATTTTTTAAAGATTAAAAGATTAAAGTCTTCCCTCAAACTTTACACCAGATTAAATCCCCTTAGTCTTCTTCATTCCTATAGTCCCCTGTCCTTTCGTTTTGTTTTGTTTTTTTTGGCTGCGTCAGGTCTTAGTTGTGGCACACAGGATCTTTGTTGAGGCATGCAGGATCTTTTGTTGCAGTGTGTGGGCTTCTCTCTAGTTGTGGTGTGCGGGTTTTCTCTCTCTAGTTGTGGCGCACGGGCTCCAGGGCACATGGGCTCTGTAGTTTTATGGCACGCGGGCTCTCTCGTTGAGGCGCACGAGCTCAGTAGTTGTGGCATGCGGGCTTAGTTGCCCTGCAGCATGTGGGACCTTCGTTCCCCGACCAGGGATTGAACCTGAGTCCCCTGCATTGGAAGGTGAATTCTTTACCACTGGACAGCCAGGGAAGTCTCCCCTGTCCTTTCTTATTTATGACATTTATCATTCTTATAATCAATCACATGTCTAATATCAGTAATTCTCCTGTCCCATAGTTCCATGGCTGCAGAGGCTATATTTCACTTAGTTTCTGCTACTGTCCTAGGTCCCAGCCCTGTGCCTGACCCAGTGGAGGCACCTGATAAACACTGGTTGAATTGAATTGATTATGTTCTAGTTCCTTGGTTTTATGACCTTTGAACAATTGTTCTCCAGGTCTGCATCCATGCTGCACTGTATCCCAAGTATAAATGGTGACAGTCTTCTTCCCATCTGTTTTCTACTGAACAACGGGACCATGACTAAAATTTTTCTCAAGCTTTGGGTTTAGTCAAAATCCATACTCAGTCAAACAACAAACATTTTGGATCTGTTGCTCATTTTTCCAGCACAGAACAGTGGTTTCAGCAGCATACAACCCAGCCTGTCATTGTCTACCCACACTACCCTCAGAGAGGAAACCCTCTCTCTTGAGGAAGAGCACAATTAAGGTGATTGTGACTACAATTATTTGCCAGTCCCGCTTTGCATCCCTTGATAAACTTTATTATCAAATGTAATAGAAAAAACCAAAAACAAAGGAAATCCTGAGGCACTTCTCGGATAAGACAATCTGGGGCATCTCCCTCCTAAAAAAATTTTTTTTAATAATATGTGTTCCATGTTTAAACTTGAAATATTATATTATGAAATTTCTCTACAGTCTTACTATATTTAAACCATAGCTACTCTTTCATTTTTACTAGGAGATGAAAGCTTAGCAAAACCCTAATTTACATTAATTTTTAAAAAGAAAAATTATGACAGCAATTACCACTAAAATGCTGCCCTAACCTTTAAAGTGTCACACATGCAAATGTAACTATTTATTATTTTCCTCTCTTTCAGCACTATAGTAGAGAAGGAATGAGGTCAGCCTAAGACTCAAAAGACCTACTTTTGATTCTTGGCTCCATCTCTTTCTAGCCTTGTAACTTTAGCTATCAACTCATCAACATGTAAAATGACGATGGTTAATGCCTTTCCTACCTGTCCCCGAAAGAGTTGTATAAATTAAGAGAAATCCTATGTAAACATCTTTATAATTATTAAGGACTACACATGTGAAGCTAATATTGATGCTATGTTAAACAAGTATATTTAACCTATATTTTTAAATAAAGGTTTTCTCAAAATGAATTTTCCATTAAGATATGACATAAATTGTACTTTTAAACATTTTCTCCAGAGTCCATACTTAACTTTTTTATACAGCAACTTCTTTTCCTAACTCCATTAGGATACCTTGTACTTAATTATTAATGAACATATAATTTGTTGAATGAACAAATGATTACTTCATCTTTTCAGGTGGGTAGTTATTTGATAAAGCAACACCTTTAGTTAATTTCTTACCCAATGCATATATAGGCAACTGCAATTTTCAGGAAGAACTTTAAACCTCAGGGAATTCAATAAATTTTATTTAAGTTAAAGATGCTCTGTTATAAAGCACCAGGCAAGTTGCTAAATAAAAGGCAATGCTGGCACCATGTTTAAACTTCTCAGTGAGGCTTCCATCTTAGAAAAGGATTCCTTGATGGTTTATTTCCACCAGGGCATCAGAGACAGCAGCCTGCTCTCACCATCTGGGTATAATAAAGGAAGAATTTGAGTCATAAAAATTTCTACCCAATTTAAGATGCACAGTATTGCTTTTCTCAAACTAACCACCCCTGGTGGTTCCAGTTAATACTTCCGTTCAAAATTTTTTTAAAAAAAAACCTTAAAAGCCTTTTAAGCTGACACTCAAAATAATTTGGGAAACAATGTTAAGATTTAATCTTTTTACATCAAACCTCCTGTGAGATACGACTGTGTAGGCTCTCCCCAGTTCTCCCCCACTTATGGCAGACCTGCGGAGAAGCAATGTACAGGGTAGGAATCAGTCTTCCCAGGAAAGTGAATGATGAGACAATGTTCATTTTAGATTTCTCCACAGAGCCGGGTTTAATCAACAGCAAAAACAGCAAATCCAACAGAGGATTGGATTCTGTCGAGTCACAGGCAAACTGAGTCAAGAGCAAAATATAATTTTTTAACTGCTTTTCCAAAGTCTGAATCTTTGTCAAGCAATATCCCATGATTTTTTACCAGCTTATGGGAAAATATTCTCTACTTAACCTGGCTACTGGATATACCACAGACTCAACAAGAAACTGGTGTGAACCAAGAGTAGAAACTTTGGAATTGACAAAAACATATTTTCCAGACATTGGTCTTGAATTGCCTTTGATTAACATAGGTTCATTTGAAGTAGGAGGAGAAAGAACAGGAGAAAAGAGAGCATAATGATGAAGAAGCATCTCTTCTACCTCTCGTTGGTAAAAAATTTAGTTTCTTGTACAGATTTTTAAGATAAACAAAACTTCAGACTTTAGATTGAAAAACAATGAAAGAAATTACAAGCGGAAAAAAATTTTAGACCGACTTTATAAGAATGGAAAATTCATGGGCATCAAAACCAAACAGGAATAATTTGGCAAAAATGTGACCAAGAGTTACTATCACTGCTATGTAAAGAGCTCATTTGAGTAGATAGAAACGACAAAAACACCCCCCCAAAAAAAATGAACAAGGGGTACAGACTATCACAAATGGAGAAATCCAAAGCAAAGAAACATATGAAAAAAGCTCAACCTCACTAGTAAGCAAATAGTTACAAATTAAAGGAAAATGCTATGCTTCATCTGTTAAACTGACAAAGATTTTAAAATAATACTAATTTTAATGAATATAAAGTGAGATGTATAAAACTCTTAAACATTGCTGGCAAGAATATAACTTATTTTAACTTTTCTGAAACCATTTTAACGATAAACATTCAAAGTTTTAAAAACACACTTAATCTTTAACCCAATACATTCATTTCTAAGGTTCATTATCCTAAGAAAATAATTAAAGAATCTCACAAAGACCCATGGGGAAAAATACTCATCGTCATTTTTATATAATAGAGGAAAATTATAAATAATCTAAGTTATAACAATAAATGACCAAGGGATTTAATGTGATAGAATATGATGTCAACATGAAAAGCAATGTTTTTAAAGAATAATTGATAGCAATGCAAAAATGCCATCCCAGGAATCAAGTGAAAAAGTAGAACACAAAACTATATATTCACCATCACCATATTTTGGTTAAAATACATGCATAGGAAAGAAAAGACAAGAAGGAAATACAAGAATATGTCAATAGGGGATAAAGGAAACTATATTTTCTTCCTTGTACTTGTATATTTTCTAAATGTTTTATAGTAAACATTATTTTATAATTTTTAAAAGTTCGGATTATGGAATAAAAGACCTGCTACTGATAAATTCTTGTCAGATAGGTCAGTGGGATATCAACTTGGCTTCAGAAGGGAGTCAGTGAGTGCAAAAACAATAATATTTCTACTTGTTTTGAACTTCAAAGCTCAAAATCAACCTCATCCAAGCGTCCATGGAAATATCCCTAAGTATTCTAACTCAAAGAAATCTCCCCTTCAAAAATTCACACTTTGTTTACATACATCTTTTTATTTGAGAGCTATCATTGATCTACTATTCTAAGAACATTAGATGTGTTAATTAACCATCATTATTCCCATTATAAAGATGGGAAAATGAGGCATAGAGCAGTTAAGTGACTTGCCCAGGATCACACAACTAATAAGTGATAGAATGAGGATTGAAATCCAGTCAGTGTGACGTCTACACCACGTCTCTCTACAGCATTTTCGTATGTTCTGTCTGCTGGGTCACCATTTCATGTGTGTTTAGGCTCCCCAGTGAGAGTGTAGATCCTTTAGGGGCAAGCATAGGACCTTGGACTTCTTCATCTTGTCCTCAATAAAGCCCAGAATGTTGTTAGGGACTAAGGATGCTGATCATAAATATGGATTTAATTGTATCAAAAAGCCAAGTCGAATGTGTTTACTCCAAGAAGAATACTTTAGAAATTATTATTACCGGTTTTCAAGACTTGTTTCCTAGACAGATATCTCTAAAAAGCAAACAATAGCTGGTCTAAATATGCTCCAGCCTTAACTTCCCTGATTCAGCAACAAAAAGACAAATTTTTTAAAAAAAATTTTCACTGAAAAAATCAATATGTTATGAATGGCCTTTCATATAAACCCATTCATTATCTGTGGAATTCTTTAGGACAAATGCAATTCAAAGGTGAGAAATAAAGAAGGATAGAATGAAAGATCCTCCTTTTGCATTCTTGCCAGATAGGCAAGTGGTTTATAAACTTGGCTTCTGAAAGGAGGTGGTAAGTGCAAAGCACAATTATTGTGCTACCTGCTGCCTCAGCCAGCTTGGTGGTGAAACATGTTTAATAGTATGTAACGTGATGCAAGTTTGGCGGGGGAGGTGGCCAAGAGAATAAAAAAACGCAACGTGTTATCCAAGTGAAATTACTGGAGAATTCTGGGTTGGTAGATTACCCAAATTATATTTTGGCCAAATGATTGAAGTGAAGGTCTCCTAATGGGTAGAAAACACTGCTGGACCCTTACTGACCAGGGAAGACTAAGACTCCATGTTGTAACAACAACCACCAGAAACCAAACTTGCAGTTATAGGGGTCAGATTGGTGGTTGCCAGAGTAGAGGTGGCGGTGGGGCGGTGGGGGGTTGAAGGTGAGCAAAATGGGTCAAGGGGGTCAAAAGGTACAAATGTCCAGTTATAAGTCATGGGATGTGATGTACAGCACGGTGACTATAGTTAATAATACTGTTGTATATTTGAAAGCTGCTAAGAGAGTAGATCTTAAAAGTTCTCATCACAAGTAAAAATTTGTAACCATGAAAAAAAAAAAAAGACTCCATGTTGTAACTCAGTTTAAAGCCAGTCCTTCCAGCAGTGGCCCCTGACACCAAAGCTGGCACAGGCCTGGTTCAGAAGAAAGAGTGCCAGCATGTTGAGTCACCAAATCATTTTCTGGAGCAGATTTTTCTTGGATGCCTCCCATGCAGTTGCATCAAGGAACGGATCCTATTTCATTTATGAGCTCATAGCCCTAAGCGATGTCTCTATGAATATTCAGAGAAGAGATTAAAGGAAGTGTCAAGAATATTTTTAAAATATCAAGGTGCTGAAGGCAATTTAAAAAATACTAGGCTTCTAGGACCATGCGCTGAAATCAACACCAGCATGAACTCTAGCCATGTTTGCCATTTCTAGTGACTGTTGCCATGCTTCTTACATCCCATATCCCTTTCTTATTTTATTGTATTTTTTAATTTTTATATTTTTTAACATCTTTACTGGAGTATAATTGCTTTACAATGCTGTGTTAGTTTCTGCTGTATAACAAAGTGAATCAGCTATATGCATACATATATCCCCATATCCCCTCCGTCTTACGTCTCTCTCCCACCCTCCCTATTCCACCCCTCCAGGTGGTCGCAAAGCACCGAGCTGACCTCCCTGTGCTACTATCAGAGTGGCCATCATAAAAAAATCTACAAACAATAAATGCTGGAGAGGGTGTGGAGAAAAGGGATCCCTTTCTTATTTTAGAAAGCTGTTTAAAGCTATTTGCTAATGGAAACTCTGGCAGCACCTTCAGTGAGACAACTTTTGTAAGTTTACATTGACTGGACCCTATCTGTTCTTCCTGTTCCCAAGTATGTTAATAACACAGTGCTCAGTACTTGGTAGGTACACCATGTATGTTGTTAAACTCTTGGTTCTTTTTATTGCACCGTGGCCCAGTCTAAGAATCTCCTCTCCCCCTAAAACCTCCCTAAGCTCATTCCCCACTCTCATTCAGTCCTTCCTTCCTATCATTAATCTAGTATCTTCTACACAAGATGATTCCCCTGTTGAAGGATATTTTGGTGAAGCATCTTCTGCTTCAGCTACAGCAACCAAAAATCCCACTCAAACATCTCTCTGCAAGGAGAATGTTAAGGTTGTCCAGCAGTTTGCCTCTTCCTGTTTCACCACATCCACGTCCTCACAGCCACATCTCTCAAAATCCTCTGTACGTGATTCTCCTCCATTTCTCAGATTGCAGTATTTCTCCAAGTGCTTGTATCTGCAGGGGACAGAGACCAATTTCCTCAGGTGCTACAGTGCATCCCTGTCATATTTTAATTGTCTTCAAGGAGTTTAGAGAGAAGAATCCTGAACTTGGAATTGGAGGACCTGATTTCTAGTATTGAATGATGGAAACCACTTAACTTTTGTCTCATTCGCAAATGGGAAATGAAGATCCCTATCCCAAATATCTCTTGGTAGCAAGGATTAGAATCTTTAATATATTTGAAAATGCATAAAGCCTATGGAATTATGCAAATAAAATATAAATGCATACAGGCAAATTCAAACAATTTCAAAAATGTTAGTTGATTCAAAGTATGGAGTCACTCTTATGGTCAACCAAAATTTACCTGTAAATGGCCAAATCAATCATATTCAGATTAAAAGAGCCTTTTACCCTTTTACTCTTCAAAACATTTAAGAGTATTGCGCTAAAAAGGTAAACACTATAACAGGTCTTTGAAGTAGGAACTGGTTCTGCTGCCTTTCCCCCTCATTCCAACCCCTTCAAAGTCATCAAAGCAATGTTCTTAAAGTGTGAATGTCTTACAAGTAGCTTCTAATGGATTCACCCTTCACTCTGTTCCCCACTAATCAGAGGTAATCTGACTTGTACGTTCCTAATTATGCCTTTTGCAAAGAGCATTAAGGCTAAGATTGGTTTTAAATGGTCCTAAATGCATCTCTGCTTTTGACCTGGGCTGCTCTGGCCATCATGCATCCTGATATTAGAGCAATCCTAAGGGCAGTATGTCCCAAGGGCACCTAGACAGTAGGGTTTTTTTCAGGGTCACTTCCCTTTCTTTTCCCTCAACTAACTGTGGGATGTTCCCTAACTGATGATGTCCTTAGACCCCTCCCAAAAGAAGATCAAAATTTTCAAAGGATCATCCTTGTCTGAAAGATTGATTTTCAAATTTAGTGCACATTAAAACAAAAACCAAAATCCCAAATCTTTGGGGGATATTGTTCAAAATGAAGATCCCTAGCCCCATATCCCAGATATTTTAATCTGGTTGGGTGAGGCTAGGTATGTGCAACTTATATAAGCAGATTAACCTGTTCACAGATGTTGGTAATCTGCCTTTTGAGAAACACTGTACTGCATAATAATGTCTATCCCAGGCCCAACTCACCTTCCAGGCTTAGCTCCTACATTAACTCTCAACTCCCATTCTTACTGTGTACACCACGCACGCATGCACACACACACACACACACTCAAACACACACGCACACGCTCACACATTGGGCCACAGAGGATGATGGAGAGTCCAACGTGTATTCTCTTCCCCTGTTCTCTCAGCCTTGACTGTCCTTGAATGTCCTTCTGTGTTCCCCCTGCCACATGAAATCTGTATGTTTTCAAGGTCTTGCCCAGACACCAGTTCTAAAGCCTGCCCTGATATCCCACTTCAAGAAAAGATATCCCAATTCTTTCCTTGAAGTTTCTGGAGAACCAGTTTATATGTCATTTGATCCTTACTGAAATATTCCTAGCATTACACTGATTTTTCAGTCTATCAGTGTTCATTAGTAAACTGTGAAATACTTGGAGTTAAGTATCATACCTCTTTATCTTTTTAGTCCTAGCAGAGGGCTGTGAACATAATAATTGCTGAATAAATGTTTGTAAAATTAAACCTACTTTAATTACGTCTATTAGATGTATTTAAAGTTAGTTACTTAAGCATCTCTCCCGTCTTCCCTTGGAATATTGAGGTAGAGACCATCTCTGATGAACGTGTAATAATACACAGCCCAGCTAACCAAAAATATACATTGCTATGTCTCTGCTTTGAAAGGGCTGCTTACCTTGTTTTGGCAATTTTGGGCTCCAGAATCTCATCCATAATAGATAGGCTGTAACTACAAGTATCTAAATATAAAAAAAATACTTAGGATAGTTCTTTAATGAAGAACTTAAAAAGATTCCAAAATATTAACTTGGAAATTAAATAATCCAATATTAAGAAAACCCTTTATACTCATCAAATTAGCAAAATATTAACAGGATTGATAACACCATGTATTATTAAGGAGATGGGGGAACAGAGCACCGTCATATGTGGTGGGTGTGTAAACTAGAACAACAGTTTTGGAGAACAATCTGATAGCTTCTAGCAAGATATAAGGACTCACTGACCCAGTAATTCTACTGTTTTGTAATCTTCCCTATAGAAATTCACACATGAATACACAGAAAAATACACACAAATAGTCATTGCAGCATGAACTGTAAGAGCAAAAGATCTATTAGGGGATATGTAAATAAGTATTGGTATGGTCACACTATAGGATATTTTGCAGCAGTTAATTATAAGAGATATGTACATGTACTGATATGGAAAGATCTTTAATACATATTGTTGAATTTAAAATGAAAGTTGTAGCGCCTGTATTGAAGTATACTCTATACTTATTTCTTTTAAGTTGATACTACAAGTTCAACAAAATAATGTCTACATTGAACTGCAGTTCAAATGTAAACCTATGTATTAAAAGGTGTGGAAGAACATAACACAAACTGAGGACATGCGTTACCCCTCTTAAGGAGATGAGTGAAATTAACACAGGGGATGTAGGAAGAAGGGGGACAGCCCAGAGTGGACTTTTCCTTTATTTGTGTTGTCTGAGTGTATGTTAAGTGAGCTCGTATTCATATGTGAATACCATTATGGAAATGTTTTACATAAATGACTTGTGCTGTAAAATGATAAATACATTCTACTACATATATGGTATAGTAGAGTACTATATTATATGGTTACCCTACTATCCAGACACTATATAATTAGCTTAAAGCTGCAGTTTCCAAAGGATGTGCAGAGGTTCTGATGCTAATTGCCAATTTCCTTTCACAAAAGGCTGACACAGACACTTAAGAAGCCTGTTGAAAACAGAGATCTCTGTTTGGTCTGGTTACACTCACTTTCTTCCTGTTTCCATGGGTCCTTTTCTCAATGTCCTCACGCCTGCATGCTACACTCGCCCTGTGTTATCATTTTCCTATCCCAGGACTGATGACAAATCACAGAAGTCCTTACTCTCTACAGCTCTGTATGTATTAGTCAGAGTGCTCCAGAGAAACAAAACTAAGAGCCTAGATATAGATATATGGAAAGAGATTTATTATGAGGAACTGGCTCACATTGTTATGAAAGCTGAGAAGCCTCGTGACTTGCCATCTGCAAGCTGGAGGCCCAGGAAGGCTGGTGGTGTAGTTTCAGTCCAAACCCAAAGGCCTGGGAACCAGAGGAGCCAATGGTGTAAGTCCCAGTCTGAGTCTGAAGGCCCGGGAACTAGGAGCACCAATGTCTGTGGGCAGAAGAGGACGGATGTCTCAGCTCAAGCAGAGAGCAAATTGTCCTGTCCTCCACCTCGTAGTTCCTTTCAGACCCTCAGTGGATTGGGTGACGCCCACCGGCACTGGTGAGGTGATCTCCTTTACCCGGTCTGCAGATTCAAATGCGAACCTCATCCAGGAACCCCCTCACAGGCACACGGAGAGATGCTTTCCCAGCTATGTGCTTACCCCTTACCCCAGTCAAGCTGATGCATAAAATGCACCATCACAACCCAGCAGAGCCCACAGCTTTGCCTATTTGCCAGGAATGGCTGCACAGCCCTGCAACTGGCTCTCGCTAACACGAGCTGCTTGCTAAGGTGCTGCTTCTGAAGCTGTGTTCTCTGCAGCCCCAGAAAAGGGGAGTATTGTAAACACTCTGTTCGTAGAAGAGTCACCGTGATTGGGGGTTCCGGCTAAAATGGATTTTGCTCCCCCTTTCCTCCTACCTCTGGAGAGAGACACGGAGTTTAGATATTCCCTATTTCTGTGGCACCTGAGGCTTACACAGTTTGGGGAAACCCTCTTTAGGAAAGCAAATAGAAAATTACAAGTAAAAATTGCTAGGGTCTATCTCAGGTCCTTAGAAAAGACATGCAAGTATAAGGTCCTAAATCTTAAGTTTCATTATCTTCTTGGTAAGTCCCTCTGTGCAGTGTGTCATATCAGTAAATTTGCACCTGAGGTGGTTTAATCATCTCATAGCCACTGTTAGCTAAGTCACATAACACTCTGGGTAATTTAGTAAACATTACCGACCTATGATGATGGTGATAAGATTGGTGATAAATAAGGGTATATGAATACAGATTCTGCCCTAAATTATTCTAAGATAAAAACATAGATAGCTAGTGGGAAGGAGCTGCATAGCACAGGGAGATCAGCTCGGTGCTTTGTGACCACCTAGAGGGATGGGATAGGGAGGGTGGGAGGGAGACGCAAGAGGGAGGAGATGTGGGGATATATGTATATGTATAGCTAATTCACTGTTATAAAACAGAAACTAACACACCATTGTAAAACAATTATACTCCAATAAAGATGTTAAAAAAAAAACAACACAGCATACATCCTGCTTTATCTATCCTGTAGGTCATGGTAATACACACTAAAAGAAAAACAAGTAAAAAACTCAGTGACTTTGGAGGACCCACAGATTTTGTGTATACAGGTAGTTCCAATTTTCTGCCAAAACTGTTTCAAACAAGAGTTATATTATTTGTAAGAGTTCGTCAATACAAATTTTATACATGATTTGGTTGACAAATTTTATAATCGGCAGATTACCTGTAGGAAATGGAAATCGTTTCTCATGCACTAGTAGGGGGGTTAATGGCGTTTGCAGCGTTTCCCAGCTGTGTCCCTACCTTCAGAAACCACACACTGACGTTCCCTGAAAAATGCAAGGACAATCGAAATAGTACTTTGGATTTGGTTTAAGAAAAGCTGCTTATATTTGAGGGTATCGTCGTCTTGGAACAATGCGGATCTTGAGCCAACCTTAAGTTTATCGTAATATAATGGCGGGTGGGGTGAAGGGGAACTCACCATTCACTAAAGACCCATGAAAGAAACAATGAGCGGTCGAGAATAACTTAATAGCAGACCTTCTTTTTAATATTGAATGGGGAAATTTAGGCAAATTTTAAAGTCTGTCTTTACATAAACATTGTGGTAAGGTAAAATTGTTTTAATTAACAGTAATCTTGCTTTTTTTTTATCATGTCAGCCAAAGATACACTTCCCAGCGTCTTCTCTCCGTATTTGCCAAATAATTTCTCTAACCGATACTCTAGCAATCATAATCACCATCATCATCATCATAACAATAGCTACAATTCATAGGTGCACCCACTCTGGTCAGTCACTGTGCTGATGACGTACGTAAGCGCAATCCTCGCCATGACATAGATGAGATTCCACAAAGGCTCTTCTTCCTAAAAGACCATCTTGATATCTAGGTTCAGATTGAAACTTCACTCTTTCTACTTCCCTGGTATATCAGTTAGGAGTTTGGGAGCCTTCCAGTTACAATGCCAGAAAACCTTAAAACAGGATATTTTTTTTAAATCTCATGTGACTAGAAATCCAGGTAGGGTCACCTTCAGCAGAAACTTGATCCAGCAACTCAATCCACATAACATGAAATTTGTTCTTCTCTGTCCCTCCATTCTGCCTTCCTCAATGTTAGCTGCTCAGGAGGTCCAGGTTCTCCCCTTGAGATTAAAAAAAAAATAGCTGCTGGGACTTCCCCGATGGTGCAGTGATTAAGAATCTGCCTGCCAATGCAGGGGACTCGGGTTTGAGCCCTGGTCCGGGAAGATCCCATATGCCGTGGAGCAACTAAACCCCTGCACCCCAACTACTGAGCCTGTGCTCTAGAGCCAGCGAGCCACAACTACTGAGTCCGTGTGCCACAACTACTGAAGCCCACACGCCTGGAGCCCGTGCTCCACAACAAGAGAACCACCACAATGAGAAGCCTGTGCACCACAACCAAGAGTAGCCCCTGCTCGCTGCAACTAGAGAAAGCCCACGCGCAGCAACGAAGACCCAACGCAGCCAATAAATAAATAAATAAATGTATGAAGAAAAAAAAAATAGCTGCTAAGTTCCAGGCCTCACATTCTCACCACAGCACAGTGAATGGCAAGGTCCTCAGAAGCCCTTAGATTCTGTCTTCTTGGCCCACCTTGTCACGTGTCAACCCATATGCCATCACTGTCACAGAGGAGCAGGTGAGACAAGGTGACTGGCCTAAGGGATCAGCTCACCCTTTGAGCTCCACGTAAGGTGATGTTTGTCTCATGGATGAGACTGAGGTAGGAGGAACTTCACCAAAAGGAAATCTTGGTGCTATTGGCAGGAAAAGGGAAGAATAGAGGTTGGGGGGAGAGGGGTATCAGCACCAAAAATATGTCTACTACACCTGCTAAGTATTATTCTCATACAGCTAAGAGAATCTAAAGCTTTGATATAGCAATCTGCTCATGTGCATTCAGCTAAAAATAGTAAGTAAAATTGTTTGTCCCTCATTCTCTCTCCACTCCCTGAATAAAAGGAAAAAAATTGAATCCTTATCTACAATAGAAAATCCTACTAATAAAGATTATATTTAGTCACTATGTATATGGAGTTTCTTCTCTATAGAAAAGCTATGGTGACCTAATGACCAGAATCCAAAATCCTCCAAAAAAGCAAAGACCAAATCTATGTGAGAGGAAAATGGGCACAAAAATGATGATCCAAACAATAGAGTTCTAATGTTCTTTCCACTCTTTTTAGAGATTTCCATGTCAATCAGACCATTTGTACCCATGCGTACCTTCATACTATGTATTTTTAAATTTTTCTTATACAAATAATTTTTATCCTTTGATCAAGACTTTGTTGAATTGCTAAAAGCATAACTATATTTGAAATTGTTCAAATATGCAGAACTGAAATGTGTTAAATCTTCACATATTTGAGTTCAAGATTGCTACACTTGCTGACAATAATGTACTCCAAATATGAGAGCAAGACAGAACACTGTGCCATGTGTATTGATGAACCAGGTATAGGTCTGAATTTTCACCACACTCAACAACAACAAGAACATGTTTAGACTTGAAGCAAAAACCAAAAGAGTAAGAGGAATTTTCTCTTTCATATATATATATATTTTGTATATAAATGGAGTATAACCTTTATTTTTTTTTGTGGTAGGTAATCTTTTTTTTACATCTTTATTGGAGTATAATTGCTTTACAATGGTGTGTTAGTTTCTGCTTTATAACAAAGTGAATCAGCTCTATGTATACATACATCCCCATATCCCCTCCCTCTCGAGCCTCCCTCCCACTCTCCCTATCCCATCCCTCTTTTTCATATGTTAACAGAAGATTTGTTTGGAATATTATTTGTGATGGTGGTCAGTTTACCATAAAAAGTACGGTTTAACTTGCTTTTAAACAGAGTGGTGGGAAATGGATTGGACTGAGGTGAAAGAAATTTAAGTTGTAGTCTTATCTTTGTCCCTAAATAGCTGTGTGACCTTGGGCGAGTCACTTTCCTTATTTGCGCAATGTCCAGTTTGGCAGAGGTTATCTTTATGAGTGCCTAAGCCTGAACCTACTAGAATTTTGTGACGTGAGCATACTAAGTAGGGGGCTTCATTTACCTAAATATCTAAAATGGAACATTGCCATCCCTTCCCTCCTAGGAAATTGATATCAGATGATGGAGATAGAAAGTTTGTAGGATAATTCTGGGTTTTACAAACAAATTTCCACGTACCTCTTTAATTTGCGATTACCTCAAGTAAGCAACTCCCTTTACACTTTTATTCAAAAATAACAAGCTGTGTTTGAAATGCCGGTATACGCCATTTATTACGCTCTCCAACCCAAACACGAAAACATTTGTACTTATGTTATGACTTCACCTGGTGGCTTTCATTTTCCCCAACATAAAGACAGGGTGAAGCAAAGTAATAGAAAAATAGAAAACATCTTTGTCGGAAAATGAGATTGCAGCTGTGTAACTGGAGCACACAACCATAAATCAGAATGTCAAATCCAAAACACATGACTTTTTGCAAGTTCTCCATGTGCGCTCTAATGTGATTACAGCCTGGTTGCTATTATGATTTAAAACAAAGTCTTTCATGCTAGAAACAAAATGCGGAATGTGAGCCGCCTGGGGGAGAGAGCTGCAAGCTAGCTAGCGACATACCCCTTGCTGTCAGAGAGGTGGGCTACAGTATTTCAAGCGCTGGTTTGTCAGGTGTGAGAGAGCAAGAGGAGACAAGAGGAACCTTGGCAGAGGTCTTAACATGAGGGACAAATTAGCCAGCAGTGTTCAGCTCAGCTTGACAATCCGAAATTAGCTTCTTCACCCCCCCCATCTTTTTTTTTTTCTAAGCAGAATCTTGAAGCCAAATACGAAGATTACAGAAGTCATTCTTTCCTGCCTATCACATAAACAAATGGCCCAGCTGTTATTGCTAAGATTCCAGTTTTAAACTTGGACTTTCTTGTATAAACTTCAATGTAATGGTATTTAAAGTGTCATAGGCAATAAGCATCTAATCCTACTCAATAAATTGTAGGCTCATTGCATGAACTCCTAGAGCTGTTAAAGACAGCTGTGCTTTTTTTGTAATTTAAGTCATTTCCAAATTGGGCAGCTCTCCAGGTGTATTTTCAGACAAACAATATGTGCTAGAAAAAGTGATGTTCTGAGTCTTTCAGCAATGGAATAAACACAAAGGAGTAAAGGCGGAGATACAAGACGGTGCAAACATCATTCCTGCTCACCCCAGCAAGGCAGGCATCAAGGTCGGGGTGCTAGGAAGCTGTTCTTGTTTCCTTGGACTATTAGAGTATGAGCCAGGACATTTTCCCCCAAGGACCTTTTGCAAGCCCAATTACTTTTGTAAGTGGTTGCTGGGCCAAAGCCATTGATGGGTACCAGGATGAAAGATAACAATTTAGTATTTCTCAAAATAGAACCGTCAACTCCCAGAGCAAAGCCACAACCCTGAAGTAGAAAAAGCTCCTCCCATGGCTGATATCTAAAGTGTCAGGAGAAAATGGTTTCCACCCTTTGACGTCATTGCAACAAATCATCATGAGACCATAGGATAAGACGGAATTACAAGAGGTCATTTCAACCCCTGCACTGTCTCTAAGAAGACCCACAATGAAAGCGTTTATAGAAGACTAATTGGTAATTATTTTATGTCCAAATCATCATTAAGCATTAAATGAATCCTCTTCTAGTCATAAGAGCTCTGATGGGTAGGGCAGGGAGGTTGCTCATCTGTACTCACCCCAAGCTGAGTATTCGACAGTCAGCTGGTGTACCTGAGTAGGAAGAAGCCCACGTTCTTCTGCACCAGGGTTAGATGCTGGTGTGTGGTCTTTGGGGAGATCACCGCAAATGTCTGCCTCCTGGATCTGATTCCAGAGCAGAGGAGTGCTGTTGCTCGTGTAGTTGTTGTTTCACTTTGCTGGTTGTTTCATCAGCAGCAGTTGGTTTGTGCCTGCCAGATCTCCCTGCCCACCTCTGTTCCGCACTGTGGTGAGGTACTGTGCGTTATCTTTTGACCTAAACACGTCTGATGTCTACCTCACTATCAACAGTGCGGAGAAAAGCCCAGGCAAAACATAAATCACAGACCTGGAGCCCACAGTGGAGCTCCCCTGAGTCCCTCTGTGGTGGGTTGAACTTCATCGTAGACAAACCAGGCCTGAAATGAATCAACACCTCTTGCAGTTGCTGGAACATAACACAAGCTCACAGGTGGAGGCAGTTTCAGGCAATGACTCAGGATTGCTTTTGGCCTAGGTGGACAGCCTGGCAGCTACGCCTAGTCCCAAAACTCTTAGAAATGACCTTCTGGATCTCTGCCCCTACACAACCTCCAAAATGACAGTTCTACATGCGAAGTAGAAAATTCCTACTGAGACTTTTAAGTTAGGGCTTAATAATTAGCACTTCCCTTCATCCAGGGATTCTGGTGGTATTCCCACTGTCCCCCTTTGAGAAAGTTCAGACCTGTCACCTCAGAGGAAAACTTCACCTCAGGCAAAAGCAACGGTCCGCTTGTTTCTAGCCCCATAAAGCAAAACCCCTCAGGCTTTGTTCAGTTTTGAGGGGAAACTCAACGGCTCTGTATAGATTAAAGACCTAACCAAAAAATGTCTAGAGACAACTAATCTCTCAGTGTCACTTCAAACAAGTATAACATACCAGACACATGGTATTTATCAAACAATTTAGTCTCTCACCTACTCAACCTATTGGGTCCCATTTCTCTCATTTAAAAAGTCTCTAAAAGCCTACAGAAATATTGTCAAAACTACAAATGATAGTGTTCAGAATTTTATTCTCAAGGCAATTTACCCAATACTACAGGTGGCATTTTTCAATATGTGCATGACTACAATGCTCTTTAATTTTCATGAAAGTGTCTTGAAAAGAAGGACATGCCCCATAGAATGGAATGGTGGGTAGATTTTTTTTTTTTTAAGCTAAAAGCTAGAGAATGAAATTATTGAAAACATCTTCTGTTCTACTTTAATTTTCACCAGCTTTTTGCTAGTTTACTTTAACAAGTAATGTTTGATTGAATTCAGGCCTGCTTTTGTTTACAAAATGAACCAGAGCCAGCAAGTCATGGCCTGGCTAATTTGCACATCCAGTGCCTTGGTCTCCTCCCCTTTAAACAGAAAACTGGAGTTTGTGATTTATTGTTGATTTGGTTAGTTCAAATGATTTTGATGGTTAAAATCTACTTTCCACCCCATCCTTGAGATTTTCACCAAAAATACCCAGTCTATGTCTACTATACAAGGCAGAAATGACACCCCTGCTCCCAATAAATACAAAACACATTGTCTCTTTAACTCCCAAGATTTCAGATGCCAACAAAAGAAACTAAGAATGAAGATCCACAGATGGAAGAAGGGAAAAACAGGATCCATACATCAATTGCTTTACAAACCAAACCGAACCATTGAAAAGAATAATGTCCTGAGAGCAAAGGGGCCATTGTTGATGACAGCTCTCTTTGAGTCCTTATGCACCTCCTTGCTTGCCAATCAGGTAAACAAGTGGTTCTCAAGTGTAACAGAGCATCAAAGTGATCTTGGAAGCCCTATTCCTAAATCTCTTCTAGAAATTCTGATTTGAAAAGTCTAGGGTAGAATCTGTATGTTCACAGAGTACCCCCAAATGGTTCTGGATATCTACCATGCTCTGAAACACTGATCTAGTCTTTATGCGTGTCTAATGTCACCCTGGCGAGCCAGTCTTGTTTCTTCCTCCTCTTGAATTCTCTACTGCAAATCTGAAGCTCTCCTTCTTTTTCTAGGCTGTGAAACTGGGGTTGTGTTCCTTGTATAGTCAGATGAGAGTAAAAATGTAGAGGGGGTATCGCCCCGCCTCCCTATCACTTATGTACAAAATCCACACACATACTATTGTTTGGGTTTCCTCCACAAGATCGCTAGCTAATGCCGGAAATCACGTGACTCTCACATGCCCACAGTCTGTCCTTAGCATTCTGCCTCCATTCAATTTTCCATTCTCCTAATAGTGAGGCAAAACTCATTACCAGTCTTCTCCACCCCCGTGTAATCTGCTGCCTTTTTGTGATCTACCCACTTTCTTTCGGGTTGCTCATTTAAATGGAAACTCATATGAAATAAAAAGGGCATTTACCCAATAGTACAGGTATTGAGGGAATGACTGACTATTAGCTCTGAGAGGGAAGGAACCATACCTTGCTTATCCCTGTATCTTCAAAGCATAACCTAGTGTACGGCACATGACAGATGTTCAGTAAATATTTGTTGAAAATACAAATGGATGGCCAAATTTTAATGTGCTCTTAGAGACTACTTTAATAACCCATGGCTTTTTAGAATGCACCTTAACCATGTACAATCATAAAATCTTAGGGATGGAAGGGCTGATGAGGTCATGAAAGTTATGGTCTTTCCAAGATCAGCAGCACATGAATGGCAAATCTCAGACTAGTGAAGAATCCATCGTTATTTTTGTGGGGATTTTTTGTTAGTACTCATCTATAAAATAATTACTAATGCTCCCTACGATAGGATAGAAGGAGACAAAATGTAAGGAAAAGTTACCTAAGGTACCTAAAAAATACCTAGAAGTGTCTGACACATGGCAAATACTAACTAAATCTAAGGTTTTGTTATTTTATTATATTGTACAATGTTCCCTTTCCGAGTCTAGTGCCTGATATCTAAATCTTCCATAATCTGGCCCAATTTTGTCAATGCAACTGGATTTCCCATTATTGGCCTTGCAATGCAATTCTGACACTAGCCAAGGTTAGGTCAAATTTCACAGGTCAAGGGCACAGGACTCCTCTCACTTCAGACTCAAGCCACAAGCTCTGGAGTTCTCAGGCCAGCTGCACTTCTGACCAACTGACTACAAAGTCAGGGGTTCCCACTATCACCTCAGGTTCAAGAATTCCCTAGAAGGACCCATAAAACTCAGAAAAGAACTATATTTATGGTTACAGTTATATGTAAAAGATATAAATCAGGATCAGGCAAATGAAGAGACATATAGGGCCAGATCTGAGTGGGTCCCAATGCAAAGCTTCCATTGCCCTCAGGACCTATCACCCTCCCAGCACACCAATGTGTATCACTAACCAGGAAGCTCACCTGAGTCACAGGTGTCCATAGTTTTTATCATGGTCTCATTGCATAGGTACAATTGATTGAATCACTGACCACAGGATTGAACTGAATCTCCAGCATCCTTCCCCTCCCCACAGGTCAGGCTGATACCACATGGGTCAAACCCTAATGCTATAATCACATGGTTGGTTCTTCCAGAGTAGCTAACCCCATCCTGAGTCCCCTCATGAGCATAAATTCAGGCATAGTTCTGGTTTCTACCAGGAACAACAAATACACTGATCACTCAGGAAATTCCAAGGAGTAAGAGGTTACCTCCTAGAGACCAAAGTCTAGCCAAATTCTTTATTATACAATGGGCCTCTGTTCCAATATGACTGGTCTTCTTGTTGTCATCAGGCCATGATCAGTTCTAGGTCAGCTCCTTCTTTCAAACACACCTTAGTACTTTGTTTTGGTAACACTCATCGTACTTATAATTACTTGTTCTTTGTCTTCCTCATTAGACTGTAAGATCAGTAAGGGCCAAGGTCGTGTCTGTCTTATTCATTATACTTGGCCACTTTCTTACACTGGTCCAAGAACATAGTTAATATAATTAAATACTTTGGGTAGGTGAATTCCATCTTCATGACTTTATTCACAGGTATGGAAAGAAAATTTGCAAACCTAAAGCTAGCACCAGGGCCACAGTAGCTACAGTAGAAGCAGGTATGAATAAACAATAGGATAACCAAGAGAATCTCCAGGTCATTGAAAAAGATGCAAAGTCGATTTGAAACATAGTTTACCTCAAACCCTATTGTGTTACAAGAGAAACCTGGAAAAATGTGATGTGAGACAAGAGGCACAAAAATAAGAAAATTTCTATTGACATCAATATATTTTTCACCCTGAAGGCGCTGATGATGATTGTAGGGGAAAAGAAATGTTGATTGATTTTCTTCTTTACTCAACTTCTAGTTGAATTTTATTCACCTTTAGCAGACAGTCATGCTCTACATAGCAAGACCGTATCAGATTTTCTCTGCTTGAAATCCTTCAATGGCTTCTTACTGCACTTAGAATAAAACCAAACTCACAACAATAGCTGTCAGATCCCACATGATCTTGTTCTACCTTTTCCTCCTACCTTATCCCTCTTGAAACTTCTTTTCATTCATCATCAGCCACAGTGACCTTCTTTTAGTTTCCTCTTATTTCAGCTTTTTCAGAGCCTTTGGCAATGCCATGGAATATTCATCGTGCTCCTCCTTACTCCACTCCCACACACAGTGAATGACGGCTCTTTGCAATGAAACTTTGCCACTCCTCCCATCAAGAGATAGAGGCCACTTACGCTCCTCTTAATAGACTAAATTTCTGACTAATATAATGCAATAGAAGTAACATTCTGGAACTTCTGAAACCAGGTCTTAAGTGGCCTTGTAACTTCCACTTTTGTTCCCAGAACCCAACTGCTAAGTAAAAATGTTCGAGCCATCCTGCTGAAGTGAGAGGGCACATGCAGAGAGAGACCCTGAACAATAATAGACCATACAGAAAGAGATGCCACATGAAGAAGAACCAAGGTGTTTTAGCTAATAACCAGCAACAAGACTCAGAAATATAAATGAGGCTGTCTTGGATTTTCAAATTCCATTTGAGTTGACACCATATGGAACAGAAGAGCCATCCTAGTTGGACCCTGACAAATTCCTGACTCACAAATTTGTAAGCAATAAAATGGTTATTGCCATTTTAAATTTACCTTACTTTTAAAATTTTACGTATGGTAAATTTTTTGGGGGTTTACAGTTCTATGGGTTTCAACATATGCATAGATTCTTGAAGCCACCACCACAAATTAATTCAGAGAAGTGTAACATCCAAAAATATTTTCTTGTACTACCCCTCAGTAGTCATAACTCCATGCCCACCAAACTCTAGCGATTACTGATCTCTTCTCTGAACCTATAGTTTTGCTTTTGTCAGTGTCACATAAATGGAATCATACAGTATTCAACATTTTGAGACTGTTTTCTTTCAAGTAGTATAATACATTTGAGAATCATTCATGTTGTTGATGTATTAATAGTTTGTTACTTATTGTTGCTGAGTAGTATTCCACTGTATGGATTTACTAACCACTGAAGTATTTTGTGAATTTTTACAGTTTCTGGTGATTTTTAACAATATTTTAAGCCTTTATGTAGAGGTTTCTGGTTGAAAATAACTTTTTATTTATTTGGGATAAATTACTAAAGTGTGATTGCTGGGTCATATGCTAAGTGAATGTTTAACTTGTAAGAAACTGCCAGAGTGGTTGTACCATATTGCATTCCCACCAGCAATACATGAGAATTCTTGTTGTCCAACATCCTTGTCAACATTTGCTATTTTCAGTATTTTTACTTTAGCCATTCTAATGGTAACTCATTGTGGTTTTAGTTTGCATTTCCCTAATGACTGTTAATGTTGCACATCTTTTCACATACTTATTTGCACTCTGCATATTCTTTTTGGCAAAATGTTAGCTCAAATCATTTGCCTATGCTTTTATTGAGTTCTTTGTTTTCTTATTGTTGAGTTTTGGAAGTTCTTTATATTTTTTGGATACAAAGCCTTTGTCAAATATGTGATTTGCAAATATTTTCTCTCAATTTGTTACTTTTCTTTTCATTTTCTCATTGACATCCTTTGAAGAACAAAATTTTAAATTTTGCTGAAATACAATTTATTTTTTTGTTCTTAGATTTTGCTTTTGGTGTAATATCTAAGAATTCTTTGCCTAGCCCAAGGTCAAGGCGATTTTTCTCCTATAATTTTTTTCAAGAGTTTTATAGTCCTGCATTGTATATTTAGATCTTTTTTGAGTGAATTTTTGTGTAAGGTGTGAGGTATGGGTTGAAGTCCTGATTATATTTTATTAAATTTATAACTAAATGTTTCAATCTTTTAAGTTGTTGTAAATGTTACTTTTTTAAAAACATTTCTGTTTCCAATTGTTCTTTGTTGGACTATAGAAAAGCAATTTATTTTTGAATGTTAGCCTTGAAACCTGTTACCTTACTAAACTCATTTATTAGTTCTAGGAGCTTTTTTCTATATTCCTTAGGATTTTCTATGTACAATAATGTCATCTATGAACAAGTATAGTTTTCTTCTTCCTTTCTTATCTGGATACCATTTATTTATTTTTCTTGCCTTATTGAATTTGCTAGGAGTTCTAATATGATATTTTTTAATTTAATTTTTTTTTTTTTTTTACAATAGGTCCTTGTTGGTTATCTATTTTAAATATAGCAGTGTGTACATGTCAATCCCAAACTCCCAATCTATCCCTTCCCTGCTGGTAACCATAAGTTCCTTCTCTAAGTCTGTGAGTCTGTTTCTGTTTTGTAAATAAGTTCATTTGTATAATTTTTTTTTAGATTCCGCATATATGCAGTATCATATGATATTTATCTTTCTCTGTCTGACATACTTCACTTAGTATGATAACCTCAAGGTCCATCCATGTTGCTGCAAATGGCATTATTTCATTCTTTTTAATGGCTGAGTAATATTCCATTGTATGTATATACCACATCTTCTTTATCCATTCATCTGTCGATGGACATTTAGGTTGCTTCCATGTCTTGTCTATTGTAAAGAGTGCTGCAACAGGAGTGGTGACAATAGTCATCTTGCCTAGTACATGATCTTAGGGAGAAAGCATTCAATCTCCTCCCATGAGGTATCATATTAGTGTAGGGCTTTTTTAAATGCCCTTCTATTTTTGGCTTGCTGAGAGTTTTTAATTACGAATGGTTGTTGAGTTTTGCCAAATGCTTTTTCTTCATCTGTTGATAAAACCATGTGTTTTTTTTTTCTTGTTTTCCCCTTAATTTAGTGAGTTACACTGATTTTGAACCTGTCTGTATTTCTGGGATAAATCCCCCTTTGCAGTGGTATATAACTAATTTTTCTTATATATTGCTGGATTCAATTTGCTAATACTGTTATTTTGTTAAGAACTTTTGTATCTTTGTTCATAAAAGATATTGGTCTGTAGTTTTCTTGTACTAATTTTGTCAAGATTTGGTATCAAGGTAACGATGGCCTCATAAACTGAGTTGAGAAGTAACCCCTTCCTGTTCTGTTTTCTTGAGGTTATTTTTCCCCCCTGGCTACATTCACCTGCATATATAGGAGGAAAAACAAAAAACTAGGAAACTCACTGCTGGGTTGTTTCTTGAGTCATGTTTTCTTCTATCCACCTTTCAGGGTCTCCTGATAATTGTTCTATGTATTTCGTCCATGACTTTTTATTGTACACTATGGGAGTACCATAACAGGGACCTGGTTATTGTTTTAAGCCACTAAATTTTGGAGTTGTCTGTTATGCACCAATAGATTAAAAAATAACAATTCTTCTCATTCTTCACTATTTTGATCCTATTTGCCCTTCAGGTTCCAGCTTAAATGTTAGTTTCTCAGAGAAACTTTCTCTAATTGTTGAACCTGAACTAGATCTTACTTATTAATTTGATTACCCCACTTGTTTTCCTTCATAAATGTTTGTCAATTTATAGTTATTTTATTTGTTTGTGTCCTTGCATTATTAGCCAGTGTATTTAGCATGGTGCTTGGCATATAGTATGCACTCAATAAACATTGCTGAATGAATGCAGGAATTAATTTTTTAAAAAAGAATGAATAAATGAATGTACAAAGCAACAGCTTATAATTCTGGAGAGGTATCTTCACATGCAAAGGGCAGAATACATATTGTTAAGCAGTTCAAAAGCTAACAAAATTCCTCTCATTAAAAATTAAGCTCTTTTCTCTCCTTTCTATCACTAGTGGAAGTAAACACTGAACAGTAGCTAGCCTTCATCTTCTGTTTTGTATATATACACACAAATACACATGTATATACATATATATACATTTATAACATATGTTTATATTTATAATACAGTATAAATGAGGTAAATATATATGAAATACATAGATATTTATCATCCTGCTTTTCTTGCCTTCCAGATGTTTCTCCACATTCTTTGTAAACTCATTTTCATTGAGTCTTTAAGCAAAGACTTTCATTTCTTTGCTTAAAGAATTGAGCCCCCCATTGTTCCTTCTTTAACCTTATGCTTGACCCTACTTACCCTAGAAAAGTCTTGTACCTTCTATAGCCCATTGCTTCTGGGAATCTTTCTGGTCCCTGCTCTCAAACCTCATTACTCCATCTTGTCTGCAGCTCTCTGATGTGATCCATTGCTTTAAATCTGGTTTTTGTTTTTTCATCCATTACCCTTGGACCAGATGTTTCGGAACTTCCCATACTTCCTGGGCTCACCCCAACCCTTACCTCAACTTTGATTCTAATTCCCCTTTAATTAGAGCCCCCAAAGTGCCAAAAAACCACACCTACTCCAATACCAATCCCTGCTAGTAGAATTTCAACCTGGGTCCAGTCTCTGCTTGCCTGGGAAGGAAGATTTGACACCTAGTTTGTTACAAACATAATATGATACTCAGTAGCATGGAACCACCATGGAATAATTCATGTGGTCTTGCTGACTTTATTGATTACATTATAGTTTAACTCATTGTGCAAAAGATCTTTGATTTTAAATAGTATAGGAACTAAATTTTTCTGCCTTCCTAAAAGATTACATGAACTATCATTTAACTTTTTTCTTGATATCATTTTAAAGTCAATTATCTAGTGGGCTATTAGAGAGTTAGAACCCCAGAGCTTAGTAAAGTGAGAAAGACTATTTCTCTCCTAAAATGCCCAAAATTGCCATAGGTTTTCTGTGTGTTTTTTCCTTGGTGGTGGCATGTTTGTTTTCGTTCTTTTTCTACTTCTTGTGGTTTTGATGTTTTTTCCTTTTCTACGCAGGTATTAATTTTCTGTTACATTGTCTTTTTAAAAAATTGCTTCTAATTTGCTATAAACATTATTTAGAGAAAAAAAGAACCCTGTTATTCACTTGACTTACAAACTTTGATTCCTTCTTTTGACTTTTCACTTATCTATGGCTTGAATGTTTCACAATGATTATATTACTACTTTTACATTTTTAATTTATTAAAAATAAATGTTTAAATGGCTTAAAAATAGTACTTACCTTATGGGAGAGTTGTGAACATTGAATACGTGAAAAATGTGTAGGAGAGTGCCTTACGCCTAGTAAGTACTCAGTAAATATTAGCTATTATGGTCTTTGCTTTTATACCTGGTCCTAGAGACAGTCCAACTCTGCATTTGAAGCTCCTATTAGACATCTTCTCCTATATATTCTACTTATACCTCAAATTACAGACTTGAATTCACCATCTTCCTCCACCCTCACCCAAACCTGTTCTTCCCCCTGTGTTTCTTAATTCTGTCAGTAGCACCATTTTACCACCACAGACTTAA
The DNA here is from genome assembly GCF_965194825.1 of Balaenoptera physalus. NCBI lineage: Eukaryota > Metazoa > Chordata > Mammalia > Artiodactyla > Balaenopteridae > Balaenoptera > Balaenoptera physalus. Next base: position 47,232,030 of record NC_138883.1, read on the forward strand.
ATTTTTCAAGACACCTTTCAATTTTCTCTCAACCAAAACAATTCCTTTTTATTCTACTTCATAATATTTCTTAAGACTTTACTTTCCTCTCCATACCCTAGCTCACCCGTGCTAATGCCATAGTCTCTGGACTAATGAAATAGTATGATAACTGCCTCTGATTTCCAGCCTCTGAAATATATTCTACTCACTTAGATTATTTTTCTTAAAGAACGTGTCTAATAAAGTCTTTCTCCTTCTCAGTAGCTCATGGACTACCTAATGTATCCTGAATTAAGGCCTTCCACTTTCCAGTCCCAATCAACCACTGCAATCTGCCTCAGCCGCCCCTTCAGGCTTTGCACCCTCCAGGCAAGTTATTTAACTTATACTAAAAGAAAACACGGTAATATTCTAATTCAAGGTCTATGACTTTTTTCTTTCTATATTTAAATGCATGAGATGTAGTGAGTGGGCTTTGATCACCTCTGTCTGGCCTTCTAAGAAGTCTCTTTTGTTGGCTTTTAACAAATTCTTGGCTTTATTCTGGATTGATGAGATTGTCAAATAGCTGAGTTCCTTATAGGTGAAGTTTCCTGCCATTAAAAAAACATACCATACACACCCACGTGTTCACACCACAAACACACACTTACATACATGCTAAGGAATACTTTGGAATTTCAACAATATTAATTCTTTACCTCAAATGCAGTAGATAGCAGAGAAAAACTTTTCCATTTCCCTTTACTTTAGACATATTTGCAACTTGAGAACAAGAGCCAGTGTTGGTTTTCAGACAGAATCCATTTAATTAATCATACTATTTGAACAGCTGGGGAGGCCATATATTTATATAAGAGTTTAACATTCCTTCAAAAATTGTGAAGTATGAATCAAAATAATATTATTTCACTTTTTAATGATACACTATTTATCTTTAGATTTTATTCACACCTAACTTTATAAATCAATATTTCTAGCCTTTGAGACACATTATTACCTATCTTGAAATGCTTTCTAAAAGGGCTATCTTACGCAGTGTGGTAAAATAGAGCTAAGTTTCTATTTACTACAGGGACTCATTTGGAAAGTGTGAGATTTTCCGATTTTTGTTTCTAAACTTGACAAGCAATGGATAGAGTAGAGAAGAAATAGCTTGATAAAATTGTATTCCCCTTGATAGTCACCAGAAAAAAGATGAACTTTTCTTATTTAAAAGGGTGAATTTTGTCTTATTCAATGCAGCAGCATAAATTCTACACAGACAACTGTGCTTTAAATCACTTAAGAATATGGTTTTAAAGAAAAAATTAAAACATGCAAAATAATAGCAAAAATAAGTGGGAAAACTGTATAAAACTAGTTTTAATGCTGGATTCTAGCTTCTATTACTAAAGTAAAGGCTAATTTGAAAGAGAAACTTTGGATTCTGCCAGAGATCATCATATAGGAAACTCCATTGCTATGGGCGATTATTTAAGTGCAAGTCGCTTATCAACACTAGTCCTTTGGGCCCAGCCAGTGTGGTCAGGGCCCCTGGGGGCCATACTGAGGGCCTCAGAACTGCAGTGTAACTCAGAAAAGCTATAAAGAGGCAGAGGCTCCATGACACTAAATTTGGGGATAAAGAGAAGGATAAATGAAACATGGCATGGTCAATTTTAATTTTCCATCTTGAGTTCTATCATTGCAGAACAAAACAGCTTAGGTTAGGAGTTTGCATAGCTAATGCCATATGACTTTGACAGTTATGGTAAGATTCCAGTGGAGGTAAGGCATACGCTCTTTCCTATGGGGATGAGGCAGGAAGGTGTCCACTGCAGGCCGGTGCTCAGAGAAACCCAAGGCTTTTTATGTGCTAACTCAGCCTTGAGATTCTGAGTCATTAACCAAGGTGCACATACCCACATACCACTCAGGCTACATTTACCTTTTTGTTCTGTCTCTGCTTCTTTTCCACTTGTTTGATTTAAATACTTTTCTCTGTATAGGAAGCAGAGGGGCACATGTTATTGGGTTCTCTGCTCTACCACCCCATAGGCGTGGTCCTGGCCCCCACCACTGTCTGAGACTGAACTGAGTACTAGACAAGAGAAACTTGTCTCAGAAGACTGAGAGCCAGTCTCCACCCTCTAGAATTTTAACAATGCAAGAGAGGAAATGCAGATACTCCCCAAAGTATGAGCTTCAGAATACAAACATTGACCTCCTACATGAAATAGTCAGGTGCAGGTCAAGTGAACCTTAATGTTATTCGTTCATTCATTCATTCTCTCATTCATTCTATAGATATTTATTGAATACTAACCATCAGGCAAGTTCCTAAGCACTAGAGAAATAAAAGTGAACAACACTCAACCCCATCTCTGCCCTCATGGAGCTCTCAAAATAGTGGAGTAGAAAGACAATCAAACAAGACTTAAATGTAAAATTGATGCTGTGATGTGAAGAACATGGTAATATAAGAGCTTATTATAACTGCATGTGGCACAGTCAGGAAGGGAAATCTTCCATGAGGGAGACAGACTGATCAGGACAGGAGTAAGCCATGTGACCGTGAGGAAATCGTTCTCCATGCGGGATGAAGGAACATGGTAAGAGGCACTGAGAAAAGGCCAGTGTGCCAGGAATGGAGAAAGCATGGGGGAGATAATGGAAAATGAGATGTGATGAGGAGAGAGGCTCAGACTCTGCACAGTTTGTAGGCCTTGCTGATGAGTTTCATTTGGAGTAGAAAGGAAGGGTAGCACATACTTTGAGATAATTACCCAGAAGCATCCTGTCCAGTCCAGACAGAGGCAAGATAGACCTGCATAGTTTAGAATCCAATGTAGTTGAGTATAGTAAAGGCACACCCACCCTCCCAGGGTACATTAATTGCTGGGGACAGCAATATTAAGAGATGGCTTCTTGAATAGGGGCCAAACCACTACTTGGTTAAAACAGGGAAGTTTTGACTAGCTCCACTAATAAATAATGAACCCAATATCCTTTGCCTGGCCTTCACTCTTTCACATAAATTCAATATGCTAATGCATCTGTAAGAAATTAAGTGTCTCTTAAAAGTCCCTTAAAAGTCTCCAAATCTTTTAAAATTTAGAGTGCCTATGGAAAACAAATAAGCAAAATCCTTGACCTTTTCGCTATTCATAAGCAAGATCAATGGAATACGTCAAGAACCCAGAAACCTTTCTATTCCCAGAATTTTTTTAAAGGAATTTGCTTTTATAAACCCAAAGCAAAATTGGAAATCTCTTTCAAAAAACTAACTTGCTTGGTTAGCTTTTGATAATGAAGTCAAGAAAATACTAATATATACCAGTTGCAATGCAGAATAACCTAATCTCCAAAACTCACACTGATATTTGACATATGTAGCCTAGACAACCCTTGGAATCTAAGAGTAGCAATTTAAGTTGTTTATTCTTACATAATGGGAAAGGAGGCGAGGAAGAATTTCTATTTCCCATTAGTCAGTGTCACATGTCCCTCCTGTGTTCTGGTGAGCATTTTCTATAATAACCCATTAAGCTGATCTGTAATAACCAATAAAATACCTGAGACCACGCATGAAATCCAAACAGAACCTTGGAACAGAGAGATAACAAGAAGACAGTCTTTTGTAAGCCTGTTTTAAATAACAAATTTTATTTTCTTTCATTTTGAAAAAAATGAAGAAAAGAATGGGGAAGGAAATGCTATTAAAGAACGACCACAAGGAGTCAGCAATTTCTGAGTTTTTCAATTAAGTTGCCAACTTTAAGGCTATTACACTGCTCCCTGAATCAAAAGGATTAACAATTTTCCTCTTAGCAATTAGAAAGGTAGAATTTTACCGTGGACGCACATGGGGGAAGACTGTACAAGAAGTTAGAATTAACTAGATCTCCAGTGAGGACCACCCAAGAGGAGCTAAATGAGGGGTTACTTTCAAGTGGGGCTGGGATCAAAGATTGAGGGAGATTAGAACCAATAGGAGGTTAAAGGAAAACATCTGGTCCTTCGCAGTAATCACCAATAGAGAGGTGGATCTTCCTTGAGGGAAGAGCAGCCCATCTGACCACCGACCCTACAACATGCCATAGAATGCTGATTCCATGGGGGAGGATACCTCTGTCATTCTGCAGGAAATGCTCTCAAACCTTCAGAAAAAATAATAGGGGTCTTTCTTCATGAGGCAGAATGCAAATGTACAATTCAGCATTGGGGTTAGAAAGACATTTTTTTCGCTGTTGGGGCAACATAGCCATGCTGCATATTGCGTATAACCAACCTCCCACAGTCTCCTCTCATGCAACCCATCACTGTGAATGGTGCAGGTGGACACTGGCCTCTGGGGGAATAGCTTAGAGCTGAGGCCATCGGAAAAGAAGGTGAGGCATGATTTTAATTAGCCTGCTGGCTTTGGCTTATATAATAAATACCTATCTCTGTTTAGTCAAGAGATGTTAAAGTCCTGGGGAGAAAATAGAAATATTCAGAAGACATAAGGGAGAGGGGAAGTTCCTATATTTTCCTAATAAAAAAATCTTTGATGAAAAGAGTACTTTATTTTAGAATGTTCCTGCTTTTTGTAGACGAGCTTACTTTCACCTGGTTTCTATACAAAGTGTAATTCTACCTTATTTGCTATTCTTCAGATGGTCCTGCACAATTAATCACCCAAAGGAATGACAAAACAGCCCTCAAAATGGCACCTTTAAATGTGCCAATTTTATCTGTTATCTCTGCATATCACATTTCCTTAGAAGAATTCCAAGGAAAAATTTTTTAAAGGATCAGAGCAAACGTGTTTACCTGACTCCTCTATCTAACAGGAAGGCGTCTGGGAGGAGACCCTGAGTGCACTTGGCCGTGGGGTCACGGAGGGCAGTGGGCTGTTTCCTCAGGCTGCGCGTGAAGAGAGGGCGTGCGCTTTCTGGGCACCATCTCTCCACACGACATTCTCATCAGCGATGAACTTGTGAGAGGGAGAATCATGGACCACCAGGACTGGGACGCAGAGCTGAGATGAGACCCTTTCACTTTTCCAATGAGCAAACCAAGGTCTGGAAGAGTCACACAAGGGGCAGATTTGGAACCACTTCCCGCTGGTTTTCATCTTTGCAGCTCAGGACTTCCTTGCATTTCTCCCAGCTCTCATCATCAGTGTTCCAGGTGTCACTCACCCTCATCGGTGGTCTCCACTTCTCCTCCTCTCTGTGTCAGACAGCTAGAAGGTGGGGCAACGAGGACCAGAAAACCTCTGCCCCTGAGTTAGTGCTACAGGCAGGGGAAGAGAGAACTTCGAGCCGGAGAGCACTGGCCTCTAGCTTCCCCCTCACGTATAAGTGGGTTTCCTTACTAACCTAGTGCTTCCCCCTCCACTTTTCTAATTCTCTTCTTTGGACCTCAGGTGTACAATATTGAGAATTATCATATTCCTCAGTTTGTGGCTCACTAGCAGCATCTGGCCATGCAACCCTCCCTCTCTTTTTTAAAAGTTTGATTATTTTCCCCCTTCATCCCTCATCCTCACTCCCTTGCTCTCCCCCCACCACAGGTGACCCCTCCAATGTGTTTACTATCTGTCCTTGGATATCCATGTGTCCTTGAAGAATTTAGCGTTGCTTTGTGCAGAACCTGTTTTTTAATTACAAAGTAATACCACACTAAGCTCTCCTTCTCTTTGTTACTTTTTCACTTAATACTCTCTTATTAAGATCTATCAATGCTTCTGGATACTAACCTAGTTTATTACTTCAAACTGCTGCATACTATGTGGGATGCATCATAACATTTTATTTATCCATTACTTCCAATCATGGACATCTAGGTTGCCACCAGTCCCAGCTACCATAAGTGATGTTGCACTGAACATTCTCATATGGATTTTTCTTAGACAATGGGAGAATTTCTCTTGGGGAATATATCTGAGTTAGACAATTGAGCCATGAGGAAGATGCATACCTATTTTCACCACATATTCATACACTGCTTGTCCTTCAGAATGTCTGTACTGGCCCATATGCCCATCTGCAATACAGGAGAATTCTCACGTGCTCATTAGCACTCGGTTTTACCTGACTTTTTAATTGTTGACAATCAGGTTTCCCTCCTCAATAATAACAGGGCTTTTGATTTGCCAACTTAAATCATTATTTTTGTGTTGTATTTTTCCATTTCATGAAATTATGTGTAATGACCAAATGCAGGAAAATCTCTTGTGCAGTTTGAGCTGGTATTGGGAATGTTATTGTGTTCAATGTCCTGGTTAGTGGATAGCTATTCGTATGGCATAGCTAGATTGCCATTTTCCAAGCAGCAGAAAATGAACAACCTGTAATTGTCAAAACCCCTCCATGACCGTAGTTAGTCGATGAGTATTCAGAAGTCACTTCAGAATTAAGTGTGATCTATAGATCATTATCATGAGAACTAATTCTCATTGTATTTTCCCTGTGGATATATCAGTTAAGAAATCACTTTGTTTTATAACAAAGAACAATTTTGGATAATGTAGAAGACATACTCATAATTTCCATGCTCTTTTATCTCACCCGCACTCCTGCATACATATGCTCTTCCTTGAAACTGCTCTCCACCTATGACCCCTAGTGAAGGACTGGTCCTATGTCCATGAGCTAGGAGCCCTCTGGCCACAGTTTATAGGATGAGGGAAATCCATTGATCTAACATTGAACTCATCGATAGTTTTGGATGAATCAGTAAGTCTTACAACTGAACTGAGATGGACTCACTTAAACAAGGTGAGTGCCAGAGGCAGCATCGGGGCAAGACAGAGCTAATGTCATGAAAAAGCAGAAACTAAGAAGTTGCAGAGGATCCTGATCTGCAAAGACGAGCAGAGGTTACAACCCCCAGTCCAACAGCTGTGAATGCATGAGTCAGCCAAGCAGAAGCCTTATTGGGAAGAACCTTGACCTAAATCCTTCACCTGACCCCACTCCCACTCTACGGGAAATAAAGCTGATCGGACATTCTACCTCAAAGACAAGCCCCATCAACACCAGGTAAGTGGACACACTTTCAGGCCTCGGTTTTCTCCAGTTCCCCAGAGTTCCTTTCAACAAAGCACTAGGCATCGTTTTTAAGGGAAAATAGAACATCTGAGCCTCCACTTTTTTTACCCGTTAGAAATAAACTTTGATACTTACTCTCAAGGAGATAGGTGGGGAATGGAGGGACAGAGGGAGCTATGGCATTTACTAGGGAGTCAATTTCAGTGCCCAAAATTTGTCAACTAGAGTGTGGATAACATATATATCCTGAAGCTACTGGAATGTCAAAGCTAGAAAGGGTCTAAACATAATGTAACTAAGATACTTAATTTAATAGTATTTTTTAAACAACCACAGAGCATTCTTGTTTGAGTACATTGAAGACACTCGATATCATTTCTGAACAGAAAAAAACTGACTTGATGGAAGTCATCAAGCTGGGGAAAAGGATGCATGAGGAAATCAAAAAAGAGAGCTCTGGCAAGTGGTTGCCCGGGATCACTTTCTTGGCAGCCAGAGGACAACTTTTGGGACTGTCTTAGAGAAAACTGTCACCATGGCAACTCTGACAAGTGAAACAGCAACGCTCCATTAGCCATCATGAATTTCATGCTACCAAACCATTGGTTCTGTAACTTAATAAGAGAAGTAGAGAAGACAGCCATGTTTTCCCTTAACCCTAAACTCCTCTTCAGGTAACAGAGTGTAGTGGTAAAGGGAATGGGTTGTAAACTGAACTGTTCAATCCTGGCTCTATCTTCCCAGCTGTGTGATTTTGAGCAAGTTACTTAACCTCTCTTTACTTCAGTTGACTCATGTATGGGGTAGAGATAATAATAGTGCTTCCCTTAGAGGAATGTAGAAGGGAGATAAGTGCTCAATAAGCGTCAGCTATAATCATAATTATTATTTTGGTAACAGCACCATGATTCTTCTTCATGGAACCACCGTGTCTCCCATTCTCAGTCCATAGGACCAAGGCAGACCTGACCTCTTTCCCTTAGTTCTTCAGATATTACCCAAGTTGATTCTGTGAAATTCAAGGTTAGGAGTTTTGATGTGAACAATTGAGAAAGAGGCATTTTTATTTTCATAGCTAAGCTAATGACTATAAGCCCAGAACCACTAGGAATCATCAAATTGAGGGATCCTGCCTGAGGATAAAGCCAACGCAGAGAAAAATCAGAGTTGAACAAAGGCAAGAGACCAAATCTTTATGACATTATTCAAGCCCCTGGGTCTAGCTGTTCCTGAAACTAGTTCCTGATATCCTTCAAATTTCCAATTGTGTGAGACAATAAATTCCCTTCTTTGCTTAAATAATATAAATTGGGATTCTGGTATTTATAATTGAAGGAGTCCTAAGGAAGATAGTAAATTATAGCCAAGAAATATTTGGGGCTTAAGTAATTCACTTCTTAATTAATTCATCCAAAACTTGTATTGAGAACCTGCTCTTTGCTAGACATTGTCCTGGGTACTGTGATATAGTATTGAGGAAAATAATATTTACATTCAAGTGGGGGGGGTCAATAGATAAATTAACTGAACTACTGTCATTTTTGGAGGTCGAATATTGTCAAATATTGGCAATTTCAAATGATTCAGCCTAATACCTAAAGGTCGTACGATAGGTACTGTTTACCTCAAGAGATTATACGCTCTGAGGGTGAACCGCATTGTTGGTTTCTAGTTTTACCTCTTATCCCTCCTGCCCATCATTTCTTCTGTCATGACTTAACTCTGAGTAATATCACAAAGTCGGTTCCAGACAAAGAGATACAATCACCAGTCACTGTAGAAATCATTTTCCTATCACTTAGGTCCCTCACACTATCAAATCACATTGCTTACCAACCTTGGGGCCATATTTTCCTGCACCAGTTGTCTGTAACAGCCTGGCTCGCTGCCTATTTCTTCTAACCTGTTTACCTACTTGATCCCAACACGGCCCCTGTATAATTGCTGTCGCTTGGTACCTTCTCTGCCTGCTCTCGGGCTGAATCCCTGATTCCCGCTCAGTTACTCCTTCTTTCCCTTCCTGACTTAGAACACCTGGCTGGCCCTCATCATTTGTAGTTCGGGGTAGATGACATCTTGCCTAGCTGGTGGGAGCTCGGGGGGCTAGACTTGGTCAAAAGACTGTTGTTATTGAGAGTGACAGTAAAATCAGAGGTGTACACATGGAGTGGAGCAGGGAGACAAGGTGGGTGGTCTGAGGAAGTAGACTCTGAGACAGAAATAGGCATGCAAGTAGTTACTAAGTAGTGCTTCTGAGGGCGGCACCTGTTGAAAGGAAGGGATGAGAAGGACAGGAAGTAGGATTGTGTAGAAGGAGAAGCTGAGCTTCCATGCGGCCCTCAAGGAGGACTTGGAAGCCAGCAGGAAGTTCTGAAGATGGGATGACCCTTAAGACATGTTCTGAATTGGAGTGAGAGAGTAAGGCCTGTATATCAGAGTGTAGTATCCAGGACACCTGCTTCACCTCTTTGCTAACGTGTTATCAGCAATATTTATATTGTTTAATGTTTTGTTTTATCATCTTGATTTTAATTGCAGTCTTTTCCCACTTATTGTCAAGCCCTTTTAGCCCCCTCACTAAGTGCTGTCCTTAATGGTCAATCAAATGCTTATTGAAAGCATGGATAAATAAATGGTCAGTGATTAAAGGGAACGAAACAAGACTATAATTCATATTCTCTACAGGACTGTTTATGTTTCAAGAAAGAATCTGATCATTTCATTGCCAATACTTAAAATGATTTCATGTTTTAATTTCTCAACAAATGTTGGTTAAGCAATTTATACTAAATACTGCAGGGATACAAATACAAATGAGAAATGATCTTCAGTGTCAAGAAACTTGCCTTCTACCTGTAAGTCACACAAACAAATAATTCTGACGCAAGTCAGGATGTGTCACTACCAATGGAATCATCCAAGGTGCCCCAAGAGTTGCGAAGCTTGAGCCTCTATTAAATCAGGGATGGGTTAGAACACTTTGAGGAGGTGCTGTACTTTTTCTGGGCTCTGAAGGATGAACTGGGCTTGGATAAAGTTAGTGAGATATTCACGGCTGAGGGAACATCATGGACAGAGGAAGAAAAAGTCATGTGAATAGCCGGATGATGGAGTGAATTTGTAGATTGGCAAGAGATAACACCAGGAGGCTATTGGTCTAGAGTCAGCTTCTGGAAATGTCTGAGTGAGTCTTAACTACCCAGACAACTGAGTCTTAAGCAAAAAACACTCTAATGTTCTTTAAGTTCTTTAAGTGCAATTCTTAATTTTATTTTCTCCGGAAGTGGGTCTACTGTAGGCCAGTAATTCATTTGTGGGCCTGGTTGGTTTTTTTTTTTGGCTCTTTCATTTTCAAAAGAGAGGGGATTATTCATAAGCATGTGTGAAAATCATCTCAGGAATTGTATTGGTTTATAACACCAAGGTGATTCTGAAATGTCCTAAATCCACCAAAAGGCTTAAATATGACCTAAACATTTCTGAGAGGTCCTTATTTTTTTTTCTTTTGCTATTGGGAGGGACGGGGTCATGCTCTGAATACCCATCTGAGAAAGAGAAAACTTTCAGAAAAGTTTGTTGGGCAGCTCATAACTAAATTTCAACTTCCCTCCAACGATGTCAAACTAACTGACAGTATAAGAAGTGACGAAATAAAAGCAAAAGAGAAATGTGTTTAACTTCTAAGGTTGATAAGTACTACATGAACTGTGTATTACTTCTGTAAGACAGTTCTCTCCTATGATGATTTAAAATGAAAATGGATTTAATTTAAAACAGTGAGGCGAAAAAAATTGAGATTTGGGATAAAACTTTGGAAAACAAGAATAAACAATATATTTACTAACACATTTTAATTGCTATCAGTTTCGTCCTTCAGAAGTAAAGCCAGACATGGCTGCAGCTCATCTCCAAGGGTCAGAAAATTCTAATTTATTCTTATCCTAAGCTTAGCTTTCAGCTGGATCCGTGTCTAGGTTATCTGCCAGCATTTTGTGATAGTCTTGTGGCTCCCGCTGAGCAGGAGGGTGGACCTGTTGAGTTTGAGCAGTTCAGCCCCAAGTTCCTTTTGAAGAAATCCGTGATTAATGTGGTCTCACATCTTCCTCAGCAGGTTGCATGTTGGAAAGGTCTTTCCAGAGGCTTTCTGAAAAGAAAAAAAAAAAAAAAAAATCACAGGGTTGGGCAGATTCATGAATGTCTTCTAGCTCCAGGAAAGCCATCCAGACTGGAAGTTTGCCAAAGGGCATACTTTGGCTTCCTGCCAGTATTTTGTAGTAGGGAAACATTATGTGGAGGGACTTCCTTTGCTCTAGTGAAAGCTTACTAAAGGTCAGAAAATTATCCATTTTACCCACACACAGAGTCTGACGTTCCCAGATTTATTGTGGCTCAGGAATTCATGACATATCCTTAGCGTTTACCCTGGATGACAAAGAAAGTAGAAATATGTTAATGAAATCATGGTACATAAACATTAGTCTTTTCCGCATATTTTTTTACAGCGCTCCCCTCCCCCAAAATATAAGTAACGATCTGATTTGCTTCATTCTATAAATAACTTTAAATAACTTCTAAAAACATTTTTCCAACAGAAACATAATATCATCTGGTTCATAATAACTAAACCTGATAGACCAAAACATAAATATAACACATTCTTTTTTTTAATTGGCTCATCATACTCATAGTTTCATTTTTAAGCTACACTTCTTAAACAAAACATTTGATGTAAAGAAAGGGATATATCCCAATGCCAGATTGGTTACTCCTATCCCTTTATTCTCCACTCCATTTGCTTTTTTTTACATGAAATGCTGAAATTAAAGAAAATGTCTTGTTGTTCTTCATGAAACAAATAGAAAATAATGCACACAAACTGCTAAACTTTAACAAAGCAATGTGCAGAGTTTTATTCCTTTCACAATTAAAATTTACCTCAAGTCTCTTTCATTCAATAAGAGGCCTAAGACCACCAACCTAGAAACAATTTCTAGTTTTTAATAGCTCCCATTAATATCTACGAAAACACAGTAAATGCATAATTTTCGCATCAGGATATGGAACCACAAGAAGTGAGTTATTTATATGGACTACATAAAACTAATCTAGCGATACCCGTGCTTGTCAAACAAAAGTATCCTTTATAATTTTCATTCATTCAACAAAGATTCACTGAAGTCCTACCAAATGCTTTGTATCAAGGCAGGAGGTTTAAGGGTTATGAGATATATAACATGCAACTCCTGTCCTAGTAAAGGTAGACTCCAGTTAAAAAAGCACACATGTATGTGTGCACATATGCTTGCACATACACAAAATACCCAGTTATATCTGATTCTGGGTTCAATAGCAGTCCACTACACAGACACAAAATACCCAGCTATATCTGATTGTAGACTTTGAGAAATAATAAGCATCACTATTTCCTCTGAGCCACAGTCTAAGGAGTTGTCATGGAAACTCCTTAGGAAATGGTGGGCATTTTTCCAAAGGATAAACCAATGGCCAAGGATTCCATTCTTCACAGATATGTACAACTAATTGAAAAGAAAATTCTGTTGATACTCCGTTACCCTGGATAAATATTTTTATACCTAACATCCTTCTTTCTTCTTTCTCTCCTACTCACCCCGCACCCATCAGCTGCATGTGCTTCTAGGGCCTGTTGCTATGATTCCTACACAATCTGCCAGGAATCCTAAGCAAAAGTGTCTTAATCTCTGAGCGCCAGAGAAGATGATGTTATGTTAATGACACATTCTTGTGTACAAATAAAATGGCCTTCTCAGAGTTGGGAAAGGGGCATATATATAAATGCATGGATTTTCTGAAGAACTTTTACTAAGAGTTATAAGCCATCCTTTGTATTATCTTCCATGGAACCCAATCACCTTACTTCAGATTTATCTTTGTGAATGGATAAGTAAGGTAGCTGGAAACAAAGTATTCATACTCTGTAGTTAACTTTTCTAAATGTTTCTGAACCTGCACATTTAATCTATTTCTTTTTTTAACTTTATTATCTTAATAATTAATTAGAACCAGCACTAGAATGTATTATATCATTAGGAACCTTATAGATACATAAAGGTGAGGGAATTAAAACCAGGTAGAAATGGCACGAGGTTCATAATAGAGGTGAATTGTTTTTGTTTTCAACCCTCCTGGGTTGTAATACCTCCAACAATGTCGTAAGACAACTTCATCATGAGATGACGGTCCGTGATCTGAGATGGGTGGTACAGAGTAGATGCTAGAGGCACAGGAGCACAGAAGCTCTCCAGAATGTAGTAAGATTTCTATTTTCTTTCAAAACCCTTTTCTGCTTTGTTTTCTTCAGAACTTCACTAAATTAGGATGTTTCACACATGTGTTAAGCCTTATTTGGAGAAGTCAAGCCATGTATCTTTAAAAAATTGCCTTCCCTCTGCACCAGCAACATGGATGCCATTTTCACATATCAAGCCAAAAAAAAAAAGAAATCAATTTACAGCCTGTTACTCAAATTAGGCCAGCTGTGAATTCCTCTCTGTGCAGGGAGGTTTTATGGCCATCCATTCTTAAAGCTGACAGTTGTTCAAGAAATATGTGTTAATTTTACCAATTGAAATTTTATTTATTAAGAAATTCCACGTACTCAGAAAGATATACGACTTGAATAGGCGAGCTTTGTTGAAAATGAGCAATCCAGATTTGGGGGAGATATAAGAACCAACTTTCCAGACCAAGATGCCCCTTCTAATGAAACAGCAGAATTTATTTTACCACTGAGGTTGCTGATAGCTAAAACTTATTCTAGAACACGAGTCTATGAGCTACCAAAGAGCTGGAAGACTTTGCCCATTTCTGAGGTGAGGCAAAGGTACCTATGGGTCAAAAAGATGTATATCCACAGAGCACAGAGCTACGGCCTGAGGAATCAGGAGAAGGCTACAAGAATCCCCTTCTCAACTTTTCTCAGCTGCATGGCTCTTTTACCCAGTGAAGTTATCTTCAGTGACTAATTCAGCATCATCGAATCTGGGTCTACAGGAGCTGGGAAAGTGGTACAAAGAACTCTGAGCTCCTAAAGAAAAGATCTATGTGAACATAGGGATTTTTACTTAACGTTTTCTTCTTCTAAGAACCTGCTTTTACATTTCTCTTTCCTTCTCTTCTTCTTCCCCCCCTCCCCCCACCCCCCCTCAGTCATTCTTTTCTGTGGTCAGTTGGGTTACCTCCCAAACCCACAGTGACACCTGCTGGTCAGTCAGGAATGGCGGGACTGAGTCCCTGCAAAGGCCTTGGCTGGCCTGCAGTGAGCCAGTGAGTCCATTGAAACGAACATTAAATACTATAAAATAATTTTAGAAACTTAGTGAGAAAAAAATGTCGTGAGCCTTTCCCTCCAAATGTCATGTTGGGAGGAGGTAACTTTTCAGGGAAATCTGCCTGAACCATTACAAATGTAAATTTTAAGTATTGTATATGTTTTGACCTCATAAAAATGAGCCAAAAATACATCCTGTACTACGAACCAATTATTAAGTGTTAAGAAAACTGTTATGCTAATTACTCATGGAAAGGCACTTTTTACATTGGTTTTTATCAGCTCTACTTATAACCCAAAAGATTTTATGTAGTATTAATTTAATGAAGTCCCAAAAGAAACACACTGGGGTGTGTTACACGCACGCTGTTTCCTTTAAAAACACTGATTAGATCTCCAACACAACGGGTTAAAAATTTAGGTTTAAGACATTCTTTCCTATCATTTCCCCCAAACTTCCAATTCTTGTTTCTTTACTTAAGAATATTCATATTTTGTTAATCCTAGGTATTTATACGTTGGTTATTTTGGCTGGGTACATTTTTGAGGATGTTTGCTTTGTTTTAGGCAAATCCATTTCTGACTTGAAAGTACAAATTCTAGTAAAAACAGAGACAACAGGAATATTTTTTAACATTTGTACATTTTCTTAAAATATTTACGCTTTTCATTTGAAGGTTAAATCCTAGGGAGAATTCCCCGTACACATGTTCATATTTGAACCAGGAGGTTGTCCCTGAGGATTTGTAGCAGCAAATGTGTATTGGACAAAAACGCTGGCCTTCTTCATCCTTACTCTGTGTTCTAAAAGCCAAAACTTCATTTTAGCATGACCTTAGAAGAATAGTGATACTTTTAGCATTTCCTGGTATTTGGTGGAGGGAACGTTTTTATTTGACTGTGGATGTCACTTGGTTTACAGGAAAGATTTGGTAATGTGTTCATGCCAGTACTGCACTTACCCCCAAATTTCTTGCTATGTAGGAAGAACACATGTCAAAGCTCACTGTTTGTTAAATGGAAAAGATTCAGTACACCAGAAGCTTCTATTATAAACATTGTGACTTCGTGCAATTTACAAAATGTTCTATCTCCATTAAACAATAAACCCTTGACCCCAGAGCTCAGTTTCGGGATTCTGCGATTTGAGAAGGTAGACATAATGGATGGCAATAATAAATGAAAAGTTCAAGAGGTTAAGAAAAACTGTTTAATTATTTCTCTAGAGCGTGGGCTGCAGAAGCCTTGCATGTCTGCCTTCATCGTTGTGAAAACGCTGCATGGAAGGGGTCCATCAGTGCAGCTCAGGCAGGGCATAAAAGCAGGTTGCTGGCCCTCAGCTGTGTTTATGAACAAATGGTCTCTGGATACCCTTCCATCACTGAACCTTGCAGTTCCTGCCAGGGGAGATCCAGTGCCAGTCCCAGGGCTCAGCATCTGTTTTCCAAAGAGCTGGGATTTGTTAGCATGAGAAATTCATTGCTCATAGTTGCTTCCCAGCTGTGGCACTAGTGAGTGTAGCCTTTTTGCCTTATTTATTTGTAGAAAACCATGTTCCATCCTCTCTTGGAGCCTCTCTTATATAACTAGTGCCGGACGCGGGCTGCTGTGCTTTCAATCCGAGACCCATTAAGCTGCCTTGTCAGCTAAAGAGCTCCTTCTTAAAAGCCTCCTCATTTGAACTTCGCAAGGTGGGAGGTGGTGTGGAGGATGTCCCACATGAGGGTGGGACCTGGCACTTCCCAAGGTACCATGTTCTCTAAATCAGATACCCCAGAAATAGGCCAAGTCTACAGACTAGGGCCTTGGTTGGAGAAGTAGTCTGGGGAAAGCTCTCAGTGGAGCTCTGGAGGCCAGGGGAAAAGCCCTCCCAGAGGAGAATGAGTGAAGCAGATCTGCTGGGAACTCCTCGCAGAGTCCGTAGCGTGCTCAGAGCAGGAGCCAGCAACGAATACACAGTAGGTCTACACCCAGGATTTTAAGGAGAGCGGACAGACATTCTTATTACCAGCTGAACCTGAATGCTTTAGAGCTTTCTCTCCCTCAACCCAACCCCAAAACTTTTACAATAATTTGCTGTCTGTCTGATTCCATCTAGACATGCAGAAACTGCATCAGGGGCAGCTGTTTGGATGAACCTTGGCTTCTGAACTCTAGAAGAAAAGTACTGGGAAGGCTGCAACATGGGAAAGCAAAGTGACTTGGCTTTGCTATAAATTAGACTCTGAGCATTTTTTCATTATAATCTGAAAAAAACACTGAAATCAAAACTTTAATGAAAGAATTATAGTATTCTATTTATCTAGTGTCTTAGTGTGAAAGACTACTATCAGCATGCCCCTAAAAAGATGGGAAACTGACTTTTTTCCAGTGTGAGGACTATACAGCAGGAGGTGTGCAGAAGGACGGGTAAAAACCAGAGCTTTGAGTTAGAAAGTTCTGGATCCCACTCTTACCTATCAGGGTGATCTTGGGGAGGCTATTTAACTTCTCAAAACCCATTTTCTAATCTATAATTAGGGACAATAGTTCCGACCTCAGACTGTGGTAAGGATTAAACGACACAATGCACCTAACAAGACACTCAGCATAAGGTCAGGCATTACTCGATCATTGCTGGTGATAACGGTTATAATGAAGGCATCAACTGTGAATATAAAGACCTTGAATTTAAATCCAGTCTTGACAACAATATTCCACGTGAACACAAATTTCTTCCCTTTCCTTTGGCTCAGGATCTACCCTTAGGTATCACTGGGATGCATAATAGAGTGGATAGAATGTTTCTTGTTTCCAAACTGCATGAGATTAAAATTAAATAACCATTTTGAAGAGAAAAGACTATGTCCTAGGAGTAAGTGTCTACTCCATCCTTATTCTGCACTATACAGATAACTTCCTGACAAGAGGGCAATTACAAACCCATGGCCTCAGCACTAACTCAGACAGGTGAGAGAAGGGGCACATGATGGAACACACTGGATACAGGCCATCTGGTCCGCAGGAAGACAGCGTCCAGCTGAACCAAAAGGCAGGGGTGGGCTTGAGCAGAATTTCTCAACCGCTGTGCCCTCCCACACTGCACACGGAGGGTGCCTCAAACGGATTAGAGACACGCTTCCAGATTAACCAAACCCCTTCCCAAGCCCCCGCACCCTTGCAGCAACCCCTCTAGGTAGGAGTTGTTTGTCTGTCTGGATGGCATACACGTGCTTGATGTGAGTCACAGCATGAAGAAGACAGGGAAGCCCCAGGTTCAAGGCAAGGCTGGGACTAGGGTGAGGCAAGTGAGGCACAACACGTAAGAGGGCAACAAAAAACTCAGTAATCAAGATAAATAATATTTCAATGCAATGTTTTAAAAATAAAAGTTAGTGCGTTAAACCCCATGATGGACAAAATATAGTTTTAAATAAAGATGGTATTGGGAGGTTCAGAGCACCGGGCATGGGTAGGGCCGGAACTGCCCATGGCCGGAACCTGGGCCTGTGGCTGCACAGGAGAGATCTCATGCTGGCAGAGCCAAAGGGGTGCTAGGAGGCCCCAAAGGAAAAGCCCAGAAATGCCCAAGGTTTGTTTCTGAGGGTCTTGTCCCACAAAAGCCTTGTCTCCATCATTGCTTTATACTAGATACATGTAAAGCTCCACACACTGGCTAGGAGATAATTTGAGAAGTAAGCTCTGTACTGCTCTGGGTTCAGGGTTCATTCAAAGCTGGCAAAACTTTACTTTCGAGTTCAAAGGAAAAAACTGCTTATCAAAGAACTCTAGAGATTTCTTGAACCCAGATCTAGTATTTACCTTGCAATGTTTTGATGAATGGGGGTTAAATGATTCCAAAGTACACAGATTAAATTTCCCCAGAATATACACAGTTTGGGAAAAAGAAAGGGAAATGGCGCTTTGAGCAAAATACATTTTGGGCTCTGCTGTACCCCAAATATTTTTAAAAAATACCACAGAACTTGCCAAACCCCAAGCGTTTCTGGGCTCACATAGCCTCAGCTCTCTACTTGAAAATCCCTTTCCACCGTGGTTTTCTCCCACAGGAAGTCTGTAACTCTTCTGTAAATGAAAGCATCTCCATACGACATCCACAGCAGAAGGCAAGAAAGAAAGGCAAATAGAGCTCTTTCTGGTCTTGTCATCTATGCAGGATCATCATGCAATTAGGCAAGGAGATGTCAGGCCCTGACCTTGGAGGACTCACCGTGATGGAGCAAACAGGACGGGTCTCACGTGATGTTACCTTCCATCACGAGGCCTTGGGCAAAGTGCAGCATTGTCGCCAAGCTCCTGAGCCCTTCCTGAAACCTAACTACACGGATGACCCATGAGCGCCGGCCTGTTCAAACTTAGAAGCACAAAGTATTCGTCAAGCAGAAGTGTGACCCGTCTGGCAGGATGCAGGGCTGTGTCTGGGGGACCAAAGCAAACGAACCGCATTAGGATGGAAGCCAAAAGGTCGTGTCGGGGGGAAACCGTCTCATTCTCCTAGAGCAGGATTAGACGTGGGTATCAGACAATTTTGTTTCTGAACTGGAGCACGCGGGGCAGTGGGTTCTCAGGTTCGCAGCAGGGTGAGCAGGGCGGAGTCGAGGTGCTTCTGTTCGTGAGTTTGTTTCGCTCACCCTTTGGCGTGAGAAGCCAGGCACATTTCTTCAACCTTGGAAGCGACGAAGGAGTCCTATTCATTGGGGTTTGTGAATCAACCAAGAGGAATGGCGTTTAATATTTAAATATGTCTCATGTAGCCATTAAAAATCTTTTACGAGTGTTAAGCCATTATTAAAGCAAGATGGGCTCCAGGTCATGGACCCCTTCATGGCACTCCCACTGTGTTAATGAGACAGATAATGTCTCTGCACAGGACGATGGATGCCTCCAGTACTGAATTCAGTGTGCCTACTGTAGTTTAAAATTCGAAAGGAAAAAAAAAATACCATTAGAAATATTCTACCCCAGGAAAATTTCCCTTTTCATTGTCTGAGCAAAAACAAACACAGTTTCTAACTCAGTGTTAGGTTGGTTTGTGTGTGTGTGTGTGTGTTTGTGTGTGTGTGTGTGTGTGTGTGTGTCTGTGTGTGTGCAGTTGGAGGGTCTGGGTAGGGAATATAGACCAAGGATGATCAAATGCATGAATATTAAAAATACACATGAACGCCTGTTATCCACTGGACCACATAAGTTATGTCTCTAGAAGTTATTCACCTTCTATGTTTACAGATGGCATTAGGTTCCACTCCAGCCTAAGCCAACCATTCCTTCCACAGCAACTGAAGGGATGACAGAAAGAAAGAATAATGTCCACATAAGCATGGAAAGCTAATTAAAGAAGATAAATACACTGCATAAGAGAAGTACGTGAGTGAGCAAGGATGCTATAAATTTTACACAGCAGCTTGTTTGGGAAGACCTACCTTACTCATGAGTGATATCCTACACTTGCCGAAATTAAAGCTTTATTATATCCCATTGCTGAACCATATTCTACAGAGAGAGGCAACCGCACAATTGAACAGTAACATAGTTATTTATGTAAATGCTCCAGAATACACTTCTTTCACTTAACCCCACAGAGGACTGAGTTCTATATTCAACTGCCTTCAGAACATGGCATTCCCCACTAAGAGTAATCTGCTGGCAGCTATCACACCATGAGGATGAAATACAAATGTCTTGTGGTTTCCAGATCATGTATTCAGCACAAAACTTCATTATAGCCTATTTTTATATCATATGTAACAACTTACTGGTTCCATAAAGCATTCATTAAAACGAAATAACAAAGGACTACATAATATGGACCTCTGAGTTCTGATATTGATGGTATCTGATTTTTTTAATGAGCATCAACAAAGGAGAAAACAATTTCCAGCGGTTTTCTAACTACAGTCTAATATCAAGGCATTTAGAAGAAAATTCAGCAGATGGCAAGTGGTAGCAGGAGGGCAGCGATTATGTCGGATATCTTTTAGTTAACTTGTCTTGTTGCTGCAATACTGTTCATTATAGTGCTGCAATACTCAACAAAATTCACCACACTTTGCTAATGTTTGGTCACAAGGGGCAAAGGTGCCTCTTTCCAGGTGCCGCAAAGTAAGAAGCATGGGCGAAATTGGAAGCAGACAGCAGTCAGGAATTGCAGTGTTTGTTGCTGTGTCTGTCCATGAACTTGCCTGTGAGTCTGTTTTTTTCCCTTTCTCTCAAGAACTTCATAGATGCCCACTCACACCTTCTCAGTGCATCTCTGCTTTGTTCTCCCCATTCTCTTGATCTTTATCCCCAAGTTTTCAGCTAATAATTGCTGCCCTGACCCCAAGTCTACCCCATAACCTTTCAGGTCTACTACTAAAGCAAACCTCCTCAGGCCCTGTCCTCAATTCTAAATTCCAACAAGAGAGCAGAGAGAGGATGTCTCCTCTTTTCCACCCAGACATCCCTGCTGGAGGTGACCACCAAGACTATGGACAGGCCATCCTTGGATCCTATGTACCCCATCAGTCCAGTCTGGTCTAATCAGACAATGGAGTCACTGATTCATCAGGGCAGCGGCTGTGAGGGGACCTGTCCAAGCACAGCTCACAACACTGAGGGCATGAAACTGACAAAACGCTCCACCAGGGAGCTGCCACTGTTGGGGAGGATACATAAGAGCTGATGCAGGACGGGTGATGGCAGCTGTGTTTCCAACTAATGGAGAACTCTGTTTTAACTTCAACCTGGAAGAAATTCGAAGGTAAAAGTCTTCTCCCTTGTACGTTTTGGTTAAAAGAAAAATGCTCCGACTATAAGAGTGCACAGAAAAAAAGATGGCATTCCCTGCTAATGAGTAATTAGAAGCAAGCATTTTTCACACTAAAATGGGTGGAGCAAGGTATACCTGGAAACAAAATTGGTTAAAACTAAACAACAATAACAACAAAACCGTGCTTCAAATAAACCTGGACCAAATGCTCTTGGGGCCCTGAGACATGGAAATGATCATATGCCAGAATAGTCTGCAGAAGAGTAAGGGTGACACTCAGACGAGGCACAAGAGCCACTAGAAGACCCAAGAGAAGAAACATGTGTCAGGGACGTAGTGCTGCTATTAGTATGTCATTATTTCCAGTATCTGTATCAATGTCTTTTATTAGCTATCCTTGGCCTGGATTTTCAACAATCCTTAGTGAGAAGGGAGTTAGGAAAGATCATTTGTTACCCATAATTATGCTTACATTAACTGATGTGTAATAAACTGTATGTGATTTTCAATCCACGGTGGACCTTAAACACACAGTCTCTCTGATTCATTTAATCTGGAAATCAATACGTCCGTTGCTGCCTATCCTAAGAGCTTTCAAGAAATAGGAAAACTGCGCGTCAAGGTTATCGGGAGCTTTTTCTTTCAAAATGTTGTTTTTAAGCAATTGCCTAGTCCCTTATTATCTTCTCAGCCATCTCCTCAACTGTTTCAAGGACAGAAACAAAAAATGACCAGTAATCTTCTAGTTTACATCTCTATTCTCAATCCACCGTGGAAGGAGAAGGAAGTGGTTACCCAGACTTAAATTCCAGCAGAATACACTTCAACCTATTGCTTTTTTTTTTTTTTTTTTTTTAACATGACTTAGAGATTGTGTCCTGGATAAAACTAATTCAGGAATACTCAATATCTTGGTTAGGGCACTGGATCCTAAGCTCTACAAGGGCAGTGAGAGAGTGTGTCTGGGTCATTTCCCTGGTGCCTAGGACAGTGTTTGGCCCAGGACTCAGTATTTGTTGAATGATTCAATTAATTAATTGATAGTAGGCAGGAAGGGAGGAAAGGACAAAGGGAGGTAATGGGCACTAATAACATTTTTGCAGGATTTTCCTCCCATCTTGTTAGCTATTGTTATACCAGTAGAATCCAAATTTGGACACTTTAGTAAACACAGCTGTTAGATCCTGCTGAATGATAGACAGAGACCTTCTAAATTACTTAACTGGAAAAGAGCACACACAAAAACTGTAGTCTTCCTCGTCCGCAACTAAGCGAGTAGTGTGGAGGCTCTAGAGTCATTGTCAAACACATGTGACGTTTTGAGTTGAAGTTTTGGAAATTACTCAGCTAATTCTTAGATGTGACCTGATACAACATCAGAGATTTTAGAAATGAACAATGATGATGTTAATTAAGACTGATGGCCCTGACCGTACTCTGATTACTATTTGTAGTTTCACCATTTGAGTTGCAATTCACTGCCCATTAGCTCATATCAATGTCTGGTTATAAAAGTGTTCATAACATTTACAATGAGAGGCCTTGGTGATTACAGTCATATAAATGTGTGAATAATTGAGAGGCTATGCTGCCGTACACGCCTCATCAAGCTTCCTTTTCAAGTCTCAAGAACATATTTAAAGCTCAACACTAGACCTCAATTATGCTTGAATTGCCAGCAAGAAGGAAAAAAAAAAAGAGTTACATTAACAAAGCTGTCAAAAACACCCTCTGCTTTAAATTTACTTGGACAGCTGGACAATGGAAATAGTTCACTCATTTAAGGGTTGACTTCATCTGGTAAAGATTCCACTGCATTTAAAAGAAGGGAAAAAAAGAGCCTTAAAATTTATTGAGTTTCTTTCTTGGTCCTTAAGGAGTTAGATGGAAAGTCAATCCTGATAAAAGGATTGTAAAGTTGACTGGATTGCCAAATTTACATTGCAGATTCAGTACAATTGATATAGAGAGACGTGAAATGTTTATATATGTACATATATGATCCAACAAGATCATATTACAGTGGTCTCAATAAATTACAAGGACCCAGCAATAAAATAATTTGGTGCAGTGCATACCACCCAAAGATTGCAATTAAGTACCTATGAAATTTGCTTTTACTCCACAAGAGAAAGTCCTGCAGTTTGGAACTGAAACTAGCCAACACATGTGGAAGAGGTTTATCCTTTTCCACTAATAAAGATACATTTCATACCTGTGCTATTTTAAAGGATACTTCAAGTTTCAGGTATAACTCCAAAATCTTCTAATGTGAAAACATGAAGAAAAAAAATGTATGGTAAAAGTATAAAAATAATAACCACGAAAATTCAGACTTTATTAAATTCTAATCCATATTTATTTTTAGTATAATGTACTTTGCAACTTGTACAATAGTCCAAGTGGATATAATCTTGGATTACTCCTACAATGCTAGATTTTTAATTTTAAACTCTTCACAGATACATTTGATAAATTCCTTACCCTGAATACCATATTTTTGTAAAACAGTGCTTACCACTCAAAACAGAGTAGACGTCTATTGCTTTGGAATCACCCTATTGGCTGATTATCATTTTAAAACATTTCTTGATTTGCTTGAAGTTCTTTTCAGCACCTTAGCTTAGATGAAGGTAGCATAAAACAAGGAGCCTTAAAGGCCAACTCATCGCATTGTCTCATTATAAAGAAGAAGAAACAAATGTTCAGAGAGTTCAGTGACTCGGTCAAGGCCGCAGTACAATAACAGAGTGGCAAAGCTTGGATTACCATCCAGTTCCCTGACTCTTACTCTGATTTTCTTTCCCTATGCCATCCTCCACCCACACCAGATGTTCCTCAGCGGCCACCACCATTTTTCTCTCCCCTGCCAACTCTACCAAAGAAACGAAGTAATTCAATTTAGAAAGTGTTCATTGTACACCTGCATGCATATTACTCTAGAAGTTAAGGTGGGCAGGTATAAGGCCGACTAAGGCTAGGTTCCTGGCCCTGGAAGGAAGACATATTCCCAAACGACCATTAGCCATGGTCAGGACTAACAGAAGAGCTGCCATGGAAATAGCCAGTGTTGGGAGTCGTTACAGGTTAAAAGAGCTTGGATTGCTTTGAGAAGCAGGTGACAGTTGAGGATGGATGAAGAAGGTTTTGGCAGGTGGCTTGTCATTCACTCTGGAGAGTTAGTTCATTCTGCCAAATTAGTTT
Organism: Balaenoptera physalus; assembly: GCF_965194825.1. Taxonomy (NCBI): domain Eukaryota; kingdom Metazoa; phylum Chordata; class Mammalia; order Artiodactyla; family Balaenopteridae; genus Balaenoptera; species Balaenoptera physalus. Next base: position 47,256,295 of record NC_138883.1, read on the forward strand.
AATTTTAACCACTAAAAAATACAGTCTAAACATACAGTAGACCATACCTGGTCCATGAGTGGTGGGTCAGAACATTACTACAGACTGAACAGATAAGCCTACAGACTGCTAAATGCTTTATCCATCGCTTTGTCCAAGTTATCCATATAAATAAATCTGTCCCCAACACAATGCTTCATTTACAGTAGGGTATGTAGGGAAAACATTATTTTCTTAGTTTTATGGATTTAAAAAAATGATGATCAAAAAGATTGAAGACTTGCCCACAGACACATGGCTGACAAGTAGCAGAACTGAGGCTAAAATCCATCTCTCCCCACTCCCTGCATTTTCCATCCCACCATGTTGTCTTTACAAGTTTATTGCTTTCAAATCCATTTTTACGAGCACTGAATAAGATGGGAGTTGGATACATATCAGGTCACAAACTTTCAGAATACCACTACAAAACCAATCTTGATAAATCTGATGTAGTTGTTACACACTGTGGACTCACTCACAACCCCCATCAAAACCATGATCAGCAACCTAGCGTTATCGGGCAATATCTTCCAGATACGGTTGGTCAGGCATTGCGTAGACATTTGCCTTCTTTCCTAAGAAAACTAGAAACACCTGGATCATGTTAAGTCTCTTGTGGGTTTCTACAGCTGGATTTTATGCTTCTCCCCTCTTAAGGAGTTGACAATCTGCAAAAATCTTGATATTCAGCCAAGAAAACAAGAGCCTTTCATTTTGAACATGGACATTTCTATATGTTCTGGCGAAGGAGTGGAGTGGGGAGAAGGAGTTGGAAATTATTCCTTATGGTGTATAAATAAAAGTGTGTGCAATAAGAAAGATGGGTCATGACCTTCTAGTACAGATATATTAAGCAAGAAAAACCCACCCCATTTTCCTCCTAAACAATCCTCTTCAGCATGACAAGTGGCTGCATGACTCAATAGCTCAGTCAGAAGAGCCCAGTGGAGAGTAACTTCAGGCTGCCTGTGTTTCGAGGACCATCTGCTGTGTGGGTCCACACAGCTGGGCCTCCTCTCCGTCCTTCCTCCACCCTCTCTCAAAGAGACACTTGAAAATCTCCTTGATCCAAGCAAAGGGCAGGGGGCCATGGGTGGGGTGGCCCTGTTTACTCTGTAGCATACTATTTCTCTGGTTGAAAGTTTCTGATGTAAAATTAGTCATCAGTTTAGCTATTTTTTTCCATGAGTTTAAACTCTGGCTTTTTGAATGCAATGCATAGATGTAAAATATCCAAACCACGGGAAGAGCTACAGTTTCCACAACATGAACTTTGAGGCCAGCAAAGTTCAGAGTAAATTTGACATTAACGAAATGTGGCTTCCTTACCCAGGCTGTGAGCTGAAAAGTCACCATCCCAAAAACAAGAAGAGGAGGTTCCCTATCCAAGGGAGCATGACATACTCTGAGACAGCATGAAACAAAGGCTCGCTGGCCTTCTGCCTATGGCCAGAGCGGGCTAAGGTGTATGCATGGGAGGGGTAGTAAATGCTGCTTTGCATTGACCAGCGATTAAATATATACTTTACCCGGCAGGGAGAAAGCCAAGGCAAGAGGGCAAACTCCACCTCCTGCTGTATTATTTCCTTGACCAAATTGGAATTATTTACATATATATATTTTCCATCAATGTATAGCTCAGTGCTTGTGGGCTGCTGGAGATCTGAGGGCAGGTGTGTCTCTTCTTAAAAGATCCCTTCCACATGGGCAGTCCTGGTCATACATCAGATCTACCCCGATTAGATGCTGTACTGTTAATCTATGTCACCACTCTCACGTGCTGACTTCTGTCCAGCCAATGGCCATTAAAGTCAGGTTACCATGCTCTAGCTTTATTCTTGCAATTGTCCCAAACTTTCTTTTATTGTTCCTGATCTTGCCTCATTCTGGTTCCACCCAGCTCCTAACTCTTGACCTTGTCTCTCATCGGCCAACCTGAAGGCAGCCCCTTGTATTTAATGGCAGCACTGGCCTGTGCTCGTGTTAAGCCTCCGTGCTCCCTAAGGACAGTGGTCCAGAATCATCCATTGACTTGTCCACTCTTGGATACCCAGATGGTGACTTCCTTGTTCCTCTACCCAGCACTGGTCCCTGGGACCCAAACTGCAGCCCTGACCTGTGGAGCCTGTCCTGTGGAGTTGAGGGAGGGGTAGAGGTAAGTATCATCCATTTCTCTATTGTAGGGCAGCTTGTTACCTTATTAAGGAGTCATGCCACAGGATTAAACAGAAAGAAAAACCTCCTTGGGTAAGAGGGTCAGAGGAAATAAGGGGACATTAATGAATATTAATAAATCAAAATAAGAAAAACAGTAGCAGGAAGGAGTATGCCTACTTCCTCAATGTCAACAGCCAAAAGCTTTGATAAGTTTGCTCCTATGGAGAGAACTCTGCTGGTGCCCATAAGAGACACTTCCTTTCAAGAGATAAAACTGGCAATATCAATGCCCACAATATTTCAGAAGGACATTCCAAATGCAGTCATCGTCAAGTCATTGTCAAATAAATAAAGCGTTAGGAGAACCTAAATAACATGCTCATATATTTTGCTTGGAAGGTAAGGAATATGCGAGTCACTCCCATTTAGACAGAGAAGGCATCATCCAAGAGGATGGGTTGCTAGGATCCTTGCAAACCAGCAGTGAAACAATTTAGAAAGCCTGGCAAAAGAGGAGATCCCAAGGCTAAGAGACCCCAAGCACTCAGACTTAGAGCTGAGCAGGGCACGTGGCTGGAGAGAGTACGTTGTGGAGGGAAGCATGTAATGGAGAAGAAGAAGAAATAGTAGCTACGGTTCATTACCCATAAAGAAACCAAGGTTTAGAAAGGATGGGTAATGTGCTGGACCTTAGTTATGCAACCTTCCTGCCCTAGATTCACTCAGAAATAATTCTGTTGCCAGAGCTGTGCCAGGTCCTTGTTCAAAACCTGCCAACCCTCACCTTTAGCAGGAGTTAACATAAATCTTTAATTCACAGGGTTCTGAGATAAGAAAGGAAGCTATAGGGACACAGACCAAAAAATCAGATGGCACCAGCTGGGACCAAGATGGTGATGAATTTGACCTGCAACAGACCCTGAGTCTCACTAGACACTGATTTTACTACATTAGCATATTAAATGACACATCTACCGGCAGCCATGACCAGGCATTGCGGACCAAAAAAGGATAAAAAGTGGGTGGTACCCCACTCCTTCAAAAAAGCCCTGCCCCTTCCCCGGTAGACTAATATATATGCCTCCCCATTCCTCTTCCCTTTGTCTTCACTCATTAAAATCAAATCCCTCTTGCCACATGGGGGACAAATTAATCTGTGAAGTAAGTTCCTCCTTCTCCATTCTGAATAAAGCTTACGCTGAATCAATCTCAGCTTTGGTTTTGTTGCTGGCTGCTCGAACCCAAATGGAAATAGAATCTTTCCCCGCTGAGGCAGAGGGCCTGAGCAGGGTCCATACGAACTAATTTGGTAACAGTTTCCTGTTGCTCATGACCATCAGGAGCCTTGCCCAGCACCAAGTATTGCCTGGTAGGCCACGAGGAGAGGCTTGGATCTTTGTAGGTGGAAGGTTCATCTGTCTTCGTGGTGCCAGTCCGTGTGCTGGGCCAGCTGGGCCCCCTGCAGCAGCTGCTCCTGGAATCCGATGTCATTATGGACATGACTGAAAGCATCTTTCCTCCCACCTCCCACCCAGAGCTTTCCGCCTCTTGCCAAAGCAGGGTTTGGTTTAGTTCCACGAGAGGGACTGTGCCACAAGAGCCTCCTGGTGTTCATGCATGTGCACCAGCGTGCCTGTTCCTGCAGAGCGCGGGAAGGCTGGCCAAACGGGCTCCTGGCTGGCAGCTGTGGCTCACTGCAGAGCAGCTCTCTTGGGTCTGGGCTTCCACAGTGGCTATAGGTGGACCAGCTGGTACAGCACAGAAGTGCAAGGAGTTGTGGGGCAAACTTTGACCAATGGGAGATGGGAACTGATGGATAAATCCTCCTCTCTCCCTTCCCACAGGTGGACTGTTCTGAGACATGATCATTCACATGGCACCCCTGAAGATGTCCTAAAAGATGGAACGATCGACTCTACTAGTTACAAAGCTTTGGCCAGCTTGGGAACATATCCTTTTACATTTGCTCTTTTCCTCCTATGCTGCCTCACTCTCTTTTCCCTTCACTATTATTTCTCTAGGATAGCATTTCCCTTTAAAGTGATAACACACAGAGTTTGGCCTCAGGCTTTGTTTTCCAGGCTAAGCTAAGTGACATCGCTACCGCTGCACAACTTGTAAGTGAGAGAGCAGGAATGGAAACCTGAACTAACCTAGGCTATGACACACAGATGAACAGAGATGCCAGGTGGCCATACAGACAAAGCAAAGAGTCAGAATCTAATGAAAGAACAATGACGGGCCTGCCTGAATTGCTAAACAAGAAAACAGTAGAGCAAAGTAATGTTGGCTGTCTGCATCCAGGGGAAAATTAAAGCTACCAGGTCTTCTGCCTCCCATCTTTCCATCACAACAAGTGTCCTTACAATGACGGGTGGTCTTGATTTATCCCAAGAGAAGAAATTGTCTATGAAGATAACAGAAATTTGTTTCTATGCGTAATTTTCACTCTGTTTTACATTCCTTCCAGAGCACTAGCTCGAAAATGGGTACAAAACATTCCCTCACAAAAGACTCTGTTTACACTTGCTCTTTGATTTTAAGACAAAGACTTAGGTTTAAGAATCTTGACCACGAACACCAATGACCACAACTGTTGCAACTTTTATTACCTTTATTATCCTCTCACCCTATTTAGATTCTTCAAGAACACTTAAGTGAAAAAATCTCTACATGAGCAACAGCAATAGAACACTCTCCTGGAAAAGTCCACCATCTTTAGCAAAGAAATGTCATTTTTTAGGCCATGTATATCTTTGGTTTCTCATACTGTCTTTAGGAGCTCTAGATTTTGACATTGAGCACTGACATTCCAGTAACAAAAGAAAGATCTCCAACATACATTTGCCAGCTCTGCCTCATGGATGGAGATCTAATTTTCTCCAGTCGTGGAAGATGGACCACACATTACCAAATAAATCTGCCCTGGCTTCTTTTCCAGCAAAATGTGCATCTTCTCCCTGGAGAACTATTAAACAGATGATACAATAATTTCTTTGGACTCTACCAATCCGCTTAGCTCATCTTCTCGAATTCTCGCTCCAGTCTCTACAGCATGTCTGGGTTCAGGCACATCGCTGTTGTCTCATTTATCTTCTTGCACGTACCCTCCCCCATTTTCTTCTTTCCATCAAGGACAACTCATTAATAAAAATCACATAAAAACACCATGAGCATCAAAGAAAATTAAAAATATTCAAATTCTCCCTTCTAGAATCCTTAACCACAGATGTCTAGAATCAGTGATACTCCTGGTATTAAAATCTTTCTTTTCCTGCAAATGTGCCCAGATGAATAACCTTGAAGGTAAAAAAATTTTTTGAACTGGATCCATTTAGAATTTCCAGCTTAGTGAGGTCTGTGTTCCACAGTAGTTGACCACCTGACCTTCAAGGAAGTACCAGGAGAGCTAGAGTCTATTAGTGAAACTCATTAAAAGAGGCCCTCAGAGGTATCACTCCAGTCAATTTCATAGCTTCTATCCACTATCACAATTGCTGTAAAATTTTATATGCCTTAAATAGAGATTAAGCGCAGGTTTGGGTGGGAAATCACTTGTCCAAGTCCAAGACCAGCCAAGAGGTGTGTATGGAAGTAGAAAATGTTGTCCAACTCTGTGCTTTGGGTAAGACACTGGCAGTGAGTATTTCAATGACTGAAATATGTCTGAGGGCATCATGTACCTTTTAGGCTTGTGAAGCCACCTTCTCTCTCCCTGGCCATATGCCAACAGCATAGGGGTCCCAAGCCATGGACCTTCATAAAATCAATTACCCCATGATAGGAACAACACTGTCCATTGAATAACTCTATTTTCTCAGGAAATAACGACTGCCACTTAAGATAATAGAGTCAAATGAATTTCAGTTTTCAAAACAGATCTTACCTCTACAGAAATAGATTTTAAGAAACCTAGTCATTTGGAACAGAAAAAAAAAAGAACATTTCTTGGCCTGCTACTTTTTAAAACTTTTTAAAGTGTTTTTGTTTGTTTGTTTGTTTTTACTCCGACTTCAGTGGTTTCTTGGAACCCATTCAAGCCATTTCAACACGGCCAGTTAAATCCCATGCCATCCAAAGTGTACAGACTAAAGTAATTTCAGAGAAATCCAAGGGATTTCCATTTGATAATCCAGAGATTATCCATTTGATCACTTTTCTATTTGAAGGAGAGTCACCACTTTGTTCCTACAATAAATCCAGCTTTTGTGCTGTGGTTGTTATTGAAGTTGGGAGGGGACCAGGAAGGAATGAACTGTGGCCTTTGAAGCAATATTAAGTGTTGGAAAAATAATCTATATTTGTTACAATTTTGGACTGAAGATGTAGCAGACCATACAGTCAAGGAGTGAAGGACGCCCTTTCTTCCAGAATAAATTGTGCTCTACATTGGGTGCTATTGTGCTCTACATTGGGTGGCAGAATTTAATAGGAATGCTGCCAAAGAAGAATGCATTCAGGGGAAAGGAAAAGGAAGCAAACATTTCTCAAAATTGTTACAACAATGAAGGGTCTGGTAAAAGTGTCATATAAGGAATTATTGAGGTTAGAGAAGAAATTTAGCCAAGAGAAGACTCTATGGGATAGTTCTTCTGTGTGGAAGAGAAAAAAGACTTATCTTGTACACCCCCTCAAGACAGAACTAGGATTGAGATTCAACATAATAGGAAGATTTTACTGTATTTTAAGGGGAAAAAATCAGAGTTGTCTAATCTTTGAACACACTACATAAATAAGGAGTGAGCTTTTCAACACTGGAGGTATTTTATCAGAAACTAGATGATTCCTTGTCAGGGATGTTGCTAAGGGAATGTCTCCTTGGAATAATGTTTGAACAATATTTCCAACTAAAATATCCCCTAAGTGCCAATCAGCACCGGTAATTATGATTAAAGTTTTTCAAAATAAAAAAGCTGGCACCAAATCAACAAATTTACACAACACTGTTTTTAAAGTAGAATTATTCATTTATTCATCCACTCATCAGATAATTCTTTGAGCCCCTAGAATATGTCTGTACAATTTTAGGCACCACAGTACAGTGACAGAAAGGTGTTTAAGGACACTGACTTCATGGCACTTGAATTCTTGGGGGGGTACCACACAATAAACACTTTTACAAACACTACATCTGGTAATTTTGGCAGTGACAAATTCCATAAAGAATATAAAAATGAAGTAATAGAATAAAGATTGACGGGGGGAGCTACTTTAGCCAGGGTGAGTAGGGAGGGCCTACCTTGGAAAATGTCATTTGAGCTAAAGACTTGAATGAATAGAAAAAATAACTGGCCTCGCTGAAGTCTGGGGAAGCGAGTGGAAGGGCTCCTGAGGCAGAAAGGATCTTTATCCCGAAATAGAATGAAGGCCACGTGTCCTTATGAGGACGGGTTAGAGAGAAAGGCAGGTCATAGGACTGTATGGACCGTGGTAAGGCATTTGTATTCTACTCCTACTGCAGTGGAAGCTCCCAGAAAGTGATAAGTGGGGGAGGGATATGGTCTGGTTCACGTTTTTAAACTACTCTGGCTGCTATGTAGAAAGTGGCTGTCAGGAGCCAACGGTGAATGCAGGAGGTCTAGTCAGGAATCGATCACAGTGGTCTAGGCGAGAACTAATGAGGGCTCAGGCGGTAGCATAATTCAAGTAGCGTGTTGACTATTCTTTAGACATTGAGGCAGACCACCAGCCTGAATGCTCTTCAAAATAGAAATGACTTAACTGTGTGTGTGTGTGTGTGTGTGTGTGCGTTTACACATATAAATGTATATACACATTACACTTGAGGAGTGTATGCACAGTATTTTTAGAACTGGAACAAGAAGTTGAATAGAAAGCAATCTTTGATATGCAAGCCTGGATCAAATTGATGGAAAATTTAACAAAAGACAGAAAAACATCTAAGTTTTTGTTTTATTTGCCTCAAAAACACTCTCCCAGTTTTCCAAGGAAAGTCAAAAACCCTTTGTGTCTAGTTACATGATTAGATTTAACTGATAAAGAAATTGGTGTTTATGACCCTGTGGGGATGGACTGTCTTCTCCAGCTGTGAGAAGACAACATGGGAACAAACTACAGACTAAATCTGGCCACCTTCTCAGGACCCACCCCAGAGTCACACAGAACTAGTAACATAACAAGAGACAGGCTCCTCCAGTTTATTGAATGGGGGAGAAATAAAAAGCTAACTTGCAAGTATTCATTCTCATTGTTTGGTATTTTACTTTGGGGGAATATTCGGTTGTTTGGAAACTGCAGGTGATATGACCCACTCGAACCAAGATTGAAACGTTGGTTTATTTGCAGATGGCTAAGCCATCAATTATTTGGCTGTAGGTGGAAAGTCTTTGCTTAAATCATCAGTGCTCCCAAGTGTAATCCTACCTGTGTTAAGCAGGGGAATCCTGTTTTTCTTCTGTGATTTGATATTGAGAAATAACCTGAGCAGATAAGCTTTGTAACAGCACTAGAAACCCCTGTTATATCTAACCAATGAGAACCCCTGGACTCAATAGCTGGACTCAGGCTCATGATCAGTGTGTGTGATGACCAAGGAAATGTGGCAGGACCGAGATCACTCACAGAGCAGAGCAAGAAAACAGAGCAGTTGAACCAAACAATAAGGAAGGGTGTGGGAGGGGTGTGGAAGAGGGAATCAATGAAATAAAGAGACTAGCCAGTTCCCAAATTTTAAAGTTACTACTTTATGATATTGTTCAATTAATTTCAAAGTGACAGCAAACTCAGGAGAGCAGTTTTTCCTAAAAGCTCTGTGCTCACACAGATCAAACCCAGAGTGGTCCTGACCCTTGCATCTTGAAAACTCCTTCCCTCCCATTCCATTGTTAAAACCTTAAGGAGAACTGTTACCATTGAACATCTGTTGAGAGGTTTCAGCTTGAGAGCTGTTCAAAATACCCCTCCCCTCCTTCTTCTTTTTCCATGTGGCCTGGTCTAGTCTTTTCCTGTTCACATTCTCACCTTCTTCCAAAAACAGTTGGGAGTTCCAGTCAATAGTAAGGATGGTAGTGTAGCCACGTAAGAGGGAAGCTCCTGCATTTAGAGATATTAACCCTTTTTATGCCATCTTCTCGCTGCGTCCTCATGTGGCAGAAGGGGCAAAGGAGTTCTCTGGGGTCTCTTTCATAAGGGCACTAACCCTGTTCATGAGGGCTCCACCCTCATGATCCAATCACCTCCCAAAGGCCCCAACTTCTAATACCATCACATTGAGGGTTAAGATCTCAAAATATGAATCTTGAGGGGACAGAAACACTCAGTCTGTAGAAGCAGGTTATTTTCAAACATAGATAGGAGGAAATGCGAAATCAAGCTCCATTGTAATTGACTTTCACTAAGAAATCTCAGCTCAAACTACAGACAAAAAGGCTGACCCAGGCAATAAGATCGAACACCAAATGTATGTGCATCGATTTGAAAAATCATGATACTGAAACTCAGACTAAGTATAGGACACTTAACTTCCAGGTTCAATGGCCTGGAATCTGTTAAAAAAAAAAAAAAAAATTCAGCCAAATAAATACCAAAATCGAGTTGGTTTTATTCAATGATTCATGAATTGGGCAGCATCCCAGCTACCAAATAGAAGGGCACTCAGAAAGGGTGTACAAAATCAAAGGTTTTTATAGGCAGGAGGCTGAGGCAAGGAAGCTATTAGCAATAGCAAAGAAAGGATTGTTTCAGGCCAGGTCACATTCTTTTGGGGGAAAGGGTGAGGGTCTATTATGCAGACCATCCCTTCTTCCTTTGGGGTGGGGAATGGAGAGGGCCCATGTGACATATTACCTCATCGGTGCTGACCAGAAAATTCCAGACTGGCCGATTAAGACTACATTCCTGGGAAGGTCAAAATTGCAAATTAGGTCAGGTATTCAATCTAGGTTTGGTATCAGGGGTTTTAGCACAAGTGACACCATTTCGAGCCTGCAGTTTTCTCTTTAATAGTCCTAATCCTGTGCAATCTGTGGGAAAGCCATCAAACCTCACAGGACCTCAGTTTCGTCTTCTGTAAAATGGGACAAGAGTTCCTACCTTGTTTATTTCATAGGTAAGAATCAAAAAGAATAGCATAATGGAATATAGAGCCTAAGTAGTGGTCTTCATGCTGGGACATGGACCACATAGTAGAGAGGACATGCAGGGGACCATCGCAGTCAGAGTTTAACCAGAGAAGCAGAACCAATAGAGATTCGTTCCAGGGAATCGGCCATGTGCAACTGTGGAGCTAGATAAACAGTCTCTGTCTCTACATCTGATGCTGGAGCTGGATGTCTACAGGGCAAAAGAGAAGATAGCTGTAAAGTAAAGGATATCAAGGGCACGCTGGAAGCCATAGGCCCGAGCTGAAACCCCTCAAGGGTAGGTAAAATCTGTGCCTGACCTTGGTGATGGACAGAAGCTGGACCCTTCGTCACAGAGCTAAACACACATACACCTGGCCCAGCAGTCAGAGAAACTGAAGCAGGGTCCAGGGGAAGGAGAGCGTTGCAGATCTAGCTGCTGTTTCACACCAATCATGCAGTGACTCAGCAAATCGCCAACCATACTTGTGAGCTGCAGGAGGACTACTGCTTCCCTTTAGTCCTCGAAATCTCCCAAGAATTTTCCCTTGGTTCCGCTGTCACTAGAAAATACAAGAAAATGAATTCTGGGAAATGTGGTTCAGCCTAGCCAAGTTGACACACTGAAAAAACATCACAAATCTCTCAATTACTGTCAAGGAGGAAGAAATTTTCCTCTACCTTTCTACCTTCTTCTGGCTGGTCTAAGAATTAAATTGACATGAGGCAGATTAATGTGAGAAAGCAAACAAAAGTTTAATAACATGTATACATGGGAGAGACCCAGGAGAATGGAATAACTCGCCAAACTGGCCAAAACCCTCACCTTAAATACCATCTTCAGCTAAAGACAAAAGAGGATGTTGCGGGTAGGGGTTTGGGGCTTCAAAGGGGAGGAAGGCCATTCACATGAAGATGGAAAAGCAAATGTTTGGTAAACAAATGTTTGCTAAGCCACACAGAGACAACAGGACACAGAGTGAACTCTGATCTCTAGGACCTGCCTAGAGTTTCCCCTACCACACTTAGCCCAGATTCTGTGCAGATATCTCTGGTGAGAGGTCTATTACAAAACCCTCTACCTAAATTCTTTAGGCAGTTAAGGGGGAAGGTCCAAGTTTCTTCCTGAGTCTTTTGGGCCTTTATTGTTTTCAGCTGAAAATAATCCACATGACAAAGAGGTATTTTGGGTGGCAAATTTTGCTTCCTTGCATTACACTTGGGAAATTGACATAGTAATTTTCACATTGTTATCCAGACCAATGTCACCGGGTTCTAAAGCACCAGCACTGCAGTGGTCAAGAGCAAGAACTTTAAAGTCTTCCCGACACAAGTTCAAATCCCGGGTTTACCACTTTCCTGTTTAGGGACGTTGAGCAAGGCAACTATTGAACTCTCTGTGCCTCAGTTTCCACATCTGCAAAACTGGAATTATGGTACCTGCCATCATCAGTCGGATCAAAGATTAAGGGAGATAGTGCAGGTAAAATGCAAGAATACTGCCTATTATGTTGTCAGTGCTCAGAAAGTGATAAGTTATTCTAATGGTCACCCACTGTCAGCTCTAAAGAGCTAAGTACGTTAGAATCAAATGTCTGAAGAGATTCCCAGAGATCTCTTTCCACTGCTCGCCACAGTGTGTGCTTAAGGGGAGTGCAAAAGAAGTATTCAAAGGACATTCTTGAGGCAAATAAGAATGGAAACAATTTACACATCAAATCATAGAGGCTGACTATTTTCATATTTTCCCAGCTGCCAGAGCTATTTGCTGAAAGAACACAGGTATTTTTGAAGCATTATGCTTCCAAGTTGACTTACATAGTAGGTTCCTCAGAAAAAGTATTTAACAGGCTAGCCAAATTGCATTGGACAGTATATGTTAAGAAATCGAGTCATGAGTATGGCCTCACACTCTGGGGACGGACTGCCTAGGTTCAAATCCTGGCTCTGTCATTTATTATGCTTAGGCAAGTTATGTAAACTCTATCTCTTGGTCCACACCTGTAAAATGGGAATGACACTAGCATCTATGTCATAGACTCCCTGTGAGAATTAATGAGTTAAAATACATAAAATGTTTAGAACAGTGAGCATAGTAATCATCGGGTAAGCGCCTGCTGTCATCACTGTTGTGGCCGTCATTTTGTCGTCGCCCACAGATCTCTCATCTGCTTTCAGCCAGGAATTAGAACCTGTAAACTCAGGTCTATCCACACCCAACAAGAAGCATAAAAGCAAGCAAAGAAAACTTGACCTCCACCCAGGGACCAGCATTCAAATCTCCAACATCTGTATTCCTACTTCCTATAATCTACCTGCTCCTTTTGCCTTGGTAGCCTTCTCTGGACTTGACTCCTCACCTGCCCAGACCTGGGCCAATTCTCTATCTTTAGCTGGATTTCAAGACCTTCTTCCTGGCCAGCTGCAGCCAGCTCCCATTCACACTCCAGAGTAACAGTCCACGACAAACGACTTCTGTGACACCTTTGTGCCTAAAGAGAATTGGTGACATCATTTTCCATTACCTATGTTAACAAGTCAAAATAATGGACTATTTTGCAATCTCATTGTCCTAACGAGAATGCAATTCTCTAAGCTCTTTGCTCACCCATTGCAAAGCATCAGATGATTGCAAACTGAGCTCTGCCTCTCTATAAAAACCATAGCTTTTCTCAAACGTTTGCTTTTCCATACTTGCACCTGCACTTCACCATAATAATAAAAACTAAAGAAGTTTAAATAGCGGTGTGTTTAATTCAGAACACAGATGTTTAAGGAAAGATTTCTGTTTTTAAAAGAGATTCCTATAAATGATTTAGCAAATTTGAGCATATAACCTGTCCAAAGTGCTAGCACACTTTGCTTCAAGCAGCCAATTTTGCAGGCAAAGCTGTGGTTTTCTTCTTCCTTCTGTGAGTTGTGGCTGCCATTTCCTCATGGCCCAGCGCTCAGTGATGCACGAACCAGGGATGTATTTCTCATTTATGCATAAAAGTGGTTTCCTTGAATTACGACGAGCCCCAAAGTTCCAAGAGGCTCACAGCTTGGGTGGCCACACAGGTATAAGTGCATAAAAGTCTGTTCTCAGCATGGCTCAAGGAGTGAATGTATTCACTTCAAACAAGTCATCTCTCTGGGAACAGGACTGCATCGGGGAGAGGCATATTTGTGGTCGTAATGTACTACAGCAATGGCACAAGGAGACATACACCAAGAGGAGTTAGAAAACCGAAGAGCAAGAAAAATCCAGCTCTTTATAGGACAGGATCCCCCAGCTCTCCTCCCCCACCACCCTGCTCTGAACCATCTCAGCTCCTTGGAATTCAACAGAAATGCCAAAAGGGAGGTTGCGTCTGTGAACCTAACCATAAGCCCAACAGTAGCAGACATTAAAATCTACCCTTCCAAAAGAATAAAAAATAAATATGCAGAGATTTTTGGAAAAAGGGCCTCAACTTTTGTTTAATTGCACCAAATAAAGAGTCCTCTAGAGGTGAAAGCTCTCACCCTTTTAAGACTTGGAGTAGGAAGGCTCCCGCGGGCGGTGCAGGGCTGCTGCGGTGGTGTGTGTACATCAGGATCTGAGGGGAGCGAGTCAGCACAGCCCACAGCTGGCCCCAGGCTCCCCCGCCCCGACCAGAGACTGAGGACCACTGCCACCAGATGAGTCACCTCTGCTCTACTGGAACAGAGGACGAGGACGGAGAAGAATCTGGCCACCTGGAATTAATGCAAGTTCTTTGAATTCAGCAGATTCATTTTCTCTTCTGAGCAGGTCCTGGGGTCCCAGAAACTTGCTCTTCTAAAAGCCAAGAGAACTTCCCTGGCGTTCCAGTGGTTAAGACTCTGAGCTTCCACTGCAGGGGGCACGGGTTCAATCCCTGGTCAGGGAACTAAGATTTCGCATGCCACGAGGCATGGCCAAAAATTAAAAATAAAAAAATAAAAACCAAGAAAACTTTTAAAAGGTTATAACCATTTGCCTGGAAAAATTAACCAGTTTCCTATAAGCAGTATGTCTTATGCTCCTTTTTCCTCCTATGCACCTAGGAATAGAATTATTATTGATTATAAAGTACATATTTGCCTATTAAAATAAACTTGCCCAACTGAGCAATGCCATGATAAGTCATTATGAATGCATGAATTTGATTCTGTCTGGTTATATGTGCACTTGGACTAAAATTGTCTACAGATGTATTTTTGACTAAAGAATAGATACACCCATAAAGAGTTGCCAGGAAATCTTTGAAAATAGAAATGTATCTTTCGAGTGCTTGGGAGCTCATTATTTCCAAGAGCCCTGAGATGAATGATTTAGTGGAGAAACAATGTGTATTTATGGAGGGCTTAATGGGTGAAGGATGTGGAAGAAATATAAGACACGACCTCTGCCCTCCATCAGATTCCAATTCAGGGAATTGATTCAAGAATTTAATTTTTTATTTATTAGATTTTCTTAAAATGAGGCCACCTGTACAATATACAGGATCCAAGAAGTCCCAGTCTCACTTTGGGCCAGGGAAGCAGACTGTGATAAGACCCTGTGGTCAGGTGGCGCTCCTCCCTCAGAGCTGGGGCAGGCCTGAACTTTAGATATCTTGGCTCATTCATCCAACTTGCAAAGGGGATTTGCCCAGGATTGAGCAACCTCTAAGGAAAGTTAAGTAGTCACTCTTCCTCCTCCTTCCACGGTCTTCCCATGCCACGACTGTCCTTTGCTCCTTCATCATACTTACACAAGCATCCGGACACACACACACACACACACACACACACAGTTTCCAGGGTCTTGGATTACACTTCTCAGTTGTCTCAGCCCTTCTGCAGGAGGTCTCGCTGGAATGAGTTCAGCATCACCAGCTCCTTCTCCAGGTCCTCACAGACTTTGTCCTACCACCTCCCTTCCCCCAGTCGGAGGAGAATCAGAGGCAAGATGGGAGGTCTCTCTGAGTCCCTCCAACCACACTGTCAGTGTAAGTAACCCTAGTATGTCTGTGTCTAGGTCCTACCCTAACCTGAACAAAATGCGAACAAATATCTCCGCTGAACTGTAGAGATTCTTCACTCTATTGGTTTGGGTAGAGATGAGAATGTGCCCAGATGGCCAAGAGCACCCTGGGAGTTGCCCAGACCAGGTCTAAATAGCAAAGGACTGCTGGTGGTTTAGGTAACAGCAGTAAGTGAATCAGGAAGAATGCTGTGCCCTGAGAACCCAGGGAAAGTTAGAGCCCGCGGGTCCATCCCTCTGTGGGCAGTGAAGCGCTTCTAAATCAACATGGCTGGGTCTTGACCCTGGCCACCCGCTCCTCCACACGGCTTCTCCTCTTGGCTTCCATGACACCACGCCCTCCGGCTTTTCATCTCTATCTCCACTAATAACAAAAATAGCAGCAGCAACAACAATCATTTTTATAAGTTATAATAATAACAGATTTATCGAGTGCTTCCTCTGTCCCGGACCTCGTGCTCAGTATATTTCCACGCACTATCCCCAGCCCTAAGCCCTGACTTCTCACTTCATTCTCCCCCATGGACTTAAAAACCACCTGTACGCTAATCATTCCCAAATTGCTATCTCCACCCAGACCTCGTTCTTTGCACTCCAGACCCACAATCTAACTGCCTAGTTGGCAACTCTTCTTGAATATTTCCCAGGCATCTCAAAGTGAGCTTCTCATCTGTCTTCATATGGCAGCCACTTCTCCAATGTTCCTGGCTCAGTAAACGACACCATAAGGACAGGAATGTAAGGGTCATTCTGACACTTCCCTCCCCCCAAACCCTCACATCCTATCCGCCACCAACTTTGTCATGACCACGCCATACACCCAACGGGCTGCTCCCTCCTTTCCCCGGCCGCCTCTCTCACATGGACCAATTCCATCACCTTGGAACCAGCCATCCTACCTTCTTTCATGGCCCAGTGTCAACCTCTTCTCCACAGGGCAGTCAGAATAATCTTTTCAAAGCAAATAAACTTTTCAAAATAAGATGGTTATTATTATGTGAAGCCCTTCCGGCGGCTCCACACGGCCCTTAGGAGAGAATCAAGAATCTTCAGGCGGCCCCCGCCCACCTGTGCAGCCTCAGCTCTCACCATCTCCCCCTCCTTCGCTCTGCTTCAGCCATGACTCCTTCTCCCAAACACTCCAAGACCATCCTCACCTTAGGATCCTCCCACAGGCTGCTCTCTTGATGTTGGCCTCCCTCCCTAGACTCTACCCTTTATTATTTTTTAACCACAAGAACAAGCAAAAATGTAGTAAGTCAAAAATGCGGAAAGGAGAAGAGGGATGGGGGAAGATTATGTGATTTAAATCCCTCAGCTTTCATACAGGGCAATTACCACTTAAAATTGATGAAACATGAAACAGAGGAACAAGGCTTCAAAACATAAGTGGCAAATAGGTTACCACCGGAATGGGACAGGTATCAGGAATGGGGCGGCTTTAACCCTTCATTTTATACATTTCTATACTTTTGAGTTTTTATTGCCATGTGCCTGGCTAATGTTAACAATAAATAACATGAGATGGGAGGAAAATAGTAATGTTAATTAAAAAATTCCTATCTGGCTCTAACCCAAGGTTTGGTGTGCGTGTTGAGACCACTTCCCCAGCTGCCATGTTTGTCAGAAGACGGAGGCAAAAGTCCCCTTTCCGGTCCCAGCTCCTCTGCAGTCGCCCTAATGTGGTAGGGCTCAAATCCACAGCACTCGCCTATGTACCTGACCCCCAAGTTGTAGGCCTCTCTGGGGTAGTTTTGAATACAGTCTACCCTTTATGAGGGGAAGGACTGTGTCCACCGGCTCAACACTGCCTCCACAGAGCTAGCACAATGCCTGCCATATCGGTATTCAGTACATATTTGCTGAATACCTGAATACAACTCAGGTCTTTTAAATATTCAACACAGGTCTTTTAAAGGTCTGTTATATGTCAGGTACAGACATAGACATGGGAACTTCTCCACAGGTAAGATTCAGCACCCACTTCCAGTGTGTGGGGTTTTTCCCCAAGCCAAGCCATTCTTTGACACCAGCAGGGGGTCCTACAAGTCAACTCAATTTTGACACCATCAACCCAGAGGTAGCCCCAGATTCCACAGGTTAAGGGCTCAGACCCAAAAGACTGCCTCTACTTCAGATGCCAATTGCCAGTCCAGGTTGTCTGTCACCCATGCTTCTGACCCATCAGTTATAGGTTGTAGCTTCCAATGACCCCTTCTTGGGTTTGATTAATTTGCTAGAGTGGCTCACAAAACTCAGAGAAATATTTTACTTCCTAGATTCGTGGTTTATTATAAAAGTATATAGCTCAGGAATAGCCAGATGGAAGAGATACATAGGGCAACGGATGTAGGAAGGGGCATGGAGTTTCCAGGCCCCCTCCTGGTGAGCTACTCCCCCGAATCTCCACATGTTCACCAACCTGGAAGCTCTCCAAACCATGTCCTTTAGGAATTTTATGGAGGCTTCATTACATAGTCATGATTGATTAAATCATTGGCCATTGGTGAGAGCATCAACCTCCACTCCCTCTCCCCTACCCTGGAAGTCAGGGGGTGGGACTGAAAGTTCCAATCCTGTAATCACTGGGTCCCTTGGAAATCAGTTCCCATCCTTAAGATGCCTAGGTGCTTTCCAAAAGTCTCCTCATTAATATAACAGAAGACACCTTCGTGGCTCTCATCATTTAGGAAGCTCCAAAGGTTTTAGGAGCTCTGTTCCAGGCATGGGAACGAAGGCCAAATATGTATTTCTTATTATAAATCACAGTATCACAATAGGTCAGCTTACAGTATGGCAGCTAACTTCCCTAACAACACACAAATAAAAGGGCAAAAGAGGACGAGACAGAAGCTGGTCTTTTGGAAACCTAATCTCAAAAGTGTCACCCAATTACTTTTGCTATATCCATTTATTAGAAGCAAGTCACTGGATTCAACCTACACTCAAGGGGAGGAGATTAAACCAGGGCATGAATACCAGGAGGCAGGGATCACTGGGGGCCAGCTCGGAGGCTGCCTACCAGAGTGCCTGTCACTCTGTGTTTGTATATATAAATCTGTCTCCTTGTTGTTAAAGCTGGATAGTATTCTAAAGTAGAAAGGTAGTAATTAGATATTTGAAAAATTCCCTATTATTGGATAGTTAGGCTGCTTATAATTTCCCACTAATTTTGCAGTAATCATTCTTAAACACATATATTTTCACACTTATTCCAACTATTTCTGAAGGATCAATTTCTGGAACTGACACTGCTGAGCCAAATGATCTGCACAAATTTAATTATTCATATATGTTGCCACATTACCTCCCACAAATGTTGTACCAATTTCTCTGTCAACAATTTCTATTACTTTACATATTAAACATTGAAATGTTTTCTATTACACTTTTCCACTATGTAAGAAACATTGGGATGGTGTCACCTTCTCCTCATGGCCTCTTCCCCGGTGTTCCTTCACTAACTCCTCTGGTCAGGTAGGTATTTGATGATCTGAAGATATGACCTCTACAACTGTGTACTTTGCTTAATTCCTCCCCTTTTCACAGCTTTTCTTCTTTTTCAGAAAGATGATGGTGAAGGAAGTATTAGCTAGGATAGGCTAGGTTATGCTGCAGTAGCAAACAAAACTAGATATCTCAATGGCTTACACATGAACATATATTTCTTGCTCACACAAAGTCCGTTTAGGTTTTGAAGACTCTCCATAACAGCTTTGCCCCCCATGGTGATCCAGGGCCACCAGCTTCTATCAGGTGGTTCTGCCATATCAACACGTTGTCCCCCTGGTTGAAGTAGGGGAAGAAGAGAGAGCTGAAGGGTTAAGTAAGAGCTTTTACACTTCAGCCAGGAACTGACACATCATTTCACTCAAAGTGCTTTGACCAGAAAGAGTCGTGTAGCCCCACTCAAAGATTTTGGTGAACATTCAATTATTAATTACATTTTTAACTTTAGTAAATATTGAGTAACTAATACCAATAAACATTTATTATTAAAAAGTTATAATAATTGATACTAGTAGACATATGCTGATAAATATATATTGATAAGTAATTTATTTCATATCTATTAAATTATATCTCTGTCACAAAGCACCACAGGTAAATACACTTCTACGAATAACAAAGGCCTCTCTCCGTGGGCCCAGATGTTGTCAGCAAATCGGCAGACTTGCCTTGACTTTGGTCTTCTCAGGAAAGTCATATAAAAATAGAAAAGTAAAATTGTAAGTCTGTAAACTTGCACTGCTTCGTACAGACAGACATGTGCCACTTTGCTCCACATGTTGAAATGGCTGTTGCCAGATGATGTATTTTTTAAGTGGACACAACTTGGCAGTGGACTTTTCCACCTCTCCTGTTTCTAATCATCCATTGCCTGGGCATGTCAGGGTCAGGCTTAAAGACTTGCTAGAACTGGAGTCAAGATTTACGAGAACGAGATGTAACCAGGCCTCTCCCAGAGGTTTGGGAAGAACAGCTGGAGTCTGGCCCTTAGCATCATGACAAGGACTATTAAAAACTAAAGCAGCTTTTTTTTTTTTTTTCTTTTTTTAAAGATGAGTATAGAAAGGCAAAAAGTACTCCAAAGGAATATCAAAGACATCCTCAGAAGGGGCACCTTTAAAGCAAAAGATGGTAATAGCTCTGGCTCACTACCTCACTCACATTTCAAACTCTTTGTAAACAAGAGGCAAAAATTATGAGGTTTGAGCCGTGGATTTTCCCCCTTGACCCATTCCTGAATGGAGTTGAATCATTCCCACTCAAAGCAGTGAGGGGCAGTTTTGTTCTCCAGGCTCCACCCTGTGCTGATGTAATGCGCCCCGGCTGTGTTTTTCTGATGAGTGTGCTAGGGAGGGTCTTCGCCAGGAGGAGGGGAAGCCGCTGCCCAGGCTCCTGGGATGGATGGCAGGGAGAGAGGAGGCCCAGGAGCACAGATGCCTGTAGCGGAAGGACTGACAGCTCACGCTGAGCACTGCAAAGCTCACCTTGTCCGTCCTCCTCTCATCCCACCACAACCACCCCCTGCCCCCTGCCCCCCTCCCCACCGTCCTGTCATCCCCTCCAAGACCATCATCCATCCCTGAGGGCTCACCACTCACCCCAGAGAGCTCTAGTCTCTTGAAACTTGTTCCTGCGGCCACACCTCCCTTCCTATTAGGCCTTAGACAAGGATGTCCCCAGCCCACGTGTGTCTGCAGGCTCCCTGCCCAGGTTCACCTCCTAAGGAAGGGGAAGCCTGAAACACACAACCCAGGATCTTCTTCTGGCCCTCCCTAATGGGCAGCCCTGTCGTCTTCTCAATGGGACTGTTTTTTGGGATTTTTTTAACTGCTTGATTTACTTTTAATGTTGAATTTGTATTTGTGAACGTGTCAGAAGGCCAGGCAGAGGGCAAGTTTTAAATAAAATAAAAAGAAAAGCATTCCATTTACTCAGTCCCTCACCCCCTCCACCCCACCTTCCCAACCCACCCCCAAACACACATTTTTCCTCACTCCCAAGTCACTTCTTTAATGCCTTTACTTTTCCTATTGATTTCCACTGTTTGGTGCTACTTGGGAATTATTTTAATGTAAAGAATTAAGCATACAGTTTCTTAAAAGAATATGAGAATGATATATACAGATAAATTTTTGCAAGTAATTTCTTAAACTCTCCAGGGTACTTCATAAAAATTGTAAGTAAGTTTGGTATTCTGAAGTAATTTTACTGTCTTTTACGTGAAAGCAACTTTAGTGAAAGACTGTGACTAAAGATACTATGTTCCTAATGGGTTGGTGGGGAAAGTAGGAGCATCACCGACTCCTTGAACTTAAAGAAAATTGTTTTCTTAAATTTTCCAAGGCTTGATTTGTGACCCAAGATGTGATCTATCCTGGAGAATGTTCCGTGTGCACTTGAGAAGAAAGTGTGTTCTGCCACTTTCAGGTGGAATGTTCTATAAATATCAATTAAATCTATCTGGTCTATTGTGTCATTTAAAGCTTGTGTTTCCTTATTTATTTTCTGTTTAGATGACTTGTCCATTAGTGTAAGTGGGGTGTTAAAGTCCCCCACTATTATTGTGTTACTGTTGATTTCCCCTTTCATGGTTGTTAGCATTTGCCTTATGTACTGAAGTGCTCCTATGTTGGGTGCATAAACATTTATAATTGTTATATCTTCTTCTTGGATTGATCCCTTGAGCGTTATGTAGTGTCCTTCCTTATCTCTTGCAACAGTCTTTATTTTAAAGTCTATTTTATCTGATACGAGTATTGCTACTCCAGCTTTCTTTGATTTCCATTTGCATGGAATATCTTTTTCCATCCCTTCACTTTCAGTCTGTATGTGTCCCTAGGCCTGAAGTGGGTCTCTTGTAGACAGCATATATATGGGTCTTGTTTTTGTATCCATTCAGCCAGTCTCTGTTTTTGGTTGGAGCATTTAATTCATTTATATTCAAGGTGATTATCAATATGTATGATCCTATTAACATTTTCTTAATTGTTTTGGGTTTGTTTTTGTGGGTCTTTTTCTTCTCTTATGTTTCCTGCCTAGAGAAGTTTCTTTAGCATTTGTTGTAAAGCTGGTTTGGTGGTGCTGAATTCTCTTAGCTTTTGCTCATCTGAAAAGCTTTTGATTTCTCCCTCGAATCTGAATGAGATCCTTGTTGGCTAGAGTAATCTTGGTTGTAGGTTTTTCTCTTTCATCACTTTAAGTATATCCTGCCACTTCCTTCTGGCCTACAGAGTTTCTGCTGAAAAATCAGCTGATAACCTTATGGGGATTTTTTTGCAACTTATTTTTTGTTTTTCTGTTGTTGCTTTTAATATTTTTTCCTTGAATTTAATTTTTGTTAGTTTAATTAATGTGTGTCAAAATCGTATCAAGCATCTTTTCTGACCACAACACCCTGAGATTGGAAATCAATTACAGGGAAAAAAATGTAAAAACCACAAATACATGGAGGCTAATCAGTGTGCTACTAAATAACCAAGAGATCACTGAAAAAAAATCAAAGTAGAAATTTAAAAATACATAAAAACAAATGCCAATGAAAACACAATGACCCAAAACCTATGGGATGCAGCAAAAGCAGTTCTAAGAGGGAAGTTTATAGCAATTCAATCTCACCTCAAGAAACAAGAAAAACCTCAAATAAACAATCTAACCCTACACCTAAAGCAACTAGAGAAAGAAGAACAAAGAAAACACAAAGTCAGTAGAAGGAAAGAAATCGTACAGATCAGAGCAGAAATAAATGAAATAGAAACGAAGAAAACAATAACAAAGATCAATAAACCTAAAAGCTGGTTCTTTAAGAAGATAAACAAAACTGATAAATCCTTAGTTAGACTCGTCAAGAAAAAATGGGAGAGGATGCAAATCAATAAAATTAGAAAAGAAAAAGGAGAAATCACAAGTGACACCACAGAAATACAAAGGATTATAAGAGACTACTACAAACAACTATATGCCAATAAAATGGACAACCACGAAGAAATGGACAAATTCTTGGAAAGGTACAATTTTCCAAGACTGAACCAGGAAGAATTAGAAAATATAAACGGGACTATCACAAGTAATGAAATTGAAACTGTGATTAAAAATCTTCCAACAAACAAAAGTCCAGGACCTGATGGCTTTGCAGGAGAATTCTATCAAACATTTAGAAAAGAGCTAACACCAATCCTTCTCAAACTCTTCCAAAAAACTGCAGAGGGAAGTACACTCCCAAATTCATTCTATGAAGCCACCATCAGCCTGATACCAAAACCAGACAAAGATATCACAAAAAAAGAAAATTATAGACCAATATCACTGATGAACATAGATGCAAAAATCCTCAACAAAATACTAGCAAACAGAATCCAACAACATATTAAAAGGATTATACACCATGATCAAGTGGGATTTACCCCAGGGATGCAAGGATTCTTCAATATATGCAAATCAATCAATGTGATACACCATATTAACAAATTAAGGAATAAAAACCATATGATCTTCTCAATAGATGCAGGAAAAGCTTTTGACAAAATTCAACACCTATTTATGATAAAAACTCTCCAGAAAATGGGCATAGAGGGAACCTACCTCAACCTAATAAAGGCCATATATGACAAACTCACAGCAAACATCATTCTCAACGGTGAAAAACTGAAAGCATTTCCTCTAAGATCAGGAACAAGACAATGTTGCCCACTCTCGCCACTATCATTCAACATAGTTTTGGAAGTTCTAGCCATGGCAATCTGAGAAGAAAAAGAAATAAAAGGAATACAAATTGGAAAAGAAGAAGTAAAACTGTCACTGTTTGCAGATAACATGATACTATACATAGAAAATCCTAAAGATGCCACCAGAAAACTACCAGAACTAATCAATGAATTTGGTGAGGTTGCAGGATACAAAATTAATGCACAGAAATCTCTGGCATTCCTATACACTAATGATGACAACTCAGAAAGAGAAATTAAGGAAACAATCCCATTTACCATCACAACAAAAAGAATAAAATACCTGGGAATAAACCTACTTAAGGAGGCAAAAGACTTGTACTCAGAAAACTATAAAATACTGGTGAAAGAAATCAAAGATGACATAAACAGATGGAGGAATATACCATGTTCTTGGATTGGAAGAATCAATATTGTGAAAATGACTATACTACCCAAAGCAATCTACAGATTCAGTGCAATCCCTATCAAACTACCAATGGCATTCTTCACAGAATTATAACAAAAAATTTTACAATTTGTATGGAAACACAAAAGACCTCAAATAGCCAAAGCAATCTTGAGAAAGAAAAACGGAGCTGGAGGAATCAGGCTCCCTGACTTCAAACTATACTACAAAGCTACATTAATCAAGGCAGTATGGTACTGGCACAAAAACAAAAATATAGATCAATGATATAGGATAGAAAGCCCAGAGATAAACCCATGAGCATATGGTGAACTAATTTATGACGAAGGAGGCAAGAACATACAATGGAAAAAAGACAGCCTCTTCAATAAGTGGTGCTGGGAAAACTGGATAGTTATATGTAAAAGAATGAAATTAGAACACTCCCTAACACCATATATGAAAATAAACTCCAAATGGATTAAAGACCTAAATGTAAGGCCAGACACTATAAAACCCTTAGTGGAAAACATAGGCAGAACACTCTATGACATAAATCACAGCAAGATCCTTTTTGACCCACCTCCTAGAGAACTGGAAATAAAAACAAAAATAAACAAATGGGACCTAATGGAACTTAAAAGCTTTTACACAGCAAAGGAAACCATAAACAAGATGAAAAGACAACCCTTAGAATGGGAGAAAATATTTACAAAAGAAACAATGGACAAAGGATTAATCTCAAAAATATACAAGCAGCTCATGCAGCTCAATATCAAAATAACAAATAACCCAATCCGAAAATGGGCAGAAGACCTAAATAGACATTTCACCAAAGAAGATATACAGATTGCCAACAAACACATGAAAGGATGTTCAACATCTCTAATCATTAGAGAAATGCAAATCAGAACTACAGTGAGGTATCACCTCACACCTGTCAGAATGGCCATTATCAAAAAATCTACAAACAGTAAATACTGGAGAGGGTGTGGAGAAAAGGGAACCCT
This sequence comes from Balaenoptera physalus, assembly GCF_965194825.1. NCBI lineage: Eukaryota > Metazoa > Chordata > Mammalia > Artiodactyla > Balaenopteridae > Balaenoptera > Balaenoptera physalus. Next base: position 47,281,194 of record NC_138883.1, read on the forward strand.
CTTGCACTGTTGGTGGGAATGTACATTGCTACAGCCACTATGGAGAACAGTATGGAGGTTCCTTAAAAAACTAAAAATAGAACTAACATATGACCCAGCTATCCCACTACTGGGCATATACACTGAGAAAACCATAATTCAAAAAGAGTCATGTACCACAATGTTCATTACAGCACTATTTACAATAGCCAGGACATGGAAGCAACCTAAATGTCCATCGACAGATGAATGGATAAAGAAGATGTGGCACATATATACAATGGAATATTACTGAGCCATAAAAAGAAACGAAATTGAGTTATTTGTAGTGAGGTGGATGGACCAAGAGTCTGTCATACAGAGTGAAGTAAGTCAGAAAGAGAAAAGCAAATACCATATGCTAACACATATACATGGAATCTAAAAAAAAGAAAAATGGTAGTGATGAAACTAGTGGCAGGGCAGGAATAAAGACGTACACATAAAGAATGGACTTGAGGACATGGGGCAGGGGAGGGGGAAGCTGGGGCGAAGTGAGAGTAGCATGGACATATATACACTACCAAATGTAAAATAGTTAGCTAGTGGGAAGCAGCAGCATAGCACAGGGAGATCAGCTCAGTGCTTTGCAATGACCTAGAGGGGTGGGATAGGGAGGGTGGGAAGGAGACGCAAGAGGGAGGGGATATGGGGATATATGTATACATATAGCTGATTCACTTTGTTGTACAACAGAAGCTAACACATTTTTGTGAAGCAATTATACTCCAATAAAGGTCTATTAAAAAATAATAATAAAGAAAATTGTTAAGTAAATCTACATGGCTGCAAACCACTTATTTAAATTTAAATTCAAATGTATCCCGATCTTTTTGAAGATTTCAACTTGTTCTCTGTTTGGTAGTTGATATTTTGGTACATATTCCCCTTGGAAAAAGGAGCAAAAGATGGTGGGAAGCAGCTTTTTTCTTTGAAGGAGGCTAGAAGCTGTGTGTATTGTGCAAAACAAACAAAAAAGCCGTTTTCTGGTTCTCTTTCATCATGAGTGGAGAGCATGACAGCTAAGCATCAAGAAGTCTTCACACATGATTAAAATTATTTAAAAAACACAGTTCACCTAAAACCATCTTTTTCTGTAGTGAGAATTTGGTCACAAAAATTTTAAATTTGATAATAGATAATAGCTTCACAAAATGCACCCTGAAAAATCCTCTAATATTTTTGGCTGAAAACATTCTAACCTCCCAAAGAAAAATGTTCCTTATTACTAAACAAGGGGAAAAAAATAAACCTATTTGAATTTATTAGCCTGAGATTTTTTTTAATGTAGAAATGGATTCTATCCTTTATAAAACTTTGCCCTAGCGCTCTGTCTGCTCCTACCCCTTTGAGGATACCTGAATGGGTGTCTTCCAGGCATCCCTGCAGGGCTTTGCTCCTGGCTGTCCCCGAGGGGCACTGTGGTACCCCAGGGCTCCGCTAGCCTCGATATTTAGAGGCTTTTGTATGGGTTGGCTAATGGCATTGGCAGAAATCTGGAAGGTGGAAAGCCAAGTTCTTCTTCTGGGACAGAACTGTGGAGAAGACAGCAGAGCCACTCCAGGTGAGATATTCCAGCTCTAGGGTGAACAACTGCCCAGTCCAGAGCCAATAACAGGGGAAACGCGGCCACCCAAGCCTTTCTGCTTCCTCTTCTGTTCCCCTCTCTTCACCTCCCTCATTTCTTTCCTCTGACTTGCCTCTCCTGTGCCCTTTCTTTTCCCTCTCTTATTTTCTCTCCCCCTTCATTTGTCCCTTATGCCTGCAAGTGGCAGCCACTGGCAAGACTTAATCCACTGGAGACCCCCAAATATGGACCTTCTGCTCCCTAAGGTAATTGAGGTTTCTTGAAGCCAAGTATCTTCATCAATCAAATATTTACTGAGGATCTACTATATACCATGCCAGGTATTTGGTATTCAAAGTCCATCCAGCCTTTAGATCACCTATATCTGGTTGGGGAGATAGTCATGCATGATTACAGATGGTTACAACCCAATGGGATAGCAAGAATGATGAAGATCACATATCAGTCTAGGTTTGGTCAGGAAACAGAAGCCAGCCACTCTCTATATATAAAAGATTTAATATAAAATTAGGGGACAAACAGGCCTGTTGGAAGAGCTGAGAGATCAGACACCAGGAAAGCTTCACTTGAAGATGGCAAGCTGAGCACCTGAGTGTGGATGGGGGAACCGAGCTTTCCAGGAGTCTGAAGAGGGGGCGCCTGCAGAGAGGTGTGTGAAGCCCACACAAGCACAGAGTGGGAGCTCAGGGAGAGGACTGGGAAGCTGCCGTGACTGACCCCACACCTCGCTGGGAACAGTGACCTCCACTTCACTTCCACACCCAAATCTCATATGAGTTCCTCTCATTGGCAAGGTTCAAATCTGGAGCTGTACAGGGGAAGTGATTCTAGTAAATAAAGTTCCAGCCTGAGACAGAAGTGGTGGTGGTGGGGCCAGCTGACCACAGAAAACCCACCCCAGGTAGGGAAAGGATGCTACAGAGCACAGAGAAAGTTAGAGCCCCCTCACCCAGGTGAGAGAGGAAGAGGAAGGAGGCGGAAAGGCTCCCTGCAGGAGACTGCCTGAAATGGGTTAAAGAATGAATCAGTTAACCAAGCCAAGAGACGAAAGGAGGGCACACCAGGCAGAAGACACAGCATGAGCAGAGCCCCGAAGAGGAGCTACCGCAAGGATGTACAAGGAATGAATTGATGTTCATGGTAGTAAGGTTCTCCCCCAATTTCGTTTTTGTTTTCAATCAGAAAAAAGAAATGATTTTTTTTCCCTTTTAAACAGAGCCCATCAAGAGCCTCCAAGTATACATCCAGTGAGCCTGCTTAGGACTTACTCAGCAGGTGGTAATAAAACAACATGGTTAATAGTGTGGGCTCTAGAATCAAACTGGGAACAGAAGAGCTCCATCACTTATTAGCTGTGTGATTTCAGGCAAGTTACCTAACTTCTCTGAACCTCTGTTTTTTTGTTTGTGAAATGCCAGTAGTCACCTTCTTTTGAGGTTATTGTGAGCAAGAATTAAGCTGCTCCATGAAAGCTCTAAAATATATTAGCCATTATTTTTCTTATCTTTCAGACACTATGGGGGGGTCTTAACTTCTTACTATTTCTCATTTGTTTAATCATATATTCATAATTCATACAAATATATGAATATGAATGTATATATGAATAATTCATATACTCATAATTGATCTTCAGTTAAAGTTAGAAAGCATAAGGAATGCTGATGTTAAAATTATAACAATAATGAGAATAAAAATAATAATTCTGCAAATTAAACTCAATTTATCTTCATCAGTTTCACAAAGGGCATTCATTTCATCAAATTTTTATATATGTGAAGAAATCCCTGGTACTTCAAAGTTACAAAAAATTTTAGTGACAATTACTACCTGATTTAGCTTTCATTTACTGGCAGTAAAGACTATCCACATTTAAAAGGTTTTATTGGTGCAGAAACACTTGCAAATGGCAACCTCAAAACTTCTCCCAGATTTAGATTTAGAAAGAAAATAGAAAAATCATAAAATCAAACCACTTAAGCACCAAAGGCAAGAATTACAAACATCAGATAGTAAAAGCATTTTTGTCTATCTCTTATGCCATTAAACAATTAAATTTTAACTTACATTTTCCTGTATGTTTGTCTTCATTCCAAGTACAATGATATTTTCAGTGTATTTGTCTTACACTATACTTTTTACTACATCATTTACTGAAAGAAAATTAAATTGTATGCATCACTTGTGAAATAGGGTCTATATTTATGAATATTATTGAGACTGGAATCAAAATAAAATTAATAATAAAATAAACTAAAATAAGATTTGATTTACCTAAAATAGCTCCTTTATTGTATACCACACACATCATAAAATCATTTAAAAAAAAAAAAACCTCCAAGAAGGATCAAGAGATTGTATAGTTTTAAAAGGGAAAATATGTCAGAAGAGATTGGGAAACTCTGCTATAGGCAATGAGAGGTTTTATGCAAAGAATGAAGAATGGATTAAAGAAGAACAAGATTGAGACAAGAACAATTGCGGGATGGTTAGTAGAAGCCATGTGAAGGAGGGTGAAAACCTGAATTTAGAAGTGGTAATAGGATTGGCTGGAGAGGAGAGATTTAGAACAATTTTAGGAGGCAAAATTGGCAGGATTTGTGATGGAGTGATGGGCTAGAGTTTCTCAGTGAGAGAAAGGGAGAGAGAGGAGACATAGATGGTTCCTAAATTACTGCATGGCAAGTAAGTAATAAGTGCTGGGGGAGGAACCCTTAGGAAAGAAGATAATGACCTCAGTTTTAGCCAATCAAGGAAGCCAGATTATTTTTTTTTCTTCCTAGTTGAATACGTATTTCCTTTTCTTCTCTCTTTTTTCCCTTTCTTCTACTCTGCTTAGCCTCTTTTCCATTATTCTGATGATAGTGACTCACAAAAACTCAGAATATACTTTGAAAGGCTCTGGATTGTGGATAGAAGTAAGGCATATTTTACAAAACTAAAGGCTGTTCTCAGTCTGTAAACTCAGCCTTAGCTGTGATTGATAGACCCAAGTTTTGATCCTAGTTCTTCCATAAACAAACTGTATGATCTTGGGTAAGTCACCTCAGTCCTCTGGGTCTCAATTTTTTCTTCTGCAAAATGAAGGGGATGAATTAGATATCTTTAAGGCTTCTTACAATCGAGACTTTTATTTCATAGAATCAATACTTTTTGCTAAACCCAGAGCTTGGCAGTATGGTAATGGTTACTTTTACATTGAATAAAATCATCTTTCATTTCATGCCAACTAGCAGGCATGCTTTGAAGTTTAGGATAGTGAGATAATGTTATGAACTGAATTGTGTTCCCCAGAATTCATATGTTGAAGTCCTAAGCCCCAATGTGACTACATTTGGAAGTAGGGCCTTTAAAGAAGTAATTATGGTTATATGAGGTCATGAGGGTGGGGCCCTAACCCAATAGGACTGGTGTCCTTATAAGAGGAGGAGACACCAGGGGTGTAGGCACATAGAGAAAAGACCATGTGAGGCCACAGTGAGAAGGCCAAGGGGAGAGGCCTCAGGAGAAACTAAACTTGCTGGCACCTTGTTCTTCGACTTCCAGACTCCAGAACTGTGAGAAAATAAATTTCCGTTGTTTAAGCCACTCAGTTTGTGGTATTTCATTATGGCAGCCCTAGCAGACTAAGATAGATAGATAGATAGATAGATAGATAGATAGATAGATAGATAGATAATAGAAGAAAGGAAGAAAAGAAGGGGGAGGGAAGAAGAAGAAAGGAAGGAAGGAAGGGAAGAGGAAAGAGGAAAATCACCACGTTTCTTGCTTCAGGGCTTTGGAAGGTGTTATGCTTTTTGCAAGGAACTTTATTCCCAACCGTATCTGCCTGGCCAACTTTTATTCTTCCTATAAGTCTCACTTCAAATGTCACCACTTCTTAGATGCTTCCCCTGACCCTCCTGGTTGAATTAGGTGCTCCTGCCATCTGTCTTGTGGATGCACTTAGGCTGTTTTAATCACTGATATTCTTGAATGCCTAGTGCATGAGACTAGGAACCACTGGACAGTAGCTTTGGTTGGGTTTGTCTTTGAATTCCTAGTGCCCATCACACGGCAGGCCCTCAATGTAAAATTGTAAACGGAAGAAACGTAAGAAGAATGGGAAGAAGTGGTGGAAAGAAAGGAAATAAAAGGGGAAGAAGAAAGGAAACAGAAAGGGGAATGACAGGAAGATAAAGATATTTTGACATGCTAAAATATCCAGTCAATTCAAAGGATATTTCCAGGAAAAATACTCATTAACCCCAATAAGGTTTACGTGACTAAATCTCTTGTATGTCAGTGATGTTGTAAAGTTAAGGATTTATGATCTACCAAGATTGCAATTCAGTGAGAAAGGAAGATTTGAACCAATATAAATTAAATAACTTTTAAAAAATAATTTTCTATTAACAAAGAGGAAGTAAAACAATATAAGACAAATAAGCAGTACATGGGTATTAGATTATATACTAGGAAAAATGCCCTGATGGTAGAGGTACTAAGGTTCTCAGAAACATCACTGAGGGAGGTTTTTCAAGTCTTTGTAGAGATTTCATAGGAAAGCCAAAAGAAAAAAAAACATATGATATGATATGTACAGATAAGTAATTCTGAAGGTGATTTGAGGGCAGGTCTGCACCCAAGTTTCATTTTCCAGGCACGATTATTTCTTTGATGATCTTTTTTTTCCTGTGGTCAAATGATTAGAATTTTGAACTATGACTATGATTATTAATTCATCCTTTCAAACAAAATTTTTAAACTGAAACCTTTTTACCTCATTCACTGAATGGCCTCATTTTTGAAAGTGCATACCCAGTGAAGTTTTAAATCATGATATTCCACATTCAGCAACTATAGAGCAGTTTAAAAGAACAGTTCTTCAAAACAAAAATCTGGACACCATTAGCAAGTCACAACACAAACACTTCTGTTGCTATTTTAGTGTTTTCTCTGCGCCTGCCTCTCTGGCGATGTCTACGGGGATGAACGAAATGAAGTGGTCT